>NC_140463.1:28280000-28930000 GCF_051167445.1 Perissodus microlepis | reverse complement strand
AGGTTGCTTGCTTGTGGCCGACTTTAGCTTTAGCTACTTTGCCCGTTCCTGTGCAGCTGGGTGAGGGTGGTTAAAGATTCTGATATTAGGTTTGTTGCAACAAACTTTTTCATGGTGACGCCTGCAGCTTATTTTGATTAACTCTGTGGAAGCTCACAGCAAGGAACTAATGACATATTAGCATGCAGCTTTGAGTGTGTGCGCTACCGTGTGCCAGTCGATCGCTGCATCTTTGATTTCTTTCTAACAAAGTGTCCACTGGTTAACTCAGAAGACTGTTTAAAACCCTGGAAAAGAAAATCAAAGCCAAATTCTAGTTAAATTATGCTGTTCTCAAAAACAAAAATCTGTATTTTTCATTTAAAATCTATAAATCCCCAAAACATGGGGGGCTCAGGAAGAACATGAGAGGAAAGTGGAGTCCAGTCTTTTGAATGATGTATGGAAGAGTGCTTTGGACTGCTGCATTATTTAAGCAAGGCAACGGAGAAGTATGCTCCAAATCTTTCATGGAGAAAACTTCTCGGTTGCTGCATGTGTAGCTGTGTAGTTGTATTCAGACAGCAGCACATCTTCTTGTTTTGGACCACAACATTAGCTGTGAGTCTTTACCTGTGAGAGACGTACAAGTCTGGGAGCTAATGCGAAGGTGGCGTGAGAGAAAAAAAACATTTGCTCGCAGTTTTTTTAAATCAATTTTAAACTCTTTTGAGAACAGAAGTGAAGTGTGAGTGAAGACCTGAGGAGTGAAGAGAAAACGGGTGAGGTGGAGAATGAGACACAGAGATAGCTGGGAAAATCACTGATTTAAAAGACAGACTGGGCAGAAGAGGGGCTGATAATGAGGGGGCCTCCCTCGTAAGGCCCACCGGGTCTCTGCAGACCTCTCAAAGAATGGAGCGTTGCAACAGAGTGGCCCTTATTTTCTTTGTGAGCCCAAGAAACCAGAGATGCTCCTCCACCCAGTTACTGAGTGACATCAGCCGCTTAGGGAGAAGACACACACATTGAAACATCCTGCAGAAGCATACACACACACACACACACACACACACACACACACACACAAGCAAAACCACCCACCACTTGCCACACATGCACACAGATCCTAAATCCTCTAAATGGCTAAATATTTGCATATACTGCTGTTCTAATTATTCTCCTGTCTTCCTCTTCTGCTCTTTTATTCGTGGGTGAAGACAAGTCCGTGTGAGGTTTAATGAAACAGGCCCTGTCATCTTCCTCGCACTGAACGCTGTCTTTTTTCTCATTACAATATTAGAGGGAAAAAAGGGTGAAAAACAAAGATCTTAGGCGTGAGGCCAGAGGAGTAAAAACAGCGCACAATCGATATAAGTACAATTTGCATATAAACTGCAAACAGGCTAAATTCACAACATGCAGACTTTGTCCATATGAGGAAACATTTCCAAGCACTGAATAATTATACCAGAGACAAAATGTAAAGGTGACGTTTTATTTTACGTAATAAAAATACTTTAGTGAGTGAGAACAGTCCCAAAAAGTTGATTCTGCTCACTTTTGGGGATTTCCTTATCTGGACCAATAAGCACCCATCTAATGAGAACAGTGCTTCATTTTTTAAAATATATATTATTTTAATTAATTTCTTTTTTCATCAACAAATATGAAAACAAAAACATTTTGCAAAATGTGACGAATTATTAGTCTTATAAAAGGTTTCTCATAAATACTGTCTCAGTTTAAAGGGCCTTTAAACATGCACAAGGGTTTTTACTTATCTGGTTAGGTAAATCAGGCAACAATAATGGATCATCCATCCATTTTCAGCTACTTCTCTGGGTCCAAGTTGCAGGGTTTTGTCCCAGGGGCTCATCTCCATAGAACTTGTCCAAAGCAGCTCACCTAGAAACCACCCAGAGGTCTAAGCAAAGACCTCCCTCTATGCTGCCAACTTCTCCAGGATGCTGAGGCTTTCCCAAACCACCCAAGAGCCATAAATTCTTCATCATATCCTCAGTTTGCACTGGGTGAGGTATTTCGGACATGTCCTACCAGGAAGGAGCAAACCAAGGATATGGCGAAGAGACATAATCACCATCCACCAAGGATATGATGGAGAGAAATAACTTTGGACATATCCTTGGTTTGTTCTGGGGCTCCCTCTCCCTGGGGGTAGGACATGCCCGAAACACCTCACCCAGAGCAAACTGAGGATATGGTGGAGAGATTATGGCTCTGATGTCTGAACTACCTTGACTGACTTCCAAACAAACAAAACCCAAAGAAAGAAACAACAAAAGCAACATTTTACAACTTCAACCTAAAGCGCTCTATCTATGCAAGATAGCATGGGTGCTGTGTAGGAGTAAAGTCAGTTTCAGTCCACTTCTGTCAGGCCACAGGGTCTTCTGAACTCTTGACCTTGCTCATGAATCCACTTATTTGAGACCCATTTGCTTCCTACTAGGACAGGACAGGCTGCATGTCTTAACTGACTTCCTCCTGTGTAACCAAGCTCATCTTACATCTAAAGAAGTGTCCAGGCACAATTTGGAGAAAGACCATTTCCACTTCTTGTTTGCAGGTCTCATTCTGTCACTAGACCACAGCCAGTGGCCATAGATGAGTGTTAGGAATGTAGATCACAAATCTGTGTGTCAAGCTGCATCAGAGTTATGTCATAACTTATGCCATAACTGGAACCTCATTTACATTTACATGACCTTTTACATGCACCTGCCAAGAAATTAAACAACACATCGGATTGACACATCCCACAACAACTCCAATGTTGTGGAAGTTATTACATCAGTTAAGATAAAGAGCTTGGAAAGAAAAGCGTTTGGACTTCTTTAGGTTTCTTGAAGACGTTTCAACTCTCGTCCAAGAAGCTTCTTCGGTTCTAAGAGCAAATGGTGGATTGCTCACCAGCTCTCATCTTCATGTGTAGCATGACCAGGGCATGTCCCAACTGTGTCAGGAACAGTAGCGGTTTTAGATACGGGTGGTTGCCCGGGGCGGCATCGTGGTGGGGGGCAACATCACGGGCATTGGCGTCAGTCAGCGCATATTGGGAATGACATACGCACCGATCGGTTTTCTATCGCCCATATGCTGGGAGTAAGGGCGCCCTTCGTTTGCAAGGTGCGCCTGCTGCTTGCGGTGCAGGGAGGAGGGGGGGCGGCGGCGGGGAATTCTCTGACCGGCTGGAGCAGCATCTAATAACCAACTCGCAAAATAAAACAAAATAAAAACAAACCAACAAACACGAAAACAGCAGACATCATGATACAGACTTATAATTTGCACCGATGTTTTTTCGAAATTCTATATGCGAAAAGTGAGCGCGAGAGCCCTCGGTGTGCCTGCTTGCTGCTGAAGTCAAAGTAAACTTTATTGTTTCCTCCGCTACATACAGTCCAGTATATAGAGAGACAAGACGACGAGGCTCCAGTTACAGCAGTGCAAGTAAACAAACAATAAATATAAGAAGAGTAAGAAAATAAATATACACTTTAGGACCAGGAGTAAAGGGATCAATAACAATTTAAAATTTATATTTTACAGTTTGATGATTTAAAGTCTCACACACAACCCGTCGAAAGGGGAGGGGGGCCTGCTGCTTCCAAATAGAGCACATTTCCTTCATAATGTTGTAAATCCAAGCCCATTATGTATTCATGATTTGAATCCCGGGTTGTGTGAAATCTCAGAAATGCACCCTAGACAAAGTGAATCTGTGAACTAAGGCGTAGGTCTGTTAGATCATGTTGTAGTGATCCTTGGGTTGAGGGATGGGTGTTCATACTGGAGTGCAAAATTAAAACCAATGGAAGATGGACAAGAAAAGTTCAAAGCCATCAGGTGCTCAGTTTAGAAAAAAGAGAAAAGAAGAGGAGGAGAAACGAGCAAAAGATGCAGGTAAGCAGATGTGTCATTGGATAATGGCAGGTCATCCTGAAACAATCAGAATCAGAATACTTTATTAATCCCAAGAAGAAATGGTAAAAATAGTAACAGTAACAGACTAAACTCCAAACAATACACAGATTTTAATATTAATTAGTCGTTGTCAATTGTTGATTCTTCCTGTTCTCATTGTATGACGAATTATGATGGCTGTTTGGTAGCCGTTTGCATACTATGCATACTCTCTCTCTCTCTTCATATGTGTGTGTGTGTACAACAGTTTTATGTTAATGTACAATACTTAATATGTTTTGTGTGTGTGTGTGTGGGGGGGGGGGGGCAGAGGGAGTGTTCGCCCGGGGTGCCAAACAGGCTAGGACCGCCACTGGTCAGGAAGATCTGTCTCCAACACTCTGATTCTTTCACTGTGGAAAATTCTCCGCCCAGATGATGAAGTGTTTAAAATGACTGATGCTCTTGATACAGTGATAATAACTGAACAAACAATAACTGAATAAAATCTTCCATTTATTAAAACTGCATCGGTGCCTTTGACTGGGTTCCCTTGGGACCCCAAAACATTTGTATTTTCAAAAAGCACAAATCAAAGCAGAAATAAAAAAACAACAAAAAATGGATAAAGTCATAAAAAATGGAATGATAGAAAAGAACCATTAAAATATAAGAAAAAATATGCCTCTGTGTTTTTCTGTGGATCACATGTGCATTTAAATTTGGGGGAGAAAATCTATTTACATTTTTGCCTTATCAGATAGATTGTATCTGTAGTAAACACAGACAGGAAATGTATGGAATGAGGAATGTCAAAAGCCTTTTCAAAAGGATATAGTCTGCCCCAGGGCCTCGCCCAAAGCAGCTCACATAGGAGGTGCCCAGAGGCCTAAACAAATGGTAAAATGGTAAATGGCCAGTATTTGTATAGCACTTTACATGGTCCATAAGGACCCCAAAGTGCTTTACACTGCATTCAGTCATTCACCCATTCACGCACTGGTGATGACAAGCTACATTGTAGCCACAGCTGCCCTGGGGCAGACTGACAGAAGCAAGGTTGCCATATCACTTCTTCTGACCAGGCAACGGGTGAAGTGTCTTGCCCAAGGACACAATGACCGAGACTGTCCGAGCTGGGGCTTGAACCAGCAACCTTCCGATTACAAGACGAACTGCCAACGCTTGAGCCACGAACCCCCCAAAACACAGAGACCTCCATCTATGCAGCCTCATCCTGCAGCTCATCTGGAAGGATGCTAAAGCTTTCCCAAAATACTCAAGAGACATAATCTTTCCACCTGGACTTACACCCTGTAGGACATGCTAGAAAAACATCTCATGCAGGAGATACCTGAAAGGCATCCTGGAGAGATGCCTGAACCACCTCACCTGGCTCCTTTTGATGTGCAGGAGTTGCTCTAAGTCCCTACTAAATATTTTATCTCTAAGTCCAAACACCCTTTGGAGGGAAGCTCATTTTCTCCTCCACTTCGGACAGCAAGTCCCGGAGCAAACACTCCACCCATTTCAGCCTGTGTCTTGGTCACAGACTTATACTTGTCTTCAAACTGGAAGTCACTGCCTCATAAAGCCAACAGCACCTCATCATCCACAAAACAGGATGAGGTGTAGCCGAAATCTGGCACTTGGCTGCACCTGGAAAGTTTTTCATCAAGGTTCTGAATACAATGGATGACAAAAGGAAGAGTGTAACACCCACCCATAACAGATCTGACTGGCTGCCAGCAATTCCAACCAAGCTGTCCACTGTGGCTGTACAGGGACATTCTTTACCTTTTGTTAATACTTCTGATGCAAACCCCACACGATCTGCCAAAGGCGAATTTCCAATATTGATGGAAGATTACTCCTACTATGGAAATCAACAAGTTTTCTCATCTACTGACAGATGTGTAACAAGTTGTGCTGGCAGATTTTAGGAGGTAACCTTTGTAAACAGTGGCTGTTTTAACATCTATTCAAACAGGAGTTTGCCTGGTGAAGTCTGGCTGCCCATACAAACTGGTCTTTTCCTTAGTTTTTAACCAAGTAATTTTTTGACTAACACTAACCAAGCATTAAAAGAGCCTGTTGCGGAAAAGACAATAGATATTTGAAGTAAATGGGAATAATTCTCTGGAAACTGTACATGAAGTGTCATTTAATTAATTTATTTTTAATTAGAAAGATATCTGAGAAGTAAAGCAGACCGGCATATCTATATAGCCAGCAGGGTTGCTAAAAATGGAAAATGAGGAAACAAGGAAAACACCCACATTTAGCTGTTGTATTAAAGTTTAGATTTCCTTGCACAAAGACGAAAATCATCTCAGACTTGGGCATGAATGATGTGATTTTCTTAAACTGACAGCACTAATTAAGACTGATGAAGGTATAATTTGTCGCACGCCCACGAACAGGAAAATTAAGTAGATGTAAGTTCTTTCTGTTCACACCCACAGAGGGTGTCCAGTCAAGTGAGATAAGTGGAGACACCTGAGTGGGAGGCCAGTGCGCCTCCAGGCTATCTCTGAGCTGAGAGCTGACTTGCTATTATGCCATCTGCTGACAACTGTACACGATGGAACAAACATGACTCTGTTTGAAGTTGCCTTTATGAATTGTTTAGGATGTAAGTTGTCGAGAAAGAAAACTTTTTAGACACAGCAGAAATACCCAGGAAACCGGGCTTCTTCTGGTGGATGTCTGCTCTCTCATTATTGAATTTTGCTGCTAGAAAGTAAAGAGGAGAGCAGCTTAAGTGTGTAGCTCAGTCAGCCATGCATTGGTTGAAAAAAAAAAATCCTTCATTAAAATCGAATCTCTAGATCTCTAGCCTCCATAAAGACCAAACCAAAAACACATCTATGTCCTGTTTTGAGAACAGAACATTTTCTGTGTCTATGGCTGAAATAGACAAACCTCAAACTAAACATGCCCACGGATGTTCAGGCATGTATTAAATTTGACGCAATGCATATCTGCAATCTCTACCAAGAGTAAGGAGCACTATGGAATTACATCTGCCTAAACTTTAGATGGAAGGAAAAGAAACTTCAAAAGAAACCTCCAAACTTTAGTCTGTGGCATTTCTTATGCTCTTTGTTGCGCTGCACACCTACTCACTCTGTTTGCTGCTGTGGTCTTGCTCTTCCTTGCTTGATGTTTGGAGCTAATGAATGTTTATCGAGGAGTTTCCGTAAACAAACCAATAATAGTGACACAGAATTCATGCAGGCATTCATATATACACAAAGTTTGCCTCAGAGATCAGCACTACAGACAAGACGTGCACACGCACACACAACCTTATTTGCATGCCAAACAAAGCAGAGAAACATACTACATGAATGCAGAGTGTGTAACCTGTACATCTTCACATATGCATGAGTACATACACACATTTCCGTTAGCTGCTTTAAAGCCAGTGCAGCATTGAAATATACCTGTGTTCACTGCTGCACACCTTGTACACCCATGTTTGCCCAGTTGTAAAGAAACACTCATTTTCGCTGGGAGGTTTCTGCTCTCCTAACCCGCTTCACTCTGCAGATAACAAAGTGTTTGTTTTATTTTTTATTACAGATCCTGTGTGGGCACGGGGGGTCAGAGAGCGGTGCTCTTCAGAGGGTATAAGAATGAGTTTTTATGAGTCTTTGTAAACAACTGGGAAGTAGGTGGAGGCTGTAGGTGGAGGCTTTAGGTCTGCAGTGGATTCAGGCGCTGGAATCGCCCCTGGCTGGCAAACACGAAAATGTGTGTGTGTTTGATATTGTGCAGTTGTAGTCTGGGTAAAAAGTGCATACAGTACAAGCAGGGATGAAAAGGACTTGTTGGTAGGTGCGATCAGCAATCACCACAAACAAGCATCCGGCACAGCAATCAAAATGATTTCTTAATGAGTTTCCTGCCATTTCGGATCTCTGTTTCCTGCACGTCATCAACTGAAATAATCAGTCTTTCTCATTTTCAGCACTTTCAACCCTTTTATTCATTTGTAAAGCTTTAACAGCTCTCCAAAAACTTGACTCATAAAGCACCTGTAGTCACTGAGATAATGTTCCAGCAGTTAGCGCACAGACATTACACCTGCACCAGTCTTGTCACATACACTTTAATATGTAACAAAGTGGAAGCGACTGAGCAACTGCAACTCAGCCACAAAATAGTAGGCCATATAAAATAACAGAGCAGGATATGTGGATGCTGATTCACATAGTGCACAGACGTCACCAACTTTCTGCAGAGTTAATCGCTACGGACCTCCAAACCTCATGTGGCCTTCAGATTAGCTCAAGAGCAGCACGCAGAGAGCTTCATGAATGGATTTCCACGGCCGAGCAGCTGCGTCAACGCTTTACATTACAGAGTAGTGTCGGATACAGTGGTGTAAAGCACACCACCACTGGTCTCTAAAGCAGTGTAGACGTGTTCTCTGGACTCATCGTGCTTCTCTATCTGGCAATCTAATGGATGAGTCTTGGTTTGGCAGTGCTTGTCTGACTGCATTGTGCCAATGCATTGTGGAGGGGGTATTATGGTGTGGGGGTGTTTTTCAGGAGTTGGGCTCAGTCACTTAGTTCCAGTTCCAAAGGAACTCTTAATGTTTCAGCACACCAAGATATTTTGGACAATTTCATGATTCCATCTTTGTGTGAATAGTTTGGGGATGTCCCCTTCGTGTTCCAGTATGACTGCACACCACTGCACAAAGCAAGGTCCGTAAAGACATGGATGAGCAGGTTTGGTGTAGAAGAACTGGACTGGCCTGCACAGAGTCCTGATCTCAACCCGACAGAACACCTTTGGGATGAATTAAAGTGGAGACTGCAAGCCAGGTCTTCTTGTCAAACATGAACATGAAAATTTTCAGTTTGTAATAACAGGAGAGTGCGGGCAATAAGCTATAAGAACCTTTTCTGTAATTTTACATTCTGGCAGATTTTTCATTTTATCATCTTTATCAGCAGCATTTTTCTATCATGTTGAAAAACTGAGGTATGCTGTTGAAATTGCAATTGCACTTCTCTTTCTTATATTAATTGGGATTGTAGTTACATTTCTTTACACTGAATGAAAGGGAAGTTTCTCTGTTTGCTTGAGATCAAAGTGGACTGCACATCGCCCACAATGTAAAATTGAGTTTCACATCTCTGATTTAGACCGTCCACTGCTAATTCCAAGTCTTAATTTCAACAATGTTCATTTAGCACATTATGGTCTCTGCTGGAACAATATAGCAACCAAAGTATGGTATTTGTGGTAGAAAGTAAAAACGAAAAAGCAAAAATGTCTGAAAACAAGACTCCACAAACAAATTAGTGACACTGTGGTGGCTGTGTCTGTTTTAAACTGAGTCTAAGCCCAGCAAACATATTTCACAGTGACTCTGCTTCTCTGTAGCCAGATGATAAAAAGCAGCCAGCTGATCCTCACACCCCCCAGTGATACTGTTTATGTTGCATTTGTGAATATGAATATCTGTGTCACTTTATATTAACGTGTTAGGGAAGCAGCTATTCTTCTCCCATGCATTTACAAGTGTGCAAAGTCCTGAAGTATTTATTCGTCTTATGTTTATGCATAGCTGATTTCTCTTTTCCTTCCTAATTCCTCTGGCACGCCCACACATCTGAAGCACGCAGCTATCTTGCCTAACTATCTTTGTGGCGACTTTCCCTCACTTAATCACCAATGTCTAATGGTAAAAACCTCCAGTTTAGTTTAGAACTAAAAGTGGACCTCATTTAGATAGCTGGACACACACACACACACACACTGAGGAACGGGGAGGAATTAAGTCACAGAAAACACGACCCACTGCCCATCCTGGCTCATGTGAACATAAACAACAGCAAAAAATAACAAGAGCTGGTTGTCTGTCCGTCTGTGCCTCTGGCAAAAGTCTTGATCACAGCTCCCGCCATCTGCTGCGGGTGATGAGAGCCGACAACAGTCCACTGCATGGAGAGTCAGGCTTTCCTCTGATCCCCGAGCCTCTTGTCTCTGCATCCCTTCTGCCTATCATCTGTCCACCTCCTGTCCAAACTCGCCGTCTCTGTGAAACACCGCAGACCATCCAGACAGAGGGAGAGGAAAATGAGGGTATGCTGATGAAACTATTATCATAGAGGATGAATACTAAATTTTCCAGTAGGGGAAACTGATCCAATGTTTTGGCCCAGATTTGCGTGACAGATGTCATTTTATGGGTATAAATTGTGTGGCTCTCTTTTTCCTCGACTGTAAGAAGGTTGCATGGCAGCACAGATCTTGCTCCTTTTAAGAGTCTGACATTTAGTGTTGTGGAAAGATGGCGTTGCATGTAATGTTGGGTGTAACATGTTACACCCAACACTGCTGAACGCCAACTGAGGCCTCAGTTAACGTGCTATATAAATAAAATCAAATTGGATTAAGGTCTTGACCGTTCTCCCACCTGTTACTTCTCTCCATGTTATCTGGTGTGTGTATATATTGTCTCAGTCTCCCCTTGTAGCCACTGTCGAGTTGTCCCTCATGGTTTTGTGTCCTCTTGTTATGCGTTTCTGTGAAGATTGCTAATATCAGTATTCCTTGCTGTTGCTCTGCTATTGTTTGGGCTTTGAACTAAAGTCGGTTTTTGAGCTCACTCCTGTTTCTCGAATCCTGTGTTCAGGTCCACAGTTTCCCTTCCACACAGCCTTTCATTTTATGACCCTGGAGGGATCATTACTCCAAAAAAAAAATCGCAACATCGACACAACAAAACATAGGCCTAAGCAACTAAAAATATGGTTCAGTTAATTAAAATACTGTAAGACAATGATTGGGTTATGTGTTTTCTTTGCATTTCTTTTCTCATATTGTATCTGCCTACTTTTGTTTGGGGGGGGTGTCATTTGGTAAATAAATGATTTTTTCTTTCCTCTTCCTCTTACTATCTACAGTTTCAAAACTCTGAAAAATCCCATTTTGTTGGCTTCATCAGTTGAGCTTTAACTTGCTCAGTTACATAATATCAGCCTGAGAGAAACACATGTTCAACTATAAATTCTTCCTCTGCAGAGGAGAGAGTAAAAGCGAGAACAAATGGTAGATTTGATGTCAGTGGTACCTCTGAGCCCAGAAGAGCGCTTATTCAGAGCCGGGATGAGCTCACATTATCAGGGATAAGCTGCTCTAACAGCCCACCCAGCCAGCCTCCTGCGCTCCCGCATTGTTCCAGCACGCTCTGACTCACAAAAGGCAAAAATACATAGAGACCTCTCTGCCGCGGTGCCTCCTTGCTCCCTGTGACTCACAAAGCCGGACTACATTTAGCCCGCAACATCTGCCGCCTTCGCAGCCTTGGTGAGCTGGTGTGATGCAAAGCCGAAACATTTAAGGCAGTGCTAATAGGCGGGGCTGACAACTGGGGCAGAAATTCAGACTTCAAGAAAAGCAGTGTGATTATGAAAAGACGCCTTTAAAGTCACAGAATAGCAAAATTATAGCACCTATTTTTCTCTCATACTGTCACAGGGGCGGAGGCTCAAATTAATGAAGATAAAATTTTGTGTTTTGCCTTTGCTAGTCATAAGATCATCACAAAATATACAGTTTTATCTGTGCTTAACCTTGGTGAAATTGTTTACAGTATGACGGTGCTGATGACGAAAGAATGAATCATCATTGCTGGTCTTTGGCATGGCTGTCCTCAGCAAACGTAGCAGAGCAGCTCTGCATGATGTTTATAAGGCTCTACTTTAAACCTGACAGTTACCTCTGCTGCCCTGTTACATTCAAACACAATGCTACAGAACAGTTTAACACCACCTTTAAGTTTAAAAAACTGAAGTTACTGCGGACTATGAAACTACATTCTCGGGTTCCAGTGCGACATTTCTTGACAACCTCTTGAGTTTTGAACATGTACAAAGTACTCAGGATTCTGTGCAGAAAGTATAAGTACTACCCATGATTCAGTAGCTTATTGAACCACATCCACATTAATTTGTATATGTTTATGTGGGACTCTAGATATGACCCTCTAATCCTTTGAGAAAAGTTGTTTTTGTAGATTCAAGTCGTGTCCCCAGTCCCGATCAGCGTTTCAGAATCAGTTTACAACAAGTCCAGGAGGAGTTGTTTTCATGTTTAATTTTTGACTTTTGAATTTGTATCAAGTCCAGTTTTAAAGTTTGCAGTTCTGCTTTGTTGATGTTTATCACACGTCTCAGCAAGTCGAAATCTAGTCTTCTGGCTCTCTGTCTGAGGCTCCGCTGCCAATGTAAACACAGTCCTCAGAGTGTAAAATCCTTTGTAAATCTAGTTGCTGTGAGTGAAGTTGAATTCTCCACTCCACCACTCTCCTTCTTGATATACTTACCACCGATAAGCAGCAGACATAAAGATGGAAACACAGCCAGGTGAAGCCTTCTTATGAGGCAACGCGTCAACGAGCATTTGTATCATAAACATTTTAATTCTGTTTATTTCAAAGCTTTTACTTTTTCATACAATGACTACATCCACCCTGTGGCTACTACCAGAGTTTGTTCCTCGGTTGCTTTGCTCTTTGGATACGACTTGAGTTACACAGTTGCAATACTTCAGAGCTGAAAATGCACTTCAAACTTGATGATGAATAGGTGTCTGACATTTTAGACCCAATCACAGGGCAATCAAGGCAAAGCACTTGAGCTAAGCTATGACAATTCAGTGCCTGCAATTTACCCAGAATTCCACTTGTGCACTTTCAGATGAATAATTCCATAAACTGCTCCACTGAACAGCATGTGCGCAGCTCATAAATACGTGTTCGTCCTGTCAAGGAAATCCAGCTCAGTGGTGTATTTATGCTTGAATTTTCCTCAGTTTGTCTTCGTGTTTGTTGCTCTGCTGGCGTTTGAGGTCTAATTTTGGTTTTGTGTCACGAGGGAAATTGTTTTGGGTTTTTTTTGTGTGTTTGATAGGCTCTTGTGTGCACTTGTAAAAGCCCATTTAGACATTAACAACAACATTTAATGGGATTGAGTGCATGATGCACAGCACACAGCTGTATTTGTTACTGTGGGGTTAAATGTGATCTTGTGAGTATATGAAGCCTGGTCACTCTAATGACGGTCCTTTTTATCTCCCGCTCTATTACTCTCTCTGACACTCCTATTTACTGTTTGTAGATGCATCAAGGGTGTACACTGGCTCTTTGCTCGCGTTCATATAGAGCAGGATGGACAGACACATCAACCATCCACCCCACAGTACAGCTCTGGTCAATTATTAATGAATGTAACACTCTGTAGGCATTTCAAATGTCGTTCTCTCTATGTATCCATCTCGTATTTGTCATGTTGAAGAATAGATTAGGCTGTTTTACATGCATATTGCATACATGTATACAGGTGTGCTAACTCATATTTTGTAGCTGTGCTTAGCATGGTTTAATTAGTTTATGGCACACATCGTATTAGTCCTGCTACATGTTATGGCCCTAAGGTTTCTTGAGTAGTGCTCTGTGTGTTGAATTCCAGGAGTTTTCCATGTGGAGATTGCAGGAAAGGCAGAAATCTTGGCCAGTGTTCAGCAGGACTATTTAAATCCTGCCTTCCATGATTGGAGCCCTACTGCTGTCCTACTTTCCTCCTGTGACATCCATGCCTTGGCACCACATTTGGTTGTTTTTATTTACACACACCATAAACTTGACTACCCATCCACGCACTGTTTCACACCACCGATATAGACTCACACACACATATAGCTACACATTATTCACTCACCCATCCAAATCACTGAATTCAGGTGTTCAGATTGCTTCCATGGTCTCAGGTGGACAGAATTAAACACCTAGGCATGCAGACTGCTTCTTTTGTTATTCAGCTGCTTAATTCCAGATGAAAGCAATTTGTGTATCTGGATACAATATATCTGGTTTATTGTTGAGTTAAATAAATCTTGTTAATCCTTTCTCGGTTAATGGGGTAACTACTCGATGTTCCAGCCTTTGAACCGGTCATATGCTCTGGGCTTTCATCCTTACAGTGTTGAGTATATAGGTGCATTCAAGCTGACAAGTAATGACATCAAGTGCACGATGAAGGACATGCGGATGTTGGTTGAAAAGCCCAGTGTGGGTCGCTTTACTCTTAAGTAGTTACCATCTTGGCTACACAGTGGTCAGCTAGCAGTAACTTTAAGCTAGTAGTTGGAAGATACATTGCTGGTCTCCATGACAATACCAACATAGCTGACAAATTAATAATACAGCTATATATCTATATAGCTTGAATAGACTTGTAAAAGTAAATATTAACCTTATTTGTGTTGTTTGGTGTTTAACTTTGTTGAATTATCTTAATTTGTGTAGTAATTTAGTACCTCTGTGGTAACTCACTGATCTCATTGAGGTCAACACGCACACTGACATGTTGACAATCCCGTCTATACAAGCATTTCCTTTACATAATGTATGATATGAAGGTGAACTAACATGGGTTTATTCATTATTATTGAGAAAATGTGAAACAAAAATCCTGCCAGTCACTCTGTGAAGCTGATCTTTCATAATGTAGAAGAGAGCAAAGGCTGAGTCTTTGTCAGTTTCCTGAATTGACATTCATAGCCTTAAGCAGTAATCGGTGGGGTGTAATTTGGTGGGCTTGTATTATTCGCCACACTAATTCACCTCCACATTTGCAGTGAGCAGTTGGCACTGATTTGAAAGTGGGTGTGTGTGTGTGTGTGTGCAGGTGCAGGTGCATTTCACATATGCTGTGAAGGCAGTGGCTGCACTAAGGTTGGGCTAATTACAGGCAGGTGCATTTGATTGTGCCCCCACTCTAGTCCATTTATGTCGTGCACTGCTGTCACATTCTCCTGTGGCTCTGAGCAGGTATCTTGTGCCGCCCAAATTTAAAATGCCTGACACTTAGGTCCATAATTTGTTAGACAAAGGAATTTGGGGGGGGTAGTTTCGAAAAAGACTAGAAATAGACAGTGCGTTTCTCCCATTCTGGCTTCTTGTCATTGGCTCCCTGTTAAATCCAGAATTGAATTTAAAATCCTGCTCCTCACATACAAGCTCCTGAATCATAGCCCATCTTATCTTAAAGACCTCATAGTATCACTCTGTTTATACACTTGCCTGCATTTAATCATTAGCCATTATTCATCTCTGGTTCTCTTCCACAGTGTGTCTTTGTCCTGTGTGCTGTACTCACATGCCCAACAGATGGCTAGTCCTCACCGAACCTGGTTGTGCTGGAGGTTTCTTCCTGTTAAAAAGGACTTTTTCCTTCCCACTGTCGCCAAAGTGCTTGTTCATAGGGGGTCATATAATTGTTGGATTTTTCTCTGCATGTATTACTGTAGGGTCTACCTTAAAATATAAAGCATCTTGGGGTGACTGTTGTCGTGTTCTGTATAAATAAAACTGAACTGAATTGAATATTTTACAAGTCCTTTCTAAATGTTGACAATACACATACACATTTAAGAAATATAATTTCTTAATTATAAGGATTTTTGTAATTTTCAATCAATAAATCATTAAGTTGGGATTTTAATGGATGACTAACCTGACCCGAGTCTACACCCCTACAAAGTTTTATGAGAATTACTTCAAAACGTTTTGAGCTACCGTGTTTACAGACTGACACGCTACCAAAAACACAACCTCCTTGGCAGAGGTAATGAAACAATCCGCCAAATACATTAGGGTACATTCTCAATTAATAGAGTAATTTATATAAGCTGAAGTGAATTTCACGCATCAGAGACCCCAGCTGCTCAGGCATAAATACATCTGACACATATAGAGAGCGGAGCATTTGTTAAACAGCTGTTTACAGCTGTTAAAGGCCCTCACTGCACATCCTCTGACAATAAGTTTGCTTTAGAAGAAAGTGGATGAAGTGGTGAAGGAAATACATTTCTCCTGTGGTCATTTCATTCTATGTTATTATTATTACAGTTAGCATAATTACTGTAATTATGCGCATGGTTGGAGGCCAGGTTATGGCAGGTTATGATAGAGAAACAAACAGAAAGGCTGCCGCCGTGTTAGAGAAAAAAACGAGAGAAGCGACGAGACTCCGGAGGGCCACCTCTTAGCAGCCAAAGCCATGGTAACAGCAGGCCATAATGACAGGCCGGCGGAGTGGGACACAGCATGGTGATTGCTTCAATCGCAGTCATATCAAACACATGCCGCTCTGCATTTTGTTTTTGTCCCTCTGAGAAGCAATTTGTTCATTCATGTAGGCGGGCGTGCTAAATGGAGGTAATTTCCAAAGACTGATTGCAGCCTGAAAAGTCTGGTTTCAGTCTTCAGGGAAATAGAAACCGTTTAGTATCTGAATCTTAATTGAGCGACTGTCGCCGTGTGTTATGTTTCACCGCTGATGAAGAGTGTGTGTGTGTGTGTTGTTGTGATATCCAGAATAATTCAAGTGTCCGCATATCTGAATAAATCTCACCGAAAAAGCGGCAGAGTCAAAAGACACTCACTCGCAGATGAATTGAAATCATTCAAGCTTTATTCATCCTGCTCATCAACCATCATTACAAAGCTTTGGGGCCCCTAGCTCTGATTGTCACTAGCCATGTCTTCAGAGCTGTATCACCCACCCAACATTATCCAAGTATTCACAGAATTACAAAAAGAACCAAACTCTCTCATTCTTCTCAGTTCACAGATAACCCCCTCCCAAAACATAATGTGCACATCAAAGAGGACAGTGGGCAACAATGCAGTTCATGTTTACTTCCCTGTGACACATAAAAGCTCAGCAGGTACACAAAAAAAAAATGCTCTGATCCCACAAGGCTTTCATGTTCCAGGTTTTTTGTTTTTTTTTAAAGCAGCTTCACATTTCTCCCTCAGAAGAAAAGAGGGGCCAGCTAATGTGGAGATGATGAGGTTTTTTTGTTTTTGTTTTGTTTTTTAGCGTACCATTTTCACAGCCCCTCTGGCATAACCCAAGAAAGAATAGCCGACGCTTTAGACATGACAGCAGGACCATTAGTGAAACACTCTGACACGAAGCAGAACAGCCGAGCAAACGTCTTGTACAATCAAAAGAGCACTTACAGCCACTCGGAGCAGGCTCTCAAATGAACGGTCGACAGGAAACACGTTCTTCATCTGAATCACAGTCAGATATGGAGCGTTTGCAGATACCCGCGTTTAATTTTTTATTTAACGGATGCAAACATAAGTTCATGTAAAAGAAAAAAAACTACATTAGACTATCAGAAACCTCTGTAGAGACCCAAAGTGTCGAAAATTGCAGAAATATGTATAAATGTATAGTTTCACTGAAAAAAAAATGAGGATAATTACTTTTTTTTATTCCAAACTGTCAGTCGGTCTTTATCAGTTAGATCAAATCTAACACCAGGTTTTTCGTCCTTTTTGCAAAGCATGAAAAACAAACATGGTTCAGTTCAATAAATAAATAAATACATAAAACAATTTTCATTCATTTTTTTTGGTCTAGATTTAAAATTAATGCAAATACTTTTGATAATGTATCATTTGTTTAATATTAGCAGATTCACAGGTGCTTTAAGCAATTTCGGAGTTGCATTCACAGTCATGGTTTTTGTTTGTTTGGGGGGAAATGATGAAAGTCAACATCAGCTGCCAGCTCCTTTACAGCCGTGGATCTCAGAGTGGGATCTGAGGACGTCTGAGAGGTCCGGAGTAATAACATCTTAGCAAGTAAGGAATTGCTAAATAGATACATTTATGCTATTAGCTATATATTGTCCTTTACTTTGGACCAGTAGAAACTCAAAAAGTCAAAGTGGTCTTGCTGCTGCAAAGCTGGATTTATTAGCCAACTATTGAGTTAGTGAACACATGCGTGAGTCAGTCAGCTTTTCATCTAATGCTTAATCCAAATTAGCTAACCCGGTGTTAGGATTGGAGGTGGATGTTTGGAAAATATTCTCCTCTGTAAGGAGTCCCACGACCCAAAGATTTTGAGAAGCCATGCTTTGGTAAAGGATAAGGCTGCTGATACTCCGTATACTGAAAAAGCCAACAACACATGGCTCTTACGACATATAATCAATCAAGTTTGATGTCTCCAGTGCCTTTGTTGTCCAAAAATATCTGAAACACACTCACTGAGTCAAACTGTACTACTGTACAGTACTGTGCAAATGTTTGGAGCCAATCCTCATCTCTTTTCATTCTTTCCTATAGCTTTAAAAGGATGCAAGAGCAATAGTTCTCCAGGCTTTCTGAGGCGCTTTCAAAGCTTTTCTTTGGACAATTGCTGCTTTTCAGTCCTGTGCTTGTAGCTGATCAGTTTTAATGGATTGTGTCTGAACAAATTCAGAACCAAAGGCGTGTCAGGCCAAAAACAGCTACCTACAACAGATTAACAGTATCTGAAGATCATGTCCTTAAGAAACAGGAAAGAATCCAGCAAAGGCCTGACACAGGACCTGAGAGATGGATCTGGACCTTCAGCTCATGCATCTGATGTTCACTGAAGCTTCATCAGAAATGGTCTCAGTGGAAAGATGGTTGAGGTGTGCCAAACTACACAAGACTGAAAATCAGTGGCAGCAGTTCTGGTGTCTGTAAAACACGGTAAAGGCTCTTTCATGGTTGGGAGCTGCATTACAGCCAGCGAATGTTTTGAATGTCCTTCAAGAAGCCTGGAAAACTATTCCTGAAGACTACTTAAAACAATAACAAGGAAGCTGCCTAAGAGAGTTCAGACTGTGCTGAAGAATAAAGGTGGTCCTACCAACACCGACTTTCAAGCTCATTACAATTGTACACGCTGCATTACCATGTTTGTATACATATGTTTCAATAAATCGTCGTACCTATTTCCCATTTTTCTAACAACATATAAAGAAATAAAGGGTGACTCTAGACTTTTGCTCAGTACTGAGCCTTCTTTAGGGAGTTGTGGTGTGCTTTCACAGCAGGAAGTTGGCAGACCAATTTACATATTGCTGGTTTTGGTCTTTTCATGGGAGCAAGAAAATTCAAAACCACAGCCTTCTTCGTGTTTGCCTATGTTTTACAGTGCATGTAACCCGAAAAGGTTTTTACACATATCTGAAGACATTTCACATGTCTAATAAATAAAAACTATCATGCATTGCACACATTCAGATTCTCACAGCTACTTCATAAAACTGTGCATCCTCTCCTCGCGTCTGTTGCCTGATGGCTTCATTGCTTTTTATTTCTGAGCAGCAGCTGTGTGTGTCTATTCTATTATTATTGTTACCTGTGGTTTGACACACTTAAACCACAAACACGTAGTGTGGTTAAGTACTTAGCTCTGCTCAATGGGAGATTAATTCTGAAGCCACTAAAGTAGGTTCGATGTGCAGTTTGTTGTAGTTTTGCATTATGTATAACATGTACAGAATTAATATTTTAAACCGTTTCCACATGCCTTGTTCCATCTCTGCTGCCTTAAGTGGTAAGCCGTGCACACCACGAACCACCAAATCGATGGAAAAGCAGTTTTCATCCAGTGATTCATGAAAAATACCAGTTAAAATACAGTAATGGGGCTCTTTAAGTCCCAATCATAAATAATACATAGTTTAATAAATCTTGCAGGCCACAGAAAAAAAAACAAAAAAAAAACCCGACACGAGCCGAGAGACATTTCTTGGCTCAAACACATACTCTCACACAACTATATTGTTCCTTCACTTCCTCAGCAGCACCCTGCTGATCACCAGAGTAATAAAAGAACATAAATGACACATTAAATATGAGCAGAAAGCATTAAAAATGGATCACAGCTGAGATAAATGAAGACTCTTTAAGACCCCAGTCGGCCCAGCTGCCTTAAGAGGCTTTAAGGATCGTGCATTAACGCTCTCCCTTTGTCTTTCTGTGCTTCAGGGTTCGGATTGAGCAGCTTTCACCTGGTTGAACATGTCCTTAATGACAACGTACAGCCGTGTAACCCTAGAACGCGGGCCATAGGCGGCCTGTGAGAGGAGATGATTAAATATTCAAGCGCCACGATCCACAGGCTTCAAGTCTTTGTCCCATCAAGGAGTTTGATGTTTTTATTTGTGCCAGTGTGTGTGATTATTGTATATGCGGCACAGGGTTGCTGGTAGGTTATTAAATCCATGCCTTTCATATTCAGGGCGAAGGGCCTGGAGATCTTATTGCAATAACGCCCAAGCTTTAAAGTAAATCCCCACATCCAGAAGCATCACCTTAACAGAGTCTCCACAAGGTGAGGTGTGATCTTGTCTGGCTGTTCGATGAAGTACCGGGGGTTGGAGAAAAAAAGATGTTAGTGCTTCTTGGTGGATGGAGAGCCTGCCCAGAGGGCAACAGCAGTAATGACAGGGTGGTGAATGTAGAGAAGGACCTTAGAAGGAAGAAAGGGAGGTCAAAAAGCTGACGAGACACAGGCTTCGTACGTGTGCTCAGTCTCTGTGGGACTTGTATGGCCAAATTGAGTATCCAGCAGTTTTTAGGCTTACCCTCAGGATAAGGTCTCCATCTCTCTGGCCTTTTTATCCCCCGTCCCTTCACTGATTTCAACTCTAGAGTCAGTAAGAAAAAAAAGGCCAAAGAAGAGTTGTTTTGTGCTGTCACATTAATGGTTGTGAGTTGATCTCAGTGTCTGTCTGGCCTCTTAGGAGGCTCTTCGGAGGCCTGACAGCCGATCCCTTTATGTCATTATGTCTCCTCAAGGACTTTAAGTGGCATATGTTAGGAGAGAGAGAGAGCGAATGAGAGCTTGAGAAACGGAGAACAAACACAAGTAACATGATACTATCCCAGTGTGATACACACAAAGCACACTCTGTGCTGCACAATAGACCCGATATCGCCACTTCTCTATTGAGTCCCAGTCGCATGAAACAGATTTCCTTCAAAGAACCACTTTCATCCGAAACCCTCTCATATCCACTGCAGTCAGGGCTGCAGAGGCGTACAGCTGGGTTAAACTTCCCTCCCAGTGTTTCTCCAGCTTTTGTGCCTTCCCACCCTGATAAGGTCTGATGGATCGGAAAGGAGAAAGATTAAAATTCAAGTCCAAGTATGTCCAATCCCCTTTTTCCTAATTTATTTTCATGTCAAACCAAACACACATAGAAGGAAGAGGGGATACTCTAATTCAAGATAAACCCAGCCTTATTCCCCAAAAACCCCAGACCAGCCAACAATCATAGTCTCATGGGTCATGATGAGTTAAACAATGCAGTTTGTTGGGCACTCGGATAATTTTCAAGTCTATGAGGAGTTTTCCAGCCTATGAGGACTGAGTTTGTGAGGGTTTTGTCCCTTGCTTATTTGTCCGACCTCGAGTTCCTGCAGCAGTCTTTGAGTTGATTCCAGTTCCTGAGGCAGGGGTTGCAGCAGCAGGCACTGGTGGCTGGCTGCGGTGGGCTGGATGTCTAAGCAGGGTTGTGCGTACGGGCTGCTGGAAGGAGTGTGACTGCTGCTGAGGCCGAGCCTGAGTGGTCAGACGGTACCGCAGTAACTGGGAACGTAGGAGCATCTTTGTGTACTGGACTTCCGGCATGATGAGCCTCAGGCAGAGCTCCTGGTCCTGGCTCGAGAAGCTTTGGGTAATATTTACAGGGAGGTCATAACCGACTATGTCGACTTTGCCGCTAGGCTGCCAGGGGCGGAGCTCCTTGTTTTTGATTTCAGCAGCTGAACGAACAAGCGGCATGCCTTCACCGAAACACCTTTTCATCAGCTTCTCCTGGGCCTCACGCAGGAGGCGCACCTCCCTCGCCACACAGGCTGGACCCACAGCAGAGATTTGACGCCACAGTGAGGCATTAAAGTGATCATAGAGCTGGGCATCTAAGGAATTCCAGGCACGGATCTTTTTGCGAAGATCGTCAGTCAGGCCCTGCTTGGAACTTGGCGTCCGCATGTTGAGTTTTACATACAAAATGTCATCCAGATCCCAGGAAAGGAGGTGTCGAAGTAGAACCAGAGATTCATCAAAGTACTCAGAGATCATCACCAGGGAGAACACTCGCTCCACCTGTGCTACAAAAGCTTTTGCATAAGAGACATCTTTCGCTGGGCGATCTTTGTCTCCGCCCAAGTCGTAGGTCAAGGTGTTACGTGCATACATGGAGTAGTTCTCCTCTGGTTTGTAGTAGCGCCAGGGTTCATCTAAGAAAGCTTCCAGTGAACCATTAGGGACCCTCTTGAAACTCTGACAGTACTGGTTATAGTAACTGAACAAGGACTCAAACATGGAGCCAGGCTCTCTCAGGATCGTGACGTATATCGTATCATTTGGCATCAGTCGTTTCAGCTCAGCCTTATTGAAGCGCATGTGGTTGGTGACGATGTTTGGCGGTAGCGTGTGCTGATGCACAGAGTGAGTTGTGAAGGATCGCGGGTAGCAGAACTGGTGACCGCAGGCCTGTATGGGTAACGCCACCGTCAGGTTGTTGCGCTCTGCAAAGCGGAAGAGCAGATTCTGCATGGTGCTGCTGGCTGTTTTGTGGGTTTTAAGGAAAACCACGTTACTGTGCTTAGGCTTCAGGCCGGAGTAAGGGTGAGAGTGCAGGGCTGGACAACCGAGGTGGAAGGCATCCATGGTCCTGGTGGCAAAAAACAACAACAGTTTACTTAAAGCTGCATTAGCTTAAACAGCACAAAGAGTAGCTGTTCTGGATAAAATAGTGACATTAGAGGCAAAGCTGCACACAGATAATGGAAGAAACTAATGTGTTGTACAGAACAGAAGCAACACAACAGGAAGGCAAAAATAGTAACCATAAATGGGACTGAAGGGAGAAAGAGGAAAGGTAGAAAGATATAGCCGTGAGAGGAGAGGAGGCCAGAAATGCAATATATGATATAATATACAGTGTGTCTGTTTTTATTGTATAGTGGACTGACATTCACGGAACACACAGATGATAGTACGAATTATTACTTTTCAAAGTGTCATGTACATTAAGTTTTTATTGGCAGTTTTTTTCATGAACTTTATCAAAAGATCTTGGTGGCAGATGTTTATCAATTTTTAATGAAGAAGTAAAAAAAGTTCATACTATATACATACAGTTAGGTCCATATATATTTGGACAAGGACACAAGTTTAGGGTTTTTTTTGCTGTCAACCTCTTTTTAAAGGGACCAAAAATAATTGGACAATTAACTCAAAGGCTGTTTCATCAGTAGCTGTGGGCAGCTCCTTTGTTATGTCATAATCAATTTTAGCAGATAAAAGACCTGGAGTTTATTTAAGGTGTGGTTCTTGCATTTGGAAGATTTTGCTGTGAACAGACAATATGCAGTCAAAGGAGCTCTCCATGCAGGTGAAACAAGCTATCCTTAAGCTGTTAAAGCAGAAAAAAGCCCTTCCGAAGAAGTGCTACGATATTAGGAGTGGCAAACTCTACAGTTTGGTCCATCCAAAGAAAGAAAGAAAGAAAGCACTGGTGAACTCAGCGATGCAAAAAGACCTGGACGTCCATGAAGACAGCTTTGGTGGATGATCGTAGAATCATTTGCATGGTGAAGAGAAACAGCTTCACAACAGCCAACCAAGTGAACAACACTGCGTGAAAGACTGCATGAAAGTAAATACAGAGGGTTCAATGCAAGGTGCAAGTCACTCATAAGCCCCAAGAATAGAAAGGCTAGAATGGACTCTGCTTAAAAAATATCTAAGAAAGCCAGCACAGTTCTGGAAAAAAGACTCTTTGGACAGATGAAACCAAGATCAACATCTATCAGAATGATGCCAAGAAAAAAGTATGGAGAAGGCGTGGAACGGCTCATGATCCAAAGCATAGCACATCATCTGCAAAACATGGCAGAGGGAGTATGCTGGCTTGGGCCAGTGGCACTGGGCACTAGTATTTATTGATGATGTGGATGAAGTGGAATAGTCTTGAATGGCCAAGTCAGTTACCTGATCTTAACCCAACTGAGCATGCATTTCACTGTTGAAGACTAAACTTCGGTCAGAAGGGTCCACAAGCAAACAGCAACTGAAAGACTGCTCTGCAGTAAAGGCCGGGCAGAGCATTAAAAAGGAGGAAACCTGGTGATGTCCATGAGTTCAAACCTTCAGACTGTCCTTGCCATCAGAGGGTTTTCAACCAAGTATTAGAAATGAACATCTTATTTTCAGTTGTTTAATTTGTCCAATTACTTTTGACCCACTGATATGAAGAGATTATGTTAAAAGAAATGCAATTATGCAATTGTTCAACCCATTAAATTAAAGTTGAAATTATGCACTTCAACTGCATCTGAGTTGCTTCAGTTAAAATGAATTGTGGTAATGTACAGAAACGAAGACAAAAGTTGTCTCTGTCCAAATATTTATGGACCTAACTGTATGTCCTGAAGCTATGCAAAAGAGCATCTCTGAAAGCACAATGTGTCGAGCTTTGAAGCAGGAGACCACACTCTGAGAAAAGCTACATTTCACACGGACTCACCAAAACCTCACAATAGAATAGAGTAGAATTGGAAAAATGTTGCCTGGTCTGAAGAGTCTTGATTTCTTCTGACGGTCGTGTCAGAATTTTGTGTATTTAATATGAAAGCATGGATCCGACCTGCCTTGTACCAGCAGTTTCAGCTGGTGGTGATGTACAAGTTTGGGGGATATTTTCCTCACGCGTTTTGGACCATTTAGTACCAGTTGAGCATCATTTAAACACCACAGCCTATATCTGAGTATTGTTGCTTAGCATCTCGATCTTTATGACTGACCACAGTGGCTGCTTCCATCAGGACGACACACCATGTCACAAACTGGTCAAACTGGTTTCTTGATCCCAACAATGAATCCACTATACTTAAATGACCTCCACAGTCACAGATCTCAACCTATTAAAGCACTTTTGGGATGTGGTGGAACACAGGTGACATGTGCAGTTAATGCATTTGCTGTAAGCACTGCAGGATACCAGTTCTAAATTCTCCTAAAATCTGAGGTGTTTGGTAAATATCACTGAATAAAGTAATATAAAGAATCCAGTGCTCAGTGCAGAGTCAATGATAAGAGGTGGGATGTGGAAACAATAGCGTTCAGTGAAGTGAGACGATAAAGACGTTGAGAATAGGAAGTTGAAAGAGAGCAAAATGCTGGGCTGTCAAAAGTCTACAGCACTCTACTTTTATGATTGGTCCCTCGACCAGCATGGCAGTGCTTAGGCGCTCAAGGTTTCTATGCTTGACTTTAATAATAAGCCCCTCTCTATTAATTTGCCTATGAGACAAAAGTGTGGCACAACGACTGTCAGGATTTTTCACTGTAACAAGGACCATATGGATTTATAGAAGAATAACGGATATTTAATGTGTTTTCATATCGTGGGTCACTCACCAGGTCAAGTGACCCCCATGGTGCAGCAGAAGACTGATGGTACTGATGGCAATGATGACCAGGAATATCTTCTTCTTCCACATCTGTGGGAGGCAGAGGGAAAAAGAGACAGCGAGTGAGAACTTAAGCAAAAACAGAGAGCAGGAGGGTGGCAGGAACGAGAGCAGATGGAGGTGTAATGAGAAAGCAAATATGAGGATCAAGTTCGAGGGAGAGCGACGGAGAAAATGGGCAACGCGAAATTGGGAGACAAGAAAAGAAGAGAAGGTTAAGAGACTGAAATGATGAAAGGAAGCAGTAATGAAAAGCGAAAGGAGAGAAAGGAAAGGGAATCGAGAAAGCGAATAAGAGCAAGAGACGGACACGGCGCAGGATGATTTATTCAATAACTGCTGGGATCCATTAGCAGGAGAGGGGGATGCGTCTTGGCTTTTGTCACTCACTAATAACACAGTGAACGATACCTTCATTACCTTCCACAGCTGTAACAGTCACATTTACTGACACCCTGGGCAAATGGCCTCGTACATTAGGTCTTGTTAGAAATGACATACGCACGTGTGGAAAGCAAAAAAACAAAAGCAGCACATCACGCTGAGATCGCTCTATAGCAGAAACTCCTCGTGACACTCGACCCGTGCCGCTGAAAAGCTACGACGGGCAGTGGAACCCGGGAGGGAGTCCAAGCCTCTCTCGACAGCGTCTCACTTGCATAACAATAGCTGACGTCTCTCTCCTTGATTACACTGTGATGTTACGATCTGCATGGATGCCAGCAGACGAGACGCGAGCTCGCGTTACTCCCAGCAGCTGGATTTTACGCTGCATATGCAGTTTGTGAAGGAGCACAAGTGCATCAGTTTGAAGCACCCGTGGTCCCAGTGGGGGAAACTACTGACCGTGGCAGAGCTGCTGCCACCCACTCAAACAAACATGATCGTTAATCTTTTGCTGTACAGATGCAGATGTTGTATGCAGGAGTGAAATAATCAATACATTTCGACAAACATTGTTTTATTTGATTTAAATGGTGGCTTAATGTCTTTTTTTTAATAGATCAGTTAAAGATTATCTCAATAAAATGTACTGCCCCCTAAAAAAGCTTTTTTTTTTCACTAAACAAGAACTCACGTTTTAAATTCATAAGTAAGCACATACTCAATAAAGCTGTCAAATAACGCATTTCAGGAAAAAGACACAAGAAAAAAAACACAGCTATAGAGCACAGAGTCAGGCTTTTGTTCAAAACCCACAGCTCATGAATAAAAACAAGATTTGGGGGGGGGGGGGATCTTTGTGCAGAGGAAGCACAATTGTTGGAGAACAGTAAGTCACGAATCCAAAGTCAAATCTCCAAATGTACCCAAAAAGTAATTAAGCTTTCAGTGAAGAAATAACAGCTGACCTCATGTTGATTTGTAGAAGATTAAGAGAGAATGAGCCGAGTGTATACCGACATTCACTCCTGTTGTTTTTTTCCTCCCAGCTTTAAAAGCCTTGAACAGCTGTTGGCTGCTTTTGCAGGAATGTGCGTAAACACACGTGTGTGGGCACACAAATGCACAAAGCCGTAAGCCTGCTCTGATACCAAACAGGCAGCCGTGCTCTCACACTAATTGACACAGATTGTGCAGACGCACAGTTTGATTTGTTGATGCAGCGTGACCTCTGCTCTCCTGATGACACAACCATCTGACCACAACTGGATCTATTCTTATTCATTTATGTTTTTATACTGAATTGCTCATTCATAACCCCAAATTTCAGTCCCATCTCCTGCATTTCTTATGTGGCAGAGCTGCCAGCTTGGTTCAAAGAATAGTCCACAGAGCTGCACAACAGGCATGCTGCTAATGTTTATCTTTATATTTAAATCAATTAATCTGCTTTTTTGCCTCTTTTTTTCTTAGCAAACATATTAACCATTTAAAGTCTTAACCATGAAGTAGTTGCCAGTGTTCACTGAAATAAAGAAATTACATATTAATTTGTATCACATTTGCTACAAAGACTCTGTGGTGCAAAAGCAGAGAGACTCACTCGCCATAATTTACAGTGCTGATAGGTTCATATGGCGAAACAATATTATTACAGACTTTCTGTACACAGTAGAGCGCTCCGTCTCAACAACGTGACATTAAGACAGTAAACTTTCAGATCCACAGATATCAAAACTTGGTAAGTAGAATCAAACAATACAGTTATTTTACATCATTTAAAAGGGTAATTAGTTAATATAAACTGTAAACTGCTTGTTCATGCAAATATCTAATCAGCCAATCACACAGCAGTTCTCTCTGGGTGTCCTGTTGATGTTAGACATCAGAGAAAGACAGCTTTGCGCTGATATGAATCCCGCAGTAACGCTATAACCACTTGTTAAAACAAAGGTGTTCAGATAAGACTGGCCCGGGGCAACTCCTCTCAGCTAGGAACAGGAAATGGAGGCTTCAGTTTGCCCGCACTCACCAAAATTGGACAATATAAGATTGGAAAATGATGAGTCTCGATTTCTGCTGCAACAATCAGATGCTACGGTCAGATGTAAATAATAGGAGACCATGGATTCATCCTGCTTTGAATCAAAGACTTAGGTTAGTGGTGGTGGTGTGTGGGATGCTTTCCTTCCACATTTAGTATCATCTGAGCATCATTTACCTGTGTGTTTGTTAAGTGTTGCAGATTTCATGATGAAAACCAGGGTTTAACCCAAAAATGTTTCCCCGTGGTCAAGCTTATGCTAGTTGAGTTCAAATGTGAGCAAAAGTCTTCCTTTCATCGGTCGACATTTCGTTTCCTCCACTGGATTTGAATTCAATAAAGACTTTGCTTTCAGTCTATTTCTCCGTTTTAATCAGACCTCATCAACAAATGATGCTGACATCTTAATTTTCTAGTTGAAAGAATCTATTCGACCAATCATCATCATCCCGAGGTTCCCCGTGTTTATTAGAATGGGTTCTAAGCACTTTAATGTGCCTAGATGCTGCAGTGTAAAATCAGAAGGTGATAGCACGTTATCCAAGAGGTATGCGAACAATGAATGAATTCCTTAGATCCACAAGTGGTTTCTCTGTGCCGCGCTTATCATTCCCCAGCTATGTGTTCTTTGATTTACAGCAAAAGTTGTTCTCTGCTCCACTGGAAAGAAGAACTGTCAAGACTTCACCTGAGCACAGACTGTCTGAAAACTACTCATCGCACTTAGTGTGGAAGTGGGTTCTTTTCTTCTCTTTAATAAATAAAACACAGTCTCTGTGGATGGAGATACTCATGTTTTCCTTCGGTACTTTGGGACTAACTGTCACTCACTCTTGGACCCACAGAAGATGACACATGCCTCTGTGGAAAATGTTTCACTTTAGCAACTGATTTCTCAGATCCCTTTGCATTTTTCTCAACAAACAAAGAAGCTCCTAAGCCTGTGTTCAGGCACACAAGTATTAGAGTTGGGGTGAATGCACAAAAAACACAGTCTTTTTGTTTTTAATGAGGTTTTCCAGTATGAGTGCAAAGGTTGCGGGACTCCATGAATTGCATTGCTACTGAAACAGAGAATAAAAATGGCTGCAGTCAGCATTTGCAGATGAACCCGAGTAATGTCTGCTAAAAAAGCTAAAGTGGGAATGAGGGTAAATGTTTAAATATGGCTTCAATGGGGATTTTAAACACGGCAAAAGCTACTTCAACTCACTTCATTAGGTACATCTGTTCAACTTCTCTTTAATACAAATATATAATCAGCCAGATACATAATGAAAACCCAATGCATTTACATATAGACATGTAGACAGGTACTGAGCACTTGCTTCTGTAAACCCACTTCCATCAGGCCTCAACATATCGTCTGCATACCGTGGTTTTAACGGGTACCTTCATGGGAGAATGGCTGCTTGAAGCTGATAGAAAGGTGACAGAGTTACAACCATGTATGCAGAAGAGCATCTTTGAATGCACAACATGGTGAGCAGCCAATCAGCTCACCCTTTCCCATGCTAGGAACCGCAGTGTGTAGACATGTCTGCACTTCAGTGTAATAGGTGTAAAAGATAAAGGTTGAGTTGATGGATTGGGACAGTGCCTCTACATGCCTTTGGTTGCTACTGCTGCTACTGAGCTAATCCAACGTAAAGAAAATGCAGCATTTATTCCATGGTTTGATTTCTGGATGGTTTATATGGCTCCATTTCATGCAGTCAAACAACAACAGCTACATCTGCATGAAGCAGAGCGAGACAGACTTTTCATCACCATCCTAAGAAATGTTACCTTTTCCAGGCTGATTAATTACATTTAGTTACCCTGGGTTCTTCACCTAAAGGGTAGATCTCATTTGCATAAGAAAATGTCAGCGTAATACCTGTTTTGAATGAAGCACGTAAACACAGACCGATCCATCGTGGTTCGGTGAGCAATTACATCAAGGCCAAAGCTGATGCAAGGCCGTGATAAGACACAATGAAGCAGTAAGAAGTAAGAAGAGCAGGTTTGTAGCCCTGTGAGTGTAGATGTGTGTGTGTGTGTGTGCGTGCGTGTGTGTGTGTGTGTGTGTGAGGGGGATGGAGGAAGATCATGTGTCACAGTGAGTTAATAAGAAAGGGATTTAAGTGGCTTTCAGCAGGCAGACTCGACCTCTTCCCCTTCATCCACCCTCAGCCGCCGCCACCCTCTCCTCCCTTCACCTCGTAATCATCTTCCTCCTCTTTATCCTCCTTCAGCACAAACACTCTGGCCTCTTTAATTAAAAATGTCTGATTAGGTTTCTCTAACGATCGCTGCAGATACAAAAGCACCGAGTGAGAGGACACCCAATCCTGTCAGTGGTAGTAGTACGGCTTGTTTTGTGAATAAAATGAAGGCATCAGCGTGTTGCTCATTACCCCGGACTTGGCGGCTTTGCTCGTTCCTAAAACCTCATGTCCTTTTTTGTTCAGTGTTTTTAAGTTTCATTCTGGTATCTCTAATTTAATTTAGTCCCAAAAAAAAAAGCTGCAACTAACTTAGCTACTGATGAACTGATAACACTTGTTGTTCTCAGTAAATGCATCTACCACAGACACATGGAACATATCTGTGATACACATGGCTGAATTCTGTTTGACTGTTCATTTAAAAGGCAAAGAAAGCTGCTGCATGCATGTGTGAATGTGTGTGTTGAGGATGACGCTAAGGTGGAATTTTACTGAAACACATCACCACACCTCACATACCTACAATAGAGTGCTTTTGTCTTTGTAAAGAGCACATATTTGTTAGAGACTGATATTTCTCTGCAGACACAGTTTATGTAAGGTGCTGGTAAATCACAATAACACTTTGTTCTCGTTCACTCTTTACTAAAACATTAGATGTAGTAGGGTTCTCACATTTGGCCTGTTAAATACATACACATATTAGTTTGTAATGAAGCTCTAATAACAATAGTTTTAAATCATCCAGCAAGCGATGAGGCGACAACTGTGCTTATTCGTGTCTTTTTTAATTTATCTGCTCCCAAACTTTGTGCCAAGTCTCTTCCATCAGTGCAGTACTCATTTTATTGTGAATCTATGCTACGTTTCTGCATTACTGCTTTTGTTGTCTGCTCTAAGCTTGACCCACAGACAGGCAGAGATAACTAAAAAGTCAGAGTACAGTGGATTAGTGGCCTTTTCCCCCCTACACACAACCAGACGGACAGAGGATTGAGAGAAGCTTGTTGTGCACACTCGCAATAATCTTGCCGCAGTCAGTCTCTGTTGCCGCTTTTATGACTGTAGCGTAATACATGTTGCGTCAACTGCCTCACCTCAGTGTGTGCTGTAGAAAGGATGAAAATAGCATGTGTAAATATGCAAAGTGCCAGAAACAACTACCTCCCGCTGCAAACACAACGGCACCACTTTCCGAGCAAACGAGCATGCTAACACAAAGCTAGCAACGAAAGACTTCCATGTTCAGAGTGATGCCAACCCAAACCAAGCTAACCGGCACTGGATATGTTTTTCTTTCCGGCTGCAACAGTTTGCAAACACAATTTAACCTGAGATGGAGATAAGTCAGAAAACAGCATCTCTTTTAAATTTTCAAATTCTGTCCTCCAGTCTCTACTGTCTTTCGGAGAGTGTACCTCTGTTCTCCCAGAGGTCTTCTTTTTACATCTCCGCTGCTGTTATACGAAAACACAGTATCTCCAAAATGTCAATACTTCATGAATCAGTGAAAACAAAAGCAAAACACTCTTAAAAAGTTATATTTCCTTTGGCTCTGTGCGAACCCAGGGGTGAGCGTTGGAGTACCCTGGCTCTGCAGAAATCCAGCAGCGACACAAGAGAATTACGATTCAAAGACACATAATACATGCGGTGAGAGAGAGAACCTAACGCACACAGTAACACTCAACAGCCACTGCTTGATACAGAAGCAGAGGAAAAAACTATCAAACTAACACGCGCATTCAAACAGCTGTTCACTGCAGACCTTTGCCACACACACACAAATGCAAAGCTGACTTCTACCTAATGAGCGTGTATAAGTAGCTTCCTCGCTCCGGGGCAACAGCAGCTGCTCCACTCTATAATCGTGTCATCTATACTGATGCCACATTATGATCTCTGACCATAAAGGGACTTTTACAACACTTAGATGCTCTTTAATGCTTCAAAGAAATAAAAGTCACACGCATCATTCCAGACTTTGATTCCACCGCATGTATATCTTGTATTTTTATCACACTGTGTTTGCCTGTGGCTTCCTGCTGATCCATTAACTCCAAACAGTCTATCCCGTTAAATAAAGCCATTACATGTAAGTACACAAACACATTAAAGGTAACATGCCAGAGTTCAACCTGGCATAATTGTTGTCAGACAGGACAGTGTAACACAGTCATAACCAGTCACCAGGACTTCATTAGGTACACTTTGCTCGTACTGGGTTGGACGAGCTTTTTCCTTCAAAGCTGCTTTAATTTATTGTCTCACCTTCAACAAGGTCCTGGAAACAAATTTGGTCCATATTGATCGGTGATCTGGTGACTGTGGAGGCCATCTGAGGACAGTGAACTCGTCATGTTATGTTCAAGAAACCAGCTTGATTTCTTGAATAAGAATATCTTTAATAAGAGGTCCAAAATATGCAAAGACAAATATACACCATTTCACCAACACCAGCTTAATATGTTGGTAGAAAGCTCCCTTATTATATACACACAATTCTGGCCCTACAGTCTGTCTGAAACTGAGATTCACTGAAATGCTTGATTTTCTTCAGTGCAGCTATCACAGCATTTAAAGGCTCACAACTGGACCTAATCATTAACTAGCCTAAACATGAAGACACAGAAATGCAGAAGACAGAGTAAAGGCTATTTTATTTTAGCCCAGGTTTAGTTTAGATTGTATGCATACCTTATTTAATCTGACATTATTGTACTTGTGATTATTTATTCAAGTTTTCACTCTTTGAACGTGATTTTAATAAGGCAGGTAAAAACCATGACAGGGTTTACGGTCACTAAACTATTAAAACTATTGCAGTTTCTCAAATGGAAACTGATGAGTATTTTACTTTGAAAAAACTGTGTTTTTTGGGTTTTTTGTTTTTTTTTTTGCTCATCAGATAAAAGTATTTCTCTATTTTATAAATGCGGGGAAAACTCACTGGATTTTTTTCCCTTTTTCACATCATTCTCTGTAAACTGTAGAGATGGTTGCGTAGAAAAATCCCAGCAGATCAGCAGGTTGTGAAACACAGACAGCCTGTGTGACAACAACCATGACACGTTCACATACAGTTCTTCCTCATTCAGATGCTCAGGTTGGACATTGGAGTATAATTTATGACATATTTTTGTTCTTACATACAATGACTTTCTGTCATGAGATTAACAGTTTGGATATTCACACCAAAAAGCAGTTGGACAGGTGTAACCAGTAAAGTACGCAACGACACGAAGAGACGTTATAGGCACCCTTTCAGTCTGTCAACAGCATAAGATGAGATGCTACATACTATATTTCCTATGAATCTAACATGAGTCAAACACACACCCACAGCCAGTCATGTGGCCACAGATCCTTATCATTTATACCAGCGGTGAAGGTGTGCATACTAGGCATCAATACTCAGACAAACCTCCACATCAGTGCTGGTATGGGCAGGGAAGAAGTCAAAAGTGGAAGCAAAGAAATTGCAGGATTTTAATTTTTTTTTCTAGAAAGCCTCATCTTTTTAAACAGTTGTAACGTATCCCTGTGTATAATCTGTGAGTCTCTGAGCTTCTGCACTCATTACACTGGCAGTAAAAGACATACTAGCTGGAAAACTCATATCTAATGTGGTCGTCTGTGGCTGTTGTTCAGAGATGCTCTTCTAAATATCGATATTTATTCTGATCTGTTAACTCAAATTATCTTGAACACAAATGTTTTCTCTTCTTTGCTTTGTTTAATCCGTAACTTTGTAGCACTCAGGTGTCACAGTGCAAACACGTGCATTTCACCCACATTTGTGACTAAAAGTAGACCTGCAGTAGGCAGAGCTGTTACCGAGACACAGAGCTCAGGTGGAGCGAAAGAAAACGTCCAAACCAGCAGCGCTTCTTACAGTGATCACCATTAAAGCCGTTACTGAGATACAGCCGGCTCTGTAGCTGCTCCATCCACCACCGTCTGTTTCACACAGAGAAAATCTGCTGCAGTTCAAACAAAATATGAACTGCTAACTTCGTTTATTACAATGTTAAAATCCTGACGGCAGCCGTCCCACTTTATATGGCAGCAATACCTGCAGCAAGCAGGGGTGAGTATAAAGGGGGGCAAAAACCTCTGACATTAACAAGGCATTTTTTCTCCTTTTCATACCATTCACTGTGCACTATAGAGATGACCGTGTGGAAAAATACCAGCAGGTTTTGAAACACTCACGTCGACACGCCACGTATACGTGCAATATATCACCTTTCTTCCTCACTTTGATGATCAGTTTGATCTAAAGCATACCATAACAAAGGACAACAAAGGACAACAAAGCACAGCTTGCACCAGCGGGTGTGACGCCGCTTTTTGTGGGAATTTAACGGCACCATAAAGAAGTGGTCTGTGCGTATGTCAGTGAGTATGTATCAACATGCCATCCCAGTTCTTTCTGAAACACACACCGCATGCACAGCTACTCTGACCCCAGCCACCAGGCAATGACGTTGGCATTGGGAAACCAAGTGCAAAGCACCAGTTTCCCATATGACACTGTAAATGAGCAGACCTGAGGTTACGTTTGCATCACTCGTGCCCTTCATCAGCTATGTGGAAAATTCTGAGGTGCAAGCAAGCCAGTGATGCTGGTGCAAAATCCACGTGTTCCTCAAGCTTCATTCACATTAATAACGAGAGCTGCAGTGGCCATAACGGCAAGCCCGGGTGAAAGGGTCACTTTATTAAAATAAAGTGATAAAGTGCCAGCTGCTGAATAACGCTCCAGGACAGTAAGGCAGGTAAGTACCTCGATCTGGGAACTTTTATCACAGTGTGTGCTCACGAAGGTCAAGAAAATCATCACATCACACATTTATTGAACTTAAACGGGGAATAAATAAAAGAAAAATGAGGTGGGGTTAGTGGGAGAAGACAGAGATTTGTCTGGCTCGGACTTAAGCTCAGAGCAGGGTGGTGTTTTTGCCCACCCACTTCCACCTGATTTGTGGGTAACAAATGGAGAAAAGCAAAAAAAAGAAACAAAACTCTCAGGCAGCAGTGGACCAGCAGCTCTCTTTTTGTCATCCTGGCTTGAGTCGAATTAATCTGTGCGCGAGTTTGAGTTTGAGTCAAACTCCACATAGAAAGGCTGAGATCAGGGCTTAATATCAAATTAGATTAATTGCACAGCCTAGAAAAACATGCTTTTCAATCAGAACCTCTGTAATATGCACATGACTGCATACCAACAGAGTATGTCTTAAACCTCCTGTGGGGGCAATCGAGCTGTAAAATCTGGATACTGGATCCTTTCCAGGTCGAGGGCACCCGGCCCTTCGATCTGACCTCCCAACACAGTCCAGCAATTTTCTGCCCTGCAGGGATCAATAAATATCTCATCTGATTATTGTTTTTGTTTACAAGGTGCAGTGACTTAGGTTTGACTTTGCAAATTGTGAGACGTTGTGGGGTGCCCTTGTTGGAAAAGAGAGAATCAATAGCTGGACGAGCGGCGGTGGAGTCGAAGACGTGCTGGTAACAGCTGCATCCTGATGCAGGCATGTGTCTTAATATCTGTAGCTGCTTAAGGACAAAGACTTTATTTTGTTCGCGACTGAAGGGATTTACTCGAGAGCAAGGCAGCTAAATGCTAAGACTGTTGTTTAAAGTTGTTTAAGCGTGCCATTCGGGGCTACTGTATTAATCAAGTTCTGAGAAATCCTCAGGGGGCTTCGGGACAGTCTAAGAAATAACTCATTTTCCAGGAAGGCTGTTTTCTAATGTCTGATCCCTTATCTCCTCTAAAAAATCAATCTGGGATATGACGCTTGAAGTTATTTTCTACAGTTGTACCTCCTCGCTCGCGTCTCCGCTGCTCCACCCTTTCACTTAATGCCTCTGAGTGAAGTAAAGATCCTCCAAGAGCAGAGATATTTTTAAACCCATTTCATACTTAGGCTAGACGGCTGCTTTAAGGCAATATTGGGAAGTCATGCACTCCAGCAGCAGCAAGATAAAGGTGCCTTTTTGATCTATTGGTGTACAACCAGTGACGGGAGTGTGAGTCTTCAGCTCAGCTCAGTCATTTATAGTTATTTTTTCTCTTGTAGAAATGAAAAATAAGTGAGATATATGCGTGTAATAGTTTCATCATTTCTGTAAATTTCACCTCACAGTGCATTCACACTTGTGTCGATTACGCCATTTTCCTGCAACTTTTTTAATTTCTGTCTTACCAGCACTGACATCGATCTATCATCTATCTGTGTAGGGCCATGGAAAAAGCTCTTTTCTTTGGTATGGTATGAATTTTAAAAACCTACGTCACCTTATTCGGGAGTTACTGCATTCGCACTCCGCCCACACGCCCAGCGGGGTGACGACAATTTCTCATTAGCCTTTTAAAGGAATAAAAATGTAGGGAAATATCCTTAGCTTTATAATCTGTTAGTTTCTTTAGTTTTATTACAACTTGCCTGATGAGGCATTCAAAGACATGTTTACTGAGACTGTGGACATCTACAATACCATGATACACTATGAGTCAACTGCTTTCAAAGAGCTGTTTTTATCGTAATCACTGCTCTAATTTTCCTAAAAAAGCGTCTGACACATTCCCTGCACACAGTAATAATTAAAAAGACTAAACCTAACAATGAAGTGGATAAAACCAAAGCAGAACTGATCATTTTCAAACAATAAAAACTCAGCTGAAACAAGAAAATCCACTCTGGAAACAAACTGAAACAGAAAAGAGAAAACGTTCAGAGGAAATAAAAATAATTAGAAAATACAAAAGTATAATCACACTGTCAGGTATTCATTACACTTCTTTACTCTACACCTTTAAGTGCTTCCTAGCTGCCAAGCCCACATTTACACAAACACTCTGATTGATGCACTGAGAGAAATTTGGGGTTCAGTGTCTTGCCACAGGGATGAACCCCCCCCCCACACCTCCTCAGCCACAGCTGCTCCATTATAATTTATATCAGAATGTGTGCACGTCCTCAGAGGATGCTGTTTTGCTTTGTGTTACGCAGATGGGTTTAAGGCATGGCTGTCAAACATAAGGCCTGGGGGCCAGAATCGGCCCAGCAAAGACTCCAATCTGGCCCACAGGACGGCTGTGGGAAATGTAAAGGAGGGCTAAAATTTTGGACTTTTAACTGCATTTTCACAAGTTTTACAGCTTTTCTTACTAATAACAACCACTTCCATGGGCATTCACACTGTGCCAGTATAAATAAGTAATAAATCAATCATTAAATGAAGGAAAAGGTTCAGATTTTTACAGTGGATCCACAGTAAAAAAAAAAAAAAAAAAAAAGAAGAAAAAAACAGAAGTTTTAGTGTTAGACTGTCGTGCACAGCAGTGGAAGTTAAAAGAAGTAGCCAGAAGGAAAGTGAAAAGAAAGAGAAAGAGCGAAGCACAAGCCCTCCTGTCATCACTGCAAAAACAACACACATCATGGTGAGCCTTCCAAACCTGCTCTGGTCTTTAAAGTACGTGCATTTCCATGCATATTTCAACATGCACGCTGCAGATCAGTAGTCAAATTAGAGGGAAATTAGAAAAAAAGAGGCAAAAATCAAGCCTCCGGGCAACTCTCCATGTCTTCAGGTCTTACTACTTTTTAGTCCTTTGTCTTTTGACCAATATCATACATTAGTGTGTTTTGATTCATCACTGCAGAGGTGAACCACTCAAACCAGTAGACTCATGTCATGTGCTTTTGCAAGCTTTGCCTCCATTGATGGAAAAGTTCACAGTAGCTGCCGCCCAATATGAATTCTGGGAAAAAGGTCAGATTTGTTGTTATTTACGAGATAAGCGGTATTAAGCCTGCTTGGAGGGCGGGGCTCAGCGCGAGCAGTCAATAAACACGGCGCTGAATCAAACACTTCTTATTTTGTTGGGGTGTGTTGGGGGTGGGGGTGTGGACGACGACCCGAAGAGGATCACAGCTTCTGCCTGCGCCCGTGCAAAGACTATTTCTCTCATCGCTCTCTCCCCACAGCCTCTTCCCTCCCATTCTCATTACTTTAATCTCCACTGCACCTCACTGACCCACCCTCCTCCTCCTCCACCTCTCCTCCGGGCATTTCCTCTCCCCATCTCTCCATCTCCCAACCCTTTATCTCTTCCCCGTATCCCTACAGTGCTTTATCGCCACGCTCCCCACCCTGTTTCTGGAACTGCTAGAGATGGCTGGAAACAGAGTGGATGTCTATACTTTAACATGTATGTTAATACGTGTGTGTGTGTTTGGGTGGGTGGGTGTGAGAGCACGCAGCTGTGTTTGTGCCTGCCCGTCTGTGTGTGAGTGCTTGTGCATGACTGCGCCTAAGAGCGTGTCCGGATCATTACTTGTCTGCAGGGTAGACTCCCCGTGGACCCACACATTCAGGCTTTATCTTACCCCAAATGACCCCCCAGAGAGAGTGATGAGAGACCAGCAGGGAAAAAAGGGGAAAACAGGGAGCGAGGGGGGGATATGGGGTTAGTGAGGGAGAGAGGGGATGTGGGGTGAAAATGGGGAGGAGAGGCAGAATAGAGGCAGCCAGGGAGAGAGATGAGATTTGATAAAAGACAACCAGAGAACATGTCAGGAGAAAATGAAAGAGGCCTGAGACCAAATGAGCGGGTAGAATCAACATCAGGCCTTGTACTTGTGTGCTTATCGATGAAAAGCCTTTTAGATCATTTGTTGCTAACAAAAGCCTTAAGCCAAATCCAGGGAACGAACACGAGAGAAACAGAACATCAGCAACACAATGTTCCCTTCAGCAAAGTCAAATGACAGGCACATCTTCTGGTTTTTCATCTGCTTGAATAGACACTGTCTACGGGCTAATCCATACACTGAAATGTGGTGTCTTTTGGCTCAACAGCAGTTTTGTGATAACGTCTGAATTACAGCGTCAAAGGTTGAAGAAAGCTCGTCAATGCTGCGAAAGAACAGGAGCGGCGAATGGTGCATTTTGGGTTTTTTTAACACCACTGAAGCGCCGAGTACGTTTTATCAGAGGTGCTTTCAGAAGGCTGAGAAACCTTTCTCCACCTTTCTCCTCCATCCACACCTTTAACACATCAAACACGCCGGGATGTTGAAAAACCAATAATGGGAGATTTTGCAGCTTTCTGCACGATGGCCAGCTTTTTCCCTCTGCATCTGAGGGAGCAACTTCCACTCGTATCACACGACACATCACAGCATGGTGTAACACTCTGACCTCTTCTTCAAGGTCAAATAAATTCAAATTTTCATAAAATGTATTTTATCTTTAAAAATGTGCTTCAAATTTGACTTCTTTTGTCTGTATTGGCAACATTTAGGAAATGATACTGGTATATGGGGATTGTGAATATCGCATTCTAGTTTGCATCCAAATACAAATGTCACATTTGCCCTGCAACCTCACTTTTACATTTCACATCTGCTTTTCTTTCAGGTTGACCCTTGTCGAGTAACGTATAAGCGCACCGAAAAACTCTGTCCTAAAAAACATAATCGCAGCATGAAAAAAGAAAATTAAAATTAAAATCAAGCCATGATGTTTTAAATGAGAAAAATATTTAAAGAGTTTTTCTTGTTTCTACTGCATCACACCTATGGAAAAAAATGGCACATTTTTAATATGCATGAAGTTTGTGCATAAGCTCGATGAGGACGCTCTGTTTGCTTTCCCAGGTGTTTGACTGCTGGTCTGCTCCTCACTTCCACTTTCCCACGCTGTAAAACTCAATGCTGACATCACTGCTGTACTCCAATCATCTTTCCTCCTTAAACCAATCAGCCGGCACTCTGCGTACTTTAAATCACTCCGCTCTGCTGTCACTAGGGCTGGGCTATATCATACCGTTCACGGTAATACCGGTGTAATTTTGGGCAACGATAGGAAAATGAAATATCGCGATAGAATATGGGTAAAACGCACATGCGCAGTGCCTATGTTTACATACGCACATGGCGGCGACGCAGAATGAGAAGAGCGAAAGTGGATCGTTAAATGAAACGGATGAACCAGAATTGGTTTGTAAAAATGCTGCAACTTCAGTGGTGTGGAACTGGTTTGGCTTTCGTCCGTCAGATACACAACAAAGCACTATTTTTGGTAGAGCATGCTAGCGGGCCGTCGTTATTACCGTATTTTTGGAAAATACGGCACACTTAAAACCAATCCTTTGATTTTTCTGAAAATCGACAGTGCACCTTATAATCCCGTGTGCCTTATGTATGAATTCTGGTTGTGTTTACTGACCTCGAAACGATTTTATGTGGTACACGGCGCTCGAAAATCTGTCAAATGTTTTAGTACGACTTTGCTAAGCTACGAAGCCGCACCGCTTGATGGATTGTTGGAGCGTTACGGCTATCGTAGGCAGGAGCCTCGCGGAGTGATACGTACTGCGCTTCAACATAATATTACCGTATTGTATGTGTATAACCTCTTTTTAAGTTTTGTGGATATTATACATGGATATGCTGAGGACATGTTGGCCAATTTCCACTGGAAATGCCTTTTGGTTAAACTGTCAGCAAGGAATTTGCATTTGCACTGTTACGTTTTTATATAACTTTAATGCACATAAAAAACAGCTGCTTGTTTAAGTGAAAATACACTGATGGGGTTTTTTGCACTAATAAAGTTGTGGAGTTGTAAAGTATTTTGTCTAGTGTCAATTATATTGTCAGTTATATCGTTATCGCAAATTATATATCGTGATAAATATTTCTGGTCATATCGCCCTGCTCTAGCTGTCACTGTCCCTTGCAAACTCCTTCGTGCAACCCACCTCCACCCCATCTCCACCCAAAACAAGTCACTTCATCCAACCCTGCATCTTATCTTCACCACCTGCATCTAGACTCCGGGAAGTTTTGCCGTAATTCCTATCACTGCTGGAATTTTCATTCTGCTGGTGAAATCCCAGTGATGAGCCATCATCTAATAGCATAATAGAATTCTATATATCAATAAATTATGTTCAGTTCCTTCTAATGGTCTCTACTTATTGAATTCCTTGTTGGCAAATAGGCCAGGTATGTGAAGAAGTCAAGCATCAGTTATGCTGTTCATGTTAGCATCTTAACAGGACTTGACACTCCCTCTGTAATTGTTCTGTGTCACCGACAGACTGATTGCCCGCTGTCGTCTATGAGGCTCTGGATTTGATCCACATGCTGGCCTTTTTACTAATTACCATTAGGCCACCCCATCTGTCTGTCCACTTCAGGATTTGCAACTCACTGATAAAAGCCGACGAGCTTTTTGAACAAGTGTGTACATATTCCTCTGCGGCGCAGAGGAGTCTTTAATGTTCCTTCTGTCTCCTATTGTGACAGCGTCTCAACTTAATTGCAGCGTGCAGGCAGCGCTTTTGGTTTTCCGCTCTGGTGCTGGCACCGTCAAAGCTCTTCAGTTTGAGGGATCTGGTAAAGGTTTTTCTGCTGGAAATATATCGTAATTATGAGAGAAACTGGTGTGTTTTAGATTCACAAATCTTGCTTGTTTGTCACACTGATGAAGTGGGGCTTTCTCTTTCATCTTTACCAAGTGGAGAAACGGAAACAAAGCGGCACGCTGCAGCAGAATAAACTGTCATCCAGTAAACCAAGAATATAAAATAGGGCTCATGTCCAAACAAACCTGCTGGATCACTCTGCTCCCTCACTAGTAATTGGTGCCGGGCTTAAGCACAGAGCAGCGGCACAGAGGGCTTTATGTAAATCCAACAACTGCAGTTTTGTAGCAGCAGCAAAACAACGTGCGCTAGCGAAGCACACGTGAACTCCTCAGGTAGGGCCAGCCTAGCCAACAGGAAGCTGCGGCCTCATCCTGTGAAGATGCTTTCTGGCTTTCGCCTCAGAACATCAAATTAATTTGGCAAAGTAGAAGGCTGTGTCTTATGTAAATGAACAGCTGAGTTGAAAAAGGCGCATTGAATTCCTTGAGCAGAATATGAATGCAGAAAGACGAGGGAGCGATATTTTGAATGAGTGTTTTCCCCTGACACACACACACACAAAAATGCATCACACCCCATCAGAGTGAACTGCAGGCATGTACGCAAACACTTTTTGCTCACCCAGACAAAAAAACAGCAACCTTTTGAGCTCTCGTGCTCCAAATTGCTTTTTTATTTTTCAGTAGGAAGCAGACTGTAGTGAGGAGGGCTGCTAAAATCACTAGAAATGTCTTTATTGTTCATTCCTGCCCAAGGCCCGGTCTTCTCTGTTGTTTGTTAGGTGACTCAAAGGTACTTTCACATGAAATGGATTTTCTTTTACAGAAAAAAAGTTTTTTCACCATTTCTACATCAAGGTAGAAAGAGTGCTTTTTAGCCATGCAAGGAGAATCTTAACTGCCGGACATTCGTGAAACTATTTGCAGGTGTTTAGATGACTTTCAGTCATTCACTAAGTTTGTATGGATTTTAATTTCTTTACAAGATTTATAATCAGTTTTCCACATTATTATCTTATCACGTTTATGCCACTAAAAATCACTGCTTATCTTACAGTATTGGTTATCAAACCTCGATCACCTACTAGGTCTTAAGTCAAATTTGTCTCAAGGTAAAGGTCAAATTAATGATTTTATAAGCAATCGTGATGAGATACTGTATCATCAACATGGTCTTTTTTTTTTAAATGCCTCTTTTGACCCAGACATACATTAACTGTGTACCTAGATATAAGAAATCATTTAGAGTTAGAAGTTGACAATGTTTATTTACTGTCACATCAGTTAGCTCTGACTGAATCCAGCTTCAAGATGCAGTGAAAACGCCTGAAATATGTACTTGTTGTTTTCATAATGAAGATTGCTTTATTTCCCGGGTAAACGGAGAACAAACAAGAAACCCTAAAATTTGCAGCAAACAAGAAAAAAAATTGTTATTGGCACTGGCTCCCAGCTGAATCAGACTTTTTGCTGCCCTCATGTCCACAAATGAATGTCAGTAAGTTTTCAGTCTTCACAGTCTGAAATCTCATCATACAGGAGCACTTTTTTTAACTGCTGAGTTAATGAGTGACTATTCCCATATGGAAAAGATATATATAAATCTTATAAAGTTTGTATCTGTCTTGTGTGAAACTGAAAACAGATATAAGATCCCTTGAAAAATTATATAAATGAAACTTGTATGTTTTGGATACTTACTAAAACAATATATGAAAGTAATGAGAAAGTGGCCACTTTCATGAGTAAATCATATGAGCCTTATATGACTCACTATATGAAGTAGGCCACATCTTATGCAAGTCTTTTATAAGTTTTTACTATTTCTTTTCCATATGGCTTACTTAAGTCGGGAATCCTGACAAAGTACTATAGTTTATAAAGTAAGCAGCAATGCAGTTAGGCGAGCTATAATGCCATCAATCATTATTATCATTAAGCGTGCTGCTGGTAACTTAGCAGATCTGCTGGTTTGGGGAATTGTACATGTATTTAGCACGTCCCACCCAATACTTCATGCGGTCAGTGAAAAAATGTAAGCGTGTAACCCACAGTGCCAGATTTTAAAAGTTTAAGTAGCGCTGAACAAATAATGAGCTCACTGTTTGTTGAGGTGCTTTGTCTACAAAACTGTACTAACTGCACAGCAGAACGATTAAAAAAACAAGAGCAACATTACACAGACCAGCTCCGGTCTTGTAATTGGATACCATTACCCCATAAGCTGAACCCTCACCCCTGCATAACACAGGCTAATGAGCCAATAATCCAACATTCAAGCAGCAAAAGGAAAGATCAATGCATACTAGATCTACATTACGTTGTTATTGTAGTGAAAATCCCTGCATGCAATTAAAAGACGTCGGAGAAGGCGCCATCCTTATTCATACCCAATTATAACCAGGTCAAACGGCCTTAATTGGGTGTCTAGCTTGTTGATTATTTGTGAAGAAGGCGGATCGCACAGTTTATCATACTGATAGAAAAGAGGTCTCTGGTTAATTTTGGTTGTGTCTGCGGTGATAATTGAGAAATTAAAAAGCAAATAAACCATGATATTACCGTCAGTGTTTTGCGGGATTACTTGTGGAATAATTAGTGAGAGGAACGGACAGAAAGGATGTCCAGTTCTGATAAAACCTGGCAAACAGAAGCTCATCACCAAGGACTGATGATGAAGGTTAATCCAAGGCAAAGACAGAATGAGAGAAATTCAACAACATGTTATTTTTCATATAAAAGTGGTAAAACTACATCTGTGGCTCATATGTAATCTGGCACTTATGCGAAACCCCTCCTAATTCACATTTTTTGACGTGCATGCTTAGGGATGGGTATTGATAAGATTTTCACGATTCCGATTCCATTTTCAATTCTGTTTAACGATTCGATTCTTTATCGATTCTTTTTAAAAAAGGAGAACACTAAGGTCGATTAGCTTAGAACTTTGTTTTATATCTTCTCTTTGAACAAGATAGAAATTTAGGAGTAACATGGCCTTACAAACCCAACAGTGAGATCTTAAGAGATCCACAGCCTACGGCTCTTCAATGGGGTGTCACAGGGTCCCCAGGAAAATAAATTGTAAATGTAAAATAATAAAATAAATATTCTTCTGTAGCAATAACAAAGTATAACATAAATTATTCTGTAGCAATTACACAAGAATATCCAGTAATGTCCCTGCCTACAATTAAACACATTCACTTACCAAAGTGAAATCAGGGGCATCTGCTGTGGCAAATGGGTGCAAGCCTTTGACCACAAACTTAATCACTGCTCGGTGACATTCGTCTATCCTGGCCTGAAAGGAGACGCTGCCGGTAGACTGCAGCGAGAACTGCCAGCATCTGAGCCAGCCAGACTCTGTCTGTCTCTCTCATCATGGTCACCTAAATGCACAGTAATGGCAGGTTTTGTAATAAGGCAGATCGCGCTAACATAATATGCACTGTTAGTTGATTATTTACCTGCCGCATTAACGGGAGAGGACGTGCAAACGTTACCGCTGCTGCTGGGTTGAGATTCACGAGTCTGGAGCGGAATTAAAAACACGACATTCATTTAAGGTTATCGTGTGTTTTGTGAGCAAATGCTTTTGCATATTCGTAGTGTTTCCTCCCTTAAATGAAATATCCACTTTGCAAGTATTGCAAGTTGTCCTGTTGTCATCCGTTCTCGTAAAGTATAATCAAACTTTTGAGCGTTTGAGCCGCCATGTTTCCTGCCAGGTAAATGACGCTCCGCAACGTGGTGACGTCATTCGGGGAAACTGGAATCGATAAGGGAATCGTTTGCAAAAATGGCAAACAATTCCAAGGAATTGAAACGGTGGGAACCGGTTCTCAACAAGAACCGGTTTTCGATACCCATCCCTATGCATGCTAGAATGAGAGGCAGCAGGTATCCTGTCAGATCTGGACTAAATGTCAAATCATCACAGTAACTGTAGCAAATATAATGATTACTATGGTTACGAAGCTAACAATGAGTCTAGTACAGACAGCTCTGTTTTTAAAAAAAGTACTTAAAGAAAAAAACTGCCATCAGCACTGTAATTATAATGCTTCATTGCATGTGCTACACAGTCACTTACAACGCATTTTCTATAATAGTTTGGACGCTGTGTAAAAATGTAAATTAAAAAAACAGAAAACAATGATTTGCAAATCTCTTTTATTCACCACCGAACATATGAAACACAATAAACTGAGAAAACGCACCACCTAAGAAAAACCTTTAGCTAATTTTGAATGTGATGGCAGCAACATGTTTACCACTGCGTAGCATCCCCCTCCTCTTTTTGTAAAAAAGAGTCTGGATGACACTGAATCCATTGTTTCCCAAACACATTTAAAATTTTGATTGGTCTGACCACTGAACAGTTTTGCACTTTGTTTCCATACATTTTAAAGGATTTTTTGCTCAGAAAAGACACAAGTGTTTCTGGATCGTCTGCCCGTATGACGTCTCTCTACATGATAGAGCTTTAACCTGCAGACAGTGATTTCAAATTGTAGATAGCGTTTTTTTGTTTGTTTGTTTGTTTGTTTGTTTTTCTTCTTTTTGTGTGTGTGTGTGTGGGGGGGGGGGGGGGGGTGCAAATTGCAAAAAAAGAGAGTATGAACAGAGCATCAGGGGAATCTAAAATGCTCATGGGTGTGAATGTGAGTGCGAATGGTTGTGTGTCACTCTGTGTTAGCCCTGAGACATCCTGTACATTGCCTCTTGCCCTATGACAGCTGGGATAGGCTCCAGCCCACCAACCCAACCCCACAACCAGAAACAGAAGAAAATGGATCGATGGATAGATTTACATTAAAATATGATTTACTATTATATCCTTTGAAATTTAGCATTTGTCTTTGTTAAGCATTGTTTTTTAAAATTCTTTAATAGTCTTCTGATGCTTTGTATAGGCTCCTTTATCTTCTTAAATCGAATTTTAACTTTTGCGGACTCCTTCTTTTTATTGTCTTTAGCTGTGTTAACTCCCCACCTGTTAACGCTCACCCTTATAGGTCACATATATATTGTCTCTGTCTTCCTTTATGTTGTACGGAGCCCCGCAGGGGACATGGGAGAAAAAAAAAATTAAGACGGACTTTTGCGAGATCTCGCAAAACTAACTCGGGATCTCGCAAAACTTTTGCGAGGTCTCGCAAAACAAACTCGGGATCTCGCAAAAGTTTTAGCCGCATTCTTCGGACGCCGGCTCGAAGCCGACCGGGAGGTCGAGGCACGATGTGCCGGGAAAGCGGTGTTCCTCCCGGCTGTAGTAGATCCCGAGTTCCCGAGTTTGTTTTGCGAGAGCTCGCAAAACTTTTGCGAGATCCCGAGTTTGTTTTGCGAGATCTCGCAAAACTTTTGCGAGATCTCGCAAAAGTCCGTCTTAATTTTTTTTTCTCCCATGTCCCCTCCGGGGCTCCGTAATGTTGTAATCTGCATGGTGTCCTCATAGAGGAGTATTCCCTATATTGGTACTCTTTGTTTTTTCTTACTCTGGATTCCTTGTGCCGAAGTTTTTGTAGTCGTTGATTTTTCCCTCTGTTTATCGCTCGACTTTGTAGTTTATAAGTTATCACCATTAAAAAAGTCATTAATGTTTCATTCCTGTGCGCTGCGTCCTGCATTTGGTTACACAAATTAACCCACCATCGCTGAAGCAAATTTAATAGTTCCTTCTGGAGCCTCGTAACACTTTCACATCACAGTTTTTGCATATGAAGCAAGCCCTGCCCGACAATGATAAACAAACAAACTTTGATGTGAAAAATTGCAAAAAAGTGCAATAACTCATTTCAGATCACTTGCTGCTGGACCACAACATGTGCCCATAATGGGCAGCGTGCCACGGAGGTGCTCTGCTGTGATTTTGACTGATGACCTATTGTTGTCATTTACACTGTTATTTCTGCACTCTGCACTTCTGACTAATTGCCGGACCAACAATAGGGAGTCTTATTCTACTCTCAGCTCCAACTGTCACCTCCAGACTGGAGTAAAGCAGCATCGGAATGATGAATTCCAAATTTTGAATTCTGCACAGAGTGTCAGTCCAGCTTCGCACGGGGCAGTGCCTGCAGATAACCGGCCGCTCTGAACCGAGAGCTGCTGTTTGAATAATTAACCACAATGGAACAATAAACAGGCTGTTCCCACAAGCTTTCCTTATTCTGAAAATGTCAAAAGCAGATGGCACGCCGCCTGCGGCAAAACTTTGATGTGGAGAGAAGCAGGAATGTACCGTAGAGGGGGGGAAACAAGCGAGGCAACACAATAAAAAAAAAACCCTTCTTATTTTTTTTGAACAGAGGGGGAAGAACAACTGACCCAGGCTTCTTAGCTAATACTGATATAGAAATGCAAGTGTCCTTTGTCATACAGCTTTACCGTGCCGGAGGTGTGTCTTTTTATTAGTGCATCCCCACAGGCGAACATAAAGGCAACGATGGCAGAAACAAAACAGGAGAAAAAGCCGAGATATTCAGCACGCAGATGATCACACAGATGAGATCCAAATGGAGAAAAAGTGTTGAGTGGAGAGAAAATATGCAAACACAAAGTCATTGAAAAGACAAAGGCAAGTTGCAGAGCTGATGGAGGAGGATAAAAGTACGAGGCTTTTGAGTCGAACAAAGTCCTTGTGGTTTGACTTTGTCCTCCCAGTTTCACGGGAAAGCAGAGGAGCTTTCTCCTGAGATGAACGCTTGGTCTGTCTGCCCACTTCCAGCGAAACGAAGGAACACGGAAACAATAGCAGTACAGTCAGGGCCTAATAAACTCATGCTGTTCGGGTCATGAATGATTACATAAAAAATGTCAGTACTTTCCTGTTCCATTATTCTCAGGGTTGTGCTTTGGGTTTTCCTTTCCTGTTGAAGTAGCTCACATGTGCAGTAGCTGTAATGGTCTGTTCACACCAAATGCAAAGTTCAGTTTCAGGGGAGCACAGTTACAGCCAAAATTCAAACGAAAATGTGAATCGTCACAAATTTGCACTGGGAGACAGTGTTTACAAGAATTGGTAGGATTGCAACTTTAAAAATTGAGGACAAGCGCTGTGTGATTCCACCTTGATAAGGCGAGCCGTGTCATAGGATTTGGACTTGTTGTTATTGGTATTTGGGCAATAATGTATTCTCTAATTTTGTCTGTACACCACCACAGTGGGTTTTAAATCAAACAATCAATATGTGATTAAAGAGCGGACTTTCAGCTTTAATTCAAGGGGTCTAACTTGCATTATCTCTTCTCTGCAGACAAGTCGGTGTCTTTCACATAAGCTTCAGGTGACCAAGGCTTCTCATCTGTTTGTGACCAAAGCCACAGCAAGGAGATGTGTGGTGTAGCACCCTCTTTGTGACCAATTTTTCCAAGAAACCTCCAGCAAGCACTTACAATCAGTCGGTGTTTGCCAAATGGTTGCAATGATTGAAGCCATAATAAGCTAGCATAGCTTTTTTCCAAAATTTGCTACAACTGCCAAATAAGATCAAAGCACATCAAACACAAGTGACAATTCTTAAAATATGCTTCTTTCATATTTAAAACCAAAATGTATGTCCTTGTTGTTGTGTACTTTCTGTCCTCCCTGTGCCACTGCGTAGCATCAGTGCATAAGTATTAGCCTCAAAAGACCCCTGTAATATTTGAGGTACTGGCACCTAAATTAGATTCTTTTCCTTCAAATTGTTGCTCCAGTGAAAAAACAATATCCACACGAACATAAAAAAACTTTCACGTTTTTCTTTGAAGTTTTATTTCTACAGCACCTGAACAGATTGCATCAGCTCTTGCAAGAAAAAAAACCCAAACATGTGAAGATCTAACCGCTGGGCCAGACACTACCATTATACAGAGTAGTGATGCAGACAGAGTCCCACAGAGAGGAAGAGGAATATCAGGAGGAGGGAGGCCAGACGGGACAGGCGAGGCGGCAGTAACAGAGATCGCCCTCCCGCCGCTGAGAGAAGCTGTGTAAGACCGTAATCAGATTTCACACATCGCTCGAGCATCTCAACCAAACACCCCGACTCTGCTGCAGTCAGGTGGCTAACTGATGTGTGTTACAGGAGAAGTAAAAGAAAAGCAGGGTGTTGAGTCATTCTACAGAAATACTGATATTATATTTTGAATTTCCACAACCATTTATTTGCTCTAAAAATGAAAATATTCGAAGAAAAATTAAAGAAGTTTAGTGATGTAATCCTTCACCTTTAGGTGTAACAAAACTGAATGTATGTAAAATAACTATCGAATGACACACTTTATTTGATGTAACAAAAAACCAAACACATGGTAACACCAGCGACTCAGTGAACCATCAGGGGACATATATGGCACTCAGTGTAAATGTACCTGCCATATAGAATGATGGACGTGAGGATTTGCATAAAATATTCAGTTTTTCCGAAAAAAGAACTGTAAATGAACGTCACTAGTGTTACCAGCAGCAACTGAGTAATGACTCTGGTCTTAGCCATAAGGAAGCTAACAGCAATAACTGTCATGAAGCAAGTGTCATGAAAAAAAGTGGACCCAGGACTCACAGACAAACCAGTAACTGAAAAATGAATTAGGTTGAGTAAATAAGTCCATAAACACAGGGGGCAAAATCCAAACTCTTAAACAGAAGCACAGGGATCCCAAACAGAGACTTTTTCCAAGTCTCTTTGTCCAAGGGAAGTGGCCAAAATAGCATGACATCGAGCCTAACACGCCTAATGAGACAAATGCTGACAAGATACAAGGGAACGCGAGGGAAGCAGTCGAAACTGAAACACAAGAAACTAAAAATACACTGCAGCTCTAACCACCATAGGTTTACTTCCAAAAGGTTTCAAAAATAACTACGAAACCTTAAAACTGAAATAATGATCTGATCAAGCACATAAACCAGGAAATACACAAAAAAGACATGAAACTTGAACAGAAATGAAGCAAAGGGGCTCACTGCTCAGATAAGATACTGTTTTACTGTAACACAGGTGTTATTGTTAGAATGACATATTGGGGTTTTTTACTTTAATATTTTTGTACAGATCAGGGACAGAAAACGTTCCACTGAAAGCTGCTGACAAAGTGTGTTTGCATTCATTTTTGAGGTTATTAGCTGTGCACAGTTTGTGCGTGTGTGCATATCCATTTTGCTTACACACCTGTATTTACAGTCTTCCTGTGCCATGTATTTGTGTGTCTGTGCTCTTGCAGAGGATATTTTCAGAAACTGAGGACAAAAGTCTGACTTTTGACTGGAGTTTGAGTTTCAGAAGTCAGAGAAGACGAACACAAAGTGTCACAGTAATGTGGTGCTGATATTTTCAGTGGGGCAAGGTGGTAAAACATGAGGTGTGCAGCTGATGGCGATGCTTAAAGGAAGGTTTTCGTTTTTCTATACTTTGTTATAAAGATTGTGTGACACGAGATCCATTCACATGACAAAAGCAGTCTGGTGAGCCAAATCACTCGGGGCATAAACAAAGCAACTTGTCAGGCAGACTAAAACTAACGGTTTTACTATATGAACGGTTCAGGTAGCTGATACCATGCTCCTAATCGAATTGCATGACTGCCCCCAAAACACACATACACCAAACAAAATCACAATAAAACATACTATTTGTGCTGCATGTCAGCACTCCTTCCTGCTGAAGAATAATAAGATGGTATTACTTCTTTTACTCAATTAAAAACTATATTAACAAAAACTAGTTATTATTATTAGTGGTGGATTTTTCAAACTGTTCCTTTATGAAACTAAACAATAAAACCCACCTCAGTACACATAAACTGGATTTCTGAAAAATTGTGTTTATAAAATAACCAAAGTAAAAATTATTATTCTGCAGAAAAACGCTTTCTTGATTAATTTTACTGCTGCAAATGTTAAAGATTGAGCTCATTTTAAATGCTTTATGTTCTGTTTTATGTCCAGAATCATATTCTATAAATCCCGTTTGTAATGGCTGCGCTGTGAGGAGCATCTGTGAAAAAAACAGCTGTTTTTGTGAGTTCATCTGAATTTAAAAAAAAATAGGTATATTCAAATCTAATCATAATGCAGTGTGACATGATAACTCTTCAATATTTACAGGAGGATAAAAAATAATGAAAAATAAAGTTGGATGTTGGCAAACCAGCTGGTTAAAGGTATTATGATCAGTCAACCTTATGAACCAAACAATTTTTCATATTCTTCTTATCTGCTGAGCCTGCAGCTGGTCAACTTCTTTTTTAACTATATGAGACCTGTTATGTATGTATGTAGACATTAATAGATTAAAACAAAAACACTTGGTGACAAGTGTTTTTGTTTGGATGTCTATACAAATGACTATAAACAAATACAAATTGATAGCTCAGTAAGGTGTAACTGTTCAAACACACATTGTTTTACTTATAGGCGCACAGTTTGTGTTCGCAGGCATGCATGTGTGCATATCCATTTTGCTGCTTACACACCTGTATTTACAGTCTTCCTGTGCCATGCTTACTCTTTGTATGTGTATCACATAGTGTCACAGTAATGTGGTGCTGATATTTTCAGTGGGGCAACGTGGTAAAACATGGGGTGTGCGGCTGATGGCGATGCTTAAAGGAAGGTTTTCGTTTTTCTAACTTGAACTGTTTGTGAGAACACAGATGTAGGAGGTGGCCCCAGACTGACAGCCTGCAAACCCTCAGGCTGTCCTATACATTTTTTTGTAAATTTTTTATTTTTTGTTTTGCTTTCGAATAAGTTAAGCTGTATGTCCAAGCGCGATCATTGTTAATCTGAAGTTGTCCAGGTGAATAGATAGATAGATAGATAGATAGATAGATAGATAGATAGATAGATAGATAGATAGATCTTCAATACATCTACACCATTAAAGCTCTTTTCTGAACTGAGCGTTTTCGGTCATATTTGAAACCTGCTTGTAAAATAAAATGAGCGGGTGTGCCACAGAAGTTTGAGAGCCTGAGCAGCTACCCTCAGAAAAAATGCAGAAAGCCCGCAGGTCCGTCCATATACATTTTTACAGCCATAGGTTTAAGCATAAGTTATGTTACATATGCAAGCTGATGATATGAAAGGATGGGCAGCTGACGCTTTGCTGCTAATCCAGTTTGTTTGAACTTGAACTGATTTATCACTCTTTAAGGGTATTTGTTAGAAGTTATGGAAAACATTTCATTATGTGAAGTTGCCCTCACATTGCTGGAAGCACAGCTGTGTGAGTGAGTGTTGTGCTCTCGGAGATCGTGCTGTTAGGACTCAGCCAGCTTCTCTGTAAAAACCTAATAACAGAGGCCCTCCGGCCAGAAAACGGATTAATTAAGGGTCCACACCGGAATCCCCAAGGGGTGGGCAGCCCTGTGCATTGTAACTCCACGTAATGTACACACCAGCGCACAGATGCTGCTGCGAATAAATAAGGCACATGCACACACACACAAGCAGACCTCATGATTAAAAACCCAAACACACAGGTAAAAGGAGTCAAAGTGTGTAAGAGCCCGCCTCTAACCTGACACCGGCAGCCTCCGGAAGAAACATCGTTAGCACTTCACGGAGGCTTTTACTCGCCTGCCTGGGCAGCTCAGCACACTCATTAAGTTCCTCCTCTTTATTAGACCAAACATATTGTTTCAGGATGAAAGAGGTGGAAGGCAGGTGGTAAAAATGAATAGTCAAAAGAAAACAGAAAAAAACTGTCTTTATTCCCCCTGTGGTTCTTAATCAAAGAGAACGAGAAATTTAAACAAATATTCGAATTTCAATAATTCAAGCTGCACAGTAAAATAATTTCCTCGGGTAAAATAAACAGCACAACACACATAAAGTGAGAAAGAAATCCACTGAAAAAAATAATTGTTTGCACTGACATCAGCTGAAAATGGATTATCATCATCAAACTATTACAGTGTTCAGCAATAAATAGCCGTGTGTTTGTCAGCACTGCTCGGCCCTCGGAGGTGTCCTCTATTGATCCGTGTGCCTCATCTTGCTCCTTGTAGCCTAATGAATAAGAGGTAATGGGATCCAGTCTATTGAAAAGAAGCTCTTTTTTTTTTTCAAACTGAGCCAAAGTGAAATATATTATAAGTCCCTCAACACACGCTGCAATACTTCTTTAGTTTGTGGCATCGGGAGTTCTTTGTGATGAAGCTCTTCGCTAGTGTGGAAAAGCGATATTCAGTTTCGAGTATCTGTTTTCTGGCTGAAGTCGAGCCAGTGATTCTATAGATAACATATCGAATGGCCTGCCGGAGTTAATAGCCACCACAGTGTGCTCTCACCGGCCATTATCATTGTTCTTATGCTCTGTTTTATGTGGCTTTATGGGCACTATAAGCTTCCCGTTTCATCCAAGGTCATGGGAACCGAGCTATTTGGAGGGCAACGACAGGATGTAAGTACACCGCCCAGCTTTTTCAATCAGAATTGCCATCAAGGGCCAGAGTACCCAAACCCACTGTATCTAACCTTGTTTCACTTCAGGTGGGCTGAAGTTCCACAGAAATCAATTTCAAAACAAAATAAAGGTAAAGCCCGTTATGAGTTTGTGCCGGCAGCTCACATTCATCCCACTGGCAGAAATAATCCGATTATGGCAAAATCTCTAATCTGATCATCTTGATTAGAATTAGAAGTTTCATCATAACCTGGTAGATTCAACCAGTTACAGCTATGTTTGGTGTTAGGGTTTGTTGGGAAAAAATATACTATTTAGTAGCTCGTCGTTTGCTTTTCAATCACCTGAGCACCTCACTTTATTTTCGGAAAGTACGCTAAAACATCCATTTTTACTGAGCAGATGTTACATCCATGTTTGTTTGTTGCTAATTAAGGTTATGCAATGTAAAAAATGAAAGGTCAAGAAGAGTTACTAAAGGTACAATAGTGTTTCCAAGATTAAGGATGAACTTATAACTGCATAATCCACAGTTGTGCTTGTGCCCTTTGCGATCATGTGGCATGAATGTTGAATGAGAGCCATGAATACAGTGATGTGAAAAAGGATGTTTTCTCAGGACTCTTTGCTGCCCTGCTTCTATAGAAATAAAGAGGGTAAGTAGAAGCCATGTGCTGTGAATCAAATGCACTTGATTGACTGATCATCAATAAGTGTGAGCACCTCTATAAAAGCAAGAAGTCCACTCTTGGGAAGATTGCTGATCTGGAGACTTTTCGCAAGAGTGGACGACCCAGCAAATTGACCCCGAGGTCAGATTCGTGCAATGCTCAAAGAAACTGCTAAAAGCCCAAGAGCTGCATGTCAAACTCTACAGGGCTCAGCTGTTTGGAAGAACGGCAGGAGAAAGCCTCTTCTCTCAAAAAAAAATCCCAGCAGCTCAGATTAGGTTTGCAAAGTTGCATTTGAACAAAACCAGAAAAACTCTGGAACAATGTCCTTTGGACAAGGGCGCAAAGTGGAGATGTCAGACCATGATGCACTGCACCACATTTGGAGAAAACCAAACACAGCATATCAGCACAAAAACCTCATAACAACTATCAGTGCGGTGGTGGAGGGGTGATGATTTCGGCAGTCGCTGAGTGAACCATGAACTCCTCTGTATACCAAAGTATTCTAGAGCAGCGGTCCTCAACCCCCGGGCCTCGGACCGGTACCGGTCCGTGAGTCGTTTGGTACCGGGCCGCGAGAGTTGAGGCTCAGGTGTGAAATGTATGGTTTTCAGGGTTTTTATCGGTTTTCAGCGTTATTTTGTTATCATTTTTATCGCTAACTCGGTTTTCCTGGGTCTTTTCACGTGTGTTATAAATAAATCTTTTTTTCGGTACTAGTTTTATTTTGTTGTATTTATCCGCGACACCTTAAAGGCCAGTCCGTGAAAAATATTGTCGGGCATAAACCGGTCCGTGGCGCAAAAAAGGTTGGGGACCGCTGTTCTAGAGAATCTGTCCTACAGCTAAACTTCACTCAAATTGGGTCTTGCAGCAGGACACATAACCTCCCGACCAGGTTATGTTTTCAGTACAAGTTACCATGGTGATTTTAGCCAAATAAAATGAGAGCCACCTTCATGACGCCGACGAACTTTAAACTCAGATTACCTCACAAACCCTTGATTCTTGCTTCATCGTGCACTCATCAATCCTGTCAGATAATAACACGTACAACAGATAGCGCTCAATTACCATCAGTCGCCATATTCATTACAGACACAATAATAAAACAGACACCAAAGGAACTGAACACACTGACAAGTCAGAGATTACAGTAGCATGAGGGAGACCTACACAGCGCTATGCAACATTAGAAGTTTTAATGTTGTGGCTGATTGGTGTTGCACCATGTGATCACTGCAATTAGCTTAGAGAGCATCAGCAGCTGCTAGATGAGGCGTTTGTGCCTCTTAGGGTAGTTAAACTGGAAACCACCCCAAATTATTCCTACTCCAGGATGGTTGTCATTATAATAATATTGATTTAATTTATATTCTCACACAGAATCATTGTAATGATAACTGTAATAAACACAATTTGATATCAGTCAAACTATAGGACAGGGCTCTTTGATCAGAAAGAAAGCCTGATCATCACTGTATTTTGAAATTTAAAATATTTATGTTATTTGGGTAAATTGATGAAAATCTACATATTTCTAAGTTAACCTCATGGCATCCCCTGCACCGCATACGCTCTGACTGACTAGCGCAAAAAAGAAAGCTTAAATGTTGTTATTACCCCAGTCAGATTAGTCATGGTGCTATTCATAGTACTGAGAAAAAAACAACCTCAGGCTCTGGTTCACTCAAACACTTTCCAAAAATCTAAAGAGTAGAGAGTGTCTGAATGGAAAAAGAAATTCAAGGTCAGGACTTTGGAAAAGGGAGGACTCTGCTACGTAGAAGTTTGCCCGACAATAACAACAGCACCCAGACCGAGATGCTCTCTGTATTAATAATGAATAATGCATTTTTGTGTTGTGCGGAACAGCAGGGCCATCGAGATACAGGACTTTGCTCCCATAATCTTTCTGCCCAGACCGTTTTAATCCAGGGTCTGCTGGTATCTGGCTATCGGACATCTACAAGTAGATGAAAGCGTTCGTACCAAGGGCAGCTCCCTGGAGCCGGGCCCAAACCCCGACAAAAACCCTCGTCCATCTGTCTTCATCTGGCACCAGCAGCCAGAACCACACATGACAGGGAACCAGGATAAAAGCCTGTCTCGTTTTGTGACAAGCAATAAAGAGCGCTCTAGCATTCATTTTTCATTATGAAGTCTTTGCTCTCTAACAATTATACAACAAATTACTGATGTCTCTTCTTCTTCATCTAGCAGGCTCCCCCAAGGAATCAATCACAACCAGGGATATCAATGATATGCGGCACCACGGGGGGGTGACAAGAGGGCACTTTCAACTCTACACCCTCCATTTTTGTATCCAGTAAAGCCTCTAATCTGAAATAAGGTGCATGCCTGCACATCAAAATCTATTTGCTCCCGAGCCACAACGAGGAGAAAATGTACCTTTGCACTAATGCATCAAAGTGGCTGAAAGTTGGCCAGTTTTCAATGTTTGTTTGTGTGTGTCTGTGTGCGCATGCATGCTTCTGCAAGGAGGGTTGCTCAAGACCAGCATCAACCTAACAGGGGATCAAGTGGATGGTGTGTGCGTGAGAGAATACATGTCTGTGTGTGTGTGTGTGTGTGTCTGCTGGCCAGGGTCAAACCAAGAGGTTTGTTAACATGGAGCATTAATCTCACTCAGGCCAACATCCACACATCGCTAAATCAGCGCACGCACACACACTCCCTCAGTTCTCCGCAGTGAGCCGAGATGCCCACAAGTAAATTTTTAATCACATGCGCTCTAATCACTCAGACTCACAGTCGGTCTTAAACCACAGTCATGACCTCCGCTTACGCACATTAAGAAGACCTCAGTGAGCACCGCATCCTCCTGCACCCCTGAAACCTGTGTGCCCGTAAAGCCCTTCCCTGTCAATACCAACTGCACAGAGAAGAAAAAAAAGTCAACGCTCACCATCTGTCCTCCTGTATGATTTTCTCTGCCCCTTTTTTTTCTCTGTGTGTGCAAGTGTGTGAGCTCTGCGATGCTTAACTGTCCCCTTCCTTCAAAGCTTTGCTGATACTGTTGCATTTTCTGAAAACCCCACCCACCCACCCTAAAATCACCATCTGGCTCCTTTTCACCTCTCCCCATCACCAGAATGTCATCTTTGTTGGCTTGACAGGGTACATGCAGGCGTTTCTGTCACTCCGAGTTAAATTTGAATAAAAAATAACTGCATTATACTGTATACAGACACTCCACATCCTACTTCTCCAGGTTATTTTCCTCCCTTTCTTTTAGAAATTCCTATCTCACACAAATGGAGGAATTTATGCTACATACCAGCATGTCTGACTCTTTCCGCCTCCCGGGAACCAGTAAACAAAGACTTCTCCTTTTCTGGCTCGGGGCCTAAGAACGACCGTTTTCAGGGACACTGTGCAGCAGCCAGACACAGAGCAGTATATCATAGTCTGCTACAGTATAAATAAACTCCTTTCTCTGAGCCTTTAAAGGGCACCCTCCATCTAAAAAGACTTTTGTGATGAGCTTTAACACAGCCATGCAGTGAATCTTAGTCAGCGCACTTTATCTTCACGTTTTTTTGTAGAGGGCCGGTGTGGCCCGTGCGTTAGTGTGTGAGCGTTTATTCGTAAGTGTGTCGCTGTTCTATCCCTCCCTGCCCCCTCCATCAACACCACCTCGCCTCACCTCCATTGTTATTCCCTGCATCGCTGTTCTCCCAACAGAGTGCACATTCATCACTCGGTCTTGTGCCTTTCTTGTGGGCACGCCAGAGAGAGAGAAGAAAAAAGAAAGAAAGAAAGAAAGAAAGTCAGGAACCTTTTTAGGTCCGTGCTTGTAAATGACCTGCCGCGAGATGGGGTTTATTAAGTCACCTCGCCTCCTTTCTCACTAACCTACTTCCCGAAGACAGACGAGGAGGCGAGAGACAGACGGACAGAGGGGAGGCAGGTAGACGCACGGATCAAAAAGGAGCAGCAGTGGACCGGGTTCGTGCGGGGGGCGAGGATTGATGAGATTTCTCAGTATTTTACGTGGGCCGTCCATCCACCTGCTGTCAAAGCCGTTTAAAAAGACACGAAAACAAGAAAATCTGGGAATTATTTCTGTTTTGTGAGACATTTACAAAGGAGTCCCACGGTTATTTGCTTTTCTTGATGGGAAAAGGGGGGAAACACCATTCTAGCTTCCTGGAGTATTTGATGGCTTTAAAATGTCTTGTTTTGTCTGACCAAAAGTCAAAAACAAGCACCAAATAAAAAAATGGTGTCGGGGGGCAAATTCTTATTTTGACAAGCTGGAGCCTGCAAATATTTTTTTTTTCCATTTTAAGCTTACTAAATGACTTGAATTATTCATTAGATGTGACAGCTATTTCACTGAGTGACTGAGCTGAAATAGGGACACCTCCTCTGATACGCTTCATGTTTATTTTAAATCTTTTTTATTCTATTCCCCCACCCAAGTAAATGATTTCTGCAGGGACTGACTTGCTTTGAGTGTGGCCCATAATTTTCTGTCAGCTGTCAGATTAATGACGTACCCCATTAACATGTAACCAAAGTACATTTTATGTGTGTGTGTGTGTGTGTGTGTATGTGTGTGTGTGTGTGAAGAGCCACTTCAAGAACCAACAGTGACAACAATGCGCATTTCCTTCCAACAAGGCAAATACAAACCTCTGTAAGTGATGCAGCAGACTGAAAAAACTTCAGCCAACAACAAACTAATCAACTAATGGAACAGAAGCAAATCTGTGTTACGGAAAATATTGAACAGGCTCCAGCAACAGCTGGAATCATTTTTGCCATCATGCTAGATTCAATAAAGGTATAAATAGTCTGTCATTAACAGTTGCCCTCCTCTCCTCCGGGTGTACGAAAGAGTTCACACTGATAATCCCGCACGGTTAATCTCCGCGTGAAGTTTAATTAATTTCCCGGCACAGGTGTTGACACTCTCTTAATCTGACTGAGCAGGAGAAATCAATCATCCCGACAAGCTTTGAGGCGCTGGCAGAGAAGATCGCGATAAATACACCGATTTCATCCCGGTGTATAGCTGGTTTTAGGCTAATGTGTCCGACAGTGTAAGCGTCTCAGCTCGGACAGGACGCGCTTTCGTGCAGTTCTCCAAAATCCTGACTGCACGTCGCTGGCAGCGGATAACGAAAGGATCTGCCCAATGTCGACCAGTCGACAAGCAGACCGGTTTTCCAGGTTAAAGCTGGGTTTATGGTCCAGCGCAGCTAGCGCTGTTCGCACCGCTGAGTGCAGTGAGCTCTGTTGCCAGATGGAGGTAATGCACAAAGTATGCAGTACAACAGGTCTGTTTTACTGTGCTTGTGCTTTTGCTGGTCTGTCAGCCGGCCGAGGAGAAAAGGGGTATTATACAAATATATATACAAATCATTTACAGCTTTGGTTTTTGCCTTTTTGCAAGTATTCCATATGACTTGACTAAAATAAAGACCTCTGTGGAAAAAGAAGGTTTTCATGTCCAGTTCATGCAAATACATGTTGTAGTTATCTTCATATGACGATGCAAAATACTGGCACCTGTGTGTCCACTGACATGAAATCACAAGCTGATATTTTCCTCCTAAAACCACAAAGAAACTCATCAGACTCGAGACGAGCTGGAAACATCAACACCTGCTACCTGTCACCAGTTTCTTACACAGTTTAACACAGCTTCCCGCTTAACTGGCACATTAATTTGCTCGAACAAAAAGCTGAATGTGAAAATATTTGTCATCAGCATAGTTCGCGTTGCTATTTGAAGATACTATCAGCACCTATATGCACATGTATACACTTAAGACGATGGCAATTCCTTTTTTCCGCCAGGTCTGTGATCTAATCTATTCAAAAAATGGACAAATCTGCAACATCTGGAGAGCGTAAAATGTAAGCAAATCTAACCAGTTGAAAAAAAAATCTGTTAACCTGGAAAACCGGGTTAGAGCAGCGAGTGAGTTTAGCGGGAACGCGATAACCGGGAGGGAAAAAAGAAAAAAAAAACTTCAAAAGGTTAAAAAAACGACATGAAAAGCACGGACGGTGGTTACCGTGTCCACTCTTCATTGCTTTTAACACTCAGCTTCACTTCAGCTCTTTGTATGTGAGAACTTCGTTCTTCTCCGCCGCTGGATCGACAACAGCACCAGCACGCCTGGATAGCTTTGAGGGGTCGTGCCGGACTGAAATCACTCCGCGGCGCATTTCCAAATGACACACATGTTGGCTCTGAACACCTTTTTTTTTTTTTTTTTTTTTGAGGAAAACGTGTCAGCGCGGAGGGGTGGCCATAAATCCGCTTTTGGCGCAGCTATCGGTGCGTAATTGTCCCCACAGAGGAGCGGTGAGGATCACAGAGAAAGAAAAACGGAACATTGGCACAATAGAAACAAACATGACCGTCTACAAATGTCCGCTTGTGACACATCGACCCCCCTTTTTCCCTTTTAAACAGCACATCAGACACGTCCACTGCTGCGCTACTACGGGGATTAACGCCGCCATGTAAGGATAGGGATGCTGCTATTACACCGTTACCGACCTTTGTTATCTCCGGAGCTGTGATGTGATGTGACGGTGGTAGCGGTGATTTCTCCCCTCAGGCGGACTGCGTGTCCCGGCCAGCCGGCTGCCTCCTGTCCCCTCTCCTCCTTCTTTCTTCTTTTTCCGTTATTTTATTTTAAATTATTTTATTTGTTCGATTTATTGGAGGACCTCCCGCTCCTCCTGCTCGCCTTCACTCTTGGCTCTCTTCGGCACTGTTTGGGGCTTGTTCAGGTGAAGCAGTCAGTGAGGCTGCAGATCTGCTGTCTGTCAAGAGGATGGTCCTCGCGAGCGACTCCTCGTGCTACATAACGAGAGGCGTTTGCCTCTCTCTCCTCTCTCTCACTCTCTCTCTCTCTCTCTCTCTGCGCGTGTGTTCGTGACGCGCGGAGAACGCTGTGCGGCGGCTCGTGCGCTCACAGCAAGCACATATGGTCTTCACACACGCCACGAGCACATTAACGCGCATGGAAAATCCTAACGGAAAGTCGTTCGACCGTGACGAGAAAATTATTGTAATACTTATGTAACGTTTCCCCGAATATTGTATCTCCGGCTCCGGGCGCTCCGTTAACCCCGCGCTCTCTGTTGTAAAGTTGCTTCTTGCCGTTCACTGTGAAAAGCTTTTGTGATGCCACGCAGGCTGATTTAAATTTGAAGTGGGGCTTCACAGAGAGCTCGTATGTAAATCTACAGTCAACAGGGGTGCATTTAGTGATTCACGGGCCTTAGGCAACCCCGGGAACGGGGCCTCCCTCATCTATTATTCACAGCATTTTCATAACAAAGGGGTGTTTAGTATGACTGAGGTTACTAATTGCAATGAATGCAAGCATTTAGTAGATTTATTTTTCATTATTTCAACACTTATACCCCCCCCCCCCCCACACACACACACACCCCCTTGGTGAATTACAGTTCCCATCCAACCCTCTCAAAATGAGCTGAGTCATATATTTTGTTTTAGCATGTACAATGGAGACATTCCAAAACACCATAAATATGGGTATGGGCACAAGTTTGTTTGTTTTTTTACAAGTTTACATGACTCAACAAGCCAATCATCTCAGCCTTGATAATCAAGTTGTCATGGAAATCACTAATCTTTGCTGCAGTGGGACCACTGTCACGTTTAAGTGTCCTCCAACATTTCTGATCCAAGAGGCCCACTCAGCAGTCACATTCCTCTTTCACAGAACTATAAAAACCACCAACAAAATATATTTGTTTCTTGAACACTATTGTGATGGAAATGTTTAATGTTTTGACATTAAACATTTCTTGCTATTTTGTTTCTATGTCTGGATGCAAGGCTCTATAGTATCATGTTTTTGTCTTGATATTATCAGGCGCATTATCAGGGATTGTAACATTTAGTCCTTTTACGGAATGACTCAGTTGCAACATAAACTCAAGTTATCACTTTCACACTTGTATTGTTGTTGTATTGTATTCTGTGACCATGCTGGGTGAATAACTTGATCGATCCAATCGTTCTCTTCCAATCATCCTCATCAGGGTTGTCTAACATACATGCTGCTTCTGTTCTAGGACAAAAAAAATACACACCCCTAAGAGAGAAATAAAATGAACAGACCAAAATATGAAATAAGAAATCTTGGTACAAAAGGGAGCGATTTTAAAAATATGTGATGTTCTTGTCTAATCCAAAAGTCAGCGTACTGAGATAAAGCAGTGCTAGAAGACTGTTAACAGCACGACCATTAGGCAGGGAGGGAGAAAAACACAGTCACACAGGCAGCGGCACGGAGCTGCGTGCCATGATCCAGGAGGAAGTGTCAAAGTATGTGGATGGTGCTGTCGGCCCTCCAGCTTAGCCTCTGCTTTCGGGAACATAGAAGTAACACAGAGAACTTCTTTGTTGTGTTAGAAACAATGACAGCTCTCAGCTAGGAGTCCATTCTCTGTGCTTGTCTCTTAGGTGTTTTGGGAGGGTTTTAAACACTGGCGGGTCTTTCATATTTCTTCCTGTTTCTGGTGAACTCTACTGTGGTTCCCTTTACTAGTCTACTCTATTCTACATATGCATTGCATCACTGAGATTGGGTTATGCGCAGACCTTGCTTTGGAGAACTGGACGCAAATCGAAAATGGTTTACAGTGTGTGGCTAAAAACCTGCAGAAACAGATAAAGAACCATTAATTCCACCTCGAAATCAAATAGTAGAAACTGCCGTAGTAGGTTTTCATTGTTACTCGGAAAGACTAGCTCTTTGGCGTCTGCGAGGAACCGCGAACAGATTGCGTTCCTGCTTGGAATGGTAATTGCTAAAAAGTTAATCCTACAGCAGTGGAAATAAAATGGCTCAGCACCCACATTTGAGCTTTGGATGGGAGAAATGATGAATACATCGCATTTGGAGAGTCTGAGACTTCTGAGCGATAACAGACTCAATAAATCTGAGACATCCTGGAATACTGTACGAGCATTTTTGAAAACAAAACAGGCCGTGCTGTTCCAAACAAGCTTTAATGCTGCATTCAAGGATCACTGTTGTTAGAGGTGCTGTTTCTCTCTTCTATTAAAAAAAACCCAATACAATCATTGGGTATAAAATTGTCATCATACTTATAGCAGATCTTTTATTTATTTATTTTTTAATGGTGTCGCGTGTGAGTCTTGCAGTGCTAATTGGCTCCAGTGTCCCCTTAATCGTCTCTTTCCTGGTTGGCCCTGGAGGTTTACAACACCCTCACAATCTGACCCACGTCGATTTTTATCACCCTGCCTCTCTCTCCCCTGCCATTTGAAGTCAACTTTTAAACGCTCTTTACTAAGAAACATAGATCCTCTTTTCTCACGCTGATTACCGTCTCCTTAAACTGGCTCTTTATAAGTTATTATTCTCGTTTGTATTTATTTTGCCTGTACTGTGTATTGCAATTTATTTCCACTCCCTTCTTTTGTAGTCACGTTTGTTTTTTTTATCTCCGTTACTCAAAAACACGTCTCAAAGACTTAGTAGTCGTCATATTTTTCATCCTGTTCTTACAGTGTTCCTGTGCACTAATAATGAGTCACCTGTAGTGTATTTAAAGGACAGTTGGACTCTTTCTGGCTTTTACCTCCTAATAAATCCCACCGCTCTTTGATTTTATTAGTATTACGTTCCTATTTTTTGGGGCGAGGTTAAGGATGCTTCCTGAATCCTGACGGACAGACTGAGTAACGATCTGGACTCGGGGGTGTAATAAATTAATGAGTTATTGTGTTTGCAGCGTATTGCCTCCTCCATACGGGTTATTATTCTTGTGAGGAACAGCGCAGACTTTGATTAGGCAACGCTGTCGCTTCTTCCTATTGATCCTGTTTGTGATGAGCTGCAGAGATTGGCCGAAGCTTGTTAAACACCCCGCTGGCATTATAAATTCATTGTTTTTAGCTTGTTTGTGGACCGGCAGTAATGCATGACACCGCCGTGCTGAATGGATATTGTTTAATGGGCTGCTTTCTGATTGATTGGACGCTTTCTTGTGGTTCCTCTGCAGCTTTTTATGGTTTGTGCTTGATGTGATTTGAGAAGCAGGGACAGATGTTTCTAAAACTTTACAGACTTTTTCTTCTTTGATACAACTGGTTGTTTTTGAGCATTAAAAAATATTAAAGACTTGCAATGGCTAAATGACTTTTTATATTCAAAAGGCTTCAAAAGAGGCTTCTTATGAATGAGATACCAGCAAAGTATTATTCAACATTTTATCTGTTCGTATAATTACTTTTATTGATTTGTGTAGACAAGAATCAGGTCAGCCTGGACTGACAAAACTTAAAAAAAAACCCTGACTTTATCAATATTTTGTACTTCAGAACCAAAGCAAACGTCCATCGTGTTCCACACCATGAATGGCACAAAAGATTGAAAAGAACTGAGGCAGGACAGAGTCATGCACCATTTACTTTATTTTTAAATTATTTACAATCTCTGCCCGCTTGCAGAGATCCCCGGACACGCCTCACTTCATCTTCCATTCGAGCTGTCAGGGTGCAATCAGCAGACATGGAGGGCGCTCTGGATGGTCCGTGACGTTACTTTGATCTGTTCAGGGTCCCTCACGCTACTAACAAGACCCACCACGCTCCTGCTGTCGGGCTAAATAAGTCAAGGTTGTGATGTTGTGGACAATGTTGCTGGTATATAATATGTGTTTGTGGTGAGCTTACCAGCCATGATTTCAGCTTTTTGACAGGTTACAGCAATAAACTGTTTGGTTATCATAAAGATTCAGAAGAATAAAAACTACACTGCAAAAACTCTAAATCTTACCAAGTATATTTGTCTAATTTCAAGTCAAAATATTAAGTGAAAAAAATCTGCCAATGAAACAAGTGAAAATTTTCTAGTTTGTCTGCAGTTTCAAGATTCACTGTCTTGAAATGTTGCTTTGTAGCTGTTTTTGTCTTATTTTAAGTGTAATGAGATGTTTTGACTAGAAATAAGACAAATATACTTGGTAAGAGCAGAGATGGGCAGTAACGCGTTACTGTAATCTGATTACTTTTCCCAAGTAGCGAGTAAAGTAAGGGATTACTATTGCAAAAACGGTAATTAGATTACCGTTACTTTCCTGTAGGAACGCTGCGTTACTGCGTTACTAAAACCGTGATTTTTTTGCAGAATGTCTCATGACAGTGACATAAGCGAGTGCGACGTTTGTGACAACAGCTGTGTGCAGATCAACAATGGATAATATATCGAGTGCGGGAGAGAGTATGAGCGTGCAGCGTTTAAAGCTTGGAAGTACTGACCTTACTTTGAGTTTGATTCCATAAAAAGTGACAAAAACATTAGCGTCAATTGTGCGTGGGAAGAAAACTTCTTTTTACAGCGAAAAAAACCCCTAAACAAGCACCGAGTGCGCTACCACGTAATGGGAAATTCACAGAGAAGCTGCCGTATCCTTCCACTGACCGCTGCGGCACACCTGCACCAGAGCACACCTCCGTCTACCCTACTCCTGCTTTACAGGTGAAAATAGAGCAACAGGACCGCTGAGTCTTTGATTTTATTTATTTTCTGCTGTGTTTTACTTGCATCTATTTGAAAGACTGAGTGTAAACACAAAAAAAAATATTTTATTTTATGTGCTGGAATGTGCAGAAAATAGGTTTAAATGTTAAACTAATTTCTTCAAGTCAGAGAATGTTGCATATAATTTAATTATTGCTTGATGCATAAAGTTAAAAGATTAAAACTGATAAAACAAGTTAAAAAAAAGAGACTTTTCCATTTGATTACATTTTGTATGATGGATTATGCAGAAAAAGTAGAATTGGGCTGAAAGGTCTATCGCTTTATCACCTATTCAGGTTGTAAATCGTGTTTTTAAAAGTAACTAAGTAATTAATTACTTTTGAAAATAAGTAATCAGTAAAGTAACGGGATTACTTTTTTTGGGAAGTAATCAGTAATTAGTTACTGATTACTTTTTTCAAGTAACTTGACCAACACTGGGTAAGAGTTTGAGTTTTTGCAGTGTACACCTACAGCGGTTCAACACAAGTCTTGAGATGATTGCTCTGAAGCAGCTGACATAAAACTATATGGGTGTTGGATAGCACTCAAAACAGATATCACCTGGTAAACAACACTAAGTGAAAATGAAACAGCGATCAGTATGTAACTTCCAGCTTTAAAGAGACCAAAGAGCTTTGTTTTTGGTGCCTCTAGCAAATTTGATCATAATTAATATTATAAATGGTAACTCCCACAAAGCTTTAGTCCACCTGAACTGGAAATGTGAGATCTGTTGTTATTACTACGCTGATTACATCGACCAGTATGCAAATACAACCCCTATTCCAAAAGAACTCTTTGACTCTTGTAAAAACATATAGCAGTCAGTGAGGCTGCTATATGTTCCAGTAACATGTTTTATATGTCTGTGACCTTCATGCCCATAGGACACACTATATTAAAAGCAGGCATGATTCTTTCATGCAAATCACTGCATGGCCTCACAGACACTTCTAGAAATCGGTGTCTGTGAACCCAGCTCTCTGTGCCATTAAAGATATGTCATGCACACAGGAAGCCAGGGTTGACAAATTAAATGTAAACATTTGCAAATAACATGAAACATGCACACTGAAGCATGTCGGGCAGTATCCTGGCATCGTTTTCAACACGGTAATGAATCCTATTTATTTGACTGCAATAAAGAATGCCTGGACCTCTCACTGGTTTTCCTCTTGCAGCTTGTTGCTGGCTGTAACTGCTTTCTTTCCCTCGGCAGGAGCTGCTGTTTTCAGCAAAACCTCTAAAATCTCACTGTACACCAATAAGGATGTTTAAAAAAGAACTTTTTTAAAGGAGTCCCAGTGGGTCGAGCCTGTTCAACTGTGCAATATGATGAGTGGATTCTGTTGGTGGCCTTCAAGTGTTTCTGCGGCATCTGTATATATATTACGTTTACTTGTGTCTGCAGCCACAGGAGGGTCAGAAAGCTCAGCTGCTGGCGGAAGATTAGAAAGCACCTTATCTCTGGAAGAATAAACTGAATATTTAAAGTACTGTGCAAAAGTATCAAGCCCTCATTTCTTTATATTTCGCCAAGAAATTCGTGAAGTGGTTTATTAAAACAAAACATGAGCAAACATACAGGAAATATGTATGAGGTGAAAACAGAGAATGTACAACTCTGGTGAGCTTAAAAGTCAATATTTGGAATGCAAACCTTTATTCTTTAATGCAGCGTGAACTCTTTTTCTCTAAGTACTCTTCAGGAATAGTTCTCCAGACTATTGACATTGATTTTCAATCCAGTTCTTGTGTAATTTGGCACACCTCAGCCTGTTCTCGCTGTTTCCCTTCCTTAAGAACGCCTTCTTGACAGCCACCCTTCCACTGAGGCCATGTCTGATGAGGCTTCAGTGAACAGTTGATGGATTGGCTGGACTATTTTTTTTCTCCTCCTATTTCTTAAGGATGTAACTTTCACATACTGTTCACCTGCTGTACACAGTCTAAACTGAAAATGATCAGGCACAATTATTATTATTATTATTATTATTATTATTATTTGTGTTTTCATCACAAGGGTGATCTTTTACATTTTTAAAATGATATTAATAATATCTGAAAAGTGCGATTTATGACTTTTTTTAAATAGACCCTGAAAAATGCTCTCGGTGGAAGGACATCCTGGGAACTGGGGTGCTGATGCAACCTGCAAAGACATGTAGCTGCCTGGTTCTTATTTGTATTAAGATAATAAACAATTCTATTATGTCTGAGCTTCCTGGAGGATTCTTTCTGCACTGAGGAGACATGTTCTTGTCAAAATGTTATACAGTGCAGATTTTCTTTGGTGGTTTAAAAAGATAAAAAAGATGGTGATAACGCCTCTTATCAGCCATTTGTTCACATGCACTGGGTCTGCATGCAAAGCAAATCTGATGCGCAGAGCTTAGAGTCAAAGCCAAATAAATTTATATTTATATACAAATACAAAACAAAGTGCACAGTGAGGTAAAGTAAGGGGACACAATTTCAAGTAATTTCAATTATGAAACATTAATTCCCATACTGCACTTAAAGGATGAGTATGAAAAAATATGTATTGCACTCCTGGATGAGGTAGATTTTGTCTGTATTTTAGGGTTTTTTTCACCACCAGTCTGACTTTTGTTGGAAAGAAGCTCTTGTGGAAGCGTGTTGTATGCGTTGCCAGTTCTTCTCACCCCGTGGTGGACTGGCAAACTGATGGTGAAGCCTCTTAGTGTCTCGTGCACACTTTTAGAATTGGATGCACATTCACGCTCGTGTGTCTCCTCCTGGGAAAAGTCAAGCCAGGGATTTTTACTTGTGTGGGGTAACTCACCACACTGTGGAGCAACTATGCTATGGGCTTTAACCAGCTGAGAGTTACATGAGAATGTCCAGTTCCAGCAGATAGCTGCACCTCCCTGCTTCTGCTCCTGCTGGAGGTTTCAGGACTTGTTCCTACCTCCCTACTGGATAATAATTAACCAGAGTATTGGAACTAGCTCTTTAATACATTGGGTTCTTTGTTGGTAAATTACTTTGCAATTACGCTTGTTCTCAATTAGTTATATATAAACTATAACAAACCAAACTGAATTCGTTACACATTAATTTTATTTGTGTACTTAAAAAAACATAATAAAGATATCCTTGTGAGTGCCACCTTAATACACCCTAATATGACGAATGGTGTGAGCTGTAAAAACTGTGCCACTTGCCACAGAGGCCGAAGCATTTCTTTTCTCCCCAGCCTTTGATTACCTCTGTCTTTTTATTCATTGTTAGATTTAAATGCATGAGTTGGTTGCTGTGTGCGAGTCCTCTCTACCTCTCCGTTTCTCCCTGGCTCCAAAAATAAAGATTTGCTTGCTTTGCGGTAATCAATGAAACGGGAGCTGCTTCACCCACTTGAAATATTTAATAAGAAAGTACAACAGACTCCAGGTCAGTTTTTAATAGGCCCGTGTAGGATGGGATATAGGGCCTCATTTATTAGCACAGATAAAACCTCTACTGTTCCAAACGGGCCTGTCAACACATCCTGTCAGCACTGCTTCGCACTGCCGTCCAAACACACTCACACACGCATTCCCACACTCCTCTTTGTCATCTTTCTTATTTTTCCCACTGCTGCCTTCTCACATTTGCTTTGCCTTCTCTCCTCTCTCTTCTTTTTCTCATTTGCTCCTTCCAGCAGACACATTTTTTTCCTCCAACTAATTTCACCATCTCCTGTCCTCTTACCTCGCTCCTTTCTCTCTCGCTAAATCTGCTCTGGACGATGTTCGAGTAGTTATTAGGTTTCCTGCCGCTTCCTCGCTGTCTTGTGCCTGTTTCTGTATGTGTGTGTTAATGAAATCCCCACCACCACCACCACCACCACCCACTCCCCTGGGCTCAGGTGGCACTCCTTTGACCGGCGAGCTCAGTGCTGCGGCTCAACATGAGGGCAAAGGTTGTAACCAGTTTCCCATTTACTGAATAAATTAGCTGTGTGGGCAGTGTGTGTGTGTGAGAAAAAAGGCTGCTCGGCACACACATAAACGGCTGCGGTCGTGTTTTCTGCCTGGCGCACACTGGCTCGGCCCTCTTAAAGGATATGGTCATATTACTCGGCACGGGGTCAAAGGTCAAAGCCAGCGAGGCACCCGATACAGAAGACGCTGTGTTCTCGCTGAGCTGCCGCTCGGCTTTCTTCTGTGTAAGACATCGGCCTTTCTGTGTTGTTTTGACACAATGATCGTCCTGTTTTAGGATCAACACACTGTGCGCACGAGCCTACGTCCGCAGTGGCGAATGTGTGTCACTCTCTATACTTACACGCCCAAATTTAGTTGGAGAAGGTTTCATTTTCATAGCTTTTATTTTAGACTTGTGACCCAGATTTTCTGACATCATCCCATGTCCCCATGGCTCGCCTATGCTATCAAAAGTATTACAGAGAGCCATGCACTATATTGCCAAAAGTATTCACTCGTCTGCCTTTGCACGTATATCAATTCAAGTGACGTGTCATTCTTAATCCGTAGGGTTTAATATAATGTCAGCGCACTGTTTGCAGGTATAACAGCTTCAGCTCTTCTGGGAAGTCTTTCTACAAGGTTTAGGGGTGTTTATGGGGACTTTTGACCAGTTTTGATCAACCCTACACCACGATTCCCCGTTCACCAAACATTACACTTGGCACAATGCAGTCGGACAAGGACTGTTCCCCCGGCAACTGTCAGACTCGTCAATCACATCACCAGATGGAGAAACGTGATAGGTCGTCTCCGCTGCTCTACACCAGTTTCACTTTGTTATATACCACAAAACAGCTGACTGTGGAATATTTAGTAGTAAGGAAATTTTACGATTGCACAGGTGGCATCCTATCACTGCACCACTCTGGAGTACACTGAGCTCCTGAGCGAGCCGTTCTTTCTCTAATGTTTGTAGAAGCAGTCTGCATGCCTCGGTGTTTGGTTTTATACACCTGTGACCACTGAAGTGGTTGAAACAGCAGAAACACCAGCAGGCGATGGCCTCCTCATGAACCTCCAAAAATCTGGGAACAGGGCATCTAGTTTCGAGGTGATCTCTCCTGTGCCGTATGTAGTGCTTTAATGCATAGTGTATCATATTTGACAGTTTCTGTGAGTTTTTGAGACCACATCATCCGTGTGGGTTTTATTTCCCCACTAAAAACCAAAATAAATTGCACATTACATTTTTAAACAATAAATTGCACAAAAAGGAGCAAATATGATACAAAGAATATAGATTTTCGTTGTCAGAAGGTTAAATAAACTCTCAACTATTTAATGGTTCGGGCTTTAAAGGGTTAATCCGCAATAATCGATACACCCTGTAAAACTGAACTGGAGGACCAGTAAGCAGAGGGTAAATCTAATATTATATCTTCTGCTGCCAGCTGTTCCTGTCCTCCCACAGTCTGAATATCTTCATGATGTTCCTTGACTGTTTCAGTGTGCTCTCCTCTCATTACCACATTAATACATTGTCTGATAATTCAGACTCACTGTGGCTATAGGATTTTTGTTATTAGTTCAGTAAGGAATGAAAATCAGCTTAAATGGATTTGATGGATGTAATGGTTTAAATGTGACAAATCCCACAGGAGAAGCCATCCTTTAAAAATCTTTTTGCTGTTGTTCTGCCAGATCAATCCAGAGAGCCGGCAGTTTAAGCCAGTATTGAATTTTTGCATAAACACTACAGGATATCTTGACTGTTAATCCTGTGTAGTTATTCAAACTGTAATTGTAGCTCAAATCAATTTCAAGCATTCAACATTTTTATGTCACCATTCTGTCTATTGATATTAACAATTAGTAAACATTTCAGTGTAACACACTATAGACAGGGGTGCACAGTACAGCATTTGCATACAGTACTGTTCACCCATCATTTCCTTGTGTTTTAATAGGGAAATTGGCCATAGGTCCATTGATTGACAGTTTGTTTACCAAGCTTCTAACAACCTTGAAAGTCCACATGTATTTTCCAACTCAGTCTGAACTCTCTTAGGCAGCTTTGTAGTCATTTCTGTAAGTAGCCTTTGGGAATAGTTCTCCAGCTTCTTGAAGGACATTCAAAGCTCTTCTTCGGATGCTTCTGCCTTTTGTTCTGGAGGCCTGAACATGGTGTTCGTTTGTCTGCAAATGCACACTGACCGGCAACGTAGCACGAGAACACTGGTGGACAACCCCCCGTTTGTCGTGCACCGTCAGTCTCTGTGGCGCAATCGGTTAGCGCGTTCGGCTGTTAACCGAAAGGTTGGTGGTTCGAGCCCACCCAGGGACGAGCAATTTTTGTGCTTTTGAGCATAAAGCACAGAACACACCCCTAATGCCAATTTTTCTTTATACTCAGCGGTAACCTTGACATCATTGCTTACTTAAAAGTAACAACAAGCTTTTTTGCTAGACTTAGCGATATCGTTTCATTAAATACATAAATTTAAAAATACATTTATAAATGTATCAATATAAATGTATTTAGCCAAAAACGCCAGAATCCCAGGTTAAAGCTCACAAAACTATTTCAGCAACCATCCAGCAGCTGATAAGCGACGATACCCAGCCCTACTTACCAGTGACATAATCGAAACCATGAGAAGACGAGAAATGTGTTATCCCCCGGTCTTTTGGCTGCAACAGTCTCTGTGGCGCAATCGGTTAGCGCGTTCGGCTGTTAACCGAAAGGTTGGTGGTTCGAGCCCACCCAGGGACGAGCAATTTTTGTCTTTAGGAGTAAATGTAGTTTTGTGAAAGGCTGCTCAAAACACAGTGTCTAAAGCTAAAATACAATATAGATATATATATTTTTGCTAAGTTGTGTATTACGTGCAGTCACATCACTGCTTCATCTCTTATAAAATCTAAATAAATCGGTTTTGATAACCGACATTTCCTGTATATAATCTTTTAAGAAGTTTCAGATTCCGATGCTGGTTTTATTATTACATTATTATACCAATTAACTGGTGTAAAGTAAGTTGTTATATAATGATATAATTACAAGTACAGTTTTTAAATAGTTTCAGATAATTAATTGATAATAATTGGATTATGTGCATGTGATCAGTGTACATAGATTTGATTAGATTGATTATGTGCTCTACATTAATATACTACAACATTAAAATATGTCTATGTATATAATTTGGGTAAGACTCTGAAAAGTAGCTTTTACTGTTTATATTTAAGCAGCGTATTTTAACTAGATTTGAGTAAAACATTTTTTGTTACGCTAAATATTTATTTTATTTTGCGAGGATTTAATTAAAGAATAACATCACTTAATAAAGCCAAACACTTCTCCTGTGAAGTGTTCTTCGTATAAAACAGGAGGCTGCAGTACCAGCTGGTGGACACTTGACGGCGGCAACGGGCGGAACGTCACTCTGACCTCACAAACATGGCGGCGCCCATTAGCAAACATTGTATTTCCGTTTCCCGAAAAGTGGGAAGTTTTCTGTTTAATTCAGTGTTTATTGCCCAGGCGGCGCACTGCTCTAACAACATGGACTGTCAGAGGCCCACTAAGGTTTGTCAGCACATTTTACCCTCTGTAAACCTCTGTTTTTTTGTTGTGTGGTGACGTTATTTTACGTTTTTGCGTTAAACATGAGTTTGCGAGCTGAAGCCGCTTTACCGCGGCGTCGCCGTCCTACGCAGTTTGCTGTGTACTTGTCAGGTGGCTCCAGCTGTTTTAATGTCCGCTCTGTCCTCCACAGCTGGAGTTTGCGGTGCAGATGACGTGTGAAAGCTGCGGGGAGACAGTCAGAGCAGCTCTGGAGGGCAAACCAGGTGAGCAAGCACATGTAGAAAGAGCTGCTGACCCCCACTGCATTGTTTACTTTCCTACAAACAGGGACTGCTGAAGTTTTCTGCATCCTACGCACTTAAAAGTACAGTACAGACGCTGGTTAGCATGATTTTGCATTTCAATATTAAAGTAAACTCATTACACTAAGCAACAAGTGATGTTTCCAGAAAGATCCTGCATTTTTCTGCAGAGCCCACTGAACTCTAAGGGAGCATTAGTCATATAGTAGAGACGGTGTCATTTCAGCTGCTTCATCTTAACTGAATGCTGAGGCACTTGGGTGGAGCCAAGATTGCGACCTGTGTGGATGCTTCTCTGTAAGCTCGTGAATTTCTGATGAGTACCTAACGTTTTAAATGATCTAAACGGACTCAGATAATTCCTTTATTAGAGGTGACTCATTGCACTTGTGTTTTGCACACGTACAGGACATCTTTATAACATCAGGCCGAACTGAGTTTCTTTTTTTTCCCTGCCGAATTCTGACACGGTGAAGTGTTAGCTTGTATAGAAACATTTAGCTAATAGCCACGGGATAAGCATGGCCAAAAAAGAGGCAAGAAGAAAGGAAGGACTGATAATGGACTTGGAGCCAGATAAAACCTTTGCAAGCTTATGCAAACCTCTCCCCCAGACCCCTCTAAAGAGCCCCAACCCAAAGAAGAGCCGCATCGAAGTGCATGAGGTGAGAGAGGAAGCTGTATCCAATGCCGACATCTTGAAAGCTATTAATGGGCTGAATGACAGATTCTCCAAATTCGAACAAATGGTGAACAAAAACACGGCGGAGATTATTGCCGTGCAGGATCAAGTGAAAGGTCTTGAAATACAGAGCAAAGAGACAGAGGTTACTGTGAAGAAGCTGAAAGATCGCATTGCTGCACTTCAAGAGAAACAAGAGGAGACGGAGAGATATAGTCGGCGGTGGAACCTGCGTTTGCTGAATCTCCCAGAGCATAGTAACGAAGATATAAGAAAAGAGGTGATGGATATAATCGCCCTGATCATCCCAGAGGAAAAAACCAAATTCGAGTTCATGATAGATACTGTTCACAGAGTTGGTCGAACAAGAGATGAAAACCGCTCACGCCCCATCATCATACAGTTCACCATGCGCACCTTCCGACACAAAGTGTGGAGAGCTTCCCTCAACTCTGATGTGATGAAGGAGAAGAATCTCAGGTTGGCTGAAGATCTCACCTACATGGAGAGACAGTGCAGAAATAAACTGTGGCCAACTGTCAAACAAGCCCGTGACGAGGGAAAGAAGACCAAATGGATTGGTCCTGTGGCCATCATTGATGGTGTAAGACACACTGCATAAATAAGAGGTTATTAAAAGATCAGCAAGATGACTGAAATACTTTAAGTTCACTCTGTAAGTTACCTAACATTAACAGGTATTTCAACTACCTCAGGCTCCCAATGTTACTGTTCAATATTTAATAATTTTGAGGAACTTGTATATTGTATTTTTTTGTTTGTTTTGTTTTGCTTGAAATACCTCAGGTTCATTAGGTAATATGTTTACAACCAGTAATATCCTCTTTAAATTTTCTATAAAACTTTCATACCTCCAAGTTAGTTGTACCAATATTTGGCAAACATTATTATGGTTATGCTTGGACTTGCTTATGTTTTACAGTGTGAGTAGTTAAACATCCTACTTTTATTGGTGTATAAATGTTAATTTTCTTAAGTATTTGGGTCACTTCAATGGGGAAAAGAAAAACAAATAGAGTCTGAAGACTTTTACTTAGGTACTCAACATTTAGTTTTCCTGTTTGAGAGTATCTTCTTTAGGTGTTTATACCTTAGCACCTTATAAATTTCTAGTTAATTTTACAGACATCCAGTTCACTTTATTCATTCCCTTCTTCTCTTATGACAGACTTACATTTCAGTTCCTTAAAAATACTATCCCTTAATGTTAGAGGTATTCGTGACAGTACCAAAAGAAAGTAAATTTTCATTTTCTGTAGACGGAAAAATGCTGATTTGATTTTTCTACAAGAAACTCATTCGAGTGATAATGATGTAAAATTCTGGAAAGCACAGTGGGGTGATCAGTGTTATTTTTGCCACGCCTCTCAACATTCGGCAGGCGTAGCCATTCTCCTTAACAACTTTAAAGGTAATATTATTGAATCATTGTCTTCAGATGAAGGCAGATGGATTATTCTGGTTTTCAAATTAGACAACACCTTCTTTATAGTCTGTAATTTATACAGTCATAATAACACAACTCAGGCCAAATCTATGTGCATACAATTATCTGAGAAACTTGATTTTTTTAAATCAAAATATAAGGGAGCCCACATGATTCTTGGAGGAGATTATAATGATGCTCCAGACAATCTTATAGATAGAGTACCAATAAGAACATCTCAACACTCAAAATTTAAAAGCACTGCATTTTTCTGTGAACAACTTGCAGTTATAGATGTATGGAGATTCTTCAACTCTGATACAAAAGAGTTTACCTGGAGCAATGCAAATAGATCTCTACAATCCAGAATTGATTTGTGGTTAATATCTTCTTCGTGTTTACATTTTGTTTCAGAATCTTCTCATGATTTTGCTCCATTAACTGATCACAAATTCATCACAATTCACTTAGTTGGCAATAAACAAAGTCAAAGTAAACTACGTGGTTTTTGGAAGCTAAATAATAATTTATTGAATGATGATACATTTTGTAGTACAGTGGAAAAAACGGCAAAACAGATATTCGGGGATACCAATATGAATCACACACTAAAATGGGAATTTTTCAAATTCAAGGTAAGGGAAGCGGCAATAAGGCAAAGCAAAGAAATTAAAAAAAGAAATGACACTAAAGAAATCAGTATTATGAATGAATTAAACATATTAATGAAGAAAGATGCTCTATCAGATGATGAAGAAATTAAATTGAAAAGACTAAAGGAGGAAATAGATAATGCATATATTAACATGGCTAAAGGGGCTTTTATAAGGTCCAAAGCAAAATGGCTAGAACTAGGTGAAAGAAATTCTAGTTACTTTTTTGCTCTTGAGAAACGAAACCAAAGAAGAAACAATATATCTGCTCTTAAGATTGATAATAACATAACCACTAATTATTTAGATATCTCAAAACATGTTGGTTCATTCTACAAAGATATATACAAATCAAATTGTAATATCAATGATTGTGATAGATTTATCGAGTCAGTTAAAAATTTTGCACCAACTATCTCAGAAAACTTTAAAACTAATTGTGAACGTCCCATAACAAAATCAGAAATTTCTGAGGCAATTCGATCAATGAAAAAGGGCAAATCTCCAGGTAATGATGGTTTGTCAGTGGAATTTTATTTACAGTTCTGGGATATCATTGTTGATCCTTTATTAGAATTGTTTAAGGAATGCCTTGATGGAAAAGAAATGTCCACAAGCATGAAACAGGGTATTATAACTTTAATTCCTAAACCTGATAAAGACCTTCTTGTTATAGAAAATTGGAGACCTATCACGCTTTTGAACATAGATTATAAGATTATCTCATTGGTCTATGCCAAAAGATTAAAGAAAAATCTGGATGAGATCATAGCTGAAACGCAAACCGGATTTATGACCAACCGCCATATCAGTTCAAACATAAGGCTTATTTTTGACCTATTAGACTACTCTGACAATATAGATGATGATTCCCTTATTGTGTTTCTTGATTTTTATAAAGCTTTCGATACGGTAGAACATTATTTCTTATTTAAAGCACTCAAAACCTTTGGTTTCGGTCCAAACTTTGTGTCAACTATCGAAATGTTTTATAAAAATATTGACAGTTGTGTTATACTATATCCAAATACTAATAAAAGATTTCCAGTCATGAGATCTGTTCGCCAGGGTTGCCCAATTTCACCCTTTTTATTTTTGATTGTGGCTGAACTACTTTCATTACACATTTTAAATAGCCCAGTCATTAAAGGTTTATCTATTTTTGGTAAAGAAATCAGAGTGACTCAACTAGCAGATGACACCGTTTTATTCTTAAAAAACAAAGATCAGATTGAAAATGCTATTTCATTAATAAATGATTTCTCAATTGCCTCTGGATTAAAACTAAATAAATCTAAATGTGAAATTTTATGTTTGTACCAATCAAATGTCAAATCCTTATACAATATTCCTGTCAAAAACTGTGTTAGATACCTTGGTATTCATGTCTGTAAGAATGACACAGAGCGTCAACAACTCAACTTTTCTCCCAGGATGGAAAAAACTAAAACTATACTGACCTTATGGCTCCAAAGAGACCTATCAATTTTTGGTAGAATCCTTTTGACTAAAGCTGAAGGTGTTTCCAGATTTGTGTATCCAGCCCTTTCCCTTAATGTGTATGATTCCACATGTAAAAATGTTAATAACTTATTTGTTAACTTTGTATGGAAGAATAAGCACCATCATCTAAAAAAATCATTGGTTTGTGGACCTAAAGATAAAGGTGGTTTTGGCCTTCTGGACTTCATGGACCTGAACTATACATTTAAGGTGAAATGGCTAAAAGAATGCTTAAAATCTCCTGGATCATTATGGCATTTCATTCCACATAACATTTTTAGAAATGTTGGAGGTTTACACTTCCTATTGTCTTGTAGTTACAGTATATCAAAGTTACCAGTTAAAATGTCTGCATTTTATCAACAGGCATTGTTGGCTTGGAAATTATGTTATTCACATAACTTTTCTCCACATAGATCTATTATCTGGAATAACGAATGTATTACTAAGAGGAACAAATCACTATATTTGCAGAATTGGATTGATAAAAATATAATCTATTTAAAAGACTTATTTGACTCTGAAGGCCAGCTACTTAGTTACAATGACTTTATTACAGAAAAAACATTCCCTATCAAATTTAAAGATTTTAGCTCTGTAATAAAGTCCGTTCCCAGCGGACTGACTGAGTTGATGAAAAGCTACAAAAAACAGAACACACCACATGCATCCGTTAACACTCTTTATATAAATGGTATTGATTTCTTAAGCAAGAAATGCACCAATAAACATATTAGAGAATGTTTGTATAATGCGAAGAAAATAACTCCAAGAGGGAAGTTTTTTTGGAATGCTATTTTTGATAATATCAACTGGGATAAAGCGTGGCTTGTTCCTTTTTAGATTTTGTATTACAAACAAAGTTAGAGAATTACATTTGAAAATATTACATAACATATATCCATCCAACATGTATATTTCAAGATTCTGTGACATTGATAGAAAATGTACCTTTTGTAAAACTGAACTTGAAAGTGTTACTCATTTGTTTTATGGCTGTTCATATAGTGCTACATTTTGGAGAGAGCTTGAAAATTATATACTGTGCAAGACAACATACGAAATCAAAATTGAAGGGAAGAACATTATCACTTATTTTGAAACTAAAGAAAAAAAAATATGTGCCATTGTCAATCTTTATATCTTATTAGGGAAATTCCATATACATAAATGTAAATTTCAAAACTCAACCCCATCATTTAATTTGTTTTTGATTGAAATTGAATATTATTTAAACTCTCTTAAATTAACTTCCAATAAAAAAGGTTTATCATTGATTGAAATTCATTCAGAAATGTTTAACAAATGAGCTGTCACGTCTTTCAAGTACTAAATTATGAATTCTGTCACATTCCCCCCCCCCCCCTTTTTTTTTTTTTCTCACTTCTTTTTTTCCTTTATTTATTTATCCTTCTTATTTCATTGTACTGTATATTGTTACTTTTATTTGCCTTGTATGTCTACTGTTCAGGCTGAACTGGAATGACTGGCTGTTCACTTTGTAATTTCAATAAAGTTTGAAAAAAAAAAAAAAGAATGCTGAGGCACTTCCATCAGTGCAGGCGAGTGTATAATGCAACACATATGAAGCATCATGTTTCCTGTTAAGTGAGTCAAACCATATTGAGCACCGGGCAATCCACAACCTTATAAGAAAAAATGATTTGATTTGTGATTTGGAGATGATGGTATTTCATACTGAGTGACCAGAATGGACAGAATTAGTAATGAGTACATCAGAGGGAAAGCTGAAGGTTGAGCAGTTTGGTGACAAAGGCTGGAAGACCAGGCTGAGATGGTTTGGACATGTGCAGATAGGGCTGTGCGATATGACCAAACTCTCATATCCCGATATAAGAATTCTATCGTCCGATAACGATATAAATCACAAAAATGTAACATTTTCTGTAAATTTTGTGAATCTCGGGCAGCTCGACTTGCGGGAAGTGTTTCCAGTTGCGCGTCGCGTACATGGAGTCCAGTGTTTTAACCGATGCATGAAACTATACATTTTTAGACATAAGTTGTAATGGCCGTTTTTTTTCTTTGTGAGCATTTATTACACGGCGTGCTGCGGGGAAAAGCCTGTCTAATGTTTTTTTTTTTAGCACCTGGCGGCTCTTTTTCACTTCTCATTCGTAAATAATCGGCTCTTTCACGTGATTCAGTTTATTTTAAAAAGTCTCAACAGGATCTTGAGCTTTATTGTGAAAGGTTTATGTGGAACATAAACAAGCGGACACGCGATGGTGTTACCGTCGTTGTTGCTAACCACAACGCATAAAAACAGGTGCTTGTCCGTCTGTAGTGTGGTTATATAAAATATAAGAGAAAGAGAGAACTTTAAGAAATTAATATAGCCACTACAGTGACCATCAAAACCATGAAAAAATATTGCCCTAAACAGCTTATTTTGCGACACCACGAAACAAACGATAGCATAAAATGAAACGATAGACGTTTCTATATCGTCATCCGATATATATCGTTATATCGAACAGCCCTATGTGCAGAGGAGGGATAGTGGATATATTGGCCAAAGGATGTTGAAGGAAAAGAGGAAGATCACAGAGGTGATCATGGATGTAGTGAAGATACATGCAGTGTTGGTGTGATAGAGGTGGATGTTAATGCTGGGTGAGATGGAACAACAGCTCTTAATCTTACCACAACTAATAAAACTCTTATCAGGAAATAACATTCATGGTTCTGTCTCCAGCAAGTGTTGGCTGTTATTAGAAAACAATAAAGCTTTAACATTTTCACAATAACAACCCAGCTGTAGACTACATATTATACAGATATAAACAAGAAAATGTAGACACAACCCAATAAAAAAAAAAAAAAAAAACCTTGCTAGTACCAGGTTGGACCAATTTATTTCCAGAACTGCTTTAATTCTTTGTGACACAACAAGGTACTAGAAACATTCCTCAGAGATTTTGGTCCACATGACAGCATCACACATCCACAATTTGAATCTCCTCCTCCACCACATCACAAAGGTGCTCGATTAGACGGAGATCTGGTGACTGTGGAGGTCGTTGAATAAGTGTACCTAATGAGGGTAGATTTTCATTGATATAGATCAGTGTAAAGCAGTAAATCTAAGAAAATGAAAATCAGATAAATCTTAGGCAAACTGTTTCTGTCTGTTTTTAGATTATTCGCATCACTGAACGTTCTCCTCAGCTGTCTGCATTCGTGTTATTCTCCGTCTGTCTGTCTGATGATGGTTTTGGTGTGTTTGCAGGCGTGAACTTGGTCAGTATTGATGTCGGTCAGGAGCAGGTGCTGGTGGAATCTGCTCTGACCAGTGCAGAAGTGCAGGCCCTGATAGAGAGCACCGGACGGAGGGCCGTGCTGAAGGGCATCGGAGCATCAGAGCAAGGTGAGGAGGAACGGCAGCAGGAGCTGCACGTGCCTGCGCTGTTGGTATCAGAAGCTTTCCAGTACCACAGCTGAGTCGGATTTATAGTCCTGTTTAATCTTTGACAACTTCTAACTTAAACGGCGTTGCCTCAGGAGGTAGACCAGGTAGTCCATTAATTCTTAAGGCTTGTGATCTTCATGCCCAGTAACTGGTGTGTGAAAGTGGAAAGACTGGAAGAGTGCAAGAGTCCATATACCAAAGTGTAGACCGTGCAGGCAAAATACAGCTGATTAAATGAATAAATGTAATATTTGAAAATTGTAGTTCCCACTCATTTTGATAAATTAAAAACAGAATGAATGCAGATAATATTTAGCCAGGTATTTGGGCCATTCCTTGCAGATATTCAGCGCGGTACAGTGTGGTAACTTTGAGTTGATTTATTGGGCTTCCTGCTAAACAAAGATGCCTCATAAAACAGCCAAAATGGAGTTTCAATAGTTGAACCTCTGTTTGTGGTAGCAAGTCTCAGTCAGATACATTCTGCTGATCCAATCACAGGTCAGTAACCGTGTGATTGCATGCACTGAGGGCAGTTTATGATTTAAACATGGACTAAATATCAGCTGATCTACTTTAAAGTGTGAACACAAAGATCATCCTGACTACACTGGAGACCTCCGAGCCTTGTCTTCCATCCTTACTTAATCTGTGAAGCACAGCGCTATAAGATAGGCACTCAGCCCCACAACCTACCACAGTCTGCCTCTCCCTGTAGCTTTAAACTGGTTCATTTTATGTTGAGCTCACAGCTCCCTACAGATAAAATCTAATGTGAAGCAGTCTGATCACAGCCCTACCCCAACACAAGTAAGTGCTTCACCCTCTCTGTTTTTCCGTGGCAGATCGGGATGCAGCGGTGGCCATGTTAGCCGGTGCCGGATCGATTCAGGGGGTGGTGCGTTTCCTGCAGCTGTCCGAAGAACGCTGCCTGATTGACGGGACCATTGACGGGTTGGAGCCCGGACCCCACGGTCTCCACGTTCACACGCTGGGGGACCTCACACTGGACTGCCTCAGGTTAGACCAGTGTTTCATACCAGTTTCATCAGGCCGGAGCATCGTGTAGAGTGTGAAGGAGATGGGGAGTCATTGGTGATTTACACTATTCCTAAGCTCAAACCTGGAAAGAGTCATGGTTACGAGTCTCGGGCCTTTTCACATCCATAGTTCGTTTACTCTGGTCCGAATCAGTTGACGAGTTTGCAAACTTTTAGCTTTTCTCTGCGGTTTGGTTTCTTTTCCCGCAAAGAAAAATCTGTGTGGTCTGACCTGTGATGTGAAAGAACAAAAAACCGGGTTTGTGGTACCGAGGCAAGCGATGACCTTGAAAACTCCCACGCATACGTACGGGCTTATGTTACAGCTGTCAGTTTTAATTATCTCATCTGTGTCTCTGAGGGACATTGTATACTGTTGTACCCATGAGCCTCAGCTCTTATTGCCTCGGCGAAGACGGCAGCGAGAGATGAAATTATTGTGTAATGTAATTATGGTTTTAATTAAAAACAGGGCTTTAGCGGAGTTCATCTAAAATCCAGCTGATTTAACGTGTTAATGGGACAGTGTGTCATTTTAAGCTTCCACTTGTCAGTTTAGGCTCAGTAATTCAATTAACCGAGCGCATATTGACGGGCGGCGTTAACTGTTGCTCACAGGCGTGTAGCTTAAGTATTTTTATTCTTTGTTGACGCCGTCCTGCAGAGATGTAAAACGTATCGGACATCAGGGGGAATAAAATACGCTCGTGTGAAGTTTTTGTCGTCAAACTCACAAATGAGAAAACTGAGGGACAGATCCATCCATCATCAAGTCCCTCACACCTCTACCTGTTTTCATTATTTTCTGCCTTATACACTCACCAGACATTTCATTAGGTACACCTAGACTCCCTTTTTCCTTCAGAGCCGATCAGACCAGGCGACATTCTTCTGATCTTCTCTTGTCCAGTTATAGTGACTCAGGCCTGATTTAGGCTTCTGTGGAGGATCTTTATGGAGCCTACGATGTAACCTACGTTACAAGTGGCGGACATGCTGGCATTTATGCTTGTGCTGGTGTATTACATGTTAATTGCCACGTGTTCGTGTAATGTAAAGCTAACCGATGGAAACAAATAAAATGTTGCCATTGTTTTCCTCCTCGGCCCCTGTTCTTTGTTACTTTTACTATTTTAGTAACTGTTGCCGTCTTATCAACTTGAACCAGTCTGACCTCTGAAATCGACAGTAAGGTGTTTTCTCCCACCGCTCACCGGATGCTACAATGCTACAGTATATTAAACTTGGCTAAAGTAGGAAACACCCCGGACAGGTCGCCAGTCTATACCAACTCCAACAATAACGTTATGGAAGGTGGAAATGATGATCAAGGATCCCTTTTATAGAGAGATGCTCAAACTAATTTATGTTCCATATATTTGATTCCCATCATGCTCTCCTTTCTCTGCAGTTGTGGAGAGCACTATAACCCCTTTGGGAGACAACACGGCGGTCCAGAGGACTCCGACAGGGTACAGTTAAATTACTTCTTTAGCTCGCTCTAAAATAACCTCTCCATAAAGTCATTCATTTTCATAAGTAGAGTGATCAGCAGTGCTAGGATCCTTGTGTCATAAATTCAGACAGTACCTCCTTCTGGCTTGTATTAAAATGTCAGCGGAGGCCAAATGCGAGATGCGATAACCCGCTCAGATTGCCAAACACGTCTCAGAGGAGCCGTTTTGGGCTCTTCTGCTCCAGGTGCTAAATTTTAAATGAAGTGTGTGAAAGAGTTGTAACTCTGCCATGCTGTTAACTCCTTATTTTTTAATAGTTTTATACTTCACTTAACCACATGACGTGTAGTTAAGTTTTCACAGGTACTGTTTTGTACACAGCATGTCGGCGATCTGGGAAATGTCATCGCTGGACCAGACGGGAGAGCCTCATTTAGACTGGAGGACGGTCAGCTTAAGGTAACACACAGAGTTATATTTGGCACTCGTACTTAGCCACAGGATATAGAGCTGAACAGCGTGCCTTGGTCTGTTTGCTTCCAGGTGTGGGATGTGATTGGTCGATCACTGGTTGTGGATGCAGGTGAGGACGACCTGGCTCGAGGAGGTCACCCTCTCTCCAAACAGACTGGGAACTCTGGAGAAAGGTAGGGGTGAAGGTGGTTTGTGTTAAACATGCGTAGCTTCAGGCTGGTTTCCAGTTCATTCATGGATTCACTTTGCTATACATCACAAAACAGCAGTTATCGGCCGTTTTCATCACCCATCATTGAAGCCAATTTTCTTCGACAACAAGTAAATTATTTACTTTGTAAAATGTGAAGAAAATAAATATTTCGTGGTCACTATACTGTTGGAACATCAGCAGTACATTAGCATTATTGCTGAAAAACGAAGTAACCAGTTAGCATTAAAAAGATTTGTGCTAATTTTGCTCACATTTTACGACAGTTTGAGCAAAAAATCTCCAGAATCATCCATCCAACCAGTTTCCACCACCTATGTGTTCTGGTCACGGGGAAACTATCTAAGCAGAGATGCCTCCGAGACCTCCATCTCCCCAGCAACTCCCTCCAGCCCTACTAGGAGGACCCTGAGGCATCGCCGAGCCAAATGAGAGATATAATCTCTCAGTTTGATCTGGGCTTTCTCCCACGTTGCCTAAAAGTCCTCACCTAGGAAGCATCCAGGAGGCATCCTAGTCAAACCAAACCACCTCAGCTGTCTCCTTTCAATGTGGACTCGCAGCCTCTCTACTCGTCTCTAAAGGAGATCCTTGACATCCTTTGGAAGAATCTCATATCCGTTGATTAATCACAACCCACAACTCATAGTCTCAGGTGAGGGTAGGAATGTAGATCCGGCAATAAGTAAATAAAGTAGCTTCGCTTTCACGCTTGGCTCTCTCTTCCTCACAGCAGACCAGTAGAGCATCCATGTTCCTACAGATGTGACTTGGAACTTCTCCACTGCTGACAGTAACTCATCCCAACTCAGAGCGGGCTCTCCTAACTCCACTGGCTGAGAACCACAGCCTCAGACTGGGAGCTGCTCGTTTTCATCCCAGCATCTTCACATAGTATTACAGCCTCTGCCTGCCAGAGCTGAAACACGAATTAGTGAATGAAGTCATCATACAAATCTTTTTTAGCAAATATTCGTACTAACAAAAACAGATTTTTGACCAGCTCTGGATCAAAGCTAAGCTAATGAGGAAGTGTTGGTTTAAAGCAGGAGTACGTTGGTAGTCCGTGGAAAGCTCCAGGCTATCCGTCTACCTCCAGAGAGCGTCTGTTGTCAGATGGGTGCAGTACCAAAAATATGTGGTGCAGCCAGTCTGTAACCTACTTGTGCTGTTGCTGTTTCATCTGAACAATGAAAAGCGTTCACTGCAGCCACTCCCTGTGCTGCTCAAGCTGTACTTTTGTATCTTTGATGGGTTTTTCCACACTTGTCCCACTCCTGGTGATCTCCACTGTCACCCCATTTCCTGTTCAGGCCCACTTGTCAACAAATCAACATTCAGACTCCACCCACCCCCACAAACCACTCCTCTATAACTGCAACACCTCTCTACATACCTGTGAGAGAGAGAGAAACCCCACAAAGCAGCTGGACTACACCACCTGTCTCCATCCACGCCGAAGCATTACATCCACCTGTTTCCTGTGTCACCTTCAGCACCTCAGTGGAGACGCGTCATGAGCCAGCCTGCTTCAAAGCCTCGACCATTACTCCTGTGCTGAGTCCATCCTCACCTCCATGATTACCATCTGGTGCTCAAGGACAGAGGCTGATGGCAGCGTGGCATCTGTTCCACCGAGAGGGCGATTCGCTGCAAACAGCCTTCTCTTCAAGACCCTGCATGCCTTCAGGACCCGAGGCAGGCAACAAACATGGTTCCTGTCCCTCCTGCATTGGTCATAGAGTTTTTGAGTCGTACAATGTGCCTAAAATAATATTTGCATATCCAAATGACATGTGTATATAAGAGCTGTTATTTCTGTTATTAGTAACGAGAGGAGGAGAAACAGATTTCATCAGACTGCTGTAAATTTCCTGGCCACCTGTAGACTATCTGCTAGTTTTATTAAAGCCCTCTAATGTTAAACGCTCTACTCTGCTGCAGCACTCGAAGCTTTATACAACGTGCCCCCATCACTCATTCACACCCATACAAGCACTTTTTTTTTCGCCTGAGTGCTTTCTATCTAACATTCACACTTCAGTGAATGCATCGGAGAGCAACTTAGGGGGGTCAGTATCTTCAGTATTTTGCCCAAGGATACTTTGGCATGTCAAGAGGAGCAGCCAGGGCTCAAATCACCCGCCTTCTAATTAGTCGATGGCTGCTGTAGCTTCTGAACTACTCTTAATAGCTGGGTAACTCCTCTGTAACTCCTGTAGATTTTCAGTGTTACAGAGGTCATCTGCACCTTTGTTCAAGACCAGGAAATGTTTGTTTTCACTGACTGACTAGTGTTTGATTGCTGGCATCGCCCAGTTCTGTGCCAGTAATCCTTTCACCTAGATATCAATCATGACCACAGCACTAACTCAGTGTTTTTGTGATTAATTAACTAAAATCTCAAAACTTAAATAATGAAAAATGCAATGTGACGTAACGCTGGTATCAAAATTATTATTTCAGGCACTTTAAATTGGTCAACTGTAGGTATTTTAGGTATTTTAAATTTCTTTGTTCTTTTTTGTTTTGTTGTTTTTTTTTTTCCCTGTGCAGGCTGGCCTGTGGGATCATCGCCCGATCGGCGGGACTTTTCCAAAATCCCAAACAGATTTGTGCCTGCGACGGCATCACGCTGTGGGAGGAGAGAGACCGGCCAATAGCCGGGAAAGGTCGGAGCAAGAACAACCTGGAGACACCGGCGGCACACCTGTGAACCTCTCAAACCTCTGGACACTGATGAGAGTTTGAACAAGGGGGACAAAAAGCGTCTTGAAGAGAAATGCAGATTCTCGACGGAGCGCAAGTGCTGATGCGACGAAGACAGAGTCCTGAAGATTACTGCACTGATGACCAAACAGCAATGAATCGACTTAATTTCATGAAAATGCTCTTTGTGATCGAATCAAACGCTCTCTGCAGTTGCTGTTTAATGTTTTTCTGAGCATTTTAAACATGTCACCTCATCAGCAGGATGTCTGTAAATGTTTTCTCAGCTACAGATTTAATTTCTCTGTGTTGCCGTCCACTTGCAGGGACATGTGAGTAATTATATAAACCTCTCTAAAACACTTGTCATCTCCACATATTTGAGTTTTATTAAGTAGAAAAATTAAAGAGGATGTGATGCGGAAGATTATTATGATTGCTCATAGGTGGGTCACGAGTAATGATATTTGTTTTAAGTAGAATATACAAAAAGTTGTTGGAAAACCAAATCAAATCCTGAAATACCAGGAACTGAGATGTGTGTGTTTGATTTTAAAAATATTTAGAAAAAAATCTGTGATGAAGGGGGAGACCGTCCCTCCCTCTGTGATCGACTCTGTAGGAGAGTTTAAAACGAGCCCAGGAGGGAGAGTGAAATTCCTTCCAGAGTGAAAGGGGGCGAGGAGGGGGGTTAAAAAGTGACAGAGGGAGTCCTTGAAGGATTGTGTGCTCAGCTGTTTTTCTTTCCAACATGGAGAGTGAGGTTAGTGTTCCTTTATCACTGCTGCAGAGGACGTTTGAGCCACACAGAGAGGGCAACTGACAATCTCAGACACCCCCTCTCCCTCTCTGTTATCTTTTAGGAAAGTTAGACGGGTGAATCATGAAGTTGTCCAAACTGCTGCTCCTGCATATACCTCAGCCACATGTTGGTGCGCTGTCTGTGTCTGTGGCACATTTTGGATTGATTTTTTCCTCCAAATCGAGCATCTGTCTTGTTCTGCTGATGCTCGAATAAGTTGATTGAATTTCCCAGTAAATGTTCTGTCATTGTCCCTTTCTGTTTGAAGTGGCTGGGCTTTGAATGAAGACTCATTTTTATAGCTGGACACCCAAAAACAGCTGTATTTTTTTAATCTAATATCAAAGCAGGAATCACAAATCCAAATGTTTGATTTACAGCTAAATAAATCAGCACAAGTACGGATCAGTTAATTAGTGTGTATTTTTAATTAGGACCACTAGTGCTGTGTGATACTGTAAATACAGGGCCAGGATTACTGATACCGATACCGATACTTTTAACCTATAAAGGCAGCTTATGTATTAGAGAGCAGTGTGTCATGAGAGATGAATCATCATCAGTCTGTAAAATCTGCACATGTCAGTGACCTAAAAACATAGATTTTCACAATACACAATAGTTTATTACCACACGCTTCGAATGTGGGTTTTGGCGACCTGAAACATAAATGTTTCTGAAGCAACTTGTCTTGTTTAAATTTGCTATGGGCTATAAATAAAATAATAAAATAGGGTTTTGGACACTTTCCTCTAACACACACCACCACCCATCTAATAATAAATAAATAAATACATAACACAATTCAGTGGGCTACATACTCAACAAATAATACGTAAAGATATCGATCTCATCGTGCTAGTATCGATCCATTACCAATACCAGCGTTGATATCGATGCTATCGATATTAGGATCCCACATAAACAATAATCCTGCACTTGGATGTAAACGTGCCATCAATAATTGAGCCTCCCTCGCTTGTTGCATGGGGGCTTTGTTCAGCTATAATACACAAAGGCTCATGCGGGTCTCTGTGTGTGCTTGAGTCATTTTGGTGGCTCTTCTTTTGTGAGGATTCAGCATCCTCCCGGTGCAGCAGCAGCAGCAGCAGCCCTCCCCCTCTGCAGCCTCTCCAGCAGTATGCCCGACGTTCAAACGGAAGCAGGCGCTACCATTTTGAAACACAGCACCGCTTAGGTAAGATGGTAGATCCTTTTATTTAATCGCCTTTTCTGCACCCTTATTCTCATGTGGGAGCTCGTTAAAGCCCGCCGTCTAAAAGCTGTGAGGGGGCTGCTGGTTTCGGCGCTGTTGTAGGGACAGAGAGCTTTAGATCGCCTCGCCGTTTCACTGTATTCATTCCTGTGCGGGAGGAAGAAGGGGAGGGAGAAAAAATGTGTTGTTACATTGTATCGATCTGCCACCGAGAGTCATACCGTTGTATCAGGTATTAGTATTGATCATCGACGCCTCGCAATCGGAAGTGAAAGTAAGTGTGTTTAATGCGTGTCCGTGGCTGTTTGGCTGTCGGGACTTTGTTTGGCTTTGCTTTGAATCGCCGAGCGGAACCAAACAAGCATCTCGCTCTCTCTCCCTCTCTCTCTCGTGTCTCCATTCACAAAAACACGGACAGCCTGTCCGACCAACTCATCTCGTGTCTTTTCGGTATTTGTGAGCTGGTAAATAAAGCGAGCTGTGGAAAATGTGTCGACTCAGCGCCGTGCTGCGTCATCACAAAACAGCTTTCCCCCACCACCACCTCTGGTTTATGCTTCACTTGAACCCAGTGTTAGTGCAGCAGCCATACTGTATGTGAGCGGGGTTCACCCAGTATGGAGAGCGGGTATGTGTGGTGGTGAAGGTGGTGTATTCGGTAAACTCAAACCAAAAAAACTATAAACCCAGTTGTGTGGTGTTGGGGTGGGGAGGTGGGTTGTCCTGTAAAACATGTACAGGCTGAAGTGAAGGGGATCCCTACTATGCTCGCTTCTAGCTCCATATTTTTATTCTTGGGCCCCGTTCACGTTATTTACAACTGAAGAAATTCCTGGTGCAGCCAAACTGTCTTCTGATTGGCTGCCCCTCGCAAACAGAAGCTTCCTGTTCCTGTTCAAAATCCTTCTCCTCACATACAAGGTCTTGGATATTCAGTCCCCATCTTATCTTAATGACCTTATAGTACCATATAACCCGATTAGAGCACTTTGCTCTCGCGCTGCAGGCTTACTTGTTGTTCCTAGAGTAAAAGTAGAATGGGGCTGAGCCTTCAGATTTCAGGCCCCTCTTCTGAGGAACCAGCTTCCAGTTTGGATTCAGGAGACAGACACTATCTCTACTTTTCAGATTAGGCTTAAAACTTTCCTTTTTGATAAAGCATATAGTTAGGGCTGGATCTGGTGACCATGAAGCCTCCCTTATTTATGCTGCAATAGGTGTAGCTGGGGGACTCCCATGATGCACTGAGTTGTTCTTCTTCAGTCACCTTTTTGAATCACTGTGTGTTTATACACCTCACTGCAACGATGTCGAGGTCTCTTCCACAGCATGTCTTTGTCACAGATGGCCGCCCCTCCCTGAGCCTGGTTCTGCTGGAGGTTTCTTCCTGTTAAAAGGGAGTTTTTCCTTCCCACTGTCGCCAAGGGCTTGCTCAAAACGAGTGGCTTGATTGTTAAGGTTTTCTCTGGATAGTTATGGGGTCTTAAAATCACAATACAAAGCACCTTGAGGTGGCTGCTGCAGTGATTTGTCGCTATATAAACAAAACTAAATTTAAACCGAAGATGGGCGGAGCTTCTGTGCTCATATACAGAGGTGTGAGCACAGACACACTTTTTTAAATGCTGTTGTCATCTTCGGGTCAGATTTAGTAATGTGTTACAGCACAAAGTGGTTTCTGGCATAGAAGGAAGTACTGTGTGTATTTAGAAAAGAGCCCAGTGACAAGATTGTGTGTAAGTGGACATGGAGGATGAGGTGGAGGAACTCTGAGACTTCTAAGACTGACCATGTTGGATATGTATGCTCGGAGCTCCTTTCTGAAGGTGCAAAATATAGGGAGGAAAATATATAAATCAAGCGTGCAAACCGATTTACTGTTTGTGACACACAGTTTACTGCTAATTTAAGATTTAACGGAGGATAAAGCTTGCCCTATTTTTTGTGTTTAACATTGAAATGAACTGATTGCGCTTGTGCTTGGAAAATGGAGCAACTTTTGTAAATCACACGCAAAACTAACCACACTTACAAGTACTATTTGGGGATTGCGCTAACATGCTTTTTCCACCCCGTTCAGTAATTGTGTCTTTAAACTGACTCTGAAACTGTGGACACAAGCTCGCTGTCTGATGTCTAATGATTGAGAAGTCATTATCCAAAGAGCGTACGCGGGATAATCCTCCTTTCTCACTCTCAGAATCACCAAATTTTGCATTACTATTTGCTAAAGATCTGTTTTGCACTGTGTCAGTCTCATTTTTCTTTAACATAATTTTGTATTATTTTATCATTGTTCCATATAAAACTTTGTAAATATTCAATATGAGCCCCTGACCTGTTTATTGTAGATTATACTACTTTTATTATTATTCTTAATGCTGCTGAAAACATGAAGCATTAATATGGGTAAAATACATCTTAAATGTGGCCAAAATCAAAGGTTTATTTACTCAGATAATTAATCATTAAGTAAAATATCCATCTATCTGTTCATCTTACAAAATTCACTTATTTTCTTTGCAGCATGACCTAAAACAAGAGACACTGGGTCCACCGGAAGCGATTTGTTCCTCTCGTGTCACTTACAAACTGACGGCTCATCACTTGCAAGCGTTCCAGGATCCGGTTGCCTAGGTAACCCACTAATATGCTTACTGACAGGTCATATGGTAATCAACACTATCCTGTGCTCACACTGACAGTCGCCTGGAAGTTGAGAAAAGATGCTGAAGTCACCAACTGTCCTCTTTCACTTTATGTGCTCCATGATCACCACATTGCTTCTGGTGTGGATGCATCTTAGGGCCGGGATTATGCTTTCCCCGTCAGTCCGCTAGGGTCCATTCAGGTCCGCTCCACATAAACGTCATCATCAAATGGTGAGCGAGTCCACAGTAGAGTATAGTCGAGGTCTTAGTCATCAGCAGGGTGTTTACCGAGGTCACAAAGCGAGGAAGCAGAAGACCATTTTCCAATAGAGGCCTACACAACCGGAAACCACAGACGTCGCCCCCTGCTGGTTATTCATATGAATGCATGTTTGAGGCACTTTGACTTAGCTACTTATCAGAAAGTTGAACGCTACATCCATATTTGTGCCTGAGATGACCATATTAGGCATATTTCCTCTAGTGAGATCACACACAACCAGGAATCGACAACACTGTATCAAACTGAGCTTTTAAGCCTGATTTATCTCACAGAGATTATTTCTACTTATGTGGACCTCATTACAAGAAACTTTCACCACAATTAATATGAACATTCGGTGTTATAACGGTGTGTGTGTGACAGAAAAATGAGGAAAACTGTGATAGGTCCTCTTTAAAGCACCCGGATTCATGAAAGTCACTATAAATGCGTCGTGAGTTTAGGAGCAGCACTGCTCCTTGAAGTTGTTGGTGCAAAATGCTCCATTCGCCTGTCTGTCTCCTCTGTATGAGGGTGACTCATAGCTGCATGGGTAGTCACAGCCTGCTTCTCGCGAGTGAGAGCGACGTCTCCTTAAGCGAACTCTGTGATCTCTGTGGCATTTAATGTAAATGTTTAGCGGTTATTCGCTAGCACGATCTCCACTGCTCTGTTTTTACATAATATGACTTTATCTGACCTCAGCGGGCAACTCTGAGGCAAATCTGTGGTCAGTGTGGTATTCAATTTGAGGAATTTGAATGTTAATCTGCCTCCTCATTCATGCGTAAAGGTTCTTTATCAAGAGTGTGTGTATATATGGGTGTGTTTAACGTTTTCTCCAAATAACAAGTTTCTGGGTTTTTCTCTTTTACTCTTTAAGCTAAAAATTGATCGCTTCTTTCATCTGTGATTTTTTTTTTAGTCGTCTAAAAATAAATAAAAGCTTTAGGCTTGAGATAATGACATTTCCAAGCTTTTGATGCTCATACACTGTGTCTGCTTTTCACCCCTGTAGTCTTCTCCTTGTCAGACTAACGCTGAGCCAAAGGTGTGTCTTCATGCTCACTCAGTAACTGTCACGTCTGGGGCAGCTGATAGTCATACCGTGTTGCTAATCCTTTCACTTATCTCTAAACAAACAGTCAAAGCGATGCTCCCCCTGTTTCTCCACAGCGCCATGGACAAGAGCCACACAGTGAAGCTCTTCGTGGGTAACCTGGCATTGGACACCACGCAGGAAGAGCTGTCGGCCATCTTCGAACCCTACGGTCAGGTGGTCAGCTGCAGCGTGCTGCGACAGTTCGCCTTTGTGCATCTGCAGGGGGAGGGTGCTGCGGAGCGGGCCATCCGGGAGCTCAATGGACGGGAGTTTCGTGGTCGGAATTTGGTGGTGGAGGAATCGAGGGGGAGACCGCTGCACTCCACCAAGGTGTTTGTGGGTAATCTGAGCGGCATGTGCACCACAGAAGACCTCCAGCAGCTGTTCCAGACGTTCGGGAAAGTCCTCGAATGTGACAAAGTCAAAGGTAAGCCAGGTCTCTACTCACAGTTGAAGTGAAGTTAAAGTTTAGATTCTGTTTTATGGTTTAATTACAGCTGCTGAATTGCTGGGAGCGCCTGAAAAAGACTGCAGAGTGCAAAGTTCAAAGTTAAAGCTAATGCCCCGATTGTAAAGTTGTGCACTTTCCTTTGGCACAGTTCATTTTCCTAGTAAGCAAATGTGATCCTTATTATTATCAGTGCACTGAATCACATCCAGCCATTGCTTTTCCACAGGCTATGCTTTTGTTCACATGGAAAACAAGGAAGATGCGCTACAGGCCATCGAAGCCCTGCACGGCACCTCCTTCAAGGGCCGGCCCCTGTCCGTAGAGCTCTCCAAGGTCCAGCCCAGCAAGCAGGCGCCGACGGGGAAGATCCCGTGTGTGAACTGTGGGAAGCAGGGCCACTATGCTGGAGAATGCCCTGTGGGGAAACCTTCTCTGGAGCAGTACCAGAGTCAGGCAGCGGTCTTGGCTGCTGCCGCCGCTGCGGCCGCCGGCCTACCACTGCAGGTCCAGCAAAGCGTGCACAATTCAGTCTACAACACCTCCACCTTTGATCCCACTTATGCTGCTCTCACAGGGATTACCACCGGGACACGCACAGATGGGAACCCGGTAAATCCAGCTGTTTATGGTGCCCTTGCCAGCCAGGTGTACGGTGCCAACGTTGCCAATCAGCTTTACGGAACGGTGGCCAATCAGGCCGCTCTCACGTCAGGGGCCACGCAGGTATACAGCTCCATGACACCTAATATTTACGGTCAGGTGGCTGCGTCCCCAGCAGCCGCCGCTGCCGCTGCCGCCGCTGCCGCTGCCTACACAACTCCGGTTTACACCCCGACAATGGCCAACCACCCCGTCTATCTGGCCGCGGCTCCTGGGATAGAAATGCCAACAGCGGCGGCCGCCGTTAATCCTGCCTACTCTGTAGCGCCTGCGATTTACAGCGCCGCCGCACCAGCCTACGCTCAGTTAAGCGCCATGGGAGCAGCGGACCCGACTACGGCTATCTTTGAGGCTGCCAGGCAGGCGCATTACTTCGCCCAGGGCCAGCAGGTTGTGGCTGAGCAGCAGACGGCAGCTGCCGCCACAGCAGCAGCTGTGGCAAAGTCCGGAGAGAGGGATCGTAGTCCACTGCGAAGGTCGGCACCTCTGCTTCCAGACCCTGTGATGAAGCCATTTATGTACCAGAGGGCCAAGCCACGCCGACCCCTGCTCCCCACGCCAGCTGGTCGAGCAGCTGAAGAGGCAGTGGAAGCCGCAGAAGACCCCATGGCCAGGTAGGATATAATCTTTGATTCTGTTTCCTGCTAAGCAGCAGATGTGAAATAATGACAGAGATCTTCAACTTTCATGTTTTCTAAAATGATTCTTTCAAGATGCCCCCTCACCTTTACAAATCTGATGTTGTTCTTGTGGTTTTAGCTCGTGTTTCACTGTCTTGCAAGCTATTTTCTCTTCAACTAAATTTGACCTTAAGCTAACCATCTCTGTCCTCCCCCGTCTTAGGTACTACGCGGAGTACTACCAGCAGCTCCAGCAGTACCCACAGTTCCAGTATGCCTACGCATCACCGAGCACAGTGACCGCCATCCCTGGCATGCCGGGAATGCAGGCCATGCAAGCTGTCCAAGCAGTTCAGGCTGTCCCTGCGATGCAAGCCCAGCCCGTCGCCACGCTGGACGCACTCAGGCCAGTGGTCCCCGCCGCTGCGGCAGTGGCAGCCGCCATGGCTGCGCCCAGGGTGTATGAGCCGCCGTTGCCGCCGCCCACGCGCAAGGAGGCCATCCTCCGCCGCCCCGAACTCTCCCTTCACACGCCTGAGCCCCCCTTCCGATAGTCGCACACAACTCTCTGCCCGCCCCTCCCTCTTTGCCCTGAACCCCTCCCACCCTTCACCCTCCCTCACCCGCCCCAATCTCCTCTTCCAACCCCAAACTTGACCACCTTACAGCAGCTGTATGTACGTGTGTGTGTGTGTGTGTGTGTGTGTGGGTGTGGGTGTGTGTGTGTCTGGGGGCTCTAAGTGTGTGGTATTAAACTGGGGACTCCTTGGTTTATTAACCTGCTTTAGGAGAAACTTGATACGCCAGCCTTGGTTCAGTTTGCACGCACACACAGTGCAGCCACCGAAAGGGAGGCTTTCATCTGTGGCGCGGGCATTCTTTGTGCTTCTCAGTTTTACTTTTTTACCGTGCCAGTCTCACACTTGTGCCAGTATTAGGCCGACGCGCTCGGCCGTTTCATATATGCCTTTATTTCCGCAAACCCAGTTATGATTTTCTAAGGCCGAGACCTTCGATTGACGACATCAGCCATCCTCCTTAGGCCTAGATGATCAGTTAGGGCAGCTAATTTGAAACCTTTTTTGCCTTATGTTGAAGAGTTTCAATTTGCAACGTAACCAGATGGAAAGTCAGGGCGACGCTCTCGCGCGTGACGGCTGCGCTGCGTCGCGTCCGGCAGAACCAAGGTTGAGTCTTCTTTGTTTTTTGGTTTGTTTGGTTTTTTTTCGAGGGACGTTTTGTCTTGAATGTGACGTGGGCTGTGACGCGTGTGAGCGAGTGAGAGGTGAGGGCTTGCTGACCTTGCAGCGCACAAACGCAGCAGCAAAAAAAGAAAAAAAAAACTGCGCCTTTGCCGAAAAGGAAAGGAGAGAAAAAAAAAGAGTAAAGCACACATAAACGTACTGTAATGTATGTTTGGATCTCCCCTTTGACTCCCTTTTTTTTTTTCTGAACCCCCCTCCCCTCCTCCCCTCCCGCTCCACCCTTACTCTAACTGCAGCAACGAAAGACACTGCTTCACCTCTCCCTCTCTCGCTCTTTGTAATTACAGTTGCCTACCTCTTACAGCAAATTTCAATGTCTATTCTTTTCTATTGTGTTCTCTTATATTGTCGGCAGTTCCCGCTCCTTGTAAAGGGACAGGGTCAGCAGTTTAGAGGGGGAGGAGCCAGATATTACCGACAGTGACTTTTTTTTGTAGATGTTCCGTATGGAGTCCATCATTTTCAGAGGCCTTTTTTAAAAATAGTGTAAATGTGTTTTTTGTTGTTTACCTGTGACGTAAGTCAGCCTGGGATGTGATGAACTGTAAATGGTGGTGAAAGGAGGGAGAAAAAAATCAATGTGTTACTACTGAGGGAGCAGTTTACAAAAGGATCTTTTAATCGCATCCTGTTGGAAACCACGATGGTATGTGACAAGCTCAATCATGTGCCTATAAAGCCTCGAGTGAAGTGCATTAAGTGGAGGGACCTCCCATTTTTAAGTGCTTTTGACATTATTTTTTAATCATTTCAAGGAGGGCGGGGGGAGCCCGACCTCCAGAGCTTTAGTATCCAGAAGGCTTGGAGAGCGAGCGAAGCTTTCTCTGGGATTTGTTTCACAGCTCTTAAAAGAAAAAGCCACAAACCGAGCCTTCACGGGTTCGTTACTTTACTAGCTGCTGGTTAAAGCAGAAACGACAGTGATAGCACCAATGAAGTGAGAGGTGGGGCAGTGTCGTCCACGTGCTTCTTTGACCCTCTGAATACCAGACCAGCTTTAGATTGCGATTGCAAAAAAGGGAAAAGAGCGAAAGTGTCTGTTTTAATATATCTGTTAGAGCTTGTAGAACTGGACTTTCACGAGTGGCAAATCCCACCCGCGTAGCTCTGCGTTTCATTAAAACAGCCACTTTCAAAGTATTTTGCAACTGCTATGTGACGGCGGTCTGCTGCACACGCCCCTTTACTGCCCTCCCGTTCCCCTCTCCTCCTCCCCTCCTCTCTCTCCCCCTGTGTTTTTTTTTTCTTTCTTTCTTTTTTTTTTTTTTTTAGCGGTTGAGCGACTTCTTTGCATCTCACGGTGTAATCTCTCTCTGTGTCGTATATACAGAACACATACCAGTTGCATCCTTTGTAGAACTATGTGGTTTGCGAAATGTCTTGTTTGCCATGTTTGAGATCGTATTTTTTAGAGAAGTATTTTAATTTTTTTTGCCTTCTTTTTAAGAAAAATATAAAAAGTCAAAAGTTTAAAAAAAAAAATCATTCAAAAAAAAATCAGCATGCTTTTTATTGAGAATATGTATTACTATAAACCTTATTATAATAAAGAATGTTTTGGCTGACACTAATGTGGTAAAAGAAAGCAAAGGGTTTGGACATTTCCCCTTCTTCTTCTTCTTCTTGTTTATGTTGTTCTTCTCCCACTATCTGTTTCTCTTGTGTAAAATGACCACCAGACCCATTTGACTGGGGACCCAAGGGGGAGACAGGTGTAGATGCTGGCCCAGCTTTGCTCTCTTTGGTCGGGGTAAGTGCAGGTTGGTGCTCCTTTCCTCTCTCCAGCCTCTCAAACTCAGTGCAAGCCAACTCAACCAAAGGGTTTTGGGGTTAATTTGCATTTGAGAAGATGCATTTCAGCGATTCATTCTGGCTCTGTAACATTAAAAGTTAAAAAAAGGATTTTTCTTGTAGAAATGATGTTTTGGCACAGTGAGAGCTGGGGAGAGGCACACAGATAGAATGGCCTGGGTGCATTTTGATCTGTGGAGCAGTCCTGTTTCCTTGGGCGGGGGGGGGTTTGATGGGTGTGTGTCTGGTCTGGTCTGGTCTGGTATCTCTCCCCTGCTGTACCAAATTCTCCCTCTCCGTGTGTCTCTGTGTCCTCTCTGCTCTCAGACCTGCATGTGTGATAATCTGTAACTCTGCCGCACAAACAAACAAGCCCCACGTCAGTCCAGCTCTTGACTAACTATCTCAACTGAAATAGGTCACCGTGCCGCCTGGAACGGCCGGGGTGCAGCCGTGCGTGAGCGTGGCGGCGTGAGCCATGGGGACGACTTTTAGCGCGACGCCAACGCAGCGGGAACTCGTTCTCTCTCTCTCTTCACCACCAAGGTAAATAAAAAAAGTTTACAAAAAAAAAAACAAAACGCAACAACAGCAGGAAAGAAATCATAAAGAGCACTGACTTCCCCTTTCCCAACCTGCCGCCCCCTCCTTTGACTGTGCCTTGAACAAACACTCCTTCCCCACCTCCCTCCTCTCCACACTGCCATCGCCACCTTCCTCCCCCACCTCCCCCAGTCCGTAACTCCTCCTCTGCTGCAGTGGCGGTGCCGCGGCTACAGCCTTGGGCTTCTCCTCTGTGGGTTTGGTGGGCAGGGTTTGGGTGGGGTTAGGACCCCTGCACAGGTCTCAGTCAAGTCTTGCAATCAGCTTTAGGAGGCGACTGGCGCGCCCTCTCTGTCCTGCTGGTGTGTGTCTGTGTGTGTGTGTTAAAGAGAAAGAAAGCTTCTTTTTTGTTTGTCTATTTTTCTGTGGGCGGTATTTCATTGATTGGTGAGGCTTGACACCCCCACCCCACACACCCTCCCCCCTGCCCTCGCCACCGCCGTATTCGCCGCCCTTGCCCCTTCCCTGCCCGCCCCGGTTCCCTCCTTCTTCCCCCTTCCCTCTCTCACACCTCCTCCTCCTTAACCCCGCCCTCCTGTGCGCCTCTCCTTTCCGCCGTTCACACACAAATACACAGCGCTTTTTTTTTTTCTTCCCCCCCTACTCCCGCCGCCACCGCCGCCGCCACCACCACCACCACCACCACCTTGGATCTGGGTTTGTGGCTCTGGCTCGGACTCAGACTTCCCAGAACCACCCACCTAAACCCAAACTACCCACCCACCCTCCTTTTGTTACCGTAGTGGCCTGGGCGTGCCAACGGACAGTGTATGTGTGGTGGCCCGCCGCCGGACTCAGTAACACGACACAGAGAGACTTCAGTGTTGGACGAGCCGCTTTGCTGAAACTGTTGAATGATGGGTTTGCGCCACACAGCTGTGGAAGGGATCGTAACTCCCATAAGACCTTAGCACCATCACAAAACGAGATAAACCAACAGGGGGTTTGCCTTGGGTCCCTCACAGCCTGTGTGCCAATCAGAAACGTCCTATAAGATCGGCCGAGCTAATGAGGCCAGTCTGACCTGTAGATTCTCACCAATCTCGGGACCCCTGTAGGACTTTTCTGGTACGGCAGCTCTGTTTCTCTAATCCTAGTGTCAGCTGGACCGGCTGGATATGTGCTATGAGTGACTTGTATGAGGTGTGGCTATTAAATAATGAGACGTCACACCGGTTTGACTCACAGAAGCTCTGTTTTGTTGTTTAACAGCCACGCCTCGTCTACATTCTTACCTGTTAAGACTATTGATGCACACACACAGTCCCGCACACACTCGCTGTATGTCAGATGAGTTTGTCTCACATTTGCTCCGACCGCTGCGAGACTGAGTCGAGACAAGCGTGGCGCTGCCTTTCTGTCCGCCTAACAAACTAAAAGGAGGTGGGGAGGATTGAGTAGATGACTTACTGATAAGGTGAGTTGGTAGTGGAAGGATCCTTTGGCCCAAAGCTACTTTCTAACCTCACCTTTCTAATCTTGGAGCATCCCATAATAGAGTCACTGGCCAGAACCTTATCAAAAGAAAACGTTGTTGCACACAGTGTCTGTGCTAATAATAACGAGCCCTAGAATCTGATGTCTCTGTTGCTTGGATACAAAGTGCAAAAAACCTGATTTTTTTTTTTTGCATTCACAGACACATTAAGTTTTTTTAAAAAACACAAATGATGAGTTCATCATGTGTGGATGCATTTCGAGGCACATAGAGGCCAGTTTTATTTCTCTCCAAAGGACCGCTGTGTAGGATTTAGTGGCGTTCGAGGACTGGACGTGTAGTGCAGTATCCATAGTCCTACATTAGTGCACGTTTGCCTAGAAAGAAGGATTGTGGGTATTTGACAGATGCAGAGGCCATGTGTAGATGTGGTGAAAGACCAAAAAGCACATATCCTGATATCCTGAATGCTGATTGGCCGAAAAGCTGGCTCGAACAGGAAAGGGAGCAATAGTGCAACTCGCCACAAAGAGGAACAACTGTGTCCGTTTTCATTGCTTTCAGTCACTCAGTTTCACTTTACTACAAAGGACCAACGAAAGCACAAAAACGAGGGTAGCCTGTGTCACTAAATGCTGCACACATTTACAACCAGGCCGCCATGGCAACAGCACACAACCACAGCGTGAAGTTGTGAGTCTGCAGACCTCAGCGTAGCACAGATTAGAGAAAACGTGAAGGGCTCTTTACACTAATGAAAACAAACACAACTATGAGTACTGCATGTAATACTGTATGTAATATAGTCACAGGCGATTGCCCCCTCCCTGAGCATGGTCCGTCTGGAGGTTTCTTCCTGTTAAAAGGGAGTTTTTCCTTCCCACTGTCGCCGAAGTGCTTGCTCAAATAGGGTCGTCTGATCGTTGGGGTCCTCTCTGTTAATGTAAGGTGTTACCTTCCAATCGAAAGCGCCTTGAGGCGACTGCTGTTGTGATTTGGCGCTATATCGATAAAATTGAACTGAGTACTGTATTCTGTTTCCACGAGTAAATCCTACACACTGGTCCTTTAAGCAGTGCAGCTGATGAAACCCCTCCTCAGCCTCCACGATCAGGGCACACGGTGCTCCAGTTTTTTTCCCCCTCCAGCCACCTCACCCCTCCCCTCCAACTCTGCCGGCTCCTCACTAAAAAGGCTTCTTCTGGTGCTTGTGAGTCTAGGCTTCCCGTGCTTGGATGAATGCAGCCACGCATCTCTTAAACACCCCCGACCCCCCCGCGCACCCTCTCTTGCTCTGAATTCACAGACAGACAGAGCTGCAGCCTCCTCTCTACTTCCACTTCCTCACCCAAGCTCCCCCTGCCTTCTGTGGTTTGGACAGCTGAAGAACTAAGATACTCTGCACACACACACACACATTTATATAGATATATATTTGTGTATTGTGTTGTTTTTTTGATGGGATCCCACAGGGTACAGCAGACACCGGCAGAGATGTACATCGGGAACAGAACCCACTCCGGCTTAGGTTTGAGCCCAGCCCTCACACTGTAGACCGTAATGCCTTTTTTAGTTGAAGCAGGTTTCATTAACGAGACTTTTCTAGGTCATCTAGCACAGATGAGAATCACAGAATCACACTTCTAATGATGCTTATCCTCTCTTCAGATAAAAGCATCAGGAGTGTCTTATCTCACACGTTACCTCGTATAGAGGGGGGCAGACAGCATGTTAACACCAGCAGGATGCAGTGCAGCTCAATACAAAAATCACTGCATTTATTGATCATTTATAAGGTTTTTTTCCCCTCATAACTGCAGTAATAGTGTGTTGGCTGGCATTAGAGTGAAAGGCGTTCATGTTATTTTGTCCATCCTTCTGCCCTTATATGATTACAGGCCACCTGAGGCCAAGCCCATCTTTTTTTTCTCCCTCTCCACGGACCATTTCATTGTCAGCAGTCCCACGGTGGCATTATGTTTAGCCATTTCAGTTCCCTCGGTTCAGCGGCCGCTCAGTCACAAACCTAATTGTAACCACAAATAGTCGCGCAGTAGCTAAGCTTCTTCAAGTAGGTTAATGGACCAAGCTTAGTGTAGTTAAACGAAACGCCTCAGTTAATTACAATATTAATCGTTCTAGTTTCCAAAGACGTCAGGGGTGACAGAATAGTGTGTCATCTCAAGAGGAGAGCAATCGGGATCTGCTCCTCTTTCAAAGAAATCGAATCCAGCACAACGCTGAACGATGAGGGGATTTTCACACCGTGAATGTCGGATCAAACATTTGCGTCAACATGTTTACTGTGAATGACAAATCCTGATATGAAGACAATTATACTGTATGGTTGTGTGTGCATATATTTATGCCTTTTAGTCTGTATTTCTTAAGATGTTGAGGTATTTTTTTTCAGTCTGCATGAACAAAAATCATGAATAAATCTTTTTGTTTCTCATATAATTTGCCTGAGTTTGTTTTTATTTGGTGCTTGATCCTTTGCTGTGTAGTTTATGACAGCAGGAACTATGCATTTTACCTGCAGCCTAATTTTAGAGTGAGGAATAAGATGGCGTGAGCTGCTGCCAGTGAGAGCAGTGCAGGGAGGAGCTGCTTTGCCTGGGCTTAGATTAAGCTGGAGTCAGAGGGGAGAAGTTGTCAAAATCTCAGAAATGGGTGTCTTAATTTTATTGAACCATGTGGGGTTTGTTTTTTGTTTTTTAAAGAATACATGACTCAGTTGTTTGAATTTGTAGGTAGGCTGAAAGCACAGAGGCCTGGCTTTGCCATTGAGGATCATTAACAGCAACAGGTGCATTGCACAGGCCATAAAAACCTCTCTGCTGAAAGGAGGCGTTATTGACATACTTCCACACCACTCACGAGCCCCCTCATCCCTACCCGCGGGAGACCACCCCGCCTTTCACACCTTTTTAGGCCCAGAACCTGATACCCACGCTGTCGGTTCCCATACTTATTGGGGTGCGGTCACGTGTGCCACTTTTGACCAGGAAAGGAGCACCGGCCAGCAAGGTCTTCTGGTAGTGGGAGCACCACCTCCGCACAGGCACCTCGCACCAGTGGAGTCTGGTCTCTGCAGCCCCTAACTCTCTCTCTCCCCCCACGAAAGCGAGACCTCTAAGTCTCAAGGAGGTTGTTTGGCCTCACGGCGTCATCTTCGTCGTTTCTCTTGCTGATTATTTTTTTTCTTACCAATAAGCTGAGGGGGACGCGTAAAGTCCTGACTGAGGCGGAACCATGACAGCTGTCGAAACCCAAATAACATACACCAACTCCTACACGATCCAACATGAAGACGCGTACATGACCCAGGAGGAGGACTGGGACAGGGATCTGCTGCTGGACCCCGCCTGGGAGAAGCAGCAGCGGAAGGTAGGTTTGGATAAAGCGGTTTCGAGTAGCGCTTGTACCGACGTGCGTAATTACGCACAGATCGAACCTCTTCGCTCGCATTCAAGTCAGTGAGCGGCGCTTTAAAAAAAATGCTTTTAACACGTTAACAAGGCAGACTGAATTTAATTTGGGAGTCAGTGGTGTTGGTCTAATTGTGTGAAGTCTAATATGAAACTGCGCCTTTGCTGGCCTCACACCTGGCACTTCAGTCCTGCTTGAAGCTGTGTGGGCAGATATTTTAGGCTGTGGAACTTTCTCAGTGTTGTCTTTCAGTTACCCCTGATTGCCTTGCAGACTGTCTAAATATATTACCACCTCCCGAAGGTTTTTGTTTTCTTACTTTGCCTGCGTTTTTTACTTAACTTTTAAAGAACATGCGAGTTTATAGGGATATAAGGACATTAAGCCAACCTGGAGATAATTAGAAACAGCGCACAGGATGCAAAGGATGGCGTAAAAGCAGAGAGGAAATACTCACAATAATTATACCATTTGTTAAGTTACTTTAGACCAATATAAGTATGCCTTTTTTAATTATCTATACCACAACTTCCTATTAAAACAGCCTCTTATGTTACTGAGGAATATTACATTTTATGACTTAAAAAGTAAAGCAACAACTCTTAAAGTATGTCTTTAATCTTATTTTGAAACCCATACTGAACGAGACTTGGGGCGGGGTGGGGTTAGGCCAACCTTTAAGGTCGCATGGAGAAAGAGCATGACAGGTGTGTTTAATGAGCTGCTGGAGCAAAAGTCAAGTGACACAGGTGATGTCTGCCACGGCACACTGGGACAAAAACAACACTGGCAAAGGTTAATGAGCTACACTTTTGTCTTTGAGGTGTTCACCTTGCACACAAATGACCCACTGCAATGTTTCAGTTCAGTGAACAGACTGAACTGATTTTCATGTTTGGTATTTTTGATTCTAAGGGTTGGTAATTGGTCGCCATGTTGGATGACCACAGCCTTCACCTACCAGGAAGCCCGGGCTGGAAATAGCCGTCAGGATGATTTCTGTTTCACATAATGAAAGAGAGCTACCAAAACATATTCAAATTAAACAGGAAGTTTCAGCTGTTTGCCGCACCTGACTCAAAGTCATTAGCCTTCTCTTCCCAGCTGGCATGTCAGAAATGCAAAGGGAGCAAGGATACATTCAGTTAACATGATTTCATAGAGATGTTAATCCTGTAAAACCAGAAATAATTACCAGCAAATTATAAGCTCGATTTTTCATTGAATCTGAAAAAAGAGAGTAAAAATAAATGTGCATATATGAGAGTTAAGTTGTATTATTTTTAGCTACATTTGGCTTTTTTTGTATAATTTATTGCTCACAGCCTGTTAAACAAAGACATGTTTTAATATAGTCAAAAGAAACTCATAAAATGTGATACAGTTGATGTTATAAGGTTTCACTTTTTTTAAAAGGTCTTCTTGTGTTGCTGTACAGTTTGGCTCAAGAAAAGTAAAAGCTGAGACTTTGGCTTCAGCTAATGCAGAGATGGCACATGACTTTACTCTAAAGATGACACATTTGGACAAATGAGGTTTAAATCAGCAATAAAACCTTCGAAAAGTTCAACATAACTTCTAGCTGCTGTTTGTGTTCAGCTGAGCTGAAGAGAGCAAAAAGAAAAACCACCTTTGTGAAATATGTCTAATATTTTTTTTGAGTATTTTAGGAATCACATGCTCCTATTCTCATCTCTGACAGTTATTGAAGTGTAGGGACCGTGCTTGCTTCCATATCCTACTGTACTCAAAGACATAACCTAATCTAACCTGTAACCAGCACCTAATCTGGGTATAGATCAGTGAAACGGGCACATTTTACGGCATCAGCTGCAGTGAATCTGCAGAATTGTTCCGTCAATGAAAAATGTCTCCCAGAGCTGAAGCGCAGTGACAGGCTGAGAGACCTCAACAGATGGTAGCAGAGAGGAGAGAGAGAGAGATGGATGGCAAGGCTGTTAAGTATACACCCCGGGTTGGTTTCACAGACCCACAAATAAACGTCTTCCTAAAAATACTTCTTAACTTGCTTGGCTCCAACTTGCCCCCCTCCCCCGCTTACTTTCTCTTTATCACTGTGTCTTTTCTCTGAAAACTTCCTTCGCCACCATTTTTGGAATATTTGCACATCTCTTGTGATTGCGCCTTTTTTAAACTGATTAAAAATGTTGCCTTTCTTACTTCTCGTGGTCTCATGCAGACCACCAGCCTTTTACGCTCAGGGTCATAAAACAGGCCTTGAATAAACCTCTACAGCCCAGCGAGTCTTTAGTCTTCACCCCTCATCCTCCCCGGGGAGCCGGTCATGGTACTCTACTGCTCTCCTTGGCATGTAAAATCTAGCTTAACGAGCTGATATCAGCCCATAAATATAGCCGGCGCTTCATTCTGCAGTGCCGAGAATATGAAAGGGAAGCCTCGAAGCACCTGTTGTCTCCTCTTTCCCTGAAATTTCAGTGGAAAAAGCCGCTCACCACTTGCTGCAGTAGTAAAATGTTTGTCAACACACAGTGATGCCGAATCTGATACCACACATTAGAAATGGTGTGTGTGTGTGTGTGTGTGTGTCTGAATTGTACATGCTGACACTGGTTTATATTTATCATAGAGCATGGCTCCTTCTTTGCTAACTAAGTGATTCCTGACTTGATTTGGACGAGGCATTTGATTTAAGAGGAGCTGGCAAAAATTGTGTTAGATATTGCATCTAGGGGAAAGCTGTCGGAAGGAAATATGAGATATGAAAGGCCGGAGTGATGAGATCTGGCTGCATCTTATCTTGGCGAGCTTCTCTCCTCAAAGCAACTGTAATCCTGGAAATAAGGAGGGCTGATCCAAGTGGATGGAGGAAACCGGTCCGGTTAGAGCCAGAAGTTCTTTTCGTGGGCTTTCGGAGCTTTATTGATGTCTGCCTCAAACAGATGACGGGCTGACAGGTCCAGCTCCACCGCATCTGCAAAAAGAAGTGATTGCTGTAGGCGCAATCAATATCTGTTTAAAGATTTACTCTCACTGCAGAGGGCTGCAGAAGACTGCGCTCACAAGAACACATGGAATGGCTTTTTATTTTAAAAGGCGATGCTTTCGTCCTCCTGTGCAGTAGATCCCTCTGTTGGCACGCAGCACTGAGATAACTAGAAAGTAGAAACTCTCATTATGCTAAAAAAAAATAAATGAATAAAGATTCAGTGCTATGACTTAAGTCATCTTCTGTTTCACATTGTTAAAGAGTTCAGCTGCTAATTCACTAAGTACAGCTGCCTGGTGACGCTCATGTTAGCAGTAATCTAAAAATATCCATTACATGAGGTTATCAGCAGCCGTGTGCTTAGCTGACCTGTTAGCAATAAAAGCTCAGTATACGTACACGCAGAAGAAATTAGACTGGGCAAGTTGAAAAGTATTTAAAAAGAATAATAATCATTTATTTTTTCCCACACTGACACACTTGGTAATATAGGAGAGGTGGCTTAAACTGATACCTAGTTTTAGCCTAGCTTCCATGTGCCCACACAGAACTGTGTGTGCAGCTGTACTAAAGACGGATCGATATCTTAGGCGACAATAACATTCAGTATTAACCAATCACAGATAAGAGTGGTGCCAAGTCGAGCTGTGTCTTCAAGTTAAGTTGCTATTTTTTTAGGATCAGTAGCTTATAGACAGAGACTCTGTGATTTTTCCCCTTTTCAGTATTTTCCCTCGACCCCTAACCAGTCTCAGCAGATGGCCCCGCCCCTCCCTGAGCCTGGCTCTGCTGGAGGTTTCTTCCTGTTAAAAGGGAGTTTTTCCTTCCCACTGTTGCCAAAGTGCTCACTCATCTTCTGATTGTTGGGTTTTCTCTATTATTGTAGAGTCTTTACCTTAGAGTATCAAGCCCCTTGAGGGAACTGCTGTGATCAAGTGCTACAGTAATACAATTGAATTGAATTACACTAACACACTATTTTAATCGAGATCTAATGAATGGGTGTTCGGTGAAGTATCAGGGGAGGACAAGTTCTGCGTGATGAGGCCCAATCAGGAGTAAAATGCAGGTATCTGTGTCATCTCCACTCCAACACAACACATCATATTCTTGTCCTGCAAACAGAAGCATAATTAGAAAAGGGAAAAAATCCTATAGAAAAATCTTTTTCACAAATCCTGTTGGAAAACACACTAAATCTCACAACATGTTAGAAAAAGAGAAATCTGCAAAAAAATTTGGGCTAAATTTAATCAGTTCCCCCGTGCACATCGAGGCCTTTGTAAAAACGCAACAACAGCCCCAAGACATGTTTTAAAGTAGAATTCTATTATTAAGTGGAAGCCTCTCATAGCCTATCATATCATAGTGTTTGTTTATTTTCATTTTCTATAGCAGCACTGAGTTTGTCCAGTCATCTCACATTAAGTGATCGTCAACCTAATTCTAAGATCAGATCTTTATTTAACATCTTTATTGTCACTGTTGTAGAATCAATGAGAAATTGTTTAGCAGCACAGATCTAAACTATATATTAATAACAATATAAAAGAAAATACACTCTCACACAGACTTACAATATGGTGCAACATCATAATTATGAACTCTGCTTCTAAGATTTGCAGTGAAACATTTTTCTCTCTGCTTTCCTGTTGCGTTACATTTTCTTTCACACGGTGCTAAATGAAGTGGTCCAAACAGCGTCCACCATCAGAGCCAACTGTTATAACGTTAGATTGAGTAATGTGATATTTACCCACTCAGCCTAATTTAAAGTCCTTCTGTGTGGGCAAGGAGAGATCTTAACAGGCTGAATAATCCAGTCTATTCTTGTCTAATCTCATTTTATTACATTTCAACGAGTGATCACCAGCGTGGCAGGCAGACCGGGGTCGTTGATATCTCATACTTGATGCTCAGAGACGGCGCTAAAGCAGTGCACCTCCTCAGAGACGACGATTTGAAAAAGCATCATGCGGACATTTATGTTAAAAAATGAATCTCCAAAGATTAGCGACATTAATTATGCCTTAAATGTCAGCAATGCTGCAGCACGGCTCCACAACTTTTACTTATCAACTTTTTAATGCTTCAGCAGCCTGGCTGCTGTCTGTTACCTCGATGCTCATCGTTAAACTCAACACAGCAGACTCAAATCACAGCATCATCGAAGCATTTGCATCATATATCATCAAGTGAGTTGATGAAAAAAGGTAACAGAATGAAGCAGAGAGTCTTTCTAGAGACTTCATCTGCTCCACTTTATAATAATTTGCATCTTTATTGCAGATCTGATTTGTAATTTGGCTCATCAGGCCCCCTTTACTCATCCCTGCTCACCGCCTGTGCTTCTCTACCCAATCCCAAGATGCATCTGAGAGAAGAGGCATCTTACGTTCCCCTCCCATAATTCACTCAGTCATGTGACATGTGAAGGAACAGTAACACCGCTATTGTGATCGCAGTGTGTTTTAATTCCCCAGACCTGTGGAGCTTGCACTTATTTAGGAGCTCAGAGGAGATGTTTTGGTGCTCACGGCCAAAGAAAAATTGACAGGGATGCCATCTGAATCATCACTACAACACTTTATCACAATAAAGCCTTTTGTCGTATCTCAGCGGCATCTGTATTGATCACTAAATAAGACATTTCTTAAAACAAGAGAATTGCCCTGCAAACTTTGCAGAACGTTTTCAGTTTTACTCTTAAATTGTGTCCATGTATACCGTATCTGTTTTTGTGCATCTGTATGAGAGCTCAACGTAAGCGGAGAGGTGAGAGAGCCCACAGTCAGATCAAATAGCAGTTGCTATTCCAGAAGCTGTGTCCATGTAGGGAGGCTTCTATAAACTGCTTTAGTGCAGGCGCAGGAGCCCGAGGAGGCTGTGGGAATGGCTGAGGACTGTATCTCTTATGCGTGTGTGCGTGTGTGTGGAGGGCTACTTCTTCATGGTGTTACACTGTATGCACTGCATGATTTGTGAGTTCTTGTAAGGAATGAAACAGTCTGAAGGCAGAAAGTTGTTGCAGAGTCTTGTAATGGTAAAAGCAGATACATGATACGAGCATGGCGCAGCGTCGGAGTCAAAAGAAGAAATGGTGATTGATGAGCTGTGAGAGCTGCCATCTTGATCTGATCACAGCCTGTATGGAATAAAAGGGTTTAAAATAGTAGATGAAAACTGCCGGAGTGACCACGGCGGTGCTGCCTTGCAGTTCTGTGCATGCGTGCAAACAAACTGAGCTAAAGCAGCACGCAGGTATGTTTGAGTTTCACACCTCCCAGTTTCAGCTGTTCGTACTCCTCAGGCTCATTCCTGGTGTGGAAAACGGAGAAAATGCTGCATGAGAGAGGACAACAGAAGCCCACCAAGCGCCGTGCCCCTCGGTAACTAAACACACATAGAGGACAGATGGCCAAACACCTGCAAAATGTCACCTCAGGTCCATTCAATGTGTATGCTATTGAGTTTTCATGTAGTAATGAGACGAATGAGACACCTGAACCTGTCTTTATAAAAAGTGAGCTAAGTTCATAATGTTAGGGCTGAGTGCTTGCTGCATGCACTGGATATTTATAGGCCGCAGAGGATGAGATGGTGAGTCTGTGCCTCATGATAGGACTGAGGTCACAGGGATATCATTATGTGCTTTATAATGGCTTTAAAAGCTGTATGCTATTCTGCGGAGGCAGCTCCAGTTTCAAATACCAAAAACCAAAGCAAAATAACAGAGTTATTTACTTAACTGACAGTCAGCTGTAAATGTATATATTTTACTTTATTAAAGGTTTTAAGACGAGCTTATGGGTCGAGTGTTGCACCGCAGCAGCCTCCAGGTTCTATATTCATGCAAAATGACTTACAGACGTTCCTATTAAAAAGGCATCTTTATTAATGGTTAATGTCGAGAAGAGAAATACAGAAAAGAAAATTTAATAGCATTTTTATTTGACTAATTTTACCCTCGTGTGTCCTCCTGAAACAGATGTGGGCTTTTTATCATTGGCCTGCTCCAATGATTGCTTGAGTCTGAGCTCACCACATGGATGCAAACTGAGGAATGACGAAGCAGCCGTCATGTGTGCTCATTCTGGCTTTAGCTTCACAACCCGCAAATAACAAAATGAAACCAGAGTTGTGGGATCGCCTGACCCGAGGATTCAATAGCCTTTTTGTGGTTCTCTAATGGAGGCCGAAGTCAAAATCACAAGGTCATCTGTGACTTGCTCTTTTGGCTAAATGAATGCTGAGAATTGTAGCTGGGGCGCATCTACTAGAGGCAGCCTCGGATCAGTTTCACACACCGTTTTTTTTCCACGGTCGAGGTTTCTGTCAAGATGGAATTAGCTGACCCCAGATCTGCCTGGAGAGTTTTGCCTCTTATTACAGAGAAAGAACTTGCCTACTGAAATTAGAAACAACCCCCCGCCACCACCAACCCCCCCATCCTCAGTCGCAGGCGCACTGTCATAAATCCTCCGCAACCACTTACACCAATTTATCTCCCCCACCGTCAGTCTTCAAGTCCAGAGCTCATTAAACGACAAAAGAGTCGACATGCCGCCGCCGCCAACCGTGAACCTGTACACTCACCTTTATTCTCCACCATCAATCACGCAGTCAATTCACCTGCTCACTCATGTAACAAGAAAGAGGCTGAAAGCCGTAATAGAGTGAACAATGCAAGATAAGGATGGCGCGAGTGTGTGTGTGTGTGCTGCAGTGCCAGCATTAAATAAGGGTTATTATATACACCCCAGCTGACAATTTAAAGTAACAGCACTGTGAAAAAATAACTTTTCATTTTGATTGGTAGTTTTTCAAGTAATTAAAGCAGTACATCAGACATTGCTTCCACATAGCTGGTAATATAAAGAGAGCTTTACAAGACTGCTGGCTGGCTTTTGTGTTATCTGGCATGAAAGTTCACAGTGAAATTCATATCAGCCACAGGATTAATCAAGTCCTTTTGTTTGCACTGTGAGTTTGTAGTTTTGGGTGAAATTACTCAACACATATTGGATGGTTGTCATTTAATTGCTTTTTGTAATCTCTGACTCCTGCCACAGTCAGTTTAGAGCCAAATACCACAGACTGTATGTAGAAGATGGATATAGCCGCTAGGGATGTCACCAGAGCCAATACTTATACTTTTTGATGCCAAAATCCTGAAAACACGGTGGTACTGTGGAGACAACACGCCTCTACAAGTATTCTTGTGTGTCCTTACATGATGAAGGGCACCCACAAGCACAAGGAAAAACTACATCTGGAAGACGGCGACTAGCAAAGCCGCTGAGATAGCTTTGCCCCAAATTATCGATAGCTGGATATGGAAGTACGTTGTGTTATGCTGAAACACACGTTACTTTTTTGTTTGAGACAGCTTTGCCGTTTAGAAATCAACCAGCGCGCCACATGCTGAACCGTTTGTAGTGGCTAATGTTGTGTTGGGGATGTAATGAATCCCAAAGATTTAGTATTTAGTGCTAATATGAGTAGAGTTAGCTTGTTCCTAATTCAAGATGAAATTAAAGAAAGATGAAACAAATGTGTATTTAGACAAAAAATATTCCTTATCAACATTATATTTTATTGACAATAAACAATAAAACGTTAGAATCTTTGCCGAGTAGCCTGCTAATGTTAGCATTAGCTTTTATTGTAAACATTTTACCATGTGGATCAAAGCTGACTTCACATCAGTAATGCAGCTGTCTCAAACTAAACATTATAGTGTATTTCAGGATAAAATGAGAAGGATGACACTTTGTATCTTTCTAAATATGAAGTTAAACTTACTATTATTTAAACAGATCTGAATGTTGGCCTTTTAGCTGCTTTGCTAAATCGGAAGGATTTCCTTCCTTGGTCTGAAAAACCGAAAAGTTTGCATATTGCAATTTGGAAGTCAGTTATTATCCGATGATGTGGGCGTCCGTTCAGCATGTAAGGGTAGACTAGGACACATGTAGCTTTATACTGCCCCCTTCAGGTCTGGAAGACCACTTCGGTACATACCCTGCCAACGGCTACGTTACCAAAGAAAAACAAGTACCGTAAGTATCGGTTCTGGTGACATTCCTACTTTGTATATATTTTATATATCTTGCTAATTAGCAACCATTTTGTGAGAAACATGGTATTTGGCACCGACTACTAAATGTCTCTTATCGTGAAATCCCAACTAGCCACTATAAATCATGTTAGAGGTCACATGACTCACATTCTGAGGTCTATAAGTTTTACTTAATTAATTAATTTGATGTGTAAATGTAATTTTCTCATAGATTTACATTTACAACCACACAACCTGCCACCTGCTGGCGTTTAGGCGGGTTTTGAAGGCACTTTAAATTTTCATATTTTAGACCAGAAGTTCTCCATCCATCTTTCATGCATCTGTCTCTAATGATTATGTTCCCACAACACTGCAAAACAATCATATGATGTACAATATACGTGATATCTCTGTCACTGAGGAGAAAATGTCCCTTAAAAGTCCCAAAGAGGCAATTATGGATTCTATATGTTTACTTCATTGTAGTTCCATCTGTGTGGGCAGCATTATTGTCTGCTGATTTTATTACCTCTCTGATTGGGTTTCCCCTGCTCTCTGCAAGTTTCTTCTTCTGCACTGCAAGTTGGTTAACTTTACCCTGGATCATTTGATTTGGTTATTCAACCTCTCAGGACAAACTGTTGATAATGATGATAGCTGACATCGGCCTGTTGATAATTGCATTGTTGTGGCTGAGTTACTTCGTGGCAGACAGAGGAGCTTATATAAAAGCATGAATCACAAAAAGCTACCAGACAACTTTAAATCATTTGTCCCCGAAGACGCTGCAAAGTGAACTGAGATGACGTGCAACTGAGGAAAATGCCAAGAATCTGTCCTCTAAATAATTGCGTTCACTTTTCTGTCCTTTCTCTTCTTTTGTATTTTTTACATAAAACCAACATTTTGAAAAACGTGCATCTGTGCTGCTGCCAGCATTTCCAGTTCAAATCGTACACTCATGCATAGACTGCGCTTGTAAGGGTACGCTGTTAAATTCTGGCTGGCATTTGTGGCTCACATCATCATTCTGGTAGTGCAGCAACCTGGAGCCACGCAGCAGTGGAACACAATGTGAGGCAGCATAATGGAGCCGGGAAGGACACGATGTTTCCCCTCCTCCTCGCGGAGTCGAAGCAATTAATATGACAACTCAGACAGATGGTTGTGTCAGAGTGAGTGATTGACTAAACCAGGTTAGCCATCCTGTCCCTTGGGTGGTGTTCAGACATGGACAGACAATAAATGGAATACCTGATCTGGAAGCGACTGCCAATCTCTAAGGTGGCAAACTTGAGTGCTCTGAATCCAATCAAAATGCAGCAGATGATGCTGCTTATCCAATATGTCCATACAAAACTCATCCTTAAATCTTTAAACGTCAGTGCTGTTGTCTTTCCCCACCTGTTCACTCACCTGTTAAAGTCCCACGTGCACCCAGTGTATCTCACTGGCATCTGGCACCTTGCACACACTGTCACACACACTGACTGGACGAGGTGTCCTAGTCCCTTTTTATCCTCTAAACGCAGGCATAAATCCACAGGTTGGGACACACCGGTGTTGCATTGGCGGCCAGCGCTGGCCTTGTTGTCAGCAGGATCTTTGGGTATAAGCCTGTTAATCCTTCACAGAGAAGCAGCAGAAAGGAAGGCTGATAAATTCATGCCGGGTACAGGTTCAGACCGAAAATGCAACTTAGAACTGCTCGTCCAGTACTTTTACCTGACACTGGCTGATATCCATCCATCCAGTAACTGCTTAACCAGTTCAAGCTGGAAAAATGTGAATCTTCATTTGCTTCTTCCCCAAATATGAGTCACTGTTGGCTGAGTATGTTGCTTTATGCAGTCCTTTCTTTCAAATTCAGCTGGTGCCAGTTAACCGTTTCATCCAGCTTTGTTCGTCCATGGATTATTTACTTTGATTAGCTCGTGTTTTTCCTTTTTCTTAACAGATATGAATTGAATTTTGTGTGGTTTGGTTTTATTTGAAATCCAATCTAAGCGTGTGCCACAGCAGTGGTCAGCTGGCCTCTTAGAGGTGTGTTTAGGATACATTACGTCATTTTCCCAAATCATCCCCGTGGCACCGAAGTTCAGGGCTCCGGATCTCTTTTTGAGGGGTGGGGTGTATTTAAAGACTATAAGGGGGGCGGGTGGGGGTGGAGTGCTGGTGGTTCCTAAATATTGGTGACACCTGTTGTGTGTTGTAACCGTTAGCCTCCTCCACTTCGGTCCTGTCACTTTATCGACTCTTAAAACCTCGGTGGAAGAACTCGGTGCAGTTGTTGTTTACTAGAGAGCTCTGATGTGAGGAAAGTGATGTCAGACACACATAGCTGACAATATAGTTCCTCTTTGTAAAGCTCTAGTTTTGCCATTAAGAGGCTGAAAGGAAAAGATTATGTTTCTAATTCTCTCCATTAGGTGTAGCTGACAGCTGAACACCTTTTTATTAATGTGGATTTGAGTTTGCCTCTCACGCACACACACACCAACAGTCGTAGTTTCAGAAGTGCTGTGATTTTCTTCTTTACTGACACTTGTTTGAGATGACAAGCCTTGATGGGAGTGTTGTTTGTCCACTCAGAGCTCATATGGCTCAACCGCGGCTGTTCCAGTCTGTCAGAAGTGTCGTGATTGAGGACTTACATAAGCGCCGTCAGTGTTTTCATGTGCAAATCCTGGAAATGTCATCATGTCAGCAGCTCTCCAAAGTATTTTACAAATGTGAACAGTGGCGTCGATGCAAGAGGTTTATTTATTTGGGTTTTTTAATTTTTTGGTTTTTGAGTGTGATCAAGAGGAGAGCTCAGCAGTGCTCACAGAGAGCAGGCTGTGCACTTTGGCCATACAGTGACACAGAAACACAGCCTGTGACATTTCCTGCTCTCTCTGTCAGTGTAGTTAAATCACAGCAGCTTGTGTGGTGCAAGCAAACCTCACAGAATATTTTACTGAGTTATTTATGCATTATATATAAATTAAACCAAAAACTGATGATGAGACGGATTATTGTAGCTTAAAAACGCAGCGAATGAAATGAGCAGGAGCAGTTCAGGGGTTGTGTCTGTGTGTGTTTTTAATAAGTACTGACCTGTGGTCTGTTGACTCTGGAAGCTGCAGCTTTTGATTGCAGAGGGGGAAAGGGTGCATCTGCTGTTCTCTGTGCAAACAGTCATTGCTGCCCGACAGGTGGACTGACGTGCTCGCGGTTCAAAATCGACATGGCTATAAATAGATTTATGGCTTTTGGTAGTTTTCAGAGCGATAATTGCATCTTCAGTGCTCACAGCAGTATATACATTATTTTTATTGTCTTCCTCTGAATTTAATCTTCCTCTGGATTTAATCTTAGCCCTGAATCACAAGCATAAATACCTCGTAAATAAAAGAGCGCAGTGTTTTCATGCATGTGAGTGAGCTGTCGCCGGTTTACACATGAGTGCTGAACAGTGTGACCAAAGGTAGCTGTAGTGGACAGGTGTGAATGGGGTCCCAAATGTCAGCCCTGCAGGCAGGCTATTTTTAAAGTGGCACAGACATAAATACCTGGGCTAAATTAAGGCTGGGCACATGCAGGTGTAAGACTGGCTCTTTCCTTTCAAACCACACGAACAGATTTTTATATAAAACATACTGACACAACATCATGTGAACACTTTCCTCATATGTTTGACTCATTTTGGATGATTTAATAAAGTCTGATTTGTAAACGCTGGTCGAACTATCATCAAAATGAATGATTAGCTGCAGTATGAAACTGCACTCTCATTGGATAATAAACAACCACAAGTATTAGCCAATAAGCATGGGGTTTCACAGTCAAACCCGCCCCTTGTCGTCACATTGGGGTGGGGTGGGGTGGGGGGGTGCAAGCAGAAATGCTCAGAAACTATGAGTGATGCCACAGGAGCTACGCTGGGCTAGGCCCATCTAAAGAAGGCGGCCACTCAGTCTCTTTACGTCCCATGACTTTTTCTCTTGTTTTACTCTGGACTATTCACCTGATCTGGTTGGGAAAGACCTGTGATTGGCTCCACTCATAAGCTCAAATCCTAAAAATCCAGCGCAGAGACTCCACTTCAGTCACAACATGCTGACAGGTTATAGATTTTCAACAAACCCTTTGCTTTCTGTACTATGGAGAACTCAGACTTTATAGAGCTGGGCTCAAAACACTTTAGTTACAAACCACAGGACAAATGCTAGAGAATGAAAAAGAATACTTTTCTGTCCACCCTCACCATTATTCTTTATTTAAACTAACGAAAGTTGAAAGAATGAGGTTAGGGGCTTAGAGTTGAGCGCAGCAGTGAAAGCATCCTGTCTTCCTCCATCACGGCCTCGCTAAGTGATACTCTAAAACGCAGCACTTACCAACAATAACAGAGACTTCCGAAAATGGTTTACAATCGATTTAACTGCTTTTCTACCACCAAGTGCTGCCAATTTGTTTTTCTAAAGCTCTGCTTGTTGTTTTTAATTCTGCTCTACATCACAGACCTTATAATTTCCCTCCACAATCAGCAGATTAAAACGCACCAAATCTTAAGACTGGCACACAAAGAAATGCAGAGATGATCTGTGCTGGCAGTGTTCCCTGTAAGCCACATCGCTGTGCACATTTTTATTCCAGACAAACATATTTCTGTAATTAGATCAGCCTCATGTGATTGAAGGCACTAATTAGTGAAATCAGCTACTGTAGACTTTTGTAATTAAATCTAAATACTCTTTGGGGGGGGGGAAAAAAGGCCTGCAGCCAGCGACGCAGTAGTGCAAAGAGGTGAGGTGTAAGCTGAGCTTGTCCTGAAGGTTTATGTAATTATGCATCTTATTAGAAGTTATTTATATTTACTTATTTATCTATTATTTACTTATTTATTTATTTAGATTTCCTTAGCAGAGGCTGAGGCAGAGAAATGGAGCTATGAAAGTACAAAGACAGGGTTGATATATGTGGAGCAGCACTCAGTCTGGGCTAATCATCAAGTCAACTACAGCTGTGTGTGTGTGTGTGTGTGTGTGTGTGTGTGTGTGTGTGTGTGTGTGTGTGTGTGTGTGTGTGTGTGTGTGTGTGAGCGAGCTGTGGAAGGCCATTTTGTGCACGCAGGGCGCTGAGATTTATGCGGGAGGTAAACTCAATATAATCCCATTTTACGGCCGCCGTGTCATGCGGCACTCACTTTATGATGGAAGGCTTTTCTTAAATGTAACCTCATTAAAAGAAGCATTACTAAAAGCATCTCATAACGTTTGACATATCGACATTCTAATAATCCTTCATTTTAAATACGTTTTATAATCATTAGCTGACATTTTTCATAATAGCAAAAAGGGTTCGCAGCTGGAAGATGATGTTTAAGGTGTCGGGGGAAAGAGGATGTTTTTGAGCTTTGGCACTTATTCTTCAAATTATAATCAGTCAGTTGTCTTGATATCATTTTTACATTCTTGTCTTTTTTAATGAAACGTGACAATTGTCAGTCTGAGTTCCTACCCCCACCTATGGCCGAGCTCACGAGGGTTAATATGTGAAAGAATGATACAGAAATGTGCTTCATATAAAGAGTAGCAGGCAGGGCTCAGAGGGGAGCTGCTACTCCTCTACCTTTTAAAGGAGCTGGCTGAGGTGGTTCGTGCGTCTGATAATGATGATGCTTGTTCCAAAGTGAGGTGTTCTACCTACTGGAAGGAGACCAGGACACTCTGGAGAGAGTACATCTTCAAGAAGGTGTCTATGGAGCAGGCGGTCTGGGCATCTCTGGTTAGCGGTCGTGCTGTCATCTACTGGAGCTAGAGCTCCAGCTAGTGGCAGCTAGCTCCTAACATCTTGGCAGCTAACGGGCATTGTGTAGTCAGAAAGTATGAATATTAACTCTAACCAGAGGTTATTCTGCCGCTTGCTGATGACGGCACCAGCCTTTAATCATCTAGTCGACATTAGTCGTGCTTATCCCTCCAACAAAGTAATTAATCTGCATCTTCTGCTAGCATGTGCGTTCTTTTCAGGAGCCGTAAAGAGCTTGCGGTTGCGTCAGCTCTGTGATGAACAGCCTGGGTAGCTGACATTATCAGGAGCTCATAGCCCGTTGAGATGGGAGGAAGAATGTGTGGGAATGTGTGTGTGTGTGTGTGTGTGTGTGTGTCAGATGTATTTGGAGGGTGGGGGGTCTGCAGCCCTGGGTCTCCTGGGGGGACGTAGTCATGACGGGCATTCAGCTGGGCTACACTGTGACCTCATTTTACAAGAAGGGCCTGTAAAAAGGTCCCAGCTGAGCTGAGCCAGGACGGACCAACAGGTGCAGACAGACAGAAGAAATAAGAGGGGAGGGGGGAGGATGCTGGGATGGAGGGTGACTTCATGCCGGCGGACTTTGACGACCACCACAGGCGTTACAGCAGACCGAGGAGGGGCCGGCTGGCGGGTGGGGGGAGATAATGAAGCGGTACAGCACAGACGGAGAAAAGTATCAGCTGTAGTTTCACATGTGTCACAGTTAATTGTTGTTTTTTTTTATCTGAGGCTCATGCAGCGTTTTGGATTTAATGAATCTGTGATTGTGTTTGTGTCTCCAGGTTAAGTGAATCCTTAATTTCACTTAGCGCCACTTCAGCTTCTAACAGCTTTCCTTTTGATGTAGACGCGGCATCACCCCTCTCATCTTTCCCACACTTTCTCAAGTTATTATTTTATATCTCATCATATTCTTAAATCTATTCCTTCCTCCTCCTCCTCCTGTCTTGGACTCTTACAGTTCACCTCAGGAATCCTGCCTTCTCAGCTGTCCACTGGTGTCCCATGGCAATCCGATTTAGCCTCCGCCACCTCCCCTTACTCCTTGCCCTTCCCCTCCCCTTCGCAGCTCTTTCTCCTCCTTTTCCACCTATTTTAGCCTCCACACCTACCGCCCACCTCCCTGCCTCCACCTCCTCCGTTCTCCGTCACACACCTCCTTGTCCCCTCTCCAGTTTGGCCGGGTGGTCTGTGCGTGCTGGATTAGGAGTCTGTCTAAATTTGGTCATGCATGGCAAAGGAGATGAGCACCTGCTGGTTGGACAGGCGGTCTCTTCTCCCCTCCAGACCCTTACATCAAATTACAGCAGGGCTTGGGCATTCCTGTCACTCCTCTCCTCTCCGCTTTGCTGCTTCTTTGTCTACGAGTCTCCTTTTCTTTGACCTTCAATCTCAAATTCAGATTGAATCCATTTTTGATTTTCAGGTGTGACAAATTTAGTTTCCAAATGTCCAAATCTGGCAAAAGACAGTGATTCTAATAGTAAAACTACTTGTATTGGAGTATAAAAATACTTAGTCAAAAGTAAAAGTCTTCTTCTGTGCGATTACAAATTAAGCCAGATCGCACAAAACACTAAATCTCACAGAATATTTAACTAAATCCAAACAGCTGGTCAATAAAACCCAAAACACTGTAATGGGAAACATTTAAAGTAGCTTAAAATGGAAATATTATGCAAAGAAACAAAGTCTCTAATTTGCATTTAAATAAGGTACTTCCACTGATGACCGTTGGTCCTAAGATCACATCAAAAGTTCTTTTTCATAGTCTTCAAAAAAGTTGTTTTATAATATTTAGTTTAATTTATAATGTTTAGTCAATCATTTTTGGCCTTTTTTAAATGTATACATGACCCATGAATCGCCTGAGCCTAAAAAAGGCTTCTAGTGGTGATCAAGTGTTGTGAATACACATAACAGACAACTTAGCAAAGAACCGATTTTAATTTGTATCTTTAGGAAATTTGTTATTAGCAGCTTCTCGTAAAAACACATAACTCCCATTTATTTAGCTGAATTTAAGCAAAATACCAAAGATTCCCAAAGGGCTGTAAGCAGAAACCTTGGCATGGTGTGCAGTTTCTCCTTAAAAAAAAAATAGGAAACTGGACTAGTGGAGGACATAAGAAGGCCTCTCAGGCCTAAGATGCTCTCTGCAGCAGATGGACAGTATTTGAAAGTCATATTCTTAAGAAATAGTGAAAAAAAACCGAGCAAAGATCTGATACAGGACCTCGGAGATGCATTCGGCTCTTCAGGTACTCCATCTACTGTCTCAGTGGAAGGGTGCCTGTGAAGAAGCCATTCTTAAGAAACATGATGATTGAGGTATCCCAAATTGCACAAGAACTGGACTGAAAATCGATAGCAACGGGTGTGATGAAGTCACGAATCCAGATTTTACATCATCGGTATGTGCACAGGAGGTCAGGAGAGAGGTACAACTGTGAGTCTGCAGTCACCCGTAAAACGCAGTGGAGCCTCTGTCATGGTTTGGGCTGTATTGCAGCCAGTGGTGTTGGAGATTTTGCCAAAATTGAAGAATTATGAGCACAGAAAGTACCACCAGATTTTGAGCACCATGTAATATCATCTGGAAACGGTTTCATTTTTCAGCAAACAGACTGCCATTGCAATAAAAGCTGTTGTGGATTGGCCTCCTTAGAGCCCTGACTTCAACACTGTAGCAGTGTGGAATCATTTCGACAGAGAACAAAACAAAAGGCAGAAACATCCAAAGAAGAGCTTTGAATGTCCTTCAAGAAGCCTGGAGAACTATTCCTGCTTAAAGAAATGTAAAGACTGACTAAGTTCAGACTGTGTTGAAGAATAAAGGCAGTCAAACTGAATATTGGCTTCTAAGCTACTCTGTATAAAGTATATTATAAATCATCACGTGCTTACATTACATCCGTTTAATTATAATAAACTTTCAGCCCATCACCAGTCTCCTCCAGGAAGGAGAGAAAATCAGCGTGAGTGAAGCAGACCCTGCCCTGAAAACTCTTTATGTAACGGTTTATCTATAAAATGTCAAAAAATGATGAATATGTTCAGTTTGCATTTACATAACAGGGGGCAGAAAATCATTAGAGCTGTGAAACAGGAACAAGGAAATTTGAAGCATGTTTGCTTGAAAAATTGCTTCAATTAGTCATCAGGTTAATTCATTTTTCACTCCATCAACTAATTAGATAATCATTTCAGCTCTAGAGCACATGCAGAGATAAGCAGTGTCTACTCTCCCCCACATGCTGTACTTTCCCTTCACTCTAATTTGCGACTTTTTCTCCTCTTCCACTCAGACATCTTATCTGTGTCTCTGGTACTTTGCGTCTTTGCTTTTCTGTCTGCGCAGGCAGATGCAGACGCGAGGCCCGGAAGCTCATATAGGCATAAACACACACCCACTTACTTTAAAGGGCACATGCATTTTGATTCTTGGGTTATTTAATGTGCTTTGCTGTGTTGGGAAATTTATGCTTTTATCTACTGAGCACAAACCCTGTTTCATTGCTAATTTATACATCTCCCTCTCTCTCTGTGTCTCTCCTCACTCCACCCACACAATCATCTGTAGTTAGTTATTCAGCTCATGTACTTATTCTGCTTCGACACCCCCGCATCCTCCAAACCCTGGCAAAGTTTTGGCTCTACAGCAGAAGCCCTAACACACACTCACACCCCTGAGTTTGAACACAAGCGCACACACACGTTTTTGTTTTTTTTTTTTCAGATTAAAGCTAAACAGCATGGAAAGCCTCTCAGAAATACCTTTCAGCGGCTGATTGATTGATTGAATGGCGCACTGAATTGTCCCCTGCACGTACGCCTGACGCCATTAGGCAGTTTTCCAGACAGACCGAAGGCAAGCACTCAGCGCTTAAGAGCCATTTCTGTCTATTACACACGCCACCATCACTCAGTGAGCAGCTTGGTTTCCAAAACGGGTGATTTGTAGCTACTGAAAGGTGTAGCGCCCGAGTAAAATGTGTGATTTTTTTTTTTTATTTATTTATTTATTTATTTTAATAACAGGTAGCTTCCTGAACACTTGCAGACTTCACTTTACTGCACTTGAATGTCCAACTGTTTAAGAAATGGATGGCGCTGATGCTGAGGAGTCTTTTGCATGTGTAACAAATGACCATTGAGCAGCACAAGTTTGTTTTATTTATTTATCGAGGCTTCATTTCACCAGCTTAACGTGGCAGCCTCTACCAGCAGCAAACATATACCTTCTAACTGACAACTGGCAGCCCACTGGCAACCCCAGCAACTCCCCCCACCCTTTCCACCTTGGTCTCTCCCAGAATCTTTAAATAGTCTTCAGACCCCCTGGGACACATGCTAATCAGCAGAATTAGTGGCTCGTATTATCTCTTTATCCTACATCATGTGTCTGGAAAATAGAAACATTAAAATGTTCAATAAATAATCATTAAATATTTAAGAGTTCTCATGTGAAAGTATGTTTCTTGGTGTGCACATGTTTCCTAAAGTGCAGAGTCCTAATTAAAATGCAAAAGTGTCCAGAAATGCATCCATTATTAGTTAAACCAAGCATACAAATGACTCAAACACCTCTTGGTAATTATCACGTTAGTTCTGCAGATTACACCTGTTTATTACAGTGAGCGTCGTTCATCCTCTTATGAATTCATCTGGGAAGTTCCACAGCCTCAAAAAGCACACGTCAAAATGATCTGAGCCCAAAGTCAGATTGAACCGAGATCAAGCGGCCGTCAAACTGACACAAGTGTCAGAGTGTGACTGCGCCCGCTCTCCGTCAGCAGCCGCAGTCGCAGCAAGGTCACAGATTAAAGAGGACAGCTCGGGCCTCGCTAAGCATTTTGTGACCCCGGTTTCAAAAGGGAAGCATGAAATTGTGTGTGTGAGTTTGTAAAACCGTGTGTTTCTGGCTCTCTGTGTGATGTATGTGTGTGCGTGCACGGCAGGTCAAGTCTTTGAATGCACATATGTAATATGTGGTACATGTGACCTGTGAGCCTCCGTCTCTTCTCTCCTTTAGACCTTCACAGCTTGGTGTAACTCCCACTTGAGGAAGGCCGGGACACAGATTGAGAACATTGAAGAGGATTTCAGAAATGGCCTCAAACTCATGCTGCTGCTGGAGGTCATATCAGGTGGATGTCATTAAGAGCGCACACCCATGCATGTATACACATTTAAAAACTAAATGATACTGGATCACGTACTTGGATTTGGCACGTCCTTGTGGTAAGAAAAGAGCAGATCTTTTGCTATTTTGGTGACACTTTTTTTCTTTGTCATTTTCTTTGTAGAATGAGACTGATGTTGATTGCTCACACTCCTAAACATTGTTGTGTTTCACTCCCACTCTGTACCTTCTTCCATCTATAAAATCCAGCAGTCATCATCACTTTATATATAATTTTCTATAATTCCTGTCAGACTATAGTAATGTTTTACTCATTTGCATAATGATGGAGACTGGGTGAAACAGCAAAAAAAAAATCTGTTTTAAAACAGTGAGTTGAAAATAAGAAGAGACTGTGACTGTATCTCAAAGATGGAGACGTTTAAAAAACAAATAAAGTACTTGCATTCTTTCTTGTGGCCACCAGGGGGAGACTGAACAACGTCTGACTGTAAAGAAATCTAAGAGGAACATTAAACTATCGCTCACGTGATTTTATGACATCAGTGAAAACTTTCAGTGTTAGTTTCTATTTCAAGTTTTCAGTCATATTTTTTAATTTCTGACTGTTGTATCAGAAAGAATCATCTGAGTTCAAAAGGCTTTATTTGTAAAAGTAACAAACATAGAAACTTGTGGTAAATTTTAAAATGTATGGCTGAATACTTCTGTTGCTACCTGCCAGCAACCACGTGAAACTCATGAATCCGCACTTTCTAACAGTACGTGTGTCAAATGTTACCAGTGAACGCTGCAGGATTACAGCTTTTTGGAGTCAGATCATTCGTTTTAATAAACTCTGTATATGATAAAGTAGGCGGTTCTACCTTGTGATTGACTAGTTTGCAGCATTTCCCTGGCAGGTCTACTTGTCTTTTGTGATGTCTGGTTTAAAAACAAGCAAACCAAAAAAACTGAGATGGTGATGATCAAAATCCTGAGCTAGAATATTGAAAACTGTAGACTACATACTAACAGGTGGTGTCACATTGGCTACATCTCTGCAGGTTTCATGAATGGAATTACTCTTATAATTCATAACTGTGTTCTTTGGTAAATAAACTAACACAAACAAGTAAAATTGAGATCACATGTTCTTGGAGATGGTGTATTTTTCCTTGACACTTGACACTGGACGAGCTAATAAATCTTTTTCTTGTCTTTCTCAGGTGAGAGGCTGCCCAAACCCGACAAAGGCAAGATGCGTTTCCACAAGATCGCCAATGTTAACAAAGCTTTGGACTTCATCTGCAGCAAGGGGGTCAAGCTGGTGTCTATTGGTGCTGAGGGTGAGACAAGACCTTTAAAATGAGTCTGAGTTTTATCTGATTAATTCATCAGGATCTGCTAAGACGAGTAACACACGTCCGTGTGTTTGGTTTTGTAGAAATCGTCGACGGTAACGTGAAGATGACTCTTGGTATGATCTGGACCATCATCCTGCGTTTTGCCATCCAGGACATCTCTGTGGAAGGTGTGTTTCCATAAAGCAACACTGAATTTTTTAAGCTTAAATTAACTTTTTTAGTGGTTGTCACTTAAATAGTGAGATAATGCACGAGTTATGAGTTTGCAATTAGTCTTTGTAAGAGTTTGTCCAAACTGCTGGAGCAGTCACCATGCCTGAGCACAACAGACAGAGACAGTTGTCTGTGTCTCAAACACAGTCAAAGTTACGCAAAGTTAAACACATCTTGCTAGAATACACAAAATCTCTGTGTGTTTATTTGTTTCTTTGGCTGCCAACTCCTCCCACACAATCAGAAGCTGAACAACCAAACTTGGCACACAGGTACATCTCAGGCCCCTGAAGCACCTGTTGTGCTAAAATCACCGTTTTCAGCTTTACAACACTTTATAAAAGCATCATATCATTTTTATTTCACAATAACAACATTTAGCTTATATCCACAACCCTTAATTTGTGCATAATGTGTTATGATGCCAAAATGTTGCCTGGCAACCACCTAGCAATGAGCTAAAATGACCTGTGTTTTTGCCTTTATGCACTTTATAAAAGCAAACCAACAGCACGAGCACTGCAGCTTGGATATGTCTAGTCAGTCAAATCTGTGAAGGGCATTCTGAGTCATCTTCTTAGGAAATGAGATAAACAACACACACACACACAAGTATATATACTGTTAAAACTGTAGATGCTCATATTCAACATCTCCTTGAGATTTCTCAGCACTCAGTTTCAGACCATTCTACTCTCAGCTCTGTATGATGTCACTAAGAGCAGATATCCTAATAAGGTCATCATCTGTTTGCAAAGGAAAGCCAATCAAAGAGGAAGAGGAAATAAAATGTCTAGTTTCTGACAGATAATGAACCAAGGCCCAGTTTTAGCTAAATAAAGCTTATTTCAAACTGTATGGTCATGCAAAGCTATCTTAAGTAATGTAATAATATCTTAAATTGCGTGCACTCTGGAAATGATTTGCAGCACCATAGCAACCAATGACCACAGAAAGTGAATGACATGCAGCAGAGCTACAGGTACCACTGTGGACAGGAAGTGGGCACGATCAGAAGTAAACTTTAGCCAAGCAACTGAAACGACTACCAATGAAAGTTAAGAACGCCAATGATTGGCACATGACCTGGTAGTAAATATATTAGAGGGTCACCTAGGCAACGACAGCCTAGGTTATTCATGCACAGAGAGTGAAGCGCTTCCAGTGTGGATGCAGTTGTAGAATAAAACGATGAAGCTGGAAATGAGTGTAGTACATTTAATGCCTTTAACGCTGTGTGTGTGTGGGTGTGTGTGTGTGGGTGTGTGTGGGGGGGGTGATTTGTTGCTTCCTTGTTTGGTAATCCCACCCCTGGGCTGCATTTGCACCTCATGCCATTTTATTTTAACCTTAATGCTGTCAGCAGGTCAACCCACAATAAATTCTTGTTTACAAAGACTCCGACCTTGTTCACTCTGTCCTTCCACACTCCGCCCCCACACCCCCACACTTACCTTCAAGTCATCTCCTTTAGCTTAGCTTTTATTGCTTCCGCTCTTCAATCTTCTTCTGCTGTCATACAGCTTGACTTTCTTCGCCATCGACCTTGCTCTAACCTCTCATAACTCCTCTTCCCTCCACTAGTGCAGGAAATTATCTTTAAGCCACCCGTCAGACGAGCTTGAGAAATATATTGACTGCTGCTAAAATCATACAGCTTTTTTTTAATGCCAGATCTTGATCCTAAACATCTTTGTGCAGTATTTAAACTTTTGACAGCCCCAATCACTCTCTGTCATCCTGCTCCTCTTCCTGACTGTTATTCTTCTTCTCTTAATGTTCAAAATAACACAAACCCTCATCTAAAATCATCTCCTCTTTCTCAACTTTTTCAGAGACCTCTGCTAAGGAGGGTCTGCTGCTGTGGTGCCAGAGGAAGACTGCCCCCTACAGGAACGTCAATGTACAGAACTTCCACATTAGGTGGGTGAGCGATGCCGACCTGTGGCATCAGCAGGGAACTGCAATCATTCAGCTTATACTTCTGTCTGATGCTGATTTCTTTTCCTCTTTATGTTTTCCTCCCTCCATGTCACCCACTGATCATCTACTCTCCTTCTTTTCTCCTCACGCCTCTTTGCCTGCCGCTGTTTCCTCACTCATGTCCCCCTCCTTCCTCTTCTTCTTCTTCTCAGTTGGAAGGATGGCCTGGCCCTGTGTGCCCTCATCCACAGACACAGACCCGACCTCATTGACTACTCCAAACTGAGAAAGGTGGCCCGTCCTTCTCTACTTTCCCCTCTATTTTCAACCTTTATACTGAACCTTGATTAATGCAGTCTTTTTATGTCTTTTCACATGTCTTTCATCATTGAAGCTCTGTTAGAAATATTTTTTCCTGTGAACTGATTTCAGCTCATTAAAAAGAACCCAAAAAGACAACCCATCACAATACTGCACTTGTAGATCACAAGCTTGATTAAGAGTGTTAATAAGAATATTTGCCAAAATTGCATCCCTTAAAGTTGGATGTGATGCGACAGAATTGGAAACTGCGCTGCTGTTTGCTCGCCAAAATCCTGCCAAAACTCTGAAACTGAAACATTTCTTAATGAGGTTTATTTCTCGCCTTCAAAACACTCATCAGAACTGTCGTGGCTGGCGTGCTTCCCCGTGTAGTCTTTTGGCGTGCACGTGTGTGACACTGATTGTGTGTCTCTTCAGGACGACCCCATCGGTAACCTGAACACCGCCTTCGAGGTGGCTGAGAAGTACCTGGACATCCCGAAGATGCTCGACGCTGAAGGTGAGGCCACGAGACGTCAAAGTGACGGAGCAGTGCAGGAAGCGGGTTCTGTCTTGTTATGCTGACGCACACGGTGATGAGCTCAGCTGCAGCGAGATGCATGATGGCAGACATGGTGGCTCCGGCTTGCTCGGAAAATTCAATCATCTTCATTTAAAAAGCGAATGCATTTTAAATCACTTTAAATGCATCTACTCAGGAACCAGCGGCTCTGACATTGGAAATATGACTACTTTGTAGGCAGATGTCCTAAAACGAGTGATTAATCCAAGAATAAATCATAATGCTCTTTACGCCTGACGGCCACATTTTAATCCAGCATATTTAACTGAGGTGGGAGTCACCAGTCACCAAGTTTGCAATTACACACAGTCTGTTTCTGACAATTAACTGCAATAAAACCTCAAAACTCACGTCTGTTGCTGTTTACGTCAGTAATTCACATTTAACTGTGACAGTTGCACTCAGTAAACCTCCTGGTCTATAGAAATATAACGAGGACACAAAGAGCTGGCAGCCAGTCGAGTTAGGATCAAAGATCCGTTCAGACTGATGGCAGCATGTTGGTAATCTGTCTGCATTTCTAAGTTATTTGCAAACCTTGATCAGTCTCTCTGAGAGTGACTTCAGTCAGTCCAGGTCAGACTGTGGCTGCCTCCTATCAGGTGAGTTGAGTTCTAGTTCTTTAGTGAAATATTTAGTGTCCCTGCATCGATACAATATTGCCACACTAAGCTGTATCAAATTTTTAAATATTTAATAAAAATGTTATTTAAAAAATGCTTTTTAAACCTGACAAAGTGGCTTTTCAGAATAAAATGCAGTAAAAACAAATCAAACGTCTGCTCTGCTTTCCTGCCCTGCGGATCATTCTTTCAAACCTTTGCCAAGACTATTTTAAAATAATATAATAATAAAGCTCAACATTGTTTTTGCACCTTCAGATATCGTGAACACACCCAAACCTGATGAGAAGGCCATCATGACCTACGTGTCCTGCTTCTACCATGCCTTCGCCGGCGCAGAACAGGTGAGCTGGTGTCCCTTCACTTCTCCACGTTTCATGTTGTTATTTTTCTGTGGATCGACGAGCTCGGAGCACAAACCGAATGAGCAAGTGTTCCCTTTGTAATTGAATAAATCAGATGACACACGTGAAACGCGGTCATCGTGACATAACGTCAGCGCTGAGTAAACGTGCGAGCTGCGTGAATCTGGGTAAATCAGCTGTTGCTACTCTCCCTCTCAGGCCGAGACAGCTGCCAACCGTATCTGCAAGGTGCTGGCCGTCAACCAGGAGAACGAGAAACTGATGGAGGAGTACGAGAAGCTGGCCAGCGAGGTGAGAAACCGCTGCGACCGCACAACTCCCACTCTCAGTCTGTCCCACACTTCTCCTCACTCTTTCTGCTCCTTCCCTGAAGTCGTTTTATGAAAATCGATTTTTTTTCTCAGTTATAGAAGCATAAAAGGGAAAGTTGACAACTAAGCGCATTTATGCAGCAAGTGCGGTGGAATATGAGCAACTTTTTCCTATGTACAGAAATGAAGGGTGGCTCAAGACTTTTGCACAGCATTATATCTTTAAATAATCAGAAACACGCAAGTAGCTGATATATAAAGCAGCTAGAACTGATGCACAAACATGACCCTAAATAAAGACTTTCTTTCACTAAAGACATACAGAATATAGGTCATACGGGTCATATGATGTGTGTGGGTGTGCATATAAACTGCAGACTGAAGTAATCAGAGTACTCTGAGTAACCTTTGTGTTTCTCTTCTGCAGCTTCTCGAGTGGATCCGTCGCACCATCCCCTGGCTGGAGAACCGCGTGGCGGAGCAGACCATGCGCGCCATGCAGCAGAAGCTGGAGGATTTCCGTGACTACCGTCGCGTCCACAAGCCGCCCCGCGTGCAGGAGAAATGCCAGCTGGAGATCAACTTCAACACCCTGCAGACCAAGCTGAGGCTCAGCAACAGGCCCGCCTTCATGCCCTCTGAGGGCAAGATGGTGTCGGTGAGCAAGGAGGACGATTTAATGCATCACTGAGGATTGTGTGTTAGTTTGGAAAGGATTTTATGAGACGTAGAGTTTGAAAAAAGTGACCAAAACACCAAATTCACACTTCGATTGGTGGTTAGACACGGGCACTTCTGTTCAAGGTGCTCTTTGAAAACACCAAAGCACTCCCCTTTCAAAATAAAATCAAAATTCCTTTATTTTCATGGCAAGGTTATGTAATGACTCCAACACATCATCAGGGAATAAAACAGAGATAATGAGCACACTGAATCTTTTCTAGTAGTTTGTCACCAACAGGGACTTCCACATATGGTGTCCCACCAGCAGGCAAGCTTCCACCTAAGGGTGAGTGGAGTACGATCCAGCCCAAACATTCACCCAGATTCAGCTCAAATTAGTCAAGAAGAAGGATAAAAGGATAAAAAGAAAAAAATAGTTTCTTCATCATCTTCTTTGTATAAAGCAAAACTTCAAAGAGACTCTCTTTTCAGCTACTGCTTTCTGAGAAATTTACAGATATTAAAAACCTCTCAAGGTCTCCAATCTCAAATCAATTCAGAGTCAGAGTACAGCGGGCCGCCACGAGCTCTTAATTCCCCTCGAACGTGTCGATAATACGCCTAACACTCCTCCTCCTCAGCACAGGGTAATAATGAAAGCGCTCCCTCTCCTTCAGGACATCGCAAATGCCTGGAAAGGTCTGGAGCAGGTGGAGAAGGGTTACGAGGAGTGGCTGCTGACAGAGATCCGCCGCCTGGAGAGACTCGACCACCTGGCCGAGAAGTTCAAGCAGAAGTGCGCCATGCACGAGGCCTGGACTACAGGTAGGTGGTGGATAGATTTTGTATTTTATTTAGCTCACAATATAACACACTTTAAAGCGAGTGCTGCCACTATATAAATAAACTGAATTAAAGAGAGATCCTCGCACCAAGCAAAGATCTCATATCACTCCAGTTTTTGGTGATCGGGCCTTTTGGGCAGTGGCACCGAGGTTGTGAAATTCTCTCCCGCTGGTTTTACGCTGTGCAGACGCCATTGATTCGTTTAAAAAGCAGCTGAAGACATTTTTATATAGGCAAGCTTTTAATTAATTTGTTGTATTTTACTGATTTACATTGTTATTTGTTGCATTTCCATTCTTTTCATTTTCTTTGTTGTAAAGCACTTTGTGATTTGATCTGCAGATCCTTCTTAGTGTAGTCATTTACACAGTGACTCGACAATTGAAAGGTCGCCTTTTTGTGTAAAGAAACATTTATCGAATATTAAACATGCTCTTGTCCTCTCCTCGTTGTTTTTATATTTGACGTATCAAACTATTCTTTTTTGTAGCTTTTTTTAACCTCCGTTAATCGCGAGTCTTCACACTTTACTGTGTAATAAGGCAAAGCACCAAAAGATAACCCTCAAAACCACATCAAAGCACCATAAATGGCCCAGTAAGATTATACAGAGCAATTAAAAAGGATCTAATGATTCATGGGGACACTGAAACGATACAACAAGTCGGAGATATAAAAATCTGAGCGAGAGCTGTAAAACTTTAAAAGCTTGTAGGCCCGACTTTTACTTGTTACCGTCTTTAAACTAACTGTGTGTGTGTTTCAGGTAAGGAGGATCTTCTGTCCCAGAAGGACTACGAGTCGGCCTCTCTGATGGAGATCAGAGCCCTGATGAGGAAGCACGAGGCCTTCGAGAGCGACCTCGCCGCTCACCAGGACAGGGTGGAGCAGATCGCCGCCATCGCCCAGGAGCTGAAGTGAGAGCGTGTGACGAGATGTGTCCTAATGCCGGACGTTAAGGTCATGGGGAGGAAGAGAGATGTTAAAAATCATGATGGGTGGGGGCGGGGGTGGAGAAAGCATTATCACAATTATTCTGCATAATGGGAAGAAGAGCAGGGGAAGAAAGCGAGTAACTGAAGTGACGGCAGGGATGTCGAGAACAGACGAGAACGCGAACGCAGCCAGGAACAAAAGATGCAACAGATGAGTGGAAAATATTAATGAGAGATAAGAAAGATGAAAGGGTGCTTCACGAGAGAGCGGAAACCTCTGATCTCGCCATTTCCTTATCCTCCGCAGCTCCTCGGGGCTTTTTTTTCTCCAAGATAGCCTTGAGATGATTTCTTTGATGTTACAGTATATGAGCTGATCGGCACTGTAAAGCTGAAAAAGTGTACAGTATAATTTATCAGCGAGGACTTCAAAAGCACAAATCATGACCTCGGTATCAAGAAAGAAAAGTTCTTAGATGACCCTCAACTCAAAGGAGGGTGAAATATCAATGCATTTAATAAAAGAGCATTAAATATTCAGGTTATTTGGAGAAATGAGAGATCTTCACAGAAGAGTTTCCTCAACTTTACCTTACTTTAGATCAGGGGTGTCAAACATAAGGCCCGGGGGGCCAGAATCGGCCCAGTGAAGACCCTGATCTGACCCATTGGACGGCTTCGGAAAATGTGAAAGAGGACAAACATTTTAGACTTTGAACTGTTGGCTATTCAAACCACACCAAAGTAATTTAATTATAGATTTCTCTAATTTTACACTTCATTTTTTAATATTTAACTCCAGAGAGCTTAAACTTTATCATGTAGAACAACTGAGACACGCTGTTTATATTCAGCTTGTTTTTCTTATATTAAAAAATCTCATTGGTTAAACGTGCAGCTAAATTTCTTTACACTGACTGAAAGGAGAGTTTCACTCATCTGACAAACTTAATTATTCGTAATGATGATTTATTAGCGAGTTTAGCTGAGTTTCAGCTAATATTATTACCATTTTGTAAATATTTGTGTGATAACGGTCTATGTACTCGTCTGTTTTGTTGTTTGTCTCTCTCTCCAGTGAGCTGGACTACCACGATGCTGCTACAGTCAACACCCGCTGCCAGGGTATCTGTGACCAGTGGGACAATCTGGGCACTCTCACCCAGAAGAGGAGGGATTCACTGGAGGTAAAACTAAACAGCAATCAGCTGCTTATGTAAACAACTCGCTGAACACATGTTACAGTTTTTTGTCTGGAAAGACAGCTGGGATCGTCTCCAGCCTTCCTGAGACTGAGCTGGATGAGTGGAAATGAGTGCATGAATGATGAGGGAGGCGATGGGGAGGAATCGGGATGCACAACAGGTGGTGCAAAACTGCTGATTGCAGTTATTGTACACAGCAGGGGCTAGCAGCTGATTGGCTGGGAGGGTGTGGTCAGGCTTAGATGATTGGATAATATGAGTGACACTAAAAAAAATTACATAAATGATTTTGAGAGTGTGGGAAACTAAAGATAAAATAACATGTTTTACACAGAGATAAAATTTTGTTTAGTGTAATATGAATTTGAGTTTTGGTGATTAGAGGCCAACACTAGGAGCAGGCGGCAGTGGAGGAAAGTCATTTCAGCTTCAGTTGTAGTGCACAGGTCCAGAGATCTGAGTACACTTTTATATGGTTCGAATATTATAAATAGAAACTCAACAATACGCTGCGAGCAAGCAAGAAAACACCTCCAGCTGAACGAGTTTCTGGGGTGGCCGTCTGCCTCAGAGAGAGCAGGGGGTCAGGAGGAGAGTGTAGGGACAAAAAGGAGAGAGTTGAGAAGCAGCAGGTAAACCGTGGGCAGCTCTCTGAGGTCAGAAAGCAGCGGAAACATGGTGGGAAAGCGGACAAAGGAGCGTTTCCATGTGAACAGACTGAAAAGCAGAATACCAGTGATTACAGGAAGTGACAGAGTTACAGGAAGTAGGCAGAAAGATCTGGAAATTGTGAAGTTGTGAGGTTTTATAAGCACAGGACACCAGACAAATACAGCTAATGTGATTCAAGACGTCTTGATTTTTATCGGCAAATTCGGCTTAATGTTTTCACGATGCTCAGCGAGGAGTGACAAAAACAACACAAAGAGTGAAAATGGCAGATTCCCTCCGTGTTTGTATGCACACGTCTGCTTCAGCATCACGAGTGTGTTTCTGTCTGTGACGGCAGCGTGTGGAGAAGCTGTGGGAGACCATTGACCAGCTGTACCTGGAGTTCGCCAAGCGTGCGGCACCCTTCAACAACTGGATGGACGGAGCCATGGAGGACCTGCAGGACATGTTCATTGTCCACAGCATTGAAGAGATCCAGGTAACCATCTGATTCAGTTTTATTTATATAGCACCAAATCACAACAACAGTCCCCTCACACTGTTCTACATTGTAAGATAGAAACCCTAGAATAATACAGAGAAAGCCCAACAATTAGACGACTCCCTGTGAGCAAGCACTTGGCAACAGTGGGAATGAAAAACTCCCTTTTAGCAGGAAGAAACCTCCAGCAGAACCAGGCTCTTTTCTTTCTCTCAGACATTTAAATCTGTACCAAAGGAAGAAGTTGTACAAAAAAACATACACTCTGTCTTTCTTTTTTCTAATACACCACCTTATATTTGTTTTCCTCCCACACAGAGTCTGATCACAGCTCACGACCAGTTCAAGGCTACTCTGCCCGAGGCCGACAAGGAGCGCATGGCCACTCTGGGCATCCACAACGAGATCCTGAAGATCGCCCAGACCTACGGCATCAAGCTGTCTGGGATCAACCCGTACACCAACCTCTCCTCCCAGGACATCAGCACTAAGTGGGACACTGTGAGTCAAGTCAAACAGACCCCACGAACACAGCGTTTGTAGAAGGAGCAAATTAATTACTATATCGCAGACACAATGAGGAGCGTGGCTGCTCTTTAATCTGCTTTCAGCAAGTTAGCATTATGTAAGCAGCAAATGTCAACCTGGCTCTCTCTCTCCGTGTACACTCCATTTGGTCATCCAGCTAATATTAGCACAGTGCAAACATAGCGACAGGTCAGGAATAGTACAGTACATGTGGGTTAGAGTGACACTCAGCACTGCTGGCTGTGAGGCTCTCAGGGGAAATCAAAATAACTCCACAGGACAGCCTGTCGGTGCAGCCGTAGTGCGACACACATCAGACCATCTGTGCTCAAGAAACTAATTTTTTTTTCTTTCTATCTGGGCAATCATGAAGTTACAATCTGGAGTGAAAAACTATGTATATAGACTTGGAAAAAGTGACAGCAACATTCAGCTAATTTAAAGATGCAGTGATGCAAGCGTAGAAATGGAAGAGGTGACAACATGTTTAAGTAAACTGTAATAATGTAAGTTACAGACAGTCACCAGATATAAACTGTGTGTGCAGGTGAAGCACTTCGTGCCCCTCAGAGACCAAATGCTCCAGGAGGAGGTGGCCAGGCAGCAGGCCAATGAGAGACTGAGGCGCCAGTTCGCCGCTCAGGCCAACATCATCGGACCCTGGATTCAAACCAAGATGGAGGTACGAGATGGGGGTGCTTGGGTAACCAGTGCTGTGTGTAAGTCTGCACGGTCGGATCACAGTTGCTACAAAATAATGCAGTAAAATATGTCAAAGTATGCTTCGTTCCCTTGAAAATGCTCCGACCTCTTGTCTTATGGCACTGAAAATACATCTGAGCTCAGCATATAAACACCAAGCTGGAATGGTGAGTGCTGCATTTCCTCATTGATTCCTGTCTCTGCAGGAGATCAGCCACGTGTCTGTGGACATCGCCGGCTCCCTGGAGGAACAGATGAACAGCCTGAAGCAGTACGAGCAGAACATCATCAACTACAAATCCAACATCGACAAACTGGAGGGAGACCACCAGCTCATCCAGGAGTCCCTCATCTTCGACAACAAGCACACCAACTACACCATGGAGGTGTGCATGCAGACCACAGCGCGATCTGCAGATGGGCTTAGCTCTCACTCCTCTCTACTCAAAGCGTACGCTACCTCCGTTTTAATTTCCTCCCATTCCCTCTCCACTGCAGCACATCCGTGTGGGCTGGGAGCAGCTGCTCACCACTATCGCCAGAACCATCAACGAGGTCGAGAACCAGATCCTGACCCGCGACGCCAAGGGCATCAGCCAGGAGCAGCTCAACGAGTTCAGGGCCTCCTTCAACCACTTCGACAGGGTGAGGCGACACCGTAGGTCGAGGAGAAGAGTGGTGCTTCGTATAGTTTTCAAACTTTTCCTTTGGCATTTCCTATTTAAGGGGCTGAAAAAGTTTAGATACGTCGCTTAAGTTCATGCTCATTGATGTTTTAGCATCACTAATGAGTGAATTCATTAATTACAACGACTCTTTGGCACAGTAATGAAAGCGATACTTTGTGCTGTTCGTTTGCAGAAGAGAAACGGCATGATGGACCCAGACGACTTCCGTGCCTGTCTCATCTCCATGGGTTACGATCTGGTCAGTGGTCAGGCGCTCATAGGCTTGACTTGTACAACAACTTGAGCGTAGTTAAAATGTAAACTATAAGGATTTACTGATTCATTTGCGCAGTAACGATTGCTGATTGTTGCTTTTGCTGACAGGGTGAGGTGGAGTTTGCACGTATCATGACCCTGGTGGACCCCAACAACACGGGCGTTGTGACCTTCCAGGCCTTCATCGACTTCATGACCCGTGAGACCGCCGAGACCGACACTGCAGAACAAGTCATGGCCTCCTTCAAGATTCTGGCTTCAGACAAGGTGAGCAGATGGATACAGCATCTTCTTACCTTATATCTGATATCATCTAACTGTTCATTGACTAGTCTTCTTATTTAGCCTGTACAGAGCTTCCAGTGTAGCCAGAGGACACATTGATATGGACAAAAGTACTGGGGCACATAAAAGGAGCGACACAGACAGGGAAACTCATGTAGCGAAGCTCCCGGCACACATTTTTAGTGCTGATGTTAATAAAACTTTTACAGATTTACAGTTTATTGCATTTCAGAAATGCATAATTTCCTTTCAAATTCCGAGGGTTAGCCTGCATCCAAACATGTGACCGGTTAGGGCAGCCATTGCCAAAGTCAAGAGTGCTACTGCACTCCTTCAAAAAACAAAAAATTCAATGGATCTGAAATCAATACAAGAGACAGTGAAGTTTATCCTTGAAATTTTTATTTTAAAAAACAACAACATAAACAACACAGACTGTTGGCTATAAATCTCTAATGCTACACAGTCATATGCAGAGTTAAGTCCTAAGTATGACCCACCTACCACTGGGACACTCAGAGTAATGAGTAACATCACAGTCTAAACTCCTCCTGTTACCAGTTTGAAATTCACCTTTTATATAAATAAATACATTCATATAAATATGTAACTGTACATACTTTCATTCGTAGCCCACACTTTAGAAATCACTGAGTTTGGGGAACTCAGACCACAAACAGATAACAGAAAGGTTCTGGTATCAAACACCTTGTCACCACTGATATAGTATCTATTTACAGTGAGAGTAATGTATTAGCTGTGATCCAGGAGCGCTGTGGTTTTGTTATAAGAAAGTCAAGTTGCTGGATAGGCTGTAAATGACCCAGGCTGGAGTCGGCTTTGTGAAGTGAAGATTTAAGCAATAAACAAGAAACCAGCTTTCGAAAGCTGAAAGAAAAAACAATGAGCCAGCACATTTCTTATTAATGAATATGGTTTCTAACCCAACAGGCTAAATAAATAGTTAACTTGGCTTAATTATAACAAGTTCAATAAATTAAACAAAAACAAAAAATCTGACAAATCAGGTTTTTGGTCATTGGTATGATTGTATCAGCACTGATGTGTTGATACTTTGTATGTAGGTTGATGAGACTTTTTGAAATGTTCACGTTCATAGAAAACACCTCTGACAAGGGAAGGTGATGCTGTGGCACCTAAATCCCAAAATAACTCAATCCAAACTGAGGCAACTCACTCAGGTATGCAAGGAAGAAATTATACAGAAGCACTCTTTATCTCACTCCAAGCTTTTTCTTTGATTACATACGTAACCCGGATTCTCTGAGTGTCCCGATCGAAACAAAGAGCAAAATTTCCCCTTAAATCTGGGAGAAACATCGCGATTTATCTTGTACAGCTTTATTTCAACAGTAAGTCCGTAATTTAAATTCAGGTTTTCATCTTTCCAAATTCGAACTGCAGGACTGTTTGCCTGAACCTTGAGTCATCGTTCTCCGATCCTCACAGATGCACCAGTACATTTGTAACAGGAGACAATAGCTCCTCGTGAATCACACCTCGCCCCCTCTCTCTCTCCCGCAGAATTACATCACGGTGGAGGAGCTGCGCAGGGAGCTGCCTCCCGAGCAGGCGGAGTACTGCATCACCCGCATGACCAGGTACGTCGGACCGGACTGTCCCTCCGGCGCCCTGGACTACATCTCCTTCTCCAGTGCCCTCTACGGAGAGAGCGACTTATAAGTGCAGCTGCTTCTCTTCACGTCCTCCTCCTCCTCACCCCTTCTTCCCAGCTTCTCTTATTTCTCCTGTATGGAGAGAGCAATTTTAAACCCTTCCACTGTCCCTTTAAAACACGTTATTCTTTTTTTTTCCTCCCACCACCTTCTCAAATCTTAACTTTATTCCCCTCTTCCTAACTCCTCCCATCCCTCTTTTTAAAACACAGGAACACTGCTCAGAGAGGGGAAGAGCAGAAGACTTTGCTCAGACCTCACAAACTCTGTTCAGGCTGCTCAGCTCCTCTCTCGTTTAAAAGAAAACAAGAAGAAAAAACAGGTGTACCAGTTATTGCACTGAACTTATGTAAGCAGCATACATAATGACATACCTGCCTTCACAAGGCTTTAAAGAGAAGGAGGCAACGAGAGAGAACGAAAGTTAGATTATTTTTGAGCAAAGCCGTGTGCTCTTCCCCTCTCCTCCTTTTTTTTTTTTTTTTTTTTTTTTTTTTTTTTGTAGAAGGGTGATCAAAGAAGAAAACGTGATTGGTCAGTTGGCTTGGTTGGTTGTGTATTTGTGCAGATGCATGCTATGTTGAAGTTTAGAAAAAAAAAACGGCCTTTTGAGTCACCGACTCGCCCTCACACGAACCCCCGCAGGAGCCCGTTCACGAGTTCAGTCAGCAGAGGAGCGAGGCCTGTCGGGTGCTACTGAAAACTCTCACCACAGCACTGTGAAACCTGAATGTTAGCAAAGATGCGATTTAACCTGGAGATCTTAAAGCCTTAAGAAACTCAGGAACACACGGAGGACGAATGGGAGCGCCGAGTATTAAAAGACACAGGTGGGGGGAACGGGAGGAGAGCGCCGTGGCTGGGCGGTGACTCGGGAACGGATACAGAAAGATGAGCTGTTATGGCCAGAGAGAGCGACCTCTCCCACACACCTCTCTTATTAAGCTCCTTTTTTTAGCCTTTTTTTGGGCTAATTGTAAAATTATGAGGAGAAGGGGGGCAAAGACAGAGAGAGGTGTCAGACAGGGCATCAGGAAAGTTGTGGATGAAACGGGAAGAATCAAAACTGTACGTGGAACCATAGCAGGCGTACTCACAACACAGGGTTTAGGGTAGCATTTGAAGAGAAGAGGTCAGCCACGACGATCGCTGTGTTAGGCTCCTCCCTGTGCATGATCTCGATATCTTAACTCATCTGTGCTCCATTTTCCTCCTCCTCCCCCTCATCCCTAACTCATGCTGTCTCATCACTGATGCCACTCTTTCAGTCATATGTTAAAAACCTCAACTTGAAAATAAAAAAGGAAAATTATATTATTAAAACCACACGTGTTTGTGTCTTTATTACTTTTCTCCCGTTTGAGCCGCGGCCTCACTGCTGAATGTTTTTTTGAAACGTAGCTGCACAGTCTGATAAAGTGTCCGACCCTTAACCTCTGTGCTCGAGGTCACATGTCCAATTCTTTGTTGGGGTCACAGCAGAGGCGGGAGGGGAAGTCCAGCCCCATCTCTGCAGCGTAGAAGCGCCATCGGTCCTCGTCGCCTCGATGCGTCAGGTACCTGCAGCCCATCCTGAGCTCGAACTCCCGGAGGTCGCACCACAGCTGGAAGTTCTGCAGTAGCGAGAGGGGAGCGTGCATGACTCATACACAGCTATACATCAGGACTATTAGAAACCTGATCAGGAGCATCTGAGCATCCTGGTCAACACCTATGAACGCAGTAACACTAGATCAATTTAATTCTGTTGTTTCACACTACAAAATTAAACGATTCTCAATGATAGCGTTTGTAAAGTGTCCAACCTGCAGCCAGCTGTGTCCCAGCGCTTTGCCCACGGTGAACCGCCGTCTCACCGACACCTGCAGCAGGTTATTGATGAGGCTCACAGCTGGGGAGGAAATGAGACGGAGAAGGATTTTCTAGAGGAGGATTTGCTCACTGGAGCCACCCAGTGGAGAAACAGGAGAATAACAGGACTCTAGCATGACACTATAAACTGTATGTGTGGGCAAACATGGATCAAACTAAAGAAAATGTATTTAAATGTTTAAAAAGACGCAAAACTGTGGGCTGACATGGCAACTTTCCGACCTGGAGTTTGTAGTGTGTGAAACCTTTAACAGGGAAAGCATAAGAAACTCTCATCATCACTATGTTGAGAAACTGTAAACCCAGCTCACAAAGAAGCTAACGAAAGGGCAACACCGTTCATACCCTCCAGTGAGATGGGGGCCCAGGTTTGGCGCGGGTACATGAAGGTGGCGTTGGTGATCTGCTGCCGGATGTCCTCATCTTCATTAAAGGGAAACGTGCCGCTCAGGCTGACGTACATGATGACGCCGACAGACCACATGTCCAGAGCGCGGTTGTAGCCGTTGCTGCTGATCACCTCGGGTGCCAGGTAGGCCGGAGTCCCCACGACGGAGCGCCGGAAAGACTTCTCCCCTATGATCCGGGCGAAGCCGAAGTCGCACAGCTTCACCTGCGGCACAGAGGCAGAGCTGATTAAATAAGATGCCGTGTGCTGTATCGGGAACTAAAGTGCAAAATCCCACCTGAGGTAAGGGGTCTGAAGTGGCCAGCAGTACGTTCTCAGGTTTCAGGTCACAGTGAGCGATGTGCTTCAAGTGCAGGTACCGCAGAGCCTCCAGAATCTGAAGCACACGTTTGACAATTTCACATTTAATTTTGGGATAAATAGAAACATTAAAGGTCCCTGCATCTTTGTTAAAACAAGAAGAAAAAAAACAAGGACATCATCTAGACACCCCTGGAGTGTTTCTCAGATCGGGATCTCGTACCTGCATGACGAGGAAGCGAGTGATGCGTTCAGGGAGTCGACCTTTCTCACTGGACAGAATCATCTCCAGCATGTCTCCGTGCAGCTTCTCCATTACAACAAACACGTGCTCGACAGTTTCGAACATGCCCTCCAACAGAACCACACCGGGGTGCGACAGATTCTGGAAAACACGCACGTCAGACGTCACGTAAATCACCTGATCGTGACTATAACACTAAAAATCAACCGAAAATCTGCAACCCTTCAATCAAATGTGTTGAGTTAATGAGGAAGAAGTGAGGAAGGAATCGGGAACAATGTGGCAGTTATTTGTACTTGTGCTAATAACTCACTAATAACTGATGATTCACCAGACAGTTGAATCAATAAACATTCACCAGACACTTTATTAGGCAGGTTGGACCTCCTTTTTCCTTCACAGCAAGATTTTGGTCCACACTGTCATGACAGCATCACACGGTTACTGCAGATTTAGCCTCAGGCCTGTTCTTAGCTGACAGGAGTGCACCTGGCGAGTGGCTCTTTGAGTTACTGTTGCTTTCCTTTCAGCTCAGAGGAGTCTGCCCATTCTCCACTGACATCAGGAGCCTGTTTTCACCAGAAGACTCTGGATATTTGTCTCATTTTCAGGCCATTCCCTGTAAACTAGTGATGGTTGTGTGGGAAAATCCCAGCAGATCAGCAGTTTCAGAAACACTAGATAAGGACACACTAATGAAGTAAGAAGGGACTCCTGTGTAAATACTCAGAACACCAACACAAAATTAACTAATGTTGAATACGGTTTAGTTAATACATCAGGATTTAAACCAGATTAAATAACTGTCACTAATATATCCAAGCTAGTTCTTCTACAGTGATGTAATGGATCAGGAGTTATTAACAAAGCAATGATGAATGGCTCTTTAACCCCTTAATGCCTAATATATCGTTTTTAACGCATGAGGTTTTGAGGCATTTACATCATCAGTGTGATTTTATTTTCCCCTCAAAAACCAAAATAAAGAGCACAACACATTTTTAAGCAATACATTTTGAAAAAATAAAATAAAATGCCAAATGTGGCCAATATGATACCAATTAAAACTCATATATGCAAATTAATATTTAATTCATTCTAAATAAATTGGCAAAAAGTTTGAAAAAAAAATGTGAATTTTCTGACAATTATGTCACAGATCATCGTTTTAAAGGTTAACCATCAGGTTGTTCCTGGTTTGTTCCTCATGTGTTTTCAGTAACTTGTTACATTTTTTGTGTTATTTCTTGTAAAGTGTTTAAAAACCGCATTAAAACCTGCAAGATGGCCACTTCGTTTCTCAGCTGCGTCTCCTGTTTGGTGGGGAAACGCGTCTTGTCGATGACCTTGATGGCAACTGTTCGACCCGACTTCCTGTGAGTTCCTGAAGAAGAAAAAAAAGAGACGTGATAATGATGCAAAGGAGCATTTGTAGCTTAGCAAAAACAGAAAGACATTTGATGAAAAAGTTTGTTTTGAGCAACATTTCAGCCTCTGAAGTCTCTGATTTCTTTGGTGTCTTTTTAGACTTTTGAAACAGTTTCTTCTGTACTATGTATTTTCAGATCACTGCATAAAGACAGTCACAGTCATAGAAAACAGGATTTTCTTGTACTCCACGTGTTCAGTTCTCTGGAGATAACAACATAATGAGAATCAGCTGACCTCCGTACACCACGCCAAACTGTCCCGACCCCAGCACCTCGTCTGTACAGATCTGATACACCGAGCTGATGTCCTGAAACACACACAAACACACTTCAACACTCTGTAACACTCTCCTCTAACGTGTGCACGATAAACTCGCTCAAATCTTACCGCACTGCGTCTGTATCGGTATTGATCTGTAATCAGAGACAGGAAGTCTTGTTAACTGAATGTTGCAGGTCCATATCCATCACTGTTACCATATTCAGAGTAAGATCTGATATTAATATCTGATGTTTTCTGACTCACCCTGGATCTCATCTTTGTGTCCTCTGCTGCTCTCCACCGGCATCATAGCCTGCCGGATGGCGCTCTCCCAGGCTGCCCCCTCCTCGCCAGCTATCACGCAGTACACCAGCGACACAGTCACCAGCTCGAACGAGTGAATGCTGCCGTCTGATGATGGCACGGAGAGCTGGGTGGGGCCTCGGACCCCGAGCACCTCGGACAGAGAGATCTCCTGCAGAGGAGGTTTAAAGCTACTATCCATGACCTGCTCCTACATAATGTTTCTATAATCAAAGTAACATCTGTCATGCTATCATTATCTGATTTTCACTGCACTACAAACTTCTTAAAGTACGTTTAAAACGAAGGAGATAAAATGAACATACACAAAATACAATACTGTCCTCTTTAAAGTAAACACTGCTCAGAGCGCGAGTGTAACCCAGAGGAACTGTTTTTTTGAGAATCTGTATTGCTTGGTATAAGCCAGAAGCCAGAAGTATTTGCTTAGTTGTCTTTGTGCACCCCCACTGGGTTTTTGATTAATTGAATAGCTGCAGCAGGAGTGATTATTTAAGCTTTCCTTTTCTTTTCTTGTTATTTTTCTTTGGGGTTTGGTTAAATACATGGTACCTGCAAAAGCATTTTGTGTTGTGTGTATTTATTAATTACTGCCCATCAGCTCCAGTAGCATTCCTAAATCTTCTGATTAATAGTAACCATAATATTTCACTCAATACCTAGCCTGTATTAATTCATTGGCGCTTCATCAGTGTTACACGAGCTGCCTTGGTGGATGTTTGCACTGTTTACACAGTGACACAGTGGGAGGAACAACACTGGCACACTGCAGGAACATTTCTGCATACATGTTAATGACAGAGGCCTTTGATACGAGTGGGAGTGAGCGTGCAGTACACAGGATGCTGCTTTGTCTGTTTCCGTCTTATATCATGCAACTATCATACCTTGTAGAACTTCGTGGTGTTTTCATTCTGGTACAGAGTCATGCTCTTCCAGTCCAAGATCCAGTAATGGCGTTTCCTCTGAGTAAAGATACGACCGAGTTAAAAGCCGATGAAAATGTGATTCTGCTCCACAAATATCATAACCTGAGCAAAACATTTTGCTTTTTTGAACGTTTCCAGATCTGAAAGAGTGTGTTCCTCACCAATGTGTCTGTGTTGGTGTGGTGGACCAGCCACCCCTCTCTCAGGACTCCTCCGCCTCTCCTCTTAGTGTGATGCACCGACTGGACGAGCCTCATCAGGGGGATGTTGCTGCTGAAACACGGACTGGTGGGCGGAAAAAGAGAGGGAGGACAAAATAAAGGTCCGTTTGGAGATGGTGAATTAAACAGAAGTCGCCTCTAGGTGGCAGCGTGTGCCCCAAACAAAGCCGATATAAACGACAGGGACGATAAACATCTGTTTTATAATACAGGAATTTGGGCGACGTGTGATTCAGACGCCTGACATCGTTCGGACACTGTCTGCACCAGCAGACAGCTTTTAGCTGGGATTAGATCATCAGAAAAACTTAGTGCCCCTCTGACCTCATCGGCTCTCGCAGCTGCTCGACTTCCCCGGTCTCTGCCTGTGAGTCATCATCGGTGAACATGTCATCGTCGCAGATCTCTGTGGTGCTGGTGATCACTGACTCATTGTCCTCCAAGTCTGGTTGGCAGCTGTTATCAGCTGCTGGGCTCTCTGGAAATGTGACATCAGCAACTAATGAACAGCTACATATAATTCGATTTATATTATTTACACGATTAGGGCCATAAAATACCAACAAATAATGAGGTAAAAATAGCAAACAAATAAGTTCAAGATGAACCGAACAAAAGAAAATGTCTGATTTTTCTCAATAAATGACTCAAAATGCATCAGTTACCTGTCTTTGTTTGTTCTTTTTTACATATTCTCTGGTGAAATCATTTCATCTCATTCCTCATCAGGCTCTGATCGAGTTTTCCTGACTCATCATGCAGCTAATCATCACCGCTACTCGGAGGAATGTGACGTTTCTGAGATGCTAATTTAGAGTGAGGCCTGAATCTATCAAATGTTCCTGGGAAACAGGGTGAATCAGCTTCGACTCATGCTGACAGCATCAGAGTCAGGCCCCTTTTCAAAGAGCCATGGTCTAATACAGCCACAAGCCCAGAATATGAAATGAAAACCAGACCTCAGACCTCCAGGGACCATCACTCACCTTCCCCGTTCATGCCGTTCCTCTCTCCGGGACAGTCTCTGGGGACTAAAGGCTCACAGCGCCGATGGCAGTTAAACCTGCAGTCTGGAAAAACCATGGAGGAGACGTGGGAGGTTTAAAAAGGCTGACAGAAAAAGGAAGAGTGCTGAAGTCTGGAAAGATACAAACTCATGAGTCAGAATATTGTGGTCAGTTTTTTTCGTGATGAAAATGAATGTCGTCTGAGATTCGAGACGTCTGAAACACATCCAGGCATTTAGGTAAAATTAGATTCAACCCAATCTGCTTACGTAAGTACGTGGGATACACAAGCTCCTTGACAAAACAAGTGTTTGCTGTGTGCTCGTGAGCCTCCAAGTTCAATTCAATTCAATTCAATTTTATTTATATAGCGCCAAATCACAACAAAAGTCGCCTTAAGGCGCTTCATAGATACAGAGAAAAACCCAACAATCATATGACCCCCTATGAGCAAGCACTTTGGCGACAGTGGGAAGGAAAAACTCCCTTTTAACAGGAAGAAACCTCCGGCAGAACCAGGCTCAGGGAGGGGCGGCCATCTGCTGCGACCGGTTGGGGTGAGAGAAGGAAGACAGGATAAAAGACATGCTGTGGAAGAGAGACAGAGGTTAATAACAGATATGATTCAATGCAGAGAGGTCTATTAATACATAGTGAGTGAGAAAGGTGACTGGAAAGGAAAAACTCAATGCATCATGGGAATCCCCCGGCAGCCTACGTCTATTGCAGCATAACTAAGGGAGGATTCAGGGTCACCTGGTCCAGCCCTAACTATATGCTTTAGCAAAAAGGAAAGTTTTAAGCCTAATCTTAAAAGTAGAGATAGTGTCTGTCTCCCAAATCCAAACTGGAAGCTGGTTCCACAGAAGAGGGGCCTGAAAACTGAAGGCTCTGCCTCCCATTCTACTTTTAAATACTCTAGGAACAACAAGTAGGCCTGCAGAGCGAGAGCGAAGTGCTCTAATAGGGTGATATGGTACTACAAGGTCATTAAGATAAGATGGGGCCTGATTATTTAAGACCTTGTATGTGAGGAGCAGGATTTTGAATTCAATTCTGGACTTAACAGGAAGCCAATGAAGGGAAGCCAAAACAGGAGAAATATGCTCTCTCCTTCTAGTCCCTGTCAGGACTCTTGCTGCAGCATTTTGGATTAGCTGAAGGCTTTTCAGTGAGTTTTTTGGACATCCTGATAATAATGAATTACAGTAGTCCAGCCTGGAAGTAATAAATGCATGAACTAGTTTTTCAGCGTCACTCTGAGACAGGATATTTCTAATTTTAGAGATGTTGCGCAAATGGAAGAAAGCAGTCTTACATATTTGTTTAATATGTGCGTTGAAGGACATGTCCTGGTCAAAAATGACTCCAAGGTTCCTCACAGCGTTACTGGAGGCCAAGGTAATGCCATCCAGAGTAAGAATCTGGTTAGATACCGTATTTCTAAGATTTTCAGGGCCGAGTACAATAACCTCAGTTTTATCTGAATTAAGAAGCAGAAAGTTAGCGGCCATCCAGGTCTTTATGTCTTTAAGACATTCCTGCAGGTTAACTAATTGGTGTGTGTTATCTGGCTTCATGGACAGATAGAGCTGGGTGTCATCTGCATAGCAGTGAAAATGTATGCTATGTCTTCTAATGATGCTGCCTAAGGGAAGCATGTATAATGTAAACAGAATTGGTCCTAGCACTGAACCCTGTGGAACTCCATAATAAGTCAAGCATTACTAATCAAAGTCAAAGCTTTGCAGGAACAGAGCACCAAAAATGGCCACAAGATCTGAACGCATAACATTATCAGGTTTGTAAAGAAGGAGGCCTGTCACCCACTCTTTCACAGGAGTGGGTGACAATAAGATTCAAAGGTACACATCCTCCTGACCTGTTGTGCTATCTATACCTTTAGACCCCATGTGTCGAGATCAAGGCCAGCGGGCCAAATTGGGACCTCTGCTAAGATGCAGAGGCAAACTGAAAATTAACAAAAGAACAAATAACCCACAGCACAGGATGTTCCTTTGAGCCAGACTTCGAGGTGACGCAGCTGTAAAGTTTTGCACTCATGTGCAGCCAGTTTGACAGCAGAAGCCTGGTAGGAGGGTACAGACAAACTGCAAGATCAAAGATTTTCTCCTCTTAAATTAAGTATCCTACAAAACTACAGAGTTGCCACGTTCAGTTCAGTTTTATTTATAAGCACCAAATCACAACAACTCAAGATGCTCTGTATTGTAAGGTAAAGACCCACAATAACAGAGAGAAAGCCCCAACGATCAGACAACCTCCTCAAGGTAAGTACTTGGTGACAGTGGGAAGGAAAAACTCCCGTTTAACAGGAAGAAACCTCCAGCAGAACCAGGCTCGGGGAGGGGCGGCCATGTGCCGCAACTAACTGGGCGTGAGGGAAGGAAGACAGACAAAGACGCTGAGGAAGAGAGCCAGAGATTAATAATAACTTATGATTAAATGCAGAGAGGTGTGTAAACACACAGTGAGTGAAGTGCATTATGGGACTCCGCCAACAGCTAACACCTACTGCAGCATAACTAAGGGAAGATTCAGGGTCACGTGATCCAGCTCTAACTATATGCTTTAGCAAAAAGTTTTAAGCCTGGAAGTAATAAATGTATGAACTAGTTTTTCAGCCTCACTCTGAGACAGGATGTTTCTAATTTAAGCGATATTACACAAACCTGTTTTTCAGACCTGTCAGCTATAATAATAGAAACAGGTATTACATTTATATACAAGAGTGAGTTTTGCTTTTGTTAAACGCCTCGTGCTGTTAAACAGGTTGTGGTGAGACAGCTGTGTGGCAGCTCACTTGTACAAGTGTAAATTATGCAGGACTAAACTTTGTAGAGACTAATAAACTTTCTGTGCACTTGTAGAGAACTTCCTGTGAGCCAAATTGTGAGGGAAATACATTTTACAGGAAATCTGATGTGATTCTCATTTCCCATTGACTAAATGGACTAAGTTCACCAACCCTGACGTAGATTGGGTTTGCTATGGGTTTTTTCAGCGACGTCAACCTTTTCTTAACACTTGTGCTGTCTTGTGCTAATTTCCTTCTACCAAACGAAACGTGCAGCTGGCTAAAATAAGAGCTCAGCTGAGGTGTAAACCATTAATATTTACATCCTGTCATGGCGTCACAGCAAGAGAGTCTCACTGCAGTAGATGCATGCGATCTACTTTCTGATACAGCTGGCCGGTGACAGTACAATTAGAAAAAGACTGAAGGAGTATGGCTTATTTGGAGACAAAGCCTCTTCTCTCTAATTAGAACAATGGAGCACAGATGATGTTTGGAAAGTTCCATCTGAACAAACCACCAGACCTCTGGAACAACGTCCTTTGCACTGACGAGATGCACAAAACCACGTTCAGAGGAAACCAAACACGTCGCAGTCACTGAGTCGGCCATCAACGCCAGAGTATACCGAAGTATTCTAGAGGCAAATATGATGCCGTCTGTCTGACAGATAAAGCTTAGACAAAGTTGAATCATGTAACAGGACAATGATCACAAGCACAGCAGCAAATCTACAGATCTGTGCATAAACGAATCCCTGCAAACCTCAGTGAACTGAAACAACGCTGCAAAAAAAGTCAGACGCAATTTCTCCCATAAAAATGTGAGAAACTGATAAAGTCACACAGGACATGAATAATTCAAGTTATTGCTGCTAAAGGAGGTTGAACAAGTTACTGAAACATGGGATGTGCTTAGTTTTTCTCCTCCTTCTCACCTGAGCACTGCAGCCCCTGCCTGAAGAGGCCTTTGAGCAGCCGGTGGCAGTACTGGCAGACGGTGGGTTTGGTGTAGCTGTGGATGTGGAAGGTGTGAGGGACCTGAGCCCTGCTCCAGTCGCTGTACCCGACTCCCAGCCACACCGGAGCCTCGGCCCAGGATGGAGGCCTGGACGCGGGCTTGGACTTGCTGATCTGGAGAAAGATGCAAAGTGAAAGACATCAACTTAGAATAACTGAAAGAAATCTATTGTGTGAATATGTGATTCGATTATACCAGTAAAGGTTACAGGTGTGTTGGAGAAACAAACAAATCCAGGGTTGCAAACACACTTATCTGCATTACAATTACAGCAGTTCCTCACCTCTTCTAGACTCCCGCCTGCCTGATTGGACAGCGAGTGCGCGCGAGGTCGCCGGGGTGGAAACAGGGAAAAGCTGGTGCTAACCTGACGCCGTGCTCGGTTACAGTTACTGGGCAACTGCAAAGCACAACGTTTATGAAAGTCTAATCCACAACCTGTAAAGAGATAAAAGTAAAAAAAAACAAACAAACTTTAACAACACTCAAGTATCAGTGAAGAGACGATACATGATCATGATGAAGTGTGAAAGCGCCTTTACCGTCACATTTTAAACCCTGCCGAACGAGGCCCCACAGCATCTCTCCACAGTGGTGACAGAAAGTTGGGGTCCGGTACGACTGCACCGCCAAGGAGTGTGGACGCATCGTCATCTGCGTCACGGAGGCTGATCCTGAATCACAGAGAGGACTCGTTACACCAACAGACATCCACACTCCATGCATTTACTGCTAAGACTCCGCTATAGTAGCTTTGCATGATTCACAGCTCAAAATAATCCTCATTTGTCTTATACTGGTCCTTGGTGCAGGCGCTCGACTCGTCTGAAACAAACAGTTTTAACTTCGCCCACCTGCCCACTGCCCCCCGTGAAAATAGGTTTGGAACAGTAGGAGAGTTGGGCTCATTTAAAACTTTGGTCATGTTTTTTGATTTTGCCTTCATCAGAAGAGGAGACAGTTGGGTTGCAGCTGAACCTGGGCCACTGCATTCAGTCCTACAGCGCATGATCACCACTCAACCGACAACCAAAACTTTGTCCATTTTTAAAATGAACATCCACCAATGTAATAGCATATAGACGACAGAAAATAAGGAATAACCTACTCAGTACAAAAGCAACCTGCTAAAGATGAACAGATCACACTTTAAGCATCAGAATGCTGTGACTGAAGTTAACAAGCTCACATCTGTGCAGGTCTAAAACATCAGCTCTGGTGTATATACGAATACGCTAGAACATGTTTTTAAAAAATACCATCTTGGCCCGGTGGCGCCAGTGTCCAGCAGCCTCGCCTCTGTCAGTGCGCCCCAGGGTGGCTGTGGCTACAATGTAGCTTGCCATCACCAGTGTGTGAGTGTGTGTGTGAATGGGTGGATGACTGGATGTGTAAAGCGCTTTGGGGTCCTTAGGGACTAGTAAAGCGCTATACAAATACAGGCCATGCATTTTACATGCATGAATAAACTATATGTCACCCAAACAAATGAGGTACACGTAGTACCACCAAATCTCACCAAGTGTCCACCTGCCTCTGTAAACCTCAAACACTAACCTGAAACGATGACCTCAATGAGGTCGCCATCCTGCAGCTCGTCGGAGTCGGTCAGCCGCTGCAGCAACTGCTCCGAGGCGGGTTGATGTCTGAACAGCAGAATCTTCTCCCCGACACCCACCACACTGCAGTCTGGAGCCTAAACACACGAACAAACAAAAACCGCAGTCTCAGGTTGAGTCACTATTGAAGCAACAAGATCAATTTAAACCCCCAGAAGGGCTCCGGTAATGTGACGATTTGCCTTCTGAGTAAATGAAACAAGTTATTAAGCAATATGGGGGGAAAAAGAGTCAATTTTTCCACAAATGGAGTAATTTAAACATTTGAAATCAGAACAAGTGTGGTTTGGGAAACTGGACACAGCAAAGAAAGCCACCTGCAACCTGTCAGTCGTGATTTTCCATTTTCACGTCTGCACGGCGGTAAAGAACAAAACCACATTAAGATGAGCATGCAGACTGAAGACAGCTCTGAAGGGAAACCTGAGTGATGCACCACAGGTAGAGAGTGATGCCACCATGTTCAGCGTTATAGAAATAAATAATCTGTGTGCATCTGTCGCCAAAGTACGACTGAGGAAGAGAGATAGGAAGGCTGCGAAGTAGCTCAAGCTTTGTTTTTCTATCTGAAACATCATTTAGGGATGATAAGAACAGCAGATTCAAAGATGTGACACTGCAGGTCAATTCATTATTTAAACATGTTCAACTGCTCTATCTAATCAGCCAATCATACTGCAGCTCAGTGAATTTCAGCACGTGGCGGTCAAGACGACCGGGTGAAGTTAAAATTGAGCCACAGAATGAGGAAAAAACGTGATTTAAGTAACTTTAACGTGGCATGGCTGTTGGTTTCAGACAGGTTAGTCTGAGTATCTCAGAAACTGCTGATCAGCTGGGATTTTTCCACACAACCATGTCTAACCACTTCTCTGGGTGAACTGTTGAACTCAGAGGTCAGAGGAGAATGCCAAACTGTTTCATATTGACAAGAAGGCAATAATAACTCAAATAAACACTCGTTACAACCAACATATGCAGAAGAGCGTCTGGGAAAGCACTACACATCAAACCTTGAATCAGATGGGCTACAGCAGAAGAACACCGCACAGGAAGCCACTCCTAGCTAAGAACAGGAAACCGACGTGACAGTTCGCACAGGCCTCACTAAAACTGGACAACAGAAGATGAGAAAAATGTTGTCTGGTCTGACGAGTCTCGATTGGAACATTTTGATGGTAGGGTCTGAATTCATCGATGGTTCTGGCTGCTGCTGGTGGCGTGATGGTGTTGGAGAACAGCTGAGCATCAAACTCCACAGCCTGCTTGAGCGTTGGTGCCGACCATGTCCATTCCTAACAGCAGTACTCATTCAGGTGATGCAAAGCATTGCGTTATTAAGGTGAACATTTACACCAATAGAACAAACATGTGTCCATTACTTCCCCCCTGCCTCATCCATTTTCCCCTTATTGCAGCTCTAGTATTAAATGTGTCATGAAATCACTCAGTTCTCTCCAGGTGCAGCAAACACTCCTGCTGCCACACAGCTCGGCCTACCAGCCAACCAGCTGAGGAGCAGTTTGAGTCAGTCAGCATCACCAAACCAGCCAAATCCAAGTTAGGATTAAAAGCTGGATATTTTTTAAACCGTGGACAGAAGAGAGTACTGCACACACACACACACACACACACACACACACACACACACACACGCACACACACACACACACACAATATCATATCAAAGTGCATAAGTGGAATTGTGCTTTATGTGACCCTAAAGGTAAAACAAATACCTGCTAGGTTTCAGTGTTGGAAATGCGGGTGTTCACCCATCATTGATACACTGACTATAATGAATGTAAAACGTGCACAAGTGACACACACACACACACACACACGATGAGCTGACCTACTGCCTGGAAACTCAAGACGAAAACTGTAAAGGTGGGCTGCGTGCGTGCGTGTTTGTGCGTGTCTCAGTCAGAGGGGAGAAGCTGTGGTTGGAAAGTTTTCTGCGCTCGTGTCGACCACAGTCCCTGTAACCGAGGAAGTGCAAAGACCAGCCCAGTGACAGTGAGATGAAGCCCCTGCAACACCTGCAATTCACAACTTTCCTTGTTTAACCTCAACTACAGTTTTACTCCACCGTCTGTGCGCTGGCACTTGGGTATAGATTTTACTGTATAAACAAGTATAGAGTGCCCTTTAATTCTAAATACATCTCTGGTGGGTGGAGGAAATCTGTTAAATGGCGAGTTTATTTCTTCTCTTTTTTAAAACTTGTCATTTAGTTTTCCAGAACAAATTGTATTCACAAACACCCTCAAAAATCTGAAGGTGGTTGGGTGACACCCACTTCACAATACAAAATGTTGGTGAAATTACGCCACCATACAGAGTGCTGCATACACAACAGCACAAAACCACCAAACTCTGCAAACAAAAACCACACTCCATGCACAAACCTACATTACCTTCCTTCATAAATAAGTTGACCTTTCATAGTCCACTTCCTGACAGCTCTGAGAGGCCTGAGAGATTTGAAACATCATCATAATATTTTCCAAGTGGGACTGTGTTATGGGTCAGGGCGCGTTGTGACAGCTCAGCATTTCATTCTAATTAATATCTTTTTTCATCACCTTCTCGCTTCTGACTCTTTGCACGCAGTTTGTTCCTACAGCTGTGGCATCTGAGCAAACCACATGACAGTCAGTTTTGACCAGTATCGAATGGCACTTAAAAAAAACAAACAAACTCCAAAACAAAAGAAAAAAAGAAAACAGAACAAACCTAGACGTAATCTGCACGGCTACCAGCTAAAAATGAGGTCGACTCAGAAAAAGCTGCTCTCTTTAAAGTGCTTTAAACCCCAACTGCAGCTGAAGATGATGATAACACTTCTCTAGGATTCGTCCAACTACCAAAAAATGCCGCAACAGAATACCCACAATGCATTTCAAAAGGATCTTTCATGAGCATCTCTCGTGCCTCCTAAATAATGACGCCTTTCAAATTCGCACATCTGCAGGTTGTTATGCACACTTTCGCTTTTTGTTTTTGTACAACTCTATGAAGTTATTATTGTCCACCTCCATATATTTATTATTGTTGGACTCTGTGTTACAGTAGCTTTGCATATAATGGTCCTCACTTCATCCTTAGCTCCTCTCCGGACTTTCTGTTTAAGCAAACTGTCTTCTCATTGGCTGCCCCTCATAAACACGTTTGAATTTCTGGGAGGTGGCACGTTTGCTCGCTGTTACAGTTGTGTGGTTGAGAAGACCCCTCTCTTTGATATCGGCTCAACTGACAACACACTACTGTGAGTGTGAGTCTGTAAGAATAAAACATAGATAAACATCTATTTTAAAACTGGTGCATGGCCTCTTTAACGCTCATGACTGATGATGAACTCTTCGTCATCTGATGTATAATACCGCCACACCTCCTCGTGTCTTAGTGCTTTCGAGCCGGGAAACGACGCCACCCCGTGCGGTTACCTTGCGCTCTATGACCTCAGCAGCCAACCTCCGGGCATGACGGTAGCTCAGGTTGCCCGCAGGGACTCGAACCACCTCCCTGAACAGACCCAGCTGGAACTGGACCAGAACCGGTGCTGTGAGACTACTGGGACTCGAGGGAGTCAGTGTAGACATGGAGAGAGAGCCTGCAGGAGGAAAAGTGGATCAAGTTAATGTGGGGTTGAAGGTGTGACCTGAGAGAAAGCTGAAGAGGTTCAACGTGAAACTCCAAAACAAAGCACTACGCAGGCCCCTGTAAATCTACTCCATCTTAACCTTATAGCTCTTGTTTGAAATAGTTCCTGTTTAACGTTCAGGTGTCTAAAACTGAACACCCCAATTTCTCAATAAGAGATCTTTATCTCACCATCGCCCGAAATAGAAGGATATTTCAAGCAGCGAATGCTCTCTTCGACTAAAAAGACTTCTGTTGTAAAAGCTTTGATATAATAGGACATAACTTACTACACAATACTTTGATCAGGATAAACAAAGAGTTATTTTTTAATCAGATCAAGAACAAACTAAAAAGCACCAACCTTACGGTCTAATCTTGGTCTGGTCTTTGTCTTCGACGATCGAAGGACTGCGTCTCAACAGCGCAACAGCTGATCAATCTATCATGGTGCTGCCGAGGCTCATCATGAGCTGCTGGTTGGTCTGGTTTCCTTTTTGTGGGGCTCGGCTGTCTGAGAGACAGGAAGTAACAAGAGAAGCACTCACCTCTGTGAAGGCTGCAAAAAGCACAGCGTACGGTTAACACCCCACACCCTGGCTGTCAAAACTTAAACACACACGTACTTTGAAATGGTTAAAACAATTCAGCGCGCACGTTCGCCTTTGTAGAAGTTTGGAAAACACACAGGAGGCAGATTTGGTTTGAAACGTGGAATTTGCATTTATTGAACCTTTGATTAAAATACACATTAGGTTGGCCCCGTCATAATAAGATGCGTGAAATCATCAACAACAAAATAAAAACAAAGAAAAATAACAAAAAAAGAGAGAAGGCCTGCGTACGTACATCGTACATCACCATCAGTGGCTCTGAGTACATGCACTGATCTCCATACACATTTGGACAGACAGCACACAGAAATCAAGATTTCTCTTTTAAGCTTTGGATCAAATTGTTGCTGCTGCAGTGATCACAAATTAATATTTACAGCCGTAGCAGTTTTGTTCTCCCACATGAGAAAATAGTGCATTAGCGGTGACATGTTTAAGGAGTCTGCATCTCCTGAAATCCCAGTTATTACACTGCACCGACCCAGGGTGTAGAAGTGAATGATTAATACCTTACAGTACTGGTAAGTATTGATATGATGGTGTGTACTGGAAAGAAGCACTGATCTTTACTGGATCTTCAGCTACAAACTAGTGTTTCACCATTTGATTTTTAAATATATATGTATATACACATAAACACACACACATACAGTTAGACAGTGTTGAGATTGTGTATGGTTATAGGAATCTTCCATCATTCTTATGAGTGAATAAGTGACAAACAGTAAACACGTATATAAAGGTCATACATGTATAACTCTGTACATTATTTGCTGTGAACAACACTTAAAGCACTTTATGTTTTTCCAGCGTCTTTCCAAAGCTCTTCCACTCACTTCTTTTTAACTCCATCCTGCACTTTCGGTACTCCTCCTTTCCTCCGTTCATTAAACCTGCACCATCACGCACGTTCTGAAGCAGACAGGATAAACTTAGCGCCACTCAGAGATCGAAGGCTAATTAAAAATTAAAAAGAAAAAAAGCGTGCCTTCGGTTTCCGTAGCTGCGTGGCGATGGTGTGCATGCACCAACGCTGACAAAACAGCCTCACACGAACCTGTCTTCACCTTTTCGTTTACTTTCTCGTCATGAAGGTAAAGTCAAGGAAAAACTTGAGGGTGTAACATCACTTGCTGACCCTAATTTTGCTTTAACATGATAAGAAGTACATTCGGCGGATAGTTCTCCTGATAGTAGCGTCCTGGCTTGCGAACAACAATCCACCAGACCCCGCACAATCAACATTAAAAATCAACATTCAAATAACCAGCTGTTTGTACCGTCGACATAAAAGCTCAGAGCCAAAACAAAAAATCACTTCAGAACAACAAAAAAAGTCAGCGAGGACGGACCACCATCAGCCAGCTCCCTGCGAGGGTTTGATTACGACTGATGACTGATCCACCCAGGAGAGGCTTGTACAAAAAAAAAAAAAAGAAAGAAAGAAATGTAACAATAAGGACTGATTTGTACAAAATGATGCACATTCAACAACAGTAAATACAGAAAAAACTACAACAAACTCACAAGAGGAATGACAGTAAACAGCTGATGGACTGCATCAGCTGTGATCAAATAATTAAGAGGGTTACCCACAGCTTTAAAAGACACTTTCACTTCAATATCCTGCTGTAATGATTGTAAACACATTATTTTTAAACATTAAATTTTCTTTATTATTTAGTCGCATGGAGCTCAGGTAAAAGGTACCAAAACAAACTTTGATTAAACTCCCTGTTGAGGCTTCAGGGACATCGAGGAGTCAAATGCTGCCGTTTTAGAGTCAACTCATCGCACATGGACTCCTGTAAAGGACTTTTTTTTCCCCAACAGAAATGCTATGAAAGGCAGAATTTTAACATAAAACATGATCTTTTCCTAAACCTGCAGTGCAAAATAGGAAGATCACAAATGGGACATGAAACAGTATGTCCTAAATTACGCACGACCCCTAAAAGCTCTTTTAACGTGACTTTAAATTAAGTCACTAGGAACGCAACGGCATCATTTTAGAGGATGTGAACCCCCAAAAATTAAAACAAAAAAAAAATCTTTCCTCAAATGAATTTTCTGGCCCGTTTTCTGTCTTTTGACTCATGAAAAACTGCAGTTTCTGCCCCCAAACGCTGTCACAACCCAATCCAGTGGAAATTAATAACCATTCCCATCAAAGTATGCTCAGTAGATAGCAAGATTGTTGCTAGAAATACAGTACTGTCACATTTAAAGCACACGATTATAGTGAAACTTTGACGACTTGGTATCGGATATGAACGGTTGAGGTAATACATTTATCAGCATTTAGTGTCACGGATACAATCAACCAATGCCCATTAACCTTTCACCTTCACATCACTCCATTCTTTTCCTTCATCTCCAGTCTCCGCCCTTCATACAGGTAGTGTTTTACTTCTAAATGAGACCCTCTTTACCAGAAATAAAGTGTAAACAAACAAACAAAGAAATAAATCAGTGCACTATACACAGAGAATCAAATACCAAATAATTTAAATCTGTATTTACATAAAAAAAGGCATAAAGTGAGGTTGAAATGGTTAGTGCTAATGATGCTTGTATCCTCTTGTTACACCTCTGCTCTATCTTTCAGGTAGTACCGTTTTTACCATCTGCAATATGCTTCAGGTGGATGGTTAGTGTCTGTGTCTACTTCATGCTACTGGTGAAACTGGACTGGACCTGGATTATAATTAGCCCACCTAAGGTTGAGTTTCTGCACATAAGAGATGTGGACTGAAGGAACCGACTCGTCATAACGCACGATGCTCTGCTACGGTGCTGTGAGTGGAAAAAACCCCAAAAAACCCCCAGAAAAAACACGAGGCATTCAGGTGCAGACGTTCCACGAACTAGTAAGCAGCATGCTCGTAAATGTGTATCTAAATATTCTCTTTTCTGATCGATGGCAGCGTTTTATACAGCGAAGCAGCAGCGTCTCGGAGGACAACCTCGAGTGTGGAGCTAATGCTTTCCCTCCTCCCCAGTGTTCTTTAAAAAAATATGCTGCAGGCGCAAAGTGTTTGATCTGGCGTTGAGCTTTAAGTGTGTAGTTGGACCAAACCGAGCTGCAAACAGCCTCTCCTCCTCGGGCCGCTTCTGCTTCCCGTCTCCAGTCTAGCCGAGCAGGGAGCTGCGTCTGGATAGGTCCACGTTGCTGGCGCTTAGCCCCCTGCTGTCTGAGAGTCCAGAGTTGACATCCTGCAGTCAGATCAGGTCGTGTTAGTATTTGGGTTGGGAAACGCTGTGCATATTCTGTCAGGTAACAGACAATCACCTGGACTCGATATTTAATTCGAAAGATAGAATTTCCTGAGTGAAATCGCAGCTGTGAGGAATAAAGTACCTGTGTGGTTTCCTCGGTGCTCTTATTGAGGAAGTTAAGGGAGCTGGCTCTCTTCATTCTGTACAGAAACACACGATTACCAGTGAACTCAAACCACAAACTTCAGATCAGTAATGAGTTAAAGACAGAAAGTGTTTTTACAAAACTGAGTGATTTGAGTAATATTTAGGAATGGACAAGGCAGACCACCCATCATGGTTCCCGAGCAATTAAGGCTTCATTGTGGATCTTATTTACAAGGTCACGCAACCTTCATGCTCAATTGTAAATGTTATACTCAACTATATACCCACTGGACACTTTATTAGGTACGCCTTTATAGTACCAGGTTGGACCCCCTTTCTCTTTCAGAGCTGCCTCAATTCAACAACGTGCTGGAAACATGACTCATTACTTCTTCATGTTGACACAACAGCGTCACACAGTTGATGCAGATTTCCTGCTTGCACATTCATTATGAGAATCATCCTTGTGCTTCAACGTCCTGTGTGTTCAAAGATGTTCATCTTTTCTTGTAACAAGTGGTTAATTGAGTAACTGTTGCCTCCCTATCAGCTTTTCTGCCTGTTCTCCTCTAACCTCGGACATCAACCACACATTTTCGCGGAGAAAACTGCTGCTCACCAGATATTTTCTCTTTCTCACAGCATTGTCTGTAAACTTTAGAGATATTTGTGTAAGAAAATCTGAGCTCACTTAAATCCCCTTTGTTTCTAGCTCTGATGCTCAGTTGGAACTTCAGCAGGTCATTTTAACCATGTCTCCATGCCTCAATGCTTTGAGCTGCTGCCAGGTGATTTACTGATATTTGAGTTAACAGGCAGATGAACAAGCAACGTACCTAATAATTTGGCTTATGAGCATATGTTTCAGTTTTGAACAGTGTTATAATTGGTCTGAATTTTTTGAAGATGTACTTTTAGCTTTGGGAACTGAAGTGCAAATGTAATTTGGACTGGTGAGAAGAAAAACTGAAGTAACCATAACTATAACCTGACTGCACAGCTGCAGTAGTCTTACCCTGGGTTGCGGGGTTCTTGAGGACCGCTGCCCTGCAGCTTCTTCACCAGCATTTCGCTGCTCCTTCTCAGAGCGTCGCGAATCTTACCGAAGGAGCCGCTGCGGCGCAGAGACCCGTTACCATCCTGAGGGCGAGATGTGCAACAGTAAAACTTTAGAAAAACACCTCCTTTAAGGCACGCTAGAACAGACACACAGACAAGGATTTCTACAGTATTTTATGAAATTATTCACACTGTGGTTACGCTGTAGTCACATCCAGTCAATGTGAACACATACTGCTACTTTATTAGCTTCCAAACTTATGTTACCCCGTTCCACTCAGCCGAGTCGTCGCCCTCGTTCTCCCCTCTCTGTCCACCAGGTCCGTTCGTTCCCTCCCTGCTGTGTCGTCTGTCGCTCCCAGAGCCTCCGTCCTTCAGCAGCTCCACCACCTTACTCTGGTTAATGGCATCAATACCCTGAGAGAGGAAAATAAAGACAAGGGTGATGCAAGGGCCTGAAAAAAAACCCTTTTATACAACAGCAGACGCAGCATGTGTTCTTTACTATGTGCAAACATTAGTACGACTGATCTTTAAATCGCTCTGGCACACAGTTTATGAGCCAATAAATCGTAGCTGGAATGCCTGTTGAACAACAGCTTAACTGAAAAATCCCTGAAAAGAGCCCAGATGACTAATCTAAAGGCGGTAATTCAAACGGCCAAACAGCCGTCGTTGAGAGGCTTCCTATTGCACCTGTTTGCGTGACTTGCTGGCGCACTCCTCCAGTGTTTCTGCGGCCTCCAGTTTGCCCTGGCGACGGTACAAAGCTCCCAAGCTTTTGAGGGTTGTGTTCACTGTTGGGCTGTTGAGAAAGAAAGAAATCCAGCTTTTTTTTCCCTTTAGATCTTTTAAAAGTAACCTAATCCATCAATCAGGGTTAAACAATCAAGCGTTAGACCTTTCCCAAACTGAACCACAAAGCAAACACTCTGCTGCTTTGAGAAGTTTACTGTTACACAGTCTGCAAAGTATCTGTTCCTCAAACAAAAGGGATGGAAATGTGCCGTTTCTACTATAAAACTAGAAGAATGATGAACCACAGACTGATAAAGTCAGTGGTTTAACTTCTAGTCTTTTGAGGCAAACATAGATTTGTAAAAAGCTAGTTTTCTTTGTTTCCCTTCCTTTTTGGTGATGATAGTTTCCCTGTTCTGTTCCTCTGTGTTACCATTTTTCATCTTTTTAAAAAGACAAAAAGGCGATCAGATCAGAGTAGCCTCCCTTGGTAGACATTCACAGTTATTTAGGTCACATACATGATCAGACAGTTTAGACTTTGACCTGTTTCCAGTGGATCTAAATGTCTGATTTACCTGTCCACCTTGCAGGCCTTGTACCAGCTCCCATACTCTACGTATGGGCCCGAGTCCTTGCGTTTGCCCTGAAAGAAAGAGTGACACAGATTAATATTAAAAGAGTCAGAAAGCAGGAGGAGACAAGTACGAAATGCTGGTCCGATAGGCAGCAAGTTAAAACAACAAAAAAAACCTTGTCCTTATACCCACTGTGTTGCCTGCCTACCTTGCTCTCTTCTCTTTCCTCAGCGTGCATCCAGATTGGTTTATTATCATCTGCAACAGACAGAAATATCACATAATTACTTTTTTTATACAAGAACATCATGTGTGGGCCACCAAACCCACACTGAAGAGCACTTAAGATGCTTTTTATTGTTCTGCACTGTTAAAATCATAAAAATAACCCAATAATTATGAATGACACTTCAGTCTGCTGGATATCCTCTAATATGGTCTGTAATTTGGTCATTTCAGGCACATTTTCCATGGCTGCCCTTCAAAAGCAGTTGCAGTCAAATAAAAAAAAGTTGGGTTAAAAGGGAAATAATAGTTATGATTAAGGAGGAACTGTCTCGAGTCCTGAAATATAGCATGGAGTTGGATTTGAGTTTAAAAAGTATTTTAATTGTCCTGAAAAATAACCAAAATCCTGAAATGACCCATTTTTAGTTTGAGGTAATGCCTCTCTGTCTATGTAAACACATTTGATTTCATGTAAACACGCGGCTGTCACTCACCAAACCCAGCTAAAGCCCGCTCTCGTGCTGAGCATGTGAGCACATAAGGGTTTGATAGACTTAGCTGGATAGGCGGGAGGAAACTGTCAGCATTAAGCTGCTTTGCGAGCTTCAGTGTAATCCTCTGACTTGCTGAGAACTCAGAGCGATGCGGCCGTCAGGGTGTGACCAAACCACAGCCTGAATCTAAAAAAACAAGGCTAACAGGAAGACTTCTGATGTAAATTGAGCCTGACTCGCAGCCTGCTCCTCTCTGCCCAGTCCTGGCACTTTGAGTAACTCTGTGACCAGCAGGATCTGATACAGTCACTTCAGTGTGACTCAGCTGTTTGCCTGTTGGCTCTACTTACTGTTGACAGAGCCAAACTCCTTCTCGTGCGCCCTGGTCAAAATCTCTTTGTACAGAGCTTCAGCGTCTGCAAATTTCCCCTGCTTCAGGTAGCATGTAGCCTAAAGAGAAACAGGAAGCACCGACAATCCTGATCAGTGAACAGTGTTTCTAGAAATAAATAAAACATCTTAGAAATAGCTACACCCATCTTTACAGCCTGTAGTACAAATTAGGTTCCCACCAGGTTATTTTTGGTTTTGGCCACATTGGGGTCATCAGCTCCGAGCTTGGATTCGTAGATTTCCAGGGCTCGTCCGTAGTAGTACTCCACCTCGTCGTACTTGCCCTGGTTCTGACACAGTAGGGCCAGGTTGTTCAGCTGCTTAGCCACGTCTGGATGATACTTCCCCAGCACCTGGTTACAACAGGGAGACAACCACACATTTGCAACACAAACTACAATCACGTGACCACATGGAGACTGTCTGGGTAACTTGTCTGCTTATGTACCCTTTATATCAAAAGGTGATTCAGTTGCTAAAACACAAATATGAACAAAACTGCAATTGTACCTTCTCTCTGATCTCCAGTGCTCTCTTGCAGAGAGGCTCAGCCTCCTTGTATTTGCCCCTCTTGCCATATAATACAGCTAGATTGTTGAGGGTTGCAGCCACAGCTGGGTGGTCCTTCCCCAGTGTCTTCTCCCTGATGGCTAAAGCGTCATTCAGAAGATGAGCGGCTTCTTTGTATTTGTTCTGGTCCCTGGAGCACAAAACACAAAGCACAGACCCATGGCGCTGTGTTCAGAGGCTTTATTTTACAACAATGAATAGTTTATGAAAAGCGTCCACACTCTCAAAGCCCCACCTGTACACCAGAGCCAGGATGTTGAGCATAGTGGCGACGTCTGGATGGTCATGCCCAGATGTCTTCTCCAGGTCCTCCAGGGCTTGCTTGCACAGCGGCACAGCCACCTCGTACCTCCCCTGAGAGGCGTACTGGATCACCAGGTTGTGCAGCGTCCTGAGGCGCGCCGGGATCTCGTAGCCTCCCTGCTGGGCTGCCACCTCTCCACTGGGCTGGGCTGTGACACGAAGCACAGCACGGTCGAGAATAAGCAAAACTACCTACTCGAAGTTTTTAAAACGTTACATGAAGTTCTCAAATGAATGATTTGTTCAGTACTCCATCAGTTTTCAAAAATGGTAACTAAGTTACTGTCAGATCCAAGCAGAACATATGGTGGATAAAAAACATGAAGTCAGATCTGCTGTAGTGATCAGCACTCCAGCAGGAAATGGAGGAAGCTTCTGTAACAAGATTTTCTTTTCCTTTATATAATTTGATGATAGTCATGTTCTCCAAAAAGTAGATAAAGCCTTTTAAAAGCTATGTGTTGTACTCTCTACCCTCTCTCCTGCTTGTTATGCTCTTGCTGCTGCTGAACGCTAACTAGCCATTCAGACTATGGCTGAATGTATATTTCACTGTAAGAGCGAATGAAGGTTCAGCACGTAGCGTGTGGTTAATTTGCAGGAAAGCTAAAGACGCTGCATACACTGACACAACTGATTTATCTTTGTATGTGCTTTGTTGAAGAGCTGCTAAAAAAACCTATAGCACAGAAGTTGAACTATTGAAATGACTTGCAGTTCAGACTTCAGGGCTACAGGTGCTATATTATTAAGATAAAAAATAAAGCAATGATTAAAAACTAAAACTAAAATAAAATGTCTGCCCACTCTTAACTCACATGTGTATGTATGCCAGATGTTTCCTTGAAGTAAGTGCTGCAGCATGAATAGATCAGACAAGGCGGCTTGTGGTCGGTCATCATTACATGTGCATGGGTGAACGCTGCACAATGACTGAACACCCAGGGAGCTACCAGTTATCTCTTCCTGTGGTGTACCACATTCGGCACTCTCTCTGTTAAACTGGGCCGTGGACAGCCTGTACTGTGACGATGATTAACCTCATCAAATCGTTATATCATAATTCATGCAAACTGTCTTGGTCACATAGGAGCCAAAAACAAACAATCCCTACATAACATGTGTGCCTCTCAGACTCATTCTTGTATTAAATGATAGATTTCAGCTTTATGTGAGTCTTTGACTGGCTTGAGCACAAATTCATCAGTAAAATCCCAATGTACTCATCTTAAATTGAGTCATCCCATTAAGGCCTCTCTGCCGATGTCATACCTGGTCCCTGGTCATCATCATTAGGGAATAAGTCATCCAGGTTATCCTTTGAAGCGTCTCCGCCTGTGCTGCCGCCCGAGCTCTGGTTCTTCTCCTCAGAGGGCGACACGTCGTCGTCGAACTTCTTGATCTGGTTCATGAACTCCAGGTGCTTCTTCTCCTCCTCCAGCTGGGCGACGCTCTGCTCGCTGCGCTGCAGCTTGTGCTGCGTTCCCGCCAACTCGTCCCGCAGCCACTGGTTCTCCTGGCAGAGGCGGCGCACCTGAGCGCGCAGCTTCTGCTTCTCCGACTCCACGGCGCTCAGGTGGCTGGACAGGGCGATGATCACCTGGTGTAAAAGGAAATTGTAAAAATCCTATTAGAATAACCACAAAAATATCTGTTTGTTTGTTTCTTTGTGCACCAACTCTGCCACATGAGGAGGTGAACAAACACCTTGGTCCACAGATACACATTAGGACCCTGAAGGTTCTTATCTATATCACATATTAAGATGCTGCCTAGCAACAGGTTAGAACGACCTGCATTCAGTATTTATGCACCAATCACACCTTATAAGGATCGTATAATTTTTGTTTCAAAAGAACTCATTTATATCAACAAAGCTTCTTTCATGCATGATATATCACAAAGCCATCAGGCCGCCTAGTGACGATCCAAGATGACCTGTTTATTGCCTTTGTAAAAAAAAAAAACCCTTATAAAAGCATCCTATTGTATTAAGTTCACAATAGAGTGTGAACTTCAGTGTACAATTCAGTGTAAACGTCAAAAACCTAAGTGTCTGTCTCTCACCTGTGCCTCTCCCAGACCCAGCTCAATGGCTTCCAGACTCTTGCGCAGCAGCCCCGACTTCTCTTGTGCAACAGGTGGCTGAGTGCAGTCCAGCAGAGAGTTTAGGAGCTGGGCGTGCTCGCCACGCAGCGTCTCCAGACCCTGCATGACGGCCTTAGTGTTAAGGACGATCTCATCCTGGCTCAGTCGCTCCAGGGCTTCTTCACGTGGATACACCATGGTGGACATTGCCAGGTTTCACACACACTGTGAGAAAAGGGAAGGAAAACCTACATTTACTTACATTTCTGATTCACATTCTGCCCTGCTTGACACCCTCAAAACATTAGGTGTTCAGTGTAACCACATCCTGCCACAGAAGGTGGCAAAGAAACAGAAACGAGCGATGATTAATTTGCGGCGTGAGGACATAATGACACAGCAGATGAGACGAATAGTGGAGTAATATGATATTGTCAAAGGTTTCATTATGACTCAAACCCTAGCACTGCCAACAGTTCCTCTATCCACCTGCTCATGAATAAGAAATACAACACTGGAAACACTTAAGGACATGACGTGGCGCAAACTAAGAAAATGGCAGCAAACAAAAGTAATGAGGAGAACAAAATGAGAAACACTGACAACGCGAATGAAGGGACTGTTCCTGACATTCATTTCCTGTTTGGCATCATCCTGTAAATGATGGAGTTAAAAGAGATGGATGAAAAACAAAAACCACACAGCACAAGCGTGTCTTGTTATGAACAGAAGGCACGCTGTATAAAAGCTTCCCGACATCAGAGAGAAAGAGAAAAGTTGTCTGTGAGATTGTATACTGGACGTATAATTAAAGTAAATTTAGCCTGAAACAAACACAGACCAGCAAATCCAATTAACAGCAGAAGTGATCAGTGAACAAAGCTAACCTTGTGAGGGCGGGGCAACAATTATCACAGCGGCGTCGGATTTAGAGCCAGACGGACATCTGGATGAAATGTTATTTTAAACTAAGACAAATGTCCCAACATCTGTAGCAGCATAACTGAGCAGTCGTAGGTTAGAAATTGGATTCATACATTGTATACAAATAAGTAAAAGACTCTTAAAAAGCCAGCAAATGGATCAAATTATAGCCTCAGAGAATATTAGACTTTAAACTTGAGTTTCCTTCTCCAATTACATCTTTATCTCTAAAAAAAATATTACTTTTTAGTGTAACTTTGCTACTTTAACCTCAGAAAAATTCTGTTATTTAAGTTGGAATTTTACTGCCCTTCATAAATTTACATCTTTAATACAAAAAAATTGTATTGTAAATACATTCGAGCATATTTTTTCTTTGTATGTATGCCAGATAATAAACTAACCAATTTACTCTTAGAACATCCATCTTTTCTTTTTCTTCACATAGTCACAGCTCTAACCTTTAGAAAAGTGTCTTTTTACAGTAATTTTTGTTTTTTCCTAATAGATTTACAATTTTTTAAAATCTCAGAATATCAGACTTCTTTCCTGTAATTCTTAGTCATACATTTACAACTTTAATCTTAAATTAATAGTTACACTTTTTATCATGATTAAAATTTTCCACTTACATCTGACAGAATCAAACATCTTTAATCTTTGAAAATGTGAGTTTTTCCCAAATGTTTCAATTTTTTTCATTCCTGTGACTAAAATAAATGATGAATGTGAACGATTAAGTCATTGCATCAGTCAGCTTAGGTGTAAAAAGAAAACTGAGTGCAAAAAAAATGAAAAATATATTTAATTTACAAACATAATATATGGCAACTAAAAAGCTAATTCTCTTAAATCTCAAATATCATTACGGGAATAATTTTGCAGCCTAGTCAGTTGTAATAACACCTTTTCAGCAATCAGATTGGTAACACAGACCCAGAACATAAACATATATAATAACTATAAAGACACAGCAACCTAAGATTGACTGAATTAAAGCTGTTTTATTTTCTTTAACTGATCTCTCACAACCTAAAGGCAGATCTTTAAATTGACTTCCTGATCTTCTGGGAGTACTCACAGTAAATGTAGTGCTATATGGTCTTTAAATCATTAGTCATGATTAGTCATGTCCATGATGAGCCTGGCAGATACATGTGTGCACTGTGAATCCTTCCAGCCAGGAAATGAGAAACATTCATGCTGCGTATTAATATTTAGATAACATTTACAAAGTCCAATATCCAAACCGTGGGCCACTTCTGGCACAGTAAACGGCGACTTTCCCCCTTGAGCATGCGCACTGTCTCCATATTGACCAGATGTAAGTGAAAGGGTTGCAGCCGCAGCAGGAGGAGAAAGAGGTCGTCAGAGGAGCCAAATGTGCAACATCGTGACTTTCTCTCTCTCCCAGCTTTGATGGAGGAGGCGCACCTGTTCTGTTCTCCTCTCCTGCTCCCTCCCTTCCTCTCTCACCCATCCTCCTCTCCCACCCCCTCCCATCTTGCCTCATACACTTGACTGCAATGCACCAATATTCACGCTTCCTTTCAAGTCCACCGCTTCACAAATGCAGAAGAACAGAGCTAACTGTGCGGGCGGACAAACGAGCGGCAGCAGGAAATGATCGCGATCGCACACCCCTCACGTTTGAATTAAACCCTTCAGAGCCATGAATAAAGGCAGGAGCCGGTGGATGGCCGAGGCCTAATGCCGGGGAGGAAGTCAGCAGATCAGTGAAGGTGACCGACAGCAGAGAGCACTGCTCAAAAAGCATAAAGCTACAACAGACGATGAACATAAGGCCAAATAAATGCCTGTCCATCGCTGAAAACGTGTTGATGTGTCTGGTCCCGACATGCAGCCTGTTTGTAAACAGTGCAGGCCCGATCCTCCAAAGTGTTACACAACACAGAGATGCGTATCATTATTATATCATTATCATCATCAGCACACGCAGGTCTGCATTATTTACAATATGCACACATAATCCCGCAACAAACACCACGTAAAGAGCAACGCTTCATTTCTAGCGACAGATTTATCGACCTGGCCGTCCCACTGCTACAAATATACCGACAAACTGCCCTCATGCAACATAAACTACAATCTATTCTGGCCGTTTAAGTGCACCGTAGTGCAGGTATTATTATTATTTATCCTCAGTTTTACCTTCATCGAAGATAAACGCAGCAATTACAGAGCCTCGAACAAAGCGGCAGCACAATGTTGTGATGCTCCGGATAGACCCGCGTCAAGTTTACCAAAACGAACAAGCGTCCGGTGCCGGTTTTTCAAAATAAAACTCAATTTACAGTTAGACAAGTGGCAATGGGAAGATAACGGCATCCAAGGATGAAACGGAGAGTGCTCTCTCAACGCTGAGCAACTTGTACTAATACACGAAAAGACAGTCCGCTTGTTTTTCTAAAATTCACTTCGCAAAGCAGCCGTTAAATTAAAATTAGCTTTACTTTGAAGACTGCTGGGTGACGAGAGCTGCCGATGGCACACCTGCTTTGTTGAATTAACACGCCTGCCGTTATTTGTAGATAAACCGAAATAGCTCGCGCACGCTACTGAGTTTACTTTAATGCGATTACGGCAACAAGTTTAACTGAGCTGAAAGCCACCTTGGCTAGCTGCTGTTTACGTTTTTCTTCACTTTAACTTACCCAGCTGTCACTTGACAGTAGAGGACGGGGTGGACACAGCTAATATTTAGCTGTGTTTTTAACTTTAACCTCGGTGTTCACAGTATAAGCGACTGAACCTTTATTCGGCATAAAACTGATTATTTTGTGGATGTGCTTCAAAATTTGACAGAGAAAACGCAATGGCTGAGTTCCCAGAGACCCCAACCAAAGATTGAAAAAGCACTAAGATGATTCACGTTCGACATTTTTCAGTCAAGGCGGGGAATACATCTTGCGCATGCGTATAGTCGAGTTGCCGCTCTTGCAACATCCGAGCGTCTGAATTTTACGGTATATCAGTTTCCCTCAAGACTCTATTTAATATAATAACCTAAATTGACATGGTGTAAATTATTATGCTATTTGCATGGTATTGTTTAGTAACGTTAAGGTAAAATAGGAAAACGTAATTGCTCCTATTCTCTATCTTACTTGTTAAGCACCTTGGCATACCCTTGGTTTTTAAGTGTGCTTTATAAATAAAGTTTATTATTATTATTATTATTATTATTTATTGTAAAACGTTCACTCGGCGACATCTTTATATCGATGATTAGTTACGATAAAAGATTGTTTTAAAAATTAAAAGCAACAACAATACAAACACTTGATATGAATAATGAATGTTTAAAACTCGTAGACTATTTACAAAACAGAAGTTTGGATATAATTCTCTTGGTTTGCTAAAGCTCTTTGTCCGATGATGTCACCAGCATCCTCCATCCACAGGACCCGCTGCCTTGTTTCATAAGTATAATGTGCTAAGCTTATTTACACTTTTTACACTTTATGCATTCATCAGAAATCTGATTTTACTCTCCAACTTTAACATGGCTTTATTTGTTTATCTCCAACAAAGACTGTAATTAGTAAAGTTCCCATTATTTCTGCAATTTTACGTCATTGAGCAGCACATATTAAGTGATATTTATCCAGACAGGCTACAGTGTCTGCATCAGTTTGTTCCACTTCAGAAATAAGCTGTATGGAGCTGTAGTACAAGCACACATCTGTAGTCCAGTAAGAGGAGACAGGGCTACAAATCAAGAATATCTTTATTTAAAAAAAACAATGAAACAATGAAACACTTCCACTTCTCATCCCACATCTGTTTGATTGACAAACGTAATCATGAAAAAAGCGGTACTACAAAACATGTCAAATTAAAAAAACAAAAGCAAAAAAATAAAGAATACAATATAACAAGTACTATTCTGATATGTACAAGCATCATTGTTTCTTATAGTATTGTTATAGGCAAAAGGCAAAAAAGCTGAAGACTGCTGCTGAAGAAATGATGGCATGTGCAAAATACTCTTCACAAGTCCACAAGCTCAGGGTGCTCTGTTCTGAGCAGAACCTCTACTGCTTTCACAGGTAACTCCCATTTTCATGAAGACAGATGGCAAAATTAAATTCAATTAAAAGTGTGAGGGGGTAACGGCATGCTCTCAGAAAGGTGAGCTTGTGGAGGCTTGGTGAAGAAGAAGACTCTCTCATCACCAGAAGGACGGCAGAGAGAGAAAGACACTGCTGACCACTGACAGATTACTGATGGACCGAACAGCTCCTAATCTCTAACCACGACTAGTCAAGGACAGAGGAACCATCGTCACAAACACATTGACACAGGTACAGAGGTACAGGTATTAAAAAAAAAAATACACAGCAACACTTTCAGGACTTACACGCACAGAACAACCAGCTTGTTCAGAGAGACAGCAGGAGAACATGTAAATGGGGTCAAATCAGTTTTGGTTAGGTGATAAGGAATGAGACTGTGCTGACAATGCAATAACTTCAAAACAAGGATCACTTTGCTGTTAATGTAGGGTGTTTTCAGGCTATCAGCATCCACCAAAAACCCACATATCTCTGGATATTCTCACAATTTCTTCACATTTTAGTTTCTGGCAGTGATTTTTAATACCTCTAATGCTCAGTTTCAGTGATCTCCCTCTGAGCGCACAAGTTGAAGAGGCATGAAAAGACTACGCTTAATTTCAGGAAATAGCATCATTGCAATACTTTGGCTAACAATACTACAAGGCAAAGAGCATTTTGACTCAATTAGAGGTCTCTTCCAACAGCAGATACTAGAGCCCAGCTACAATTTACGTTAAAAAGTTGAAGGTTTCGTTCCAAATATTGTACAAATTTCGCAAATTTAAAAATGCCGTACCACACTTCCATACTAAAGTTAGAAAAACCTACTATTTCAACACTACGAGTTCATACATTTAGCAAATAGTTTACAATGCATGAAGTGATGCAAGTTTTGAGGTTGCCATGTAGTGGGGAAAAGAACCACTGCCTCACTGACTGAGTCCTAATATACATTATATGGACAAAAGTATTGAGACACACCTCCTAATGTTTGAATTCAACTGTTTTCAGACCCGTTGCCACAAAAATCATTCATCTAGCCAGACAGTCTGCCTTTACAACATCTGTGAAAGAATGGGCGGGTGCGAAGAGCTCACTGAATTTGAGTGAGGTGCTGTAACCGGGTGCCACCATTGAAGTTTTTCCCTCTTTAATATCCCACTGTCAGCTCTAAGTACTATTACTAAACAGGAGTAACCACGGCAACTCATCCACGAAGTTCCCGACCACATAAAGTTAGAGTGGGGTCACCGAGCGATGAGGGATATGGCATAGACATTAACATCAGCACAAAAACTGTGCGCCGGGAGCTTCGCAGCATGCGTTTCCATGTGTAACATGTAGCTGACTCAGGTCTTTTGTCCATATAGTGCATCTAGTATTTTAATCATTATTTTCACAGTTCTTATTTTGCTGACCTAACGATGCAGAAACTCAACTCTGGCTGACTTTACTGGAAGGAGTTAAAATGTGGAGTGGGAACTGTTTTAGTTTCTAAAGGGGGGGGACACAACAGAATATGTTTGCTATATTAAACTAATAAATGCATTTGCAGTTTCTTATTTAAAGATCAGACAGATTTAAAGAAGCTTGATCGTTTAATTCTAATTGTTTATCTGTTCATCGGGCGAATAGAAGCCCAATATTCTCTGTGCTTTTAGCTCAGTTTTGGTCTCCACCAACTCTTATTTGACACTTTAACTCTTAAGTTTCTCCTCTCTGTTTCCAGGAGGATTGATTGATTGATTGATTTAAAAAAAATCAAGATTTAATCTAAAGGATACTTCACAGAAACACAAGCTGGTGTGACCCAAAGGTTGTTTCCTTCAAGCAGTACAGCAGCTCAGTTCTGGATCTTAGATTCATTTGAATGAAGTAAATAAACTGTAAAGTCTCTGTATATATGGGTTATTTTAAAGTAGTACTAAAAGTTTGTTCTATTTTCTTAGCAAAGGTCTTTGATTTGTTTCAGAAAATGCAGCAATTTACGCTTAAGCCAGTATCTTTTAAAGGAATTAGTACTGGAATGAAACCTCCTGTTTTTAGTTTTGATCGAGCAACCTCTACGTCAAACCACAGTCCATCATCCAGGAACCCTAAAACCCGACATATTGTATGTAAGGCGGTTAGCTCTCTGTCTGTAAGGGCCTTCAGTGGTTGTCATCACGAGGAAAAAGAGGAGCCTCATTTCTAAAAGTCTGTGATCTCTACTGTCTTAACGAAACTAATCAATCGTTCACACGTAAACTGAATTCAATACATTCAAATTTTTTTGAAATCCCTAAAAAAAAAAAAAGAAAAAAGAAAAGGAAAAATCAATCCGCAGCTAGCTGAGTGTTTGCTCGGCGGTGACCACTCGTTAGCGAAGCGTTGTGTAACAGGAGAGGAAAAACAGAGATGGACATGTGCCGCCGACATCACAACTGTAACACTTTAAACGCCGACACAGGAGAAAAAGAAACAAAAAAAACACTTTGAGATCGACTTTCAAACAAACCAAAAAAAAAGTCATTTAAACCAAGAAATTGGCATTAACACTATTTTAAAAAAGCTGTATTAGTAATACTTCACTGGAGAGTGTTGCGATGTAGGTGACACAAGGCAGAATCATTAAAAACGACTGTTATAAATCCACAAACATTCTTAGATTTTAGCTCCAATGGTTCCCTCTGTCATTAAAAGTTCAGTTAACCTTCAAGCTTGTCCAATTTTTACTGTTTAATCAAGAAAAACAAACTGTATTCGCCTTGTGCCAGTCTACAAAGTGAACAAGATGACCACTGCAGCTTTTGTAGCTCTAATCGAATAGTCACTGACATCAACACACACGCACACTTACACACCAGCTGCATGCCCTCTGTCACATGGTAAAAAAACAATTTCTCCTCTCAAGTGATTTTTTTTTAAAGTTTCTGATCACATTACATGTATTTCACACCACACACACACAAACACGCACTTGTTACCAGTTACTGTACACTCACTAATCACCTCATGACATCCTAGAGAAAGCGTGTAGTGGAGAGGCAAAAACAAACAACAACAAAAAAAGGTCAGTAAGGAGCTGAAAGACAACGAGCACGCTCTGTGAGAGTTTCCACCAGGTCTGCTGTTCCCACTGAAAACAAAGCTGTCAGTCTAGCCAATAAAATGAAGACAGGTTGTTTTTTTTTTCAGGTGGGGGTGGGGGGGACATCGGCCACAACGTTGTGCTTCACTGCAAGTAACTAACTCCCATTTTTACAGCACGAACACTGAAAGAAAAAACAACAGCTTTTCCCGTTAAGTGCTGTAAGAGTTTCGGATGGTTTAAACATGCATTTTGCTGCTTTCTGTTGCATATGTATTTATTTCTGCTGTTAACGAGAGTTAAACCTTTATTGTTATTTTTTTAAACACCCAAAACGGTCCACGTGTAATCGTACGGTAAGTGCATAGCAAATAAAGATTAAAGAAAATGCACACTACGGTAGCCCCTGCCCTGATGTCTTGGATCTCTTCACAGTAACAAACACTATGCATCACGACACAGCTTTGCAGGGAAGGGTTGGACATTTCTCACTACTGCACTTTTTTTTTAAAGGACACTTGACATTTACAGGTTGTTGTTTTTTTTCTCATTTTTTTTTGTTTTTTTTAAGAGGAAATATTTGCCATTAGACATCCAAATCACCTACAGAGGAAATATATATATAGATATAGTATGGAAGCCCTTGAAATTAAAAAATAAACCAACAGGATTTGTTGAAGGGCATTTTTTTTCTGCTAACATAGGGTGAGGGGGGGGGGGAAATCCATTAAACGCCAGCTTTGTTATTTGGCTGCACGTTCTTAGTGACTTGTGCACACGCTGAGGCGCTGCTGCACTAATTTGGAGTTTGTTTGCGGCACATGGTTGGTGTATCTGTTAGTTTAGAGCATGCACGTGAGGATCGGGGGTCTTCTGAGGGGGGTGGGGGCAGTCTTTGAAACCGGTGAGTGGTTGCATGCTGCTGCATTCCATAGAACGGAAACATAAAAGGCAGTTAGCTAATAATCTTGTGCTGTAGTCCCCTTGTAAACACACACACACACACCCACACATACTGTACATTCACGTGTGCATGCATACTCACGGAGCACACCAACACACACAGAAAGGGGGCAATAATAAAGTGACTAGCAACAGCACTGCACCCCAGCGCTACCCTCCCTCCTCTCCCTAAAGACAAATAAGACAACTGAAGCCAACATGAGATTAAGGAAAAGGAGAAAGTCCAGCTGCTTTATGTCCTCCCTCAGCTCTGCGGGTGGCTGAGAGGTGGGGTTTGTGTGGAGGGCAGTCGAAAGGTCAGGTCAGGTTAGAGGAGTCGAGGCGCTCGGCCCTACGAGGGAGGCTTGCTGTAGCCGAAAAGTCCGACAGGTAGGTATTTGACGTGAGTGGGCCACTGGGCGGCCAGCTGGAAGAACTTGACGTCGTTCCACTCGACGCCGTCTATGGACACTGGTGGGAGATGAAAACGACGATGAGGATAAGCTACAATGTGAGCAGGAAAGAAACAAATAAAGCTGCTCGCGATCATCCAGCTCACCTTTCAGGATGGTCTGCTGCTGCTTGGCCGAGCAGATGAGTCGACTGATGCCTTCGATGACTTGGCTCTTGGAGTCTACGTCCTTCTCTTTGGGCTTCTTCCCCAAGAAGATGGTAGGAACTGAAGGGAGGAACAAACACCAGAGTCAAAGTGCTGTGTGATGGAGGGAGACGGCGACTGGGTGGCAGTGTGTGAGTCTAGATTTAGACTGGCTTACTTCAATTGCATTTAAATCTCTAGTATCCCACTGCAGAGGACACATATCTTTATACCCTGCTTCTCAGAGTATGCGCTCTGAACATGGATCTGAGGGATTTCTTTTAAAGACTTGTCCAAAGGGCTTTGCAGTAACTATTTTAGGGCCTATCTGCAGGGAACCTGGCTAACTGCAACAAGCCTGCAAGTCAAAAACACTTATTTAGTGATAACAATGTAATATGGCCTCAGTCTGTGCTGAATGCAATACAGGGATCATTGTAAGAAAGAAATCAGTGAAATTAATATTAATCATTATTAATATTACAAATTTTAGTTTCAAGTAAAGCCATAATCATAAAAATGATTTAAAGCATCAGATTTCAAACGCCTCACCTTTTTTGTTCTTCTCCTTGGTGACCACAGTCATGGCCATGGTGCTGACCTGGGCCTGTGGATCGCTGCTGCCCCCGCCTGGTAGCCTGCTGACCTGCAGCGAGCGGAAGGCGCTCTTCAGCGTGTTCTTGCAGCCCGTGTCGCGTCGCTCTCCCTCCCGCCGCTTCTCTGCCAGAGAGGCCAGCCAGTAATCCACCTGCAGGCCGATGGCGTCCACGCCGTGGGACATGCTGGGGCTCCTGTGGACAGACAGCGCATGCATGAGCGACTTTCTCAGGCCCTTCGTGACAACTGTAAAGCATCATAACTGAACTTTCCTATTATTCTCTGGTCTCTCATGTCAAACTTGTGAAGAACTTAATTATTAACATATTTATCTGACATTATTTGTAGTTTTTAGTTTCAGCAGAATACACAGATGCAGTGAGGGGTTCTGCTCTGGTCCAATTATGAGACATACATACATCTAACTTTTCTTTACATCACAAACACATTTGTGAGATAATTTAACAGCTTCACGAGCAGACCGACTTGAATCTGAGAGCTGAATTTCATTCATCGTATACATGTTCAACACACTCCCCAAAAAATTTCTGCAGAGGGCGAAATGGAAAAGATCAGATCAGTGAGAGCTCTGCAGAGAGGCACTGCAGCAAAAAAACATCTGATTCAGTGGCTGAAGCATCAAAGAGAGCCTCGATTTGGAAGAGGATCTCAGAGAAACACGAACAACTCGCTGCCTGTTTGCTTAAAGAACAAGCAGACGGCTGATTAAAAGGCATTTATCCCTCTGCCACAGCTCAGTACTGACAGCATCATCAACATGCACGCTGACAGCTGAGACATCAACAGAAAAACATACACAAATGCAGAAAATCAACCTGAATAAAAGAAACGGTTCTTTAAATATCTACATCTGAGGACTTGATTTAAAGCACATCAGTATAATTACTCACTAGATCCTCAACAATACTAACTACAGCCTGTTTACATCCTTCTGTCCTTTTATAATCATCATAAAAAAATAAAAAAATAAATAAATGAATGAAATGAAGATTTGAAGACTGAAATCTCCAAATCAAATATTTGGAAACTCGCCTCAGACACAGGGAAATCCGTCATACCAAGTTAAATGTTATAACAAAAACACAGTGACATGTGAGACCATTTCCAGCGATATTCCACCCACACTGCTGCGATAATGAGGAAAATGATAAAACAAGATCCTGTAAAGAAATATAAATGTTAGAGAAGTCTTACCCTTGAACTGTGAGCACGCTCCCCATGGAGGGAGAGGAGGGAGGCGTGGCTGTCTCTTTGATCATCCCGGTGGGAGAGCCATGGGAGGGGGGTGATGTGGAGGGGACAGCGAGGCTCACTGCTACACCCTCCTCTGCATCTCCTTCATAACCCAAATGGCAATAGCGTGAAACCCTAAATCGAATTCTTTTTTAACATCTTTTGACATTTTCCAAACACTCACCTGTTGGAGACTGACCAGACTCGATCAGACCAACCTTCACCACCTGGAAAACAAGAAGGGATGTCAGCCAAAGATCCTGAAGATGAGCAGCTGCAAAGGTAAAAAGTTCCCACTCAAGAGTATAATTCTCACCCCAATAAAAGGAATGAACTTCTGGTAGGAGTCTTCATCTCGCCTGGGAAAAGGACAGTGAGCGGTGTTTGTTAAAGAAGACCTAAAAGATCAAAGATCTGGCGCGTGTTCGCTGACATCTGTACTCACGTTCTGTGCTTGCAGGTTAGCATGGCCTCGGCGATGGGCAGCTGGTGTGTTACTGTAGCTCCGCTGATGTATTGGGAAATTCTTCCTGCCACATCCAACTGATCTGCAGGAGAAAATAAAACAATTGGAGAAGTGAATAAATGTGCGAAACGCTGAAGTATGTCCTGAGGGGAGACGGCACGTGTGGTACCTGTCTGCGGCGGCTCTGAGCGACTGAACACGTCTCTCCACGCCCCGTCCAGAAAGGAGGAGCTGTAGCGATTGTCGAGGGCTCCGAGGTGTTTAGCCACAGGATGAGAGCCTGACGAACATAATGAGAGAGCGGGAAGGTGAGAATGTGGAAGGAGGAAGGATCGAGGAGTTTAATGAGCTAACACGACTGAATGTTCCTCCTACCAATGTGCCAACAATCAAGACATACTAACAAGTTACAGCATTTCCCAAAGTCCAATTAGCATGCAGACAAGTGACTGTGTGCACCAGACAACACTTCCTGCAAAGCAGCAAAACTTTGCTGCGGTCTGACTCTGCAGGAGGAGACAAAAGCAGGCTCTCTCACCCAGCGGCACCACCAGGAAGCGCATGTGGTTCAGCCAGTCAGACGTCTTGTTGGCGAGCTGGGTGACGAAGAACTGCAGGATGGCTCCCAGGTAGCTCTGGCTGCCCACCGCCACCACCTTCACTGGTCTGGGCATGGACGAGTTACAGTTGCAGCTACAGGGAAAAAGAAAGAGAGAGAGAGAGAAATACTCATTACTCAAGAATCAAAAAGTTTGATTATCGTCTCAAAACATACTTAGAACATTCTTGTTTTAAGAAACACAACCTGGAAAATATCCTAAAAAACTAGATTTCTTATTGCAGTGTGTCCTACTCCCTTCAAAAGTGCAAACTAGTGGTAACCAGAATGGAAAGGAAAGCAGATGCCTTGGTGCACATCTGAGATGAAGCACATCAAACTAGTGAGAATTCATTCAGTGCTCAGGAACCCAGACTGTGGGCATTTTTAAAGGACATAGTACACACAGGTGTATGAAAACTCTAGTTTTAAGTAAGTTTCCTGTGTGGATCGCCCTTCATTTTTTATACTGAATTCCATTTGAAGTGGGAAGTCAGAAATCCAGTGTTCCCACTCAGAATTTTCAGCCAGAACACCCTCTCAAGATACACTATCCCACTCGGAAAGCTGGAGAAGCCAATCTAACTCCAACTTCACAATCCAAGATGGCAGCTCAGAGCGTAAACTGCACTAAAACTGTGGAACTCGTCCTCTGTACTATTACTGATGTGTATTCATGACTTGCTAAATAATCACTGATCCTGGTGAAAAAGTTCTGGTGTTGCTTCCTTTAGTTGGGTCTAGCCTCCATGCTCAGTTTTCCGGTCCCTATGAGGTGGACAAAAAGATAAGTGACACTAGCTATGCAGTAAAAACTCCTGATCGAAAGAGAAAACTGAGGGTTTGCCACGTTAACATGCTTAAACGCTATGTTTCCAGAGAGGACGCGGCAGCTGAAAAAACCTCTCCCATAGCGCCTGTCTCTGTGTGTTCGGCACCACCATTGTATGTTTTGCAAGATGATGACTTGATTGACAAGAGCAGTTGTATGCCTGTGGCCCGTTTGCGAAACTCAGAAGTGTTAGAGAACTTAGAATCTTTTCTGTCGCATCTGTCAGATTCCGCCCGCAAAGATATCCTTGATCTGATTGAAGCTAATTTGCTGCTTTTCTCTGACCATCCTCGGCAGACGTCTGCGCTCTTTCATGATATCGTTGTGGAAGTTGATAAGCCAATAAAACAACATGCTTATAGAGTAAATCCAACCAAGCGGATTTTAATGCAACAGGAAGTTGAATACCTGGTTAAACATGGGTTAGCTGAGCCCAGTAACAGTGCGTGGAGTTCACCCTGTATTTTGGTGCCTAAACCAGATAACACCCCACGTTTCTATACCGATTTCAGAAAGGTTAATGCAGTCACAAAACCTGATTCTTTTCCTCTCCCCAGAATGGAGGACTGCATTGATCGTGTCGGCTCAGCTACATACGTCACTAAATTAGACCTGTTAAAAGGGTATTGGCAAGTCCCGTTAACCCCCAGAGCTTCTGAAGTCTCCGCGTTTGTAACTCCAGATCATTTCCTCCAATACACTGTAATGCCCTTCGGGTTGCGAAACGCACCTGCAACATCTCAACGTCTGATGCAGAAGGTGTTGTTTGGAGTGAAAAACTGTGAGGCATACTTGGATGACATTGTCATTTACTCTCCAACATGGTCAGAACATCTGGAAACGCTCTCTGAGGTGTTCAGACGTTTTTGTGAATCTTCTCTCACATTAAACCTCTCTAAGTGTGAGTTTGGTAAAGCCACTATTACTTATTTAGGGAAACAGGTCGGACAGGGGCAAGTGCGCCCTGTTGCTGCGAAAGTACAGGCCATTGTTGATTTTCCTGTCCCGCAGACAAAAAGAGCTCTGCTTCGTTTTTTAGGAATGGCCGGTTTTTATCGAGGGTTTTGCAGAAATTTTTCTGATGTGGTTAGTCCCCTAACTGATCTTGTTAGCCCTTTAAAGCCTTTTATTTGGTCTCCAGCGTGTCAGGTGACATTCGAGTCTGCCAAAGCATTGTTGTGCAGTGCACCAGTGCTAGCTGCGCCGAATTTTGAGCGCACTTTTAAACTAGAAGCTCGTGTGGCGCAGGCGCTGCTGTTACAGGAAGATGGTCACGGCGTAGATCATCCCGTCTGCTACTTTTCGAAAAAGTTTAACAGACACCAGACCCATTATAGCACCATTGAAAAAGAGGCTCTTGCCTTACTCCTTGCGTTGCAGCATTTTGAGGTCTATGTCGGGTCAAGTGTGCTGCCTGTGCAGGTGTTTACCGATCACAACCCACTAGTGTTTCTTTCCCAAATGCGCAACTCCAATCAAAGACTTATGCGCTGGTCCTTGTTATTGCAAGATTTTAACTTGGAGATCAATTACAAGAAAGGGAAAGAGAACGTGTTGGCTGATACTCTGTCTAGAGCACTTTCTCCTTGAATTAAACATTTTGGGGGTAATGTTAATTCTTGGGAAAGGGGGTGTTACGACTGTGATCATAATCATATGTAAATTTGAGTGTGCAGGTGCTTCTCCGTGGTTGGTGCATCCAGGGTGGATGGCTCGCACCGATTGGCTGAGGACCGGGAGGCAGCGGATAAGAAGAGACCGCCAGGGACTGCCATGTCATTCATCCTCGGCCCAACCCAACCGGCAGACCGTTCACTGTGTCACTATGTTACCATGTTGGTTAATGTAAGAGCATGTAGGGGTGGACCGCCTTTTTGTTTGATCAGTTTTCTCCTGTTTTTGTTAGGCAGGGAGGAAAGTGATTGTCGTTTGGTTTAGTTCTTTTGAGTAGGTAAGTTGTGTTTATTCCTGAGATAGCCTACCTTTTGTTTGTTGTTTTGGCCTTTGGTTCACCCTGAAGTTATGATATGCTCCCTTCCTTTGTTTAACTGCACTTATTGTAAATAAATCACTGTCACAAAATATTAAGTGTGTGACGTGCTGCTTGGGGTTAGACGGGGATGGATCACCCTTTATGTTGTGGTCTGGCCGCGCCTAGACGGGCCATAACACCAGGCTCTATCCATGAATGTGCTGCAGAGGTGTTTTTAACAGCAGAAATACAGGCACTGCGTTGCACTCCAGGTACTGTTACTGATGGCTAGCAAGCTAAACGAAACCTGTTATTGTGGCTGTACTGTAATGGGTTTGACTTCAGTCCCAGCTCCTGCATTAGAAAAAGAAACACGAAGCCCCTTTTATTCCCAGACTACAATCTAACTCACATTATTTAAGGCAAAATAATCATTTTATATTTCTAACTATTGCTCTGATGACATTTCCTTCATGTTCAGGCAAATTTCATGCCAACAGTGCAAACACAAACCAGAAGAATTCCCACATGTGTGGGAGAGAGTGATAAGCAGAGGGACAAGCTGACGTGATGGATGCAGATATGGGAGACGTAAAGTTTTTGTTGCTTTTATAAAGAAAAGTGAGTCACAGGAGCAAAAAAGGAGGAGGAGAACAGAAGGAGCAAAATATATAAGGGTCAAAGGAAGAACAGAAGTCAGAAAAATAAGGCTCAGAGCAGGAAGAAAGACTAAACAGATGAGTCACTCTGCACACCAATGAGTCTAGCTCGCTGTGTGTGTGTGTGTGTGTGTATGTGTGTGTGTGTGTATATGTGTGTATGTGTGTGTGTGTGTGTGTGTGTGTGTGTGTGTGTGTTAGATTATATCAGAAAAACTCACAACTTCTGGATGCGAGTGAGCACAGCAGACAGCACCGCCTGTATTTCAGCTGCTGAGCACGTGCAGACCACCGGGTGTCTCTGTACCTGGAGCTGCTCTGCAACATACTGCAATACATGAAAGAGGAGATGTGCAGTCAAAAAAAAAAAGGAAAGAAATAGGAATAAAAAAGAAAAAGAACCCACCAAATCCACCCAAAGTTATTACGGAAAGCTGCAGGCCTTACCTGCCCCTGCCAGTCTGTGCTGTTGACCAAAATGAGGCTCTCTGGGAGCGCCGAGTCCGACAACAAAATCTGGTTAAGCTGATCGTACACTGCTTTCCTCAGAACCTACACACACACACACACACACACACACACACACACACACACACACACACACAGAGTACATAAATCTCCCCACAGCGACACATTTGCTCTTCAGATGACTCATCACCACATACATAATTCATTTCTGAGCTCCAGGCTGGTCGTACATTATCAGAATTCATGTGTTTTATTTTTTTTAAAACGCGTGGGTCATAGGCAGACGGAGAACAAAGGAAGATTTTTTTTGGTCTTATGTTAATTCCTCTGTGGGAAACAACCACAATACGCAGGTTTATTTTTGTATACACGGTTGAAACGATGATGCTGAAATCCTGGCGAGAACTAAATCGAAATGAGATTTTATAATCGTTCAGTGTCGTACCGGCGTGCTGTGTCCCAGCTCCGGGGACCTCTCAGAGTCTGAGCTGTTGGTCCGCTCACTGAGAGGTTTGGACAGCTGTCTCTCCTTCATCGGAGTGCTAATGCGCTTCTGCCTTGGTGTATGGCCTCCATCCAACCTGGTGGGGGAAAAAGAAAAAAAAGGAAAAAACAAAACAAAGTCAAACTCATGAAATAAGAAGTTCAGGATTTTTCAGCATAGTCGCCTCTGAGGCCTTATTTTTCCTTTCATTTTATAAGCTTTACTTAGAGATCCTGAGTTGCCCTCAGAATTTACCAACCACAGGGTTTGTAAGCATGTTCATTAAAAGAAGGGGTTAATGCTTGAATTTGTAGCTTTCAAAGCAGATCCAGTGTACAGTTGTAATGATATAGGATTGTCTTTAGCGTACATTACATTTTTTTGTAAACTAAATGCCTTCCTGGCAAACTTGGGGGATCCAATCTGGCACTAACTCTGCTGATCACTTAACCTTTCACCTTTCTGTCCAAACATATATTTATTCTGGCTCTAAAAAACAAGATGGCAGGGGTCATTACTCACGCTAAAATTGAACTGATTAGTAAAGAGGCCAACGCTCAGATTAAAACAGCAAAACAAATGTATCTGGGACTAAGCCTTGGGTGACTTACCTCGGCGATGCCATCGGCTGTGCTTCACTTTTGCTGCTCTTAATGGGTGTACGGGGTTTTTCTGCCACGGACACCATGATGCACGGGCCGACTTCAGCGAACAGCTCCTGGTCTGTTAGCTCCTACACACAAACAGACACACACAGTCCACAGACAGGCTGTCAGTGTCAAAGAAAGGAGATACTGGCACCCACTCTTTTGTGTTTCTTCTGCTCTCTCAATCTGTCTCGCTTGCAGCACAGATGGCAGCGAATCCGCCCCAGAGTGATACCGACAAAGATCCCAGCACAACATTAACTCTCCCTCTTTGACACACTGACACTCATTTAAAAACACACGAGGAAAGTCGTACCAGCGTGTCGGTCTCAGACGGGATCTCATCCAGGTTGCGGCTTCGGGAAGGTTTCATCTTCTCCAGAAGAGGCTGCTCCCCCTGCTGGGAACAGAAGGGAGAGGCAGTCAGTCTACGGGCTTAATGAGCCTCGAGATTTGGTAAACAAGAAGGAGCAGAGCTCTCGGCTCTCGGCTTCAGGGAGAAAACACAACAGCAGTTACGCCCAGAAGATGTTGGTTTTCGTCTGCCGTTTTAGGCCAGACGAAGCATTCTACACAAATAATTAGATAGGACCTACTTACTGAAGTGAAAGCAGCTTCTTCATCTTCCAAACACATATTTGAGAAAGTGTCCCAACAGCAATCAGAACCTAAAAGCTTATTTCATTATGAAGGGAGGAACTGGAGCTGCCTGAAGCACATCCAGTGCCATCCATTCAAACTGAGAGACTAAACACTTTTTATTCAGCAGATGGTCACCGTCAAAGACTTATTGAATTTCTGCTCCATTAAGGAAATGTTAGTGTGAAGCATTTTTCAAATTTCACATTTCCACTGCGCTCCCCCGCCGTGCTGACTGTCACCGGCTTTAGATTCTGGATATTTAGCACATCAATGCAGAGTCGCATGCTGTTTTTCATGCTTCTTGCTTCATTTCATGCTGCATTCTTCACGTACTTTATGGTACTGTGTGCTACTTAGTCACACTGTTTTACTACAGCTTTATTGTTTTGCTATCCTGCCACTAGAAGCACTTTGCAATCTTATGTTAATGCCGTATCGCTCAGCTTCTCGTGTACTTTTACTATGACTTCTTAAGGGCCCAAGAAATAGAAGATAGAAATAGAAGAAGTTATAGTATTCACAAGAAATCTTGAGCCAACCCTAAGTTCTTTATGTTTGGCTAATAAAATGAGGAATGTGCAGCAATTTATTGAAATATGAACAAGCATACTTAAGGACAGCCTGCACAGCGTGCTGAGATATGCCACGTTTTCAGCAAATTACGTGTTTTAGTTGTAACAATAGTAGAGCCTACAAAGGGATGGCTCAAGACTTGTGCACAGTACCGTATATTCAACACTACTAAATTAAATTGTGTATCAAGTTTTTTTTCCCACAAGGTAACGTCAATGTAGAGAAAATACAAATACTCTTGAGTTTTTGCTGAGACGGACACAGGTCTCACAGCTTCACACCGTCACCGCACACAAGCTGAATTGCGCTGCATTTGGACACAGGTTTGAAAGCTTTCCGGTTGTAAAGTCAGATATCCTTCGTGAAGAGTTCAGATTCACTTCTAACAGGTGAGGCGTTTCAGTGAGTTACTCACCGGACTGAACGTGTCTCTGCCCAAACTGCCTTTGCTGTTCAGGCTGCCGATCTCCGTCTGAGAGCTCGACTGAGACATTCCCTCAAAGAACGGCCTGAGCAAACACACACACACACACACACGTTAACTTTTTATTCAGATACTTACATAACACACATTTATTTTTTAATGATAGACAGAAAGAAAGAGCAGAACAGAACAAAGTCAAGTAACACCGGTAAGACTTCTGGGTTCTGGGTCACTCTGAGGCTTTCTGATGTTATTGAAAATAATGACTCAGACTGGGCAGCGATTCTGTGTGGTTTAAGTATGCAAAGAAGAATTTTTGAGCAAAATAATTATTATTCAAAAGTTCTGATCAAAGTTAAAACTGACCCAGTTTTGGCTCATGCCAAGCTTTTAATCTGTGGCTGTAATGAGCAGCTTCGCCCAACAGAGGGGGCTCTGAATTGTTAATGAAAGTCCTCTCGGTGTGCTCGTCAGTGTCTGTGCAGGTGAAGCGGGAGTGTGGGGGTGAATATTAATGTCACGTCTGTGCCAGTGCTCGTACCTCAGCTTAGGTTTGGGCGTGCTCAAGATGCTGTCGGTCTCGTCCAGCTCCGGCCCGCTGTCGCTCGGGTTGTACATCTCCAGGCTGTCGTACAGCTCGTCCAGGTCCTCCTCCACCTCCTGGATCTGCTCCCTGGACACGTGCTCCAGGCCAAAACCAACCTGGGAGAGACGCACGGAGGAGAGGGTGACCAACACACACGGTCGCTGTGCAGCTTTAACACCTAGAGTTTCTGTTTATCACCTGAATCTGTCACTTCTCTTCACACAAACAGAAGCTATAAAAAGCACATCGACGACAGCCTCCCTTCCTTTAAATGAGCACTAATCTCTGTGCGTACAGGGGACAGACGTGTTGATACCAGCTGTGAAACCCGACACGGATCACTGCCCATTTCTCTGTTGACACCACGGGGCTTTGCAAGCCCGCAATTTCACAGAAGCTGAATATCAAAAGTGAAAGACGCGAGATGCTTACATGCCACAGTGACCTGGCTAACATCAGAGTGAGTCAGGCAGCTCAGCCACAAACTCCTAAACAGGGAGCCCAGTTATAGCAGTGATTTGGACTTAAAAGGTAAGTATTCATGCATGTAATCATAAGCAATACAAGCAGGGATAAACAGAAATAACATGAGTTTGGATCAGCACTCAACTCCAAAAATGTTCACTTCAGCGTGGGAACAGAGACGTCACGCACTCAAGAGCCAGCCAGTAAACCACACACAATGGATAATCATTTGTATTGTTATCTGATGTGATAGCATAGCTGGTTCTGCTTTCATAATGTAACACTATCCACCTGTGTGTGTGCGCATTTGTGTGAGATCACTGAGGGGGGAAAAACAAGGTGGAGACGCATTCGTTAGAAGCAACCACCTCAAAGTACTCCGACGGGTGTTTATATGTCTGTGGACAGACTTTTCATTGTGATTGTGTCATAGGCACACACGTGGCTGGCATCTCAACGAAAGCAGACTTGGACGGCAGGATATTTCCTTAAGGAAAAACACCAGCGCTGTAAACAATATCATTACAGTCGCTGGTACTGGGAATTTGTGTAAAACACTACTGATCCATCAGTTCAATCACAAGCTGCACTTTTGTAATATTTGTTGAAATACGTTGTGTTTTAACCTGCAGGAGGTCCTGAGTGTTTCAGATTGATGTGCATTCTCACTGAAAGCGCGCTTAGTGCATGATGTGAAGCTGTCCCCGCTGCTGCTATGGTGACGCTTTTCAACAAGTTTATGGTCTTTTTATGGGTCAAATGACAGGTGAGGTGTCAGGCCCTTTGTAGTGTTATTGTTTGTCGAGGGGATTGATTTAGTTATTAGGCAGTTGGTCAAATAAGGCCAAAGTCTTACTGCCTTTAGTACACGTGGACTGATGGTGCACCATCAGAGGAATAACCGTGAGACGGCTTTTGTCTGAGAACTCTTTACTATCGAGTCAGATGTGATCCCATTGCAAAAGCAATCTAGTTTGTTGTTCAACAAGGATAAGCTGGGGTAAAATTAGATTTCTATTGCAGCGATGAGTTTCCAGATAGTTAATAATTAAACTTATGGTTGAATCTATAAGAATCCAACTATCCTCTGCTCCTTATCTGAGTTTGGGTCACAGGGACTCTGGGGCGGTGGGGGACTGAGTGTTTCTCAAGAGAGCCCAGAGGTATAATCCCTCCAGCTAGTCTCCTGGCAGCCTTCTCTCGGTAGGACATGGTTGAAACACCTCTTTTAGGTGACGTCCAGGAAGTATCCTAATCAGGACCACCTAAACTGACTCCTTTAGCCCACGGGGCCTTGACCTGAAAAGGCTACATTGGTCCACAGGGGTTTGCTGCTTATTGGATTGAGCAGTGATCAGTGTGGAGGGCAATCCAATCCTCAGCTCCCATAACCAGTTTGCAGTACATGGAGCGTCACTTCTACCAAACCATCATTAAATAATCAGGTCAGATTTGACCAGAGGCCCTCATCAGATTAGATCACACAGACTGAACAAGACCCACCTTTGAACTCCACTTTTGTTTCAATCTCAACTAAACACCTAAAATTTTATAACTCTGTCTTGTGCGGCTGTGATGTTTTCCCAGTAACAAAATCTGTACACAAACAGACATAAACAACAAATATCAAACCGCCTTCGTGGTACTTAAAAAGTAGCAGAAAGAGTTTTGCTAGGATCAGCAATGTTTGTAATCACATGAATAAAGCAGAAGTAGATTTTCTGCAATACTGGTCACAGCAATACACACGGAAGATTTTACAATAATAGTGATCTGAGTAATTAAAATAAAAGAAGTCACATGTTCAGGCTAACACACAGTTAGGTCTGTAAGATTTGCCTCTGCACACCATTACAGCAGATCTTAAACCAGCTTTAATTAAAGAAAGTGTTGCATTCAATGTTCAGGAATTACAGACATTTTTATAACCAGTCTCCTGTTTTCAGATGCTCCGAATTAACTGAACACAAGTCTAGAAGGCTGACGTGTAGAGCTTATGGACGTCAGCAAATGCTGTTTCCTCACTTGGGATGCTTTGTTAGACCTTTAATGCAGCCGCTGCTTTTTTGTGGGTCTCTGCCTTCAGTAGCCAAAAATCTGCTCCACTGAGTTGAGATTAGGTGACTGACTTGAAGAAAATCACATTTATTTGCTTTAAGAATCTCTTGAGTTGCTTTTGCAGTTTGCTTTGGGTCATTATTTGCACTATGAAGCACTGTGTGACCAGTTCTGCAGCATATGACTGAATCTGAGCAGAAAGTACAGCCCTGTGCACTTCACAGTTCATCCTGCTGCTTGCATCTGCAGTCACATCATTAACAAACACTACTGACCCAGTTCCTCTGGCAGCCATACATGCCCTCGCCCTAACACTGCTGCCACTATGCTTCTCTTCCCATCATTCTGCTACATTTTCATCTTAGTTTCATCCGTCCACAAAAAACTCTCCAGAACTGTGCGTGCTCTTATAGATGTTTTCAGTCCAAGTCTGATGTGACTTAAGTGAAACCACTGATGGTTTTCACCCTATTGTAAAATCTCTGTATTTACATTCATCAAGAGTTTCTCCCTACCTTAGACAGCCGCCTCCTCAAGAGTGTTCATCACATGGTTAAATGCTGTGAAGCTGTTCTTTTAACCATGGAAATAATTCTTTCATCGTGCACTTTGGCCGTCTTCTGTGCTCTATTAGGCTTTTTAGTGTAGCTGAGCTGCTGAGTGCATTCATTCTTTCTAACAATGCACCAGACTGTTGATTCTTTTCGCTACTGAAGTTTTTGCTCTTTCTGTGACAGGTTTCCTGAGATTTGCAGGCTTAATGACGGCATACTTCACTTGCACCGACATCTCTTGGGCCTCATATTTAAAATCCCAGTGAAAAGCTACCAAATACAAGTTTAATTAACTCCAGATCTTTTATCCTCTTAATTTGTCATTGATTAATGAATGGATGGGCATCATCTGGCTGCTGTGCAGCGAGTTATCCAATTAATTAAAAAAAAAAAACCCTCGACTTAAAGCTGAAAATCTGCACGTTAATACCAAATCTGAAACTCCTCTGTGGTGGTGTGCAGACACAAAATTACACAAACAATCCAACTGTATGAAATCAAACAAAATCAATATGCCGTATACGCTTATACAAATAAAATAGCAATATTCCAATTTGCAATTTTGAAAAGCGACACGAGCAAGCACAGGATGCAAACACAGACGAACAAAATTCGATTGGTAAAGACACAGAGGGAAGGCAATGAAATTTTAATAGATTGTAACACACACGCACCCACTTTGAACAGCACACACATATTTTGCTTGACAGAAGCACACAAACACACACACACACAAAGATCTTTGTTCTATTTTAAATTACAATGTCGTTGTGAGCTGCCAGCTGAATCTCAGTTGTTCTGCCACATCTCTCCCACACATCTCCATGTGTCTTCAAAGCTCAACTGAAATACACGTCGACTCCCAACAACCTGGCAAACGCACACTCTGAACCTTGCACATAAAGCCGAAGTGTGGACGTGTGATATAAGTGATCAGGAAGGAAGAAGAGCCACGGAGAGGGGAGGGGAATAGAAGAGAGAAAAACAACGGAGAAATGAGCACCCACCTCATCTGTCACTTTAAACCTTTTCAGCAAGGCGACAAACTTCTGTTTGATGTTGGGTTGCTGTGAGAGAGAAAATGGAAAAAAAGGCACAACGTGAAACTCGGAGATAGATGTTCATATCAGTGTGTGTGCATGTGTGTGTGGGGGGGAGAACACGACAGCCTAGGGAAAACCGACAGGAGGCAATCTCCACGCACTTTTCACGCCTGATGAGTCAAAACAGCAGCAGTTAATGGATGCAGCATCACTTCTGCAAAGGAAAAAATGTGTCTCGTGTTATTACACTGGAATATGTGAGAGCGGGCCCGTTACCGAGGTTATCCAAGTCGACGCTTCCCAACACGAGATGCGTTTCCTGAATAATCGTAAAGGACTGATTATCTTATTCAAAAAGTGATCTGAAAAAGGAAGACGTAACATTTATTGAACGCGAGTCTGGAGTTTTTCTTGAAACGTGCAACATCTGTTCGACTCGGCAGTTCAAAATTCAATTAAATTTTTGCGTGCGTGACATTTGTGAGCCAGACGTGATTATCCTGCAAAACGGCAGCGGATCTTCAAATGCACAAGTTATTTTTACCTCAAAAACTAAATCCAAGACTATTTCTAAAACACTAGACTTTTTTTTCCCCCTGTAATAACCATTTGACGGCCTCATAGGTGAGTTGATATGCTTACTAACTAATTTGCACACGCAGCAGTTGCAGAGAAATGTTATAATTTATTGAGCCACCTGGTCTCTTGTATTAGCCTCTGGCTCATACTCTACAAACACATCACATAACACCACCGTTGCTTTAAATGATAATGTAGTAAGCTCCAGGCAGCTGGTGACATTGTTGCAATTGCTCTGTTGACACAAAATAACTGCAATATGTTTAGAATAGGGTTTTTTTTTCCAATGTTGCAGTAAAGCTAAAGCAACTAAATACAATGTATTCACAAATAACGCATTCATTTCAGACATAAATGTATAAGAGTATACAAAAGGTTCAGCTAAACAAAAATCAGAAACAAAGAAGGAATAAATCACATGGTCTAGTATGAATGGCCATGGGGGAGGTTTGACACCAGTGCTCTAATGTATTTACTGTCACATGTCAATCAATGGTATCCTGCATTCTCATTGGTAGTCACTTTAATTGCTCACTTCAACCGTCAGAAAAGTTAAACTCAAGACCCGCCCACTATGTACTGCCGGCGATCATTTCCCCCATGGTTATTTGAAGTCATGGATTTCTATGGGGACTGGTTGCCATGGTGCCGCCAGTCACTGTGTGAATACCCCTTAACTCTGGACGTACCCACCCCACCTGTTAGCTGTCAGTTATTTTGCCAAAGGTCACTAACAACATTCACTGTGTGGCCCTACAAACTGCCCATTCACCTCTAAGCTGTAGTAGTAGAACATTGTAGCAGTAATAGAGGTAGTTTATAAGGTAGCGAGCAGCAACCACCATAGCAGCTTCTGCAGTTCCTCCAATCACCACTCGAGGATGCTTCTAGAAGCAAAGCACACAGACTTTCATATCCAAATGATCAACATCACTGCAGAACGTGCTTACAGCCCAGTCCAAAACCTGTTTTGATTTCAGCAGCACATTTTTTCCCCCTAACATCGATGTTCACAGTTGTATGACTCACCCACTGAAATATTAAGCAGCAACAAGTCTTAGCTGTTTGTCAGACAGGTGGATGCCAACAGAGGCGTAGCTGCAGCTCCCTGTGACTAACGTTTGTCCTTTCGGTATCTCTGTGTTCATCTATTTGTTAATGTGCATCAGTGATTTGTGGCTTTACTGGATTCTTACATAATTCTGCATAAATCTAATAAACACTACGATTTTTCGGGTATGTAATTACCTGGATCGGTCAAAAACAGATTATTCTGCATGAATATTTAATCTAGAAAGCAATTTACTAAATGTACTTTGCAAAAAATTGACTTTGATCCTATGATAGTGATCTAAATTTATATTAGTCAATGTGATTATTGCCCAACTGTATTTACAAAGGCAGGACCTCTATTATTGTCCGCTGTGTTTTATAACTCATGACTTAGATGTCCTGATTGGACATGAAAAATACAGATAATGAACAAAAGGCATAGTTTCAAGCGCTTGGCATCATCCTCTTATTCTGTGACATTAATTTTAATGCACAAAGTCAAGCAGCAAATACAGCCGACTCATAAACACACAACTGTCCTTGCAAACACTGCAGTTCACTGTTTAAATATGAAGATTATTCTACCTGAAGCCATCTTTGGGACACGGCATGTTTTTCTTTTTTTAAAATTAGTGGAAATCCAACAATCTTCGCATGCGTGGGAATCTACTTCAGGCCAAACGTTAAAATAAAATTATCAGCGTTGATTTTGGTTTAAAAAAAAACAACAACCCAGAAACAAAACAAAAAAAGAAAGGAAGAAAAACTCAGTTTGGATGTAAAAAAATGAAAAAAAAAAGTACAAAGCAAAGCTTTCATCTGCAAAACAAGTGGGTGTCTGAGTGGCTGTGGAGAGTGAGAGTGTTTTGGAGGATTTGTGGCAATTTGCTGCTACGCAGTGGAGAGGGTCGGCTTCATGTCGGACCTCCTGGGGACGCACAGGGTGCAGGGTCTGCTGTAGGGGCTTTTAAGAGCGAGTACATATTTAATGTGTGTGTAGCAGTGCAGGTGGTTAGTGTGTGCATGTGTGTGTTCTATAGAATCTACAGAGGTGCTGCAATAACAGCCTCCTTAGACAAACACAAGCACGCACATACCAAATGCTGCCTTTCTTCTGCTAAGCTGCAGCTCTACCTTCATTTTTTCCAGGGTGATTTAAAAAAAATTAAAATTGTGTTGTAATCTGTGCCTCCTGCTGAGCCTTTATGTACAGTTTTTGTGTGAGCGTGTGTGTCCGTGCATCCTCAGGTTAAACTCGGCTGATTACACGTAGAGTGAATGAGCGGCAGAAAATGGATTTGCAGATAAACCAACACGGGAGCGAGCCAGGCCGAGAGAGAGAGACAGGAGCGGGAGGGGAGGTTGGGGCGAGCAGATAAGGAGGAGAGGTTGAATGAGGTGAGGCGAGAGGCTGCGCAGGAGGAGGGAGGGTTGTTGAGTCCAGTCAAATCAAATTTATCTGAAACGGCCGTCGCACGAAGCGGGTTTGCTGCAAAAGTGCTTCACGGACAAAATAAGCAGGAAGACAGAAAAACGAGTATAAAAGAGAGGGAGGATGAAGGGGGAGATCAGGGAGGGGGCTTTTCTTCTCCTTACCCTGGTGATACCAGCGTTGGAAGGCAGCTTACGCCTCGGCTTCTTCTTCCTCACCTCCTCGTCTTCATCAAACAGATACTGAGAAGGAAAAAGTGAGAGAAACACGAATGAGAGGAAGACGAGGAGAGCAAGTGGTGTTTTAAAGGTTAGTTCAAGGTCGTCAACTTCAGCTATAAGAAAATAAAAACTAATAATGAGTCTTAGCGACACAATTTGTCTGCGTGGTTACACTGTTGCTCCTGGTAACATGGATACATTGTTTTTTCATTCAGCTGCTGGCTGAATGAAGATAACTCAGCTGAAGCCAAAACCACTATTTCTCTTTATTTTGTGTTTTTTGGTTGTCGTTCCTCCTTTTGTGCCAGCGAAACAAAGAAATGTTCAATACAAATGTATTTACTTATTTTTAGACATGGTTTATTCTTTTTTGCTCTTCGTTTTTAAACACTCCTTCAAGTGAAAAACTGAAAGACGCTTAAATTTATCAGATCGCTTGTCATAAAAACAAGGAAACACACCCATAATTTAGAAATCTGTCAAAAACTCTTTTATAACCAAATTTGAGCCGACACACTGGACCTCATGATGCTAAACCACTTAAAACCAAATTTTCTGTTCCGGAGTAAATAACTGTAATTATGCATCTTCATCAAAAAATAATAATGTGCTTTCCAGCTTTTTCTGCTTTTTTCTAAAACAGTAAATTAAAAAAAAATTCACGGATAACAAAAATAATTATGTTTTAGTATTAAAAGTAAGTAAAAACATCATTTTGATTAAAGAGCTTGCACATCCTGGCGGATTAATTACTGCCAACATCAGTTTTTAGGTTTCTGTAATTACTAATACTGTGACTTAAACCTTAGGTGCAGCTCAAATAACTTAATAAGTAGGTCACTAAATGTATTCTTATTTTTCAGTAGACCGATATCAGTAAACAAGGCTGATATTAACCAATACAGATAATTGGGTGCTATATTCATGCATGATCAGTATTCATCTGAAATGTAGTTTCTTCAGGAGAATTTTTCATAATATAATATCACAATCCTTTAATGTCATTAATGCACTAACCAAAGTCAGTGCACAAATCTGGAAATCTGGGAACACTGGCTCGCCGTGTTGCCAGATGACAAGTAGAGCAGAATAGATGTGGCTAACTTGGCTGAGCCTGACGTTCAATTAAAATCAATTAAAACAACAGCTTGTGTTTATTCCCCCCCATCTGTCTCTCATTTAGCAGTGTTGAAATGTCCCTCAAAACTCAACTTAACTTGCCCTTGGTTATATTATCATCAAAGCACACAAAAACCATGAAAACAAGAAACCCAGCTCTGACCCGATTCCTGCTTCAGTATTGAAGTTAATTCTTCACCTCTCTACCGTAACGCCCTGCGCTCCGTTTATCCTCCCTCTTGGCGCTTGGATTCCCTCCGTCTCTCCCTTCTGCCTTTTCAATCTGGCTCCCAAAAGCCTCATTGCTCTTTTCTTATCTCTCCATGCTGTCTTTTTGCTCCTTTCAATCTCTCGCACCGATGGGCGCCAATTCCCCTTACGTCCCCCCGAGACCCACCGTCTTCTCTCTCGTAATCTCAGAAAGAAGGTAACATAATAAAGAGAGCACCAGTGCTCTGCTGATCATCACACCAGTGTCACTGTGAACTGATGCTCCTGGGGAAAACCCAATAACCCCGTCGGTTTGACCAAATCTGGACGACTCGCTTTTTCTATTGTTTCTGTGTCTGTTTATACAAAAATATTTATTTGTAGACGTGGAAATCAGTGGGAATTATGGTATTGGTTCAAATGTGAGTGCTGGGTTTTTGATTTTTAGATGTTTTCATTCTTTGTAAAGCTGTAAATATAAATTATTTATGATCTGTGCTGCTCACATAGTTTCAGCAGCCGCTTCCATGATGTAAAACAACTTGAAAATGGAGGGCGAGGCATTAATATTTAATTAAAACAACAACAAAAAACTCGTGTTGAAAAGTGTAGAAATCATATTAGGTCAAATGTGATGGCATTAAATGTTTTCCAAAGCAAGCAGAGTGACTGCAAGATTAATCATGAAGTGATTGTTGTCCTCATCTCAACACACCTGCCCATGAATGGGGTCATCACTGCCTTCCTGCTCTGACGAGTAGCTCTCCTCCTCTTCTTCAGAGTAGTTGTCGATGTCTGGAGAACGATCTAGGGAGACGCAGAAAAAGAGACGCCACTGAGGAATGGGAGCAAACTGACAGGAGGAGGGCAGACACAGACTATTAGAGAGAAAGATAGATTCGGTGAGATGATGTGCGCACCAGACATCTTTGCTTTAGGTCCCTCGTGATCGATGGGCTGACTCGACAGGGAGTAGACTCTGATCTCAGCGACGGGCACTGAGGCATCCTTCACCTGGCTGTGCAGCCCCAGGATCTGGGCACCCTCGCTGGGGTGCTGCATCACCTTGAGGAAGGAAAAACGCAGCAGCGTTTAAACGAGATCAGAGTCAGCCGGATTAAATCTGTATCGTGCAGATGGCATCATGTTTGCCGTGAATAATGTTCTAGATGATATCAGACTACCCAGAACTGGATAAATCTTTAATTTCAACTTGAGGCTGGCTTCAAAAGCAAGTCAATCCACATAGGCTCCCATGTTAAAGTTAGAGGATAAACAAGCATGTTTACAGCGTGAACGATTAACCCACTTGTTTAAACTATATTAACACTTAAAGTTTGTGTTATTAGAGGCTTAACAGTTTTAGGTTAAATGTTTAGCTCAGCTCATTTACCACTGGACTTCACCTTAGCTAATTAACCACTAAGCTCCCACTAATCTTTACCTTAACTAATTTATTTAAGCCTCTACTATGTCTACTTGTCACCTTTTGGGGCATTTCTAATGTCATTTTTACTGTCTGGTTGACTCTTGCAAACACACCCTTGTTATTCATTTCTATGCATCTACTCAGCATTAATTAGCAGGTATCTGTACAGTCTTATTGGTGCACCTTGCTAACTAATTATATATCTTCGTACTTCCCTCTCGTGTCCAAATATGGTCACTACTGGCTCCTGAAGAACCAGAATGACACTTTGTAAACAAACAGGTCAAGTCACAGTGGGTACTTGATCTTTTTGTATACAGACTATCACAAAAGAATTGTTACATATTCTGTATAACAGAGTATAATGAAATGTAAATGTATCCACATTCTAGCTACGTTTTTATCCACAAGTATCCACAACTTAGTGTGTGCTAGCGCCTGTATGAGATTTGAATAAAATCTCGACGTTCTCTTTAAAAGAAACTCTTCCCAAATGAGCGTCTGAATATTCAAATAGCAGCATGCAAACAGAAACAAGGAGACTGAAAAAACAAAGAAGTCAGATAATCTTTTTAACTGAATTATTGAGGATAAAATCGACTTATTTCCATTCTTGGTCTTCCTGTACAGACAAAGTAGGGATACACTGGACTATACATCATTTAAACAGCATTAGACGAGGAGGGGAAACAGCAGTGAAGCAACAGAGACTGGCATGAAAGCTCTGCAGATGGAGAGAAATGCAGAAGCTGAATCTGAGTCGAACGACAATAAAGAAACCGGGAGACAAAACAAGGCTGAGGAAAATGAACAAAACCAGACGCCGACAGAGAAAGCAGGCACAGGCGAGGAAGAGGCAATCAATTCTCTGTGCGGCTGCAGCAAAGAGCAGCGCCACGTGTGCTGTGTGTCTGTGTGTGTTTGTGCGTCTAACCGAGTGACACCCAGCCTCTCTCAGGAATCTGGTCACACTCGCACATTTAATGAAGTCTGAGCAGCTTATTATGGAGCCAGCCTTAGCCAAACATTCAAGGAGAGAGACGTTATTGCCGTGCATCCATTCACCTACACTGGTGCACATGCTGCCGATAGCCTCCCGAAGCTTCCTGCAGCTGCTAATTTTAACCATTTTCTCAAAGAAAGACAATTATGCAAATCTGTCAAACAGCATGAAGGCAGAACATGCGTGTCTGAGGATGAACACAGACGTAACTCGACTGCTTTTCCCCTCATGAAGACAGTAAAACCCACAGAAGGATTCAGTGCAGGCGCATCTTCTGAATCTTTATGCAGTTTTAAAAATTAAAGTAGTTAAATGCCACCTGAGCTCTTGATGCTTTATTTTCTTCAGGTAGTTAAAAATTAAATAGCAGTAATGATGACTTTAATATGATTTTAATTTAATATATCTTCAAAGCCTAAAAGTCAGAAACATTTATAGATATTGATTAAATTAAGAAAAAGTAATGAAACCAATGTTTTATTTCTCAGTATCGTGGAAGCACACGGGCAATAAATGACAAGATGATTTTAAAGGAATTTTTATGTCAGCTCGCTCTCACACTTCCACTTCTTGCAAAATTGTGCATTTTTATGGAGGATTTCATGGTGCTTAAAAAGTGACAACCAATAATTTTACACCGCTAGATCTTTGAATAACCTCCCTCCACCAATGACATCACATAAAACCTCCAACTGAAAGTGAGCCTGTGTGGTTTGCACGCTCTACAAAAAAAAAAAAAAAATTAACAGTAATTTAAAGCTTTAAAGTCAGACTCTCTATTTGCCTCGTACAAATAAAAAAAATCACAACTCACACAATAAACCCCCTGTGAGCATTGTTCATGTACGAACAGATTAGGTAGATATCCAAATAGTCTGGAGATAGTTTGTAACAAAGGTAATAAGGAGTCGGTTCGTATCTACTGTGCAGGATTTAACAGTAAATCACAAGCTAACAGCTCTCTGAATGAATGAATTTCGAGCTATGTGTGAATCAGCTTCACTTCTAGATTAAGACTGGAAGCCTTTCACACCAATTGCCTCTAAAGTGTTTACTACCAGGTAAATCAAAGCCATTCGTTACTCTCATTATTAGTCGCTTTGATCGTTCGCCTTGAAGTTGAGAAAGTTTATCTTGAGTCCTGCCCACTAGTTGCTAGTTTGCCCATATTTTTACCACATTTTTGAACATAGTTGCTTCACTTTCTATCGTCTCTGATGGCTGTGAATCACTTCCAGAGTGGACGTAGTTTCAGTCCCCAAAGAAAAGTCCAGCTTCAAAACATTAAAAAAGCAGCTTGACACCAAAAAAACCCCTAAAATGTGTGGGTGGTCTACTGCTAACCTGCTCCTGTGCAGCATTCAATCTTTAACCACCTCACCAGTGTAAGCTTTTATTAGGGCTCAGGATCACGGCTGCTTGATTGACAGGTGAGAGGAGCACAGGCTGACTGCTAAACTTCACCTCGGCCGCTTTGAGTTGCTAATCTCGACCTCAAGGCCGTATCTGTGGTGTTGGTGGCTTTTGTAGCATTTTGTATGCAGACAAATAAAACAGCTTCCTGTGTGGTCCGAGACAATAAGAGCTTGTCAGAGAGGTCTGTGCTGTGTTTCTGTGAGTGTCTCATTAGTCTGTTATTGTGCACTAATTAGCAGCCATCCTTCTCTGTAATGTAAACATATAACACAGCTTATTGGCGCACTTTACCAACTAAGCTTGCTACGACTTCAATAGAAAACTGCAGAACAGTGCTTCACATCACACAGACTACTCTGCCTTTGTATAACATTCATGGCTGTGTCACACTTGCTCTCAACAGTAACTTTGTCGACACACTTTCACTTAGACGTAACTTATGTAAGTATTTTATTATGGCCCATAACTGAAGGCAGCTGCTGAGTTTGTGTTCATTTATTCAAACAAAGCACTGATTGCAGTGAACACATACTGTGCAGTGTGACGGTTAAAGATAGCTATACTCAGTCTCCAAAATACATGGCAGCTTCTGAAAATTTCTGCAAAATGAACTTTGTGCATTTTTTCTGTGGATTAAATTTGCCATCCCACGAGGCATCGGGGGGCTTTGGTGCACATGTCTGTTGAGACACCATGAGTGTATAGAATAGTTAAAAACGAAAAAAATGTAACTGAAATTACACATTTTCAGCACTAACAGTCAAAATAAAACCGAGTTGCGCAAATCTACAAATCTACTATGGCAACTAAATGAAAGGAAACTGAAGTGTGGAGAAAACTTCAAAATAAAAGCAAAATGAAAACAAATGAAGAATTCTAAATATGCAAAAATACGCAGCCACTGTTGGACAATGTTTAGTAACACTCGAGGAATTAAAGGTTCAAAGCCCGCTCAAACGCGACGTAGCCCATAACTACGACTGCAGTGAGTCCATCACTCCACTCAGAAATCGACTAACCCGTTAACCTGGTTCTCGAGTCTCACCGTACCTTGTTGGTACAAAAATACTACTTTGTAGTAGGGCTGCCACAAACAATTATTTTGATAGTCGACTAATCAGATCATGCATCCATTGGACGTACAGCGTACAGCTTATTGCACCAGCAGCATCTGCTCTTATATAACTATCATTAGCTTAAAGCTTTAAGTGTTTAAGGTATGTGCTAACTAAAAATAAAGACAAGATGATAGTTTATTAAATTTTAATGAAATTTGTAGATTGTTTCGGTGAAGTTTAATAAACTCCTTGCTATCTAAAATATAACAGGACACCGGAGTATATTCTCAAGCATCTCACACTTCTGATAATCAGATGTCTGCTTGATGTTTATGCAGCTGTGTAAAAACTATAACTTTAATCTCAGCCAAACCGATTTACTGAGGAACAAATAAAATACTGAAAAAAGCCAAACAATAACATTTTTAAGTTATCTAAGTGACTTATAAATCATGTTTAACCTGAGTAGCGAAAGACTGCGGTGGGTTTGAAAACGATTTGCAGGGAGTCCGGTGTTCTCACGGCTCTAGTGAGCCTTGCCCCCGGCTAGCTATCGAGCTAGTGGGTAACAGACGTCTCCGAAACCTAGGAGCGCTTTTGAAAACATGTGGCGTCTTGATAAACTGAGCAGATGTTTGAGGTTTACACAGCTACATTCTCGCTTGAAAATATGTTAAACGTTTATTTTGTGACCCAGAAAGAATAATAAGAGTAATATTAAAACTAAGTAGCTGCCACCATTGTTGTAAACTGAGCTGGGCTGCGCTATGAATTCTGGGACAGAGCTACTTCTTCTTCTCCGGGGTTTAACAGCAGCTGGCATCCTTGAACATGCAGTGCTGCCATCTTCTGTTTCAGTCCGTTATTACACTCTTAAATCCTACTACTAATTCCTGCGTCTTTTGGGATCTTACAAAGCTTCAAACGACGTGTCGACTATTAAATCAGTCGTCGACGATTTTGATAGTCGACGTAATCGTGACTTGTCGACTAATCGTGGCAGCCCTACTTTGTAGCAGTTAAACTGTGATATCCTTGGTATTTTTCGACGATTTATCTAAAGAAAAGGAAACAAATGATGTGTTCTTGCAACATGCTGATAGTAACAAAGTGCCTAAAGATACAATTGTTATCTGTAATGTGTAGACACAACACTGGTTAGTCCAGAGAGACTGGACTGAAAATATGTGGAAAAAGCAGCCCTACAAAAGCTTTTAAAGACCTTCAGAAATCCTGGAGAACTTTTGCTCCGTACCACATGAAAGGCTATTCAGAAGCAAAATATAAAGAAATGGGGAGTGGCTCAAGACTTTTGCGCCGTCCTGAACTTCTTCTAAGTTATCCTTCATTTGCTTCCCAACCAGTCACAGCTTCTTGAACCTGGTTCTGGAAGTTTCTTCCTGTCAAAAGGGAGTTCTTCCTTCCCACTGTCATCAAAGTGCTCGCTCATAGGGGCTCATCTGATTGTTGGGGTTTCTCTGTATTATTATAGAGTCTTTACCTTACAATGTAACGCACCTTGCTGCTGTAGTGATCTGGTGCTGTATAAATAAAACTGAATTTGTAAGATTTCAGATTCAGAAGCAAAATGTTTCTGAAATCATGAACAGGTTCAGCAGTTCATTCTCCTCCTGCTGCTTGCAGGGTCAGTGGAAACTACCTGTCATATTAAGGCAGCACAGTGCCATCAACATGACATTTCTCTGTGACTCTGAAAGCCCACATGTGTCCCCTGTAGCGTATTATTTTCCTGACACACACACAGAGCTTTAGGCAGAATATGGCAGCAGAGTAACTTCTGCTGTGGCTCAGAGGGAATGAGTTTGAACCTGCCATACGTACGAGTCTGAATTTATGGCCTCTGCCCTTTATAAAGCACTCAACAGACAAATTGTCTGTTGAGACTGGCTCCGGAATAAAATGTGACTTTATTATATATGCAGGGACGGCCATGGAAAGCCAGCAGGCACCAAAAACATAGTTTAATCAGGACTGGAAGTCTGACTTAGGGTTGGATGTATTATAACAGCTCACTCTACCGTATTTGGTTCAGTTCCATCTACAAAGGCACTCCTGTAAACATGAGATCAGACCCGTTTGTTGAGTGACTGTGGATTTATGTTCTTTTCTCTCCATAAAACATTTTATGTGAAGCCAGTGAGTTGAAGGTGTTTTACACATTTAATAATCCTGACTCACACACACACACACACACACACACACACACGCACACGCACACAGCTGGTGAAAGCTAACAGGCGTTCCTAAAGGACAAAGACCGTCCACACGTGCGCACACAAGTACAGACGGCATAAATCACCAGCCTTTTAAAGCAGTTTCATATCGGAGGAGGCAGGGAATGTGAGGAGCTTTTGGCAGAAGAGGCTGAAATTTAATTGTACGTTTGATTTATGGCGACATTTATGTCGGCCGAGAAGAGGATGCCGGGCCAGAGATCAAAATCCAGCGTCTGATTTGAAAGCGCACTCGGCGAATTGAGTTTACGTGAAGGTTAAATGAAGGTTGGCAATAAATACGTTTTGCGAGCCACCGCTGTGAATGAAAATTTCCTGAATGACAAAGGAGGAGAGGAATGATGTGTATGAAGGGAGCTGCCGCAAGAGAGGAGCATCGCGGATTATCGTGCTGGATATTAGCTTTAGAAAACGTTCTGCGAAGACCGGCTGAGAAATGAAGATCGGATTTAAGCAGAGGGCAGAAGCTGCATGTTTAGAGCGATGAGACCGTGACCGGTGGCTTGTTGGGTCAACAGCTCAGATCAGCTGGGACTTTTGTCTGGCTGCAAAGGATGAGACTCCACTGACTCGACAGCTCGCAGCTGATGCACCCTCAAACATGCAGCTTAACCTCCATCTGCTGCCTCAGAGGGGCCCAGTGCTGGAAATGTAAGAATAAATAATAATACTATAGCCACTCGTCTGTTAAAGCAAAGTGCAATCGCTCACCTGCCTGATACTCATTTCCCTGCAATGCTGACACAAACACGAGATTCTGCAAAGTCGCAACTCTGTGCTTCACCTCTTTGAAGACCGCAGAGAATGTAACTGCTGCTGAGAGGACGCGTGACCGTCTCACAGTTGGTGTTTCACTTTGAATTTTCTACATTTTTGGGAACGAGCTCAATCTTGAACACTGTCAGAGGATTTCGTCTGTTTTTTCAGAAACGTTCAGCTGGACTTAAAGACAAACAGATGGAAATTTGGCCATAAATCAAGAATGATAGAATTTAATGATATCACGATATGTGGCATCATGGTGGTGCAGTGGTTAGTGCGGTTAGCTTAATTGGTGAATCTAAATTGCCTGTAGGTGTGAATGTGAGTGTGAATGGTAGCCCTGCGACAGACTGGCGACCTGCCCAGGTTGTACCCCAACTCTTACCCTTTGGCAGCGGTAGTATGGTGGTACATCCCTGAATTAGATAAATGGAAGAAAACAGATGTATGGATGTTTAACCGACATGTGTGGAAGCTGGTAAGAAGAGATTTCAAACGATCACCGATTGGTGGATTTAATTGCCCTGTTCCCTACGTGTTGGATACTTAACATACATTTTCACAACTTCTCGCTCTCCTGTAATCATAACACTCTGCATAAAATAGAGCTTTTGTGGACAAAAACACAACACAAACGCTGCTCCTCTCTGCCTCTTTCTCTCTCACACGCACTCATGGAAAACATCTAAACATCCGAACAATCATTAAGACTCTCCCTCCTTCCACATCTTAAATTATCTATCTCCATTCAGCTCCCTTTGTTATCTTATTTACCTCAAATTGTTTGCTAGCAGCTAGCAGCAGTCAAACTCTGACAATAGAAACGATCCCGCTGCTCTTTCTCCAGAAATTGTTCGCTCTAGTTTTGACTCGTCACAGTCTTTTGTTTGGAGAGCACTACAACTGTGCAAAAGTGCCGCGGACAAGGTCAGCTGGCACAGATGTCTCCTATAAGGGCTTCGGGCTAAACATTATTTTCCATCACTAGCCGATGAATCATCTATAAATGTTTCCACAAAAAGCTGCAGCACTGCTTCCAGTAAAGAAACGCTGAGGGTTTATTTATGGGTTTAAATAAATGCACATTGCTATTCAAAGAAGCTAAACCTAATTTAGAAAAACACATTTAGAAAGATAAAAAAAAAAGGCCAACAGAAGACGTATTGAATGTAGCTCAAATGTCCCATTTTCACAGGTTTATTCTACATGCAATAAATGCAGCACATTTAAGGCATTTGAGGAAACGTCAGGAATAATCAAGGAGGAAGAAACTGAAGAGGCAAGTGATCAGATTTAAAGGTTAAGAAAAACAGCATAAATCACCTCTGCAGGTTTACGTTACCTCGGCCATGTTGATTAGACCCAAAGCCAGGGTCTTGTAGCCCAGGATGGTCCTGTTCTTGTATCGCTTGCGCCTCTGCAGCATGATCTGAAGCTTGTTGGCATCTCTCTTTAAGAAATGTGGATACTGCAGGTAGAAACACACACACACACACACAACACTTATTTCCTGAATGAATTCAGATGTTTCAATAAATAATGTTTATTTCTCAGGACTTGATAATTAGACTGATCCAAACGGCTTCTTGTATAAGTCCCCTCACACACACTGACCTCGCTCAGCATCCCCAGTTGTCAAACTACTTCGTCTGAGCCCAACTATGACATAACCCATCATTAACGATCTCAGCAGCTGCACTATAAATGGAACCAAACTTGCTCCTGTAACAATGTTTAAAGCCGTGAAACGACTCCGGTGGCTCGATTTTAATAAGCTTCCTCTCCGCAGTGCTGCTGCTGTAGGAAGTTTAATGTATAATGTATAATGCCTGGCTCGGTGCACTTGGCAAGCTCCAGAGAGAGAAACTCCCTGACCTTTTAGCAGCGTTTTAGAGTCATGGAAATCGGAAAGGATGATTTAGAGCACAAGAAAACCCCGCTGGGAACTACATTAACCACGCTCTGCCTTAATGCACTCCGTATTGTTGCTGTATGGAGAGTTGCAGGCGACACTTCTGCAGCTTTGTGTAAACTTTTCCAAACTATCCCAAACTGTTTTAATATCACAGGTGCAAATGCATCAGAGCTAAAGGATCCGCTTCCCTGATCCTCCCTCATCTAGCAACGCTAAAGTTTTCCATGTTTGTAAAGATACAGTACTGTGCAAAAGTCTTACGCCGCTCCACATTTCTTTATGTTTTGCTAATAAAATTGGAAATAGGTGCAACAGTTTACTGAGGCGTGTAAAACATACATAATGGAGTATATAAGGCAAAAACTGAGTTTGCACAATTCTAATGAGCTTAAAAGTCAATATTTGGTATGACCACCTTTACTCTTCATCACAGCCTGAACTCTCTGAGGAAGCTTTCTTCTCATTTCTTTAAGTAGACTTCAGGAATAGTTCTCCAGGTTTCTTGAAGGACATTCAACGCTCTTCTTTGGATGTTTCTGCCTTTTGTTCTGTTCTCTGTCAAGATGATCCCACACTGCTCTGGGGAGGCCAATCCATGACTGATAGTGCTTCATTGTGTGTTTTTCTATCCAGGTGTGCTTTCACTGTACTGGCAGTGCTTCGTGAATTATTGCTACACTGAAAACTGAAGCCAGTTTCACTCAGACACTGTACAGATGGTATTGCATGGCAGATCAAAATCTGACTGTACATTTCTGCGTTCATAATTCCCCAATTTTGACAAGATCTGCAACATCACTGACTGAAATGCAGCCCAAATCATGACGGAGCTTCCACCGTGTTTTACAGATGACTGCAGACACTCACTGTTATGAGTGTCTCCTGACCTTTTCTGGACATATTGATGATCATTTGACCGAAAAAATGTAAATATGAATTTTGGATTAATGACTCTATCAGACCTGTTACCACTGATTTTCACTTAGAGAACTTAAAATTGGTTATTTGCTAAGTTGTCTGTCACATGTAGACACAACACTGGTTCATCTCTTGATTTAGGCGCCTTTTTGATGCTTGAATGGTTCACAGATCAGTGCACAGCTTAACAAATAAATATTGCTGTGAAAACGATCAGGTACAAAGACTGGAGTGAAAATGAAAATCAGCCAATGTCAAACAAAACACAGAGACCTTCAGAAGGCCTGGGGAACATTTGATCCAAACCACTATGAAAAAATTACAAGAAGGCTCCTCGGTAAAATATAAAGAAATGACGGTTGGCTCAAGACTTTTGCACTTCTGAAGCTAGAGATTCAATTTTTTGTGTTATTGTTGTGGCTATGTTTTCTGTAGAAACAGAAAGTTATTGTTTGGCTGTGATTGACGGGTCCCTGATCTCGCTGAACCTTTGTTCGTACCTGGAGGGAGAAGGTGAGCTGCAGATCGGTCTCCGTCAGTCCTGCTGAGGACAGCAAGATCTCATTGGAGCGCAGGATCCGCTTGGAGCCCTGAAGACGAGACACAGACTGATGACTACAGTAGAAACGGTGAAAGTAAAGAAAGCAAGCAAGAAAAAAAGAGAAAGATTTCTATTAGCGTGCCCTAGCTAACTCCAGCAGACTCATCATTATCATCAGCCATGCACAGCCGGAGGAGGAGGTGAGGAAGGAGAAATGCCTGATAGGAGAAAGCAGGGCTGGAAGACTGAGCGAGCGGCAGCCGCATGGAAAAAGAATTAAACCAGCTTAAAGAGCCTTATGTGAGAGAGCAGCAGAGAATTTAATGGTTTACTTAGAAAACAAGATGATAGCAATCAAGACTGAAAACAAGCCAGCGAGTAGAAGTTTGGAGTGGAGCCCTGGCATTAGAGAGAGAAATGACAACAAAATGTGACAAAATGCAGTATTTTTGAAGTATTCTGTGCTAACTTTAACTAACTTGGCCGCCTGCGCTGCCAAAAAGCTCTCCAATGGTCAGAAAAAGTGGGATTTGGCAGCGCTGTTCCTTCTGCCAGTTCTAAGAGAAAAGCACCCGGCTAATGAGGCATTTCAGAAAGCAGCTTGGCTGCAAAACAACGAGGAGGAAGCGTGTCTGCGTCCAATGAAACCGACTCAGCAAAACAATGAACGGCTTTACAGAAAAGACAAACGGGGCAACAAATGCTGAGTCTTTCGGGTTTTTCCCAGGTGGGGAGTTTGTTCGTTTTTCAGCAACGTTTCATCATCTGCTCGTTAAGCATTGTTGAAAGTGGAAATCTTTGAATCCTATAATGTCATTTAATGATTAAAGATAAAGATAAATGTTCAACTCAAGCAGACTTTGACAAAACAGGATGTAACCTTGGGGAGGATTTTATTTCTAGGAAAGTTCAGTCAGACTTTAAAAAAATTGATTTTGTTTCCTGGAACTGAGCTTCGAGGTATGATTTTAGTGCCCATCATCTAATTCTGTTTTGGTTATTACTCAGTTATCGCTGATAGACTGTTCACAGGGATCTGTATGTGTAATCTTTAACGTTGTTTTATTCTGTTTGCAGAAACTTTTTCTTTTCATGCATTTCTAAAATAATGCCTCCATAAAAATCCAGCCTCCGTGTACAGCAGGTGTGCTTCACCTCGTGCTTCTGGAGACGTCTCGTACCTGCAGTTTGACCGCGATGACGACTGAGGTGAGGTCCTTATCCAGCTCCTTCAGCATGATCAGCTTCTTCAGGGTCAGATTGAAAAGCCTGCAGGAAACACACACAACGACACTAAAATTAGATTCGATATCCAGCGCCCTCGCACTGCTGCGCTCTGAGCTGCGCAGCAAACAGATGGATGCCTGATGACCTGTTGATCACTTTGCTTGTGCTGCGAACTGAGTCTCTGGGATCGGGAGTGTTCAGAAGCTGCCTGGAAAAACTTTAACTGAACGCCTCAGTGCTCACATTTGCACATGAAGATATTTTTGCCAGCTACTTATCTGTCCGCGTTTACTGTCGATGAGATTATTTCAGCCTAGGAACATTTCAACTTCAATTCACCCCAAAAAGCTTAATATAGAGCAAAGAGTTAAAAAATAAAAGGAAATGAGCAAAAAAAATTCGCAAAACAAAAAACTGAGGCAATTTGTCTGCAGCACAAACAAATCAACTTCCTCTGCACAATAAGTTACACGCTTGAAGCGATGATTAGGGGAAAATATTAGAATTACACCGAAGTACTCTTATTAATGTTTTCTTATGGACAGAAAAGAGCAAAGATTTGACCTGACAAAGTCACTGAGTGTTAGCCACTTTGAACTGAGAGCTAGCTAACACCAAGTATCTTTAATCAGGGTTGATATTCTAGCTGATCCAGCTAAATGTAATAGTCTGTATAGAGCTTTACAGTAAACCATTGTCCCTGTTAGACTCAGATACGATGATAAAAGGGGGCACTCTTTCTGGCTAACGACCCATTTATCAAAAGCTGCTAGCCAATGAGAATGCAGCATCCTTAATTTTGTTGTGGTTCTGACCATCTTTTATATACAGTCTATTAAATCAAACAAGTATGAAATTGAAGTTGGCTGTAAGTGAGCTAAAACACGATTATTGTTGGATATTCACGCATATCTGCTTAAAAATTATTTCATTGCACAGTTTGTCGAGGCGTATACACAACACTGTCTGCAGCACATGCAGCTGGGAGTCAACTGTGTATATTCACTAGAGAAACAGTATCAGCTGATATATACAGAGGAGGTTTGAGCACTGACAGCCAAAATCCAGCATCAGTCACACTTTGCTGTGGACCACATACATGTCTGTATTATGGCCTAAAAGCCAACTTGTGGTAATTTGTCACTTCCTGTCTCCTCTCCGTTCACCCTGTCCCTCTCATCAGGGCCATCAAACACAGCAAAAATAAAACAGGACTTTAGAAGAGGCGTTGAGCGCGGTTCTGCTTTATCTGTTGGCAGGCTGTTAAGAAACAAAATATTCCAGCCCACGATGAAAATGGATTGCTATTTTTGTCAAAGTTAAAAATGTCCCGTTCAAATGACACCAACACTTACGTCAGCACACATAAACAACGACAAAAACCAAAAATCATGCCGGATGTCTTCCATCTGAAAAAACAGCTAAGAAACGAGAGATTGGCCTCAGGTTTCCTGACACTTAGAAGAAATACTCAAAATGCCAGTGTTCAAAAACACAAAGGGACATACAAGACCAGGAGCATTTAAAGACCTGAAACCGAATCACTGAAAAGACACACACACATTCTCGTTTTGATATCTTAGTGAGGACATCTAATTGACATAATGCTTTTCCTAGCTGCTTACCCTAACCATCAAAAATGTATGCTTAACCCTTAATGCGTAGCCTAAACCCAACCATAACCTAACTGTAACCCTGACCAAAAAAACACATTTTGGGTTTTTTGGTCCCCACAAAGATATCTAAACAGGTACAAACACACACACACACCTCCCCAATAGCAGCTGAGCACCCGGGGGTCAGTCTGTTCAATAATTCATCTCCAGGGCTTAAGAGACAGAAAGTAAACCGCTAGAATAAACCTAACAGAGCAACCTGGAGGAAATCAAGAAGAAACATGGAAGCTAAAAACGAAACAAAAAACAAAAGCAAAGGACACACAAAGAGAAAAAGACACAAATGCATTGTGCCAATAAATTATATACAGGAAAAGACAGGACAACAACAGACAAGAGGGAGGAAGAGGAAAAGACGTAAATGACAAATAACAAACAGAGATGTGGAAACAGCCGTGAATACAGAGGAGGAGGAGGAAACAAAAAGCAGGCAGGCACAAAAGGGAGAGGAGAAAGGAAGCGAGGCTGAGGCATGAAAATTGAGGGAGACATCACCAGAGAGAACAGAGGAGTGGTGATGACAGAGGCTGGCAAAATGTGCGCCGAGAGATGAACTGTCTGACATCGCAAATGGAAAAACGAAACATCTTTTCTTTTGTAGGGCGACCAATATTTATAAGCAGCAGATGGAGAGCAAGATAGTTTAAACGGTCAGTTATGTAAATATTCGCCACACCCTGCACCGATCAATCGCCCAGAGAGGACAGAGGTCACATCTAAAGAGCCGCGCTGTTACCCAAAACATAGACAAGAGTCTCTTTTGATGTCACACTAAAAAGGCGGAGGGCGAGGACAGGAAAATTGCTCCGCATTTCTCCCTCAGCTCCCTCTCGTCTCACCTGGGCCTTCTCCTAAATCCACCCCACTTACTCGCCTTTCATCTTTCTTTAAGTGCTCCCTACCCAATCACCGAAATTGACAAGTGGCCCCCGACTGCTGATGCAACCGCTGGAAAAAGAAAGAAAGAAAGTCAGCGACAAACATAGAGAGCCTTTTCTGAACGCAGAGGTTTTTTTAGTTTCACGATCAAAGCAGCCGGGAGAGGCTAAAGCTATGAATAAAAAACGATCAATTTTTATCTCCGATAGAAAAGGCCAGCTAAGACTTCTGCTTACACCTGCTGGATATGAGTGGAATGAATCGAGGTGGAGAGGGAGCAGAAGAGGCCGGGTGCCAGTGGTCGATCGGAGATGGGGCTGAAGCACCTGGGGCGAAGGGAGGTGTGGGCAGAAAGTGGATGAGGGAGACGCACAGATATACACAGAGAGAAAAACAAACTGCAAACACACAAAACAGGAAGAAAAAACTGTTAAAAGGTTACTACAAGCAACCACCCAACACTTAGAACTGCTCCAGTATGACTTTCTCACAAATATTTTATCGCTTATTTTCCAAAAAGCCCCAGAGTTTGGTTTCAAATCGTCTTCTTTCCGTTGCTCCCTTTGAGGGGTCGCCCCCACAGATCATCTGCCTCCATCTCACCCTCTCCCTAGTTTGGTTTTAAATATTAAATGCCAAATGTTGACATTTAGAAGAATTTTGCCTGGGTGAAAGTAAAATAATCTGGCCATCAAAGGTCTCAGTCACATGATGTAGAGACCGGTTGCTAGGGAAAAAGGTGTATTAACCAACCGGCTGCAAGCTGCTGGAACTTAATGGGTGAAATCTGGTCACAGAGAAGGATATGATGATAGCGGCAACCTCTTTGCAACTGCTTTGTTTGCTAGCAGGTGACAACTTTTGAAGGATGACACCAACTTGTCTGCAAACACCTGCCAAGTGGCAATTAAATCAGAAAAAGTGCAACGCAAACAGGAAACGGACAACCGTTCAATTTGAGCGGTAAGGCACGACTTTTACTTTCAACGCAAACGTTTTCTGTTTGCGGTTTGCAACACGTTAAGTTTCTCCAAGAGTAGTTGGTGAGTTGTTTGCAAACAAGTCTGCAATCGGCTAGCAACTAATACATCACCATCTCTGCAGTAGATGTTGTGGCAACCAACTGGTTAGCCAGAGGTTTAGCTGGGCGATCACAATCGATACCAAAGCGACTGCATTGGTCACATAGTGGGAAACAACTGGTCTCCAAACAATCCCGGACCCTCCCTGTCACTCCCAGGACAGAATGGTAAAGGTTTACAAAGAATACCCATCTAATTTATGAATGCAGACAGATTGCCAACACGCTGCAGTTAAAGCGCCTGCTTCAGTCTGCATGCCAAATATCCTTGGGCAAGATGCTAACACCAAGTTGCTCTCTGATGCATCCATCAGTGTATAAATGTTAGACAGAAAGCGCCTACATTGGAAAAGCATGGAAAAAAGTGCTTGTATGAATGGGTGAATGAGGCAAGTTGTACAAAAGCAGTCTGAGTGCTCAGAGTAGAAAAGCGCTATATAAGAACTATTCCATTTACCCGCACAGCTTCACATAAATAATTAGCATTAGCATATATCCACTTGGCATGGTAATATATAAGAAATAGCATTGCTAACGGCTATTTTCTACATTTTCCCTCTTATATTTCCATCTAACTAAAAGCAGAGCAGCCTGTAAATCATCTACGACACCAAATCATTGTTGGCTCTCTGCTCAGTAAAGAGTCAAGGCTACAGAAATGTTAAGAATCCACACAGTAACTTTTAACTTACTGCAGTAATTGGTTCACCACAAAAACTAGTTCAGTGCTTTATTGCTTGTGTTATATAACAGCTTCAAGAATTCAGATTTCCCTCGAGAGGAACTTACTACTTTACTTGTTGCTCTGTAAATGGATGCGAGGAGCGCTGGGATTTCTGCACAGTCTGAAACACGAGTTTTCCATTAAAGCATCGTGTAGACACCAAGTTTTATTCTTTTCCACTGTTATTTATGCTGTTGTTTAACTACTGTAAATCCCCTACGGGATTAAAGAAAATGCTGCACCAGCCTTCACTGCCACAGTGATCGGACCAGTAACCATAGTCGGCGAGGGGAATCACATGGTAAAGGTCAAAACAGTCCGCCCGCCACCAGCACTTCCTCTGTGGTTCACCTCTCACTCCTGCCCTGTCTCCTCGACAGCTTGTCACTACACTTTAAAAGTCACTGCCCGTTATCATCAACCCGAACAAAGGAACAGACTCGAGCAGAGCATGACTGAAAGAAAAATAAATCGACATGTGATGGAAACGGAGAGAGCGGCGTCTACACTCACACACCCAAAAAAGGGAGCACGGCTTCATCTTTCATCCCCAAATAATTACAAACCTGCTTCTGTTGCTTAACATCTGGGATAGAATTATGGGCTGAGATGCATAATGGAAAAAACAAGAAACGAATTTGTCTCTTACAGAATCGAACTACGCCAGGATTGTGATTTCTTTCCACAAAGATGTAAATCTCTTTGCTCCAAACTGATTGTTACTCTGCTGTGAAAAGTATTTGTCCCCTTCTTCTTCTTTTATATAAATTTAAACTGCGATTAAACACATTTTTGGTAAGCTGAACTTAAGCAGTACAAAAACTGCATTTTGTCTTTACTCACGCTGTTTATGTCCAATATTAAAATGTATTTGATTATCTGAAAATAAGAAAGCCAGAAGGGTGTAAATACCTTTTTACAGCACTATACATATTTGGTATGATATTTGGTTTCCAGACTTTTGGAATGAGCTGAGGAGAAACGTCGCCTCTGACATAGTGTTGTTGTGTAAATCTGTGGAAGCAGAAAAAAATGTATCTGCTTTAAGTTTTGATGACGTTGGATCAACTGTTTAAACGTGAATTCACAGCAGTGTATATACACACACGTGTTTAGGACCAATTCGGTGAGTTTTGTGGTTTTTGTTGACAATAACAAAAATCCTGTATGTCAATCTAAGCCTTAAACAGCTGGAAATAGAGAAGCTCCATGGAGCTCTGACTGGGTGTGACCGTCGCCACGCCAACTGTGTAGTAATTTGTGAAAAGTTTCTCTGTGGTTTGTCTAAACTTCCTGATTGTGTCATCCAGTGCTTCCTGCCCCACCTGTGTGAGTCCTAAGAGTAAAGTACAAGTAGGGGTCAAGTAATGCCACTTCTGCTCCCTCTACATCTTGAAGTCAACACTGCCTCTTATCAGTTTAATAAAACAACGCATTAACTCAAGAATGCAAGATCAAAAGGAGCCACTTTAAACTTATACTATCCATCATATTGCATAATAATCAATATTTTAAAAAAGCAACACAGACACACAAACGTGTACAAATTTGTCTGCTGGCTTCAACAGCACCATCGAACAAGCCTCAGCCCTGCAAATGTAAAACCTGATGTGGAAGTGCCTCAAGCTGCACTTCCTTCAATTGCTGCCAGCTCCAAAAAAATAAATCTATCAGGAAAACCTCCAACTTTGCTTGTAAAACATGTGCCAACACATTTTTCCTGTAACGCATGAGTTTCACTTCTCTAACACAAGAGGTTCTAAAGAAAAGGAGAGTGGGCGTGCACAGGATTACATTTTGACTTGACTTTTCTTGTTATTAGCAACATTTTTTCAGCCTTAAAACAGCAGAAAAGGTGGCAACAAAAAGCAAGCCAGGCACCCAAGTCCCGTTACAAACCTATGGGTTACAGAACTATGTGTTTTTAAAGCAGGAGTGGTAAGAGTATACAGCTCAAAGCACAGTGTTTAATTTCACATACATATATTCAAACATCAGTTTTTGTGGGGGGGGATTCCCCCAGTGAACTCACATCAGCTAAGCTGACATTGATGGAGAATCCAGAGGAAACCCAAGGAACTCCACACAGACCAGCCAGCTGTATGTTCAGGATGTGCAACTTTGTTCTGTTCAAAGTTAGTTTTTCCTTCATCTAAAAAGGTCAGTGGCAATAAAACCTGCAGTTCCATGAATGGTGATTTGATGCTAGCTCTAAAATCGAGTGAATAGTTATCTACTTTTGTTTGGAGGGGAGGGAGTTTCACACATTTTCACATTCTGTAAATGAAATTAAGTAGGCAAAATGTACTGGGTGACTTCGTTTGGGTGTAAAAAGCTTCACTTCTTTGCCTTCAAGCGTATCAAAACAGTCTCCACAGCAGCTAAAGCTTCCTCGGCTGTGATGCAAATTTCAGCTTGAACATTTACGGCTTTCTGAAAACTGCTGATCCGCATGGTGTGGTTGAAATCTGCAGGAAAAACAATAAGCAAGCATGCAGGCTCTTAATTGAGCTGCTGCATAATTAACTAATTTCCAGGGAAAGTTGTGAATATCATACAGACTGTTGTTTTTTTTCAATTTTTATTACATTTTCAATAGAAATATGTGATAACCTGAAAAAAAGAAAACCTGATCTGATGCATCTTTAGTTTATCAGTTCTCTCCAGAAACTTTTCTTTCGGTGTTTCTGCTATTTTGTGTTGTGAACCCGCGTTATGTTTTGCATGTCCTCACCGATGAGGTGAGTGCATCGGTTTATCACAGAAACTCTTTCTGGTTCTACGGGACAAAGTGAAGAAGACCTCCACATCTGACTCACTGCAGCTAAATTAATGTTTAATGCCCCTTTGACTGAAAACACCTCGTGTTTTCCCCACAGTCGCAGATATTTGTTTATTTGTTTAGGGAAAAAGGCATGGGCGGATGAAACGAGGGCTCTGACGGAGGCAGAGAACGGCTCAATAATGTCTGTGGGAAGACTGACCTCTGATATTCTGTAAAGGTCAGTCTCTGTAGAAACAGACAGCATGTCTATCAGACGCACACACAAAACAAAGTATCAAACTTGAAAAACGAAAAGCAAGCTAGGCCAGGAAAAAAAAAAGCCTTACCTCGAGTCATTTTAGGCCTCATTTAACTGATTAATGTGCCAGTTATGAGCTATTTTCCAATTAGCTAAATAATCTTCCACGTCTGCATAATTACAAAAAAAATTACACTCATTACTACTCAGTCCAAGGGGATATCTTCACACTTCAAACAGCACTAGAAAAGAACAAAACAAAGCACCTTTTCATGTGAAAAAATAAGTTATTATAATCCTAATGGGAAAAAAAAAAACATAATAAAAGAAGCACTCTGACTAATGAAGCTTTTACCAGCAAATGTTTGGCATTTTCAGTAACACTATCAACATGGGTAGCACTGTGGAAGGCAGTTTAATCCAAAACAAATGATTTCCATGAGGCGTTGTTGATATGCAGGGCCCCCATGGGTTGAATATTACCAACTCCTGCAGTTATCTGATAGGTTTTTGGTTTTTGGTTGTTTTTGTTAACTGAGGTTTTCGAGAACAGTCATCATCCTGGTTATAACATGCATGGTTATAACATGCATGGTTATAACATGCATGGTTATAACATGCATGGTTATAACATTAAATCAAATAATGCAACAGCACCATTGCCTTTAGTCAATAGTCACATATCCTACAATTATATATTATTACATATTATTCTTTAACATGTCAATGTTGTTGAAACAGGAGCTTTAGTGACCGTCATACGGTGTTGTTCAGTGTTGTGAACGTCAGCTCTTTCAGCTGCTAGTGAGTGAGGCTGTGAAGTTGTGTCTCAGCTGGAGGAGGCGAAAACGGCACTCTTCCAATCGATACTGTTGCAAGCGAGTACCTAATCCGATAGTAATGGTTTTTCCAGTATCGATTAGTATCTCCGAGTATAATTTTTTTTGACAACCCTAATTGTGACATTCATGGTTTACAGACTTTATCTTTCCTAGTGCTCTCATTCAGAGGCATCATTTTTCCTTGGGAAGGATGGCTGGAGGCTCATCTCGTCTCAGTGTTATGGAACTGTTTACGATATTACAAAAAAAAGCAAAAAGACTCTCGAGTTTGTCTTTCCACACATGTCAGCTTGAAGAATGACTCAAATTATCGATGAGATTATTTTCTGGAACCTACTCATCATTTCGGTCCCAGATTACTTTATCCTCTATAACAAAGCAGCACCCCAGGAGAGGGTCGGTCATTAAAAAGTGAAAAACCAAACCACGTTCTGCTTTTCTCATCATCCAGATTTAATGACACCAATTAACTGATACTTCCGCAAGTGATTCTGACAACATTAAATAAACTTGAAGGGAAATAAAACATTATCAACAAATGAAAGCAATACACACACAAATGAGGATTTCACTAATGTCAGGATGTGGCTTCAGCACATGAGGCTGCGAGCGTCTAAACGTGCGTGGGTATAAAAGGTCTGCTTCTTTAAGGAGGAAGGTACCTATGGTTTCCTTGACAACAGTCAGTCATGAGCGGTGTGTCACGCAAGGAAAATAACATGCTAAGTACACACGGCAGAAAGAAAAGAGCCGCCCTTGCACCGACCTTCACATCGAGCATTTTATTTCAAACCCTTCCCTTCCGTGTGACCATGTGACTTCTCCTGCTAATTTTCTATTCTTTAATGGTCTTTATCCTTCCTCCCCTCCTACAGCTCACCTCCTCCTGCTTCCTACTTAAGGACAACTGCTCTCCTTCTCCCTTGCTCGCATAACTGTAACTCAACTCCACTCTTTTCACTGCTACGCCCAATCTCCTTTCTTAAGTAACGTGGCGTTGCCTCCACCTCTCAGTAATGGTGATCGATGGCAGGGCCTGGTCTGTTTGGGGGGGCCTGGTCTGTTGGGGGGGGGACTAAGACTCGTGCCCTTCTTCTTTATTAGCGTCTCCTCCTACAAACTCATTATCATTCTGTTACATGGATTAGTCTGTCCTTGACGCACAGCAGGGCAAAATGCTCATTTTCAACACAGTGCAACACACACACACACACACACACACACACACACACACACACACACACACACACACACACACACACACACACACAGAGTGAGATGTGTATTGATCAGATGAATATTTCTATCATCTCTAAGAGCAGAGATTTCATCACAATCAGGAGGATTTGGGGATGATTAATCGAAAACTCGAGATTGAAAACTGAGTTTAAGCACAAAAATCCTCGTCAATAAAAAAAAGAAACTATCCTTGAGGTTTTCCTGTGTAGTACAAGAATGTCCCTGACTTACTGTGTAAAGATGACCTGTGCTATCACTGGTCATTATATAAACTCATTATCCGGTGGTAGCTCCTCTGGATCTTTTGGATAGATGACAGACGCCTCACCTTGGCAGCAGCTCGCCAGCCCTTTGGCTGGATGAGCTAATAAAACAAGATTAATGTTATTACTCTGTTACTATAGAGTAATAGATAGATATACATAAACAATGCAACAAGCTGATGCATCTTGTGAAAAGTGATGAACAAAATCAAGACTATGAGTAGAAATCTAGGCATGTGATGCCTGGCAGCACTGCAGCATTATATGGTATGCAAAATTACATATAAAATCATTAAAGTGATGGTTAAAGAAGCATAGTAAACTAATATATGTGTAAAACACTCAGTCACCTGACTGTGATTAATGAACTCTGACGGCTGTGTATTATATGTTATGTCATAGAAGGAAGCACAAAAACAGAACAGCCTGATGCTACAGAGGGCCACGCCCATTTCTGTGGTTACTCTGAATTTCCCACCACCTCCCAGGAACACCTGAACGCACCTTTCCTAATAACTGCCATTCACATTACCACCAAAACATGGCATTTCCTCAAAAAAAGACAAAGAAAAAAAAGAACATATAGCTCAAAAAAGCTGCTTAAAGCACTTTAAAAACCCACAGAAACCCAACTACTGGCACAAAACCAGAAAGAGAAGTTGATGACACATGTTATGGGCATAGCTAAGAGCTCAATCACATGCGAGTATTTCATCAGAGCGGCTTTGTGTTAAACACCCGATTTCACATTCAGCTTGATCTTTTTTGTCGCTCAGATCTGATTTTCCATCAAAGCGCGAGCAGCACAAATGAAATCGCCCGTGTTCTTTTTAATTCTGAAGCAGCGCACTTTCATGTGGTCCTAAAAATCAGATACAGCTCTGATATTTCACAACACGCCCTCCACCTGAAGAGTCAAAATTCAGACTTCTTAAACATTGAGTGCCCTGATGCGAGTCTTGCGAAAAGGTGCTGGGAGATGTAGTTAAAAGTAGCCTTTACTGGGAAAAATAAACCAGTCAATTTAAAAAAAAAATGTCTCTGGCTTCTGCTTTCATATCAGCCTTCACCTCTTATCCCCTATCACTTTGCTGCTGGCTGATTTATGGACATGGATTTGTGGACAAACACACACTTAAAAAAAAAACAGAAAGAAAGAAAAAAGGCCCTGGAGATAGAGGAGGGAAAAAACAAAACCAGTTATCCAAAGGTAAAGGCCAGCAAACACTGGACTTTGATCTTTGCCTCCTGTCTATGTGACTTTGAAAGTGTTTCTGTGTGTTTTTGAGCATGTGAATGTGGGAGGTGTTGTAAAACCTCACAAGGGTATGTTTTGATCTCAAGGTCTTCAATAATCGCCAACTCTCATACACTAAAGAAACACACGCACACACACGTCCTACATATACGCACAGAGGAACAAAAGACATTAAAAATAACTTGTGCATGAAATCCAGAGCACACATACGCAGACGCAGAACAGAATGTAAACAAAAAGAGACAGAAGATAGAGAATGAATGGAAAGAGAGAGAACATATTTCACTGCGTGGACTCTACAGGCAGCAGAAATAACAAGCATTTGGTTTTTCACAAACAGCAGTCTTAAAATAGCGCTTGGCTGAGTGGATGCAGCCTGTAAAGATGTCAACAGCTCTGAAGAGCGAATCAATTTTTTTTCTCTTTGCTTTTATATTAAGATGAAAACAGCATAATTCGTCTGAAAAACAGGTCTCAAACTCACACCGTGTGCTATTGCGACAAAAGGAAGAGTGTGTCGGCACAGCGGGGGGAGCTTTAGTCTGGAAATATAAATAGACGGATAGATTGGAGGAATCAAGCGCCGCTCAGTCAATACTTTGTATTTGCTCGTGCATGTGTGTGTGGGGTGTGTGACTCATCAAAAATAACAATGCAAGGTAACCTTCATTAGCCGGAAATTATTCTACTTGGAAACGCTGCAGAAAGTCTGAGTCAGAAAGTGTTGGTCCGCAAGTCTGCGCCCTATTTACCCCACAAGAGCGTCCTATTATACCCTCATTTATTTTGGTGGTTCACTTTTTCCACACATCACACACCTCAGAATAGTTAAAGTCTACAATCATTAAAGCATTACTAAATGCAGGTTGAAATGAGGATTTGTACTCAATTTCATCTTTGCTGTGGTCAAAGATACTCAGTGCAGTTATTTACTGTGTTGAGGCAAAATATGCTAGGAAAAGAAAACAGTTTAAAAATAGCCAACTTTTGTTTAATGTACTCTCAAAATACTTAATTTATAAAATGTTATGTCTGAAAATACCAGCTAATGTAAATGATTACTGAAAGACTTTATAAAAGGACTGAATTAGCATTTCTTTTATAGCACGGCTGTAGATAGTGCTAGCTAGCTTAAGCGGCGCTTGTTTCATAAAGTTTTTAGATATTTTTAAAAATGTTCATTAACAATGCTGATACCCTAGGTTAGTAGCAATAACAAAACTGTAGTCTAAGGCAATCAAAGATATTATTTGGCTTTAGAAATAACCAAAAAAAACGTTACTAGAAAACTTATGCTAATGTTAGCATAAGCATTAGTTTTTAATACTTAAAAAAAATACTGAATACAATTAATATCCAGGCCTTTTAAATCAAACAAGCCTTAAAAAGGCAGGTATAACTAAATTAGAGTAGAAGAACTGGTAGAAAAATAAGATAACATAAGAAAGACGCGTCCACACCGCTACCAAAAGTAGCTACTCGTTCGCACTGCGGACAATAAAACTGTGTACAGTGAAAATAAAATACAGTGAAATTAAATAAACACATGTATCAAAACACATCAAAAAGACCTACAGAGGTGGAACCTCTGCAAACACACCCTTAAAGCACAGTTAATTTAGGCTACACCATTGGAGTCATCTGGTGTGACTCAGACTATCACTGCGTGGAAACCAGCATGATATAATGCACGAACATGACCGACTAATATCATTAACCCCGACAACAAATACCATCTACTCTTCTAATGTTTTAGTTGAATTTACTCAAGTATAACAGAAATATTTGGTTATAAAACAAAAGGGATCATGCTAACATACAGATAGTTCTTTCCTATGAAACCATCACTCAGATCAACCAGCCTGCAGAGTGAGTCATAAAGCTCTGCATCCTGCTCTGCTTCTTATCCGTGACCCTCTGACAGGTCTGTGACACCCAATTAGCAGCTGGAGAAGGCGGGCCTTTTGGGGAAAAGTGGGGAAGGGGGTGAAGCATGACGTTGGGTGTCTAAGACGTCACTCAATTAGGAGAGATGATTGCTTTAAGGTGGAGATGGGCTGGACCCAAACCAACAGACAGAGCAGTGAGTTTGTGCAGGTGTGTGTGTGTGTGTGTGTGTGTGTGTATGTGTGTGTGTGTGTGTGTGTGTGTGTGTGTGTGTGTGTGTGTGTGTGTGTGTGTGTGTGTGTGTGTGTGTGTGTTTGTTTATAGCCTATACCGCCCTTAGCCTGCACAGATGATTAGCATGCTGGTCACAGCAGCAGTCAGACTCCAGTGAGGCTGAAGCTTCCTCCATCCTCGCCCACAGTGGTGCAGCAGACCAGTGCTCAAGTAACATTACAATAAACAAACAATATAGCAGCAATAAGCAGGAAGGAAACGTGTTTTTGCACAATGTGCACAGGAGAGTCAGTGTTTTGGGGTTTGTTTGTTTTTTTTGGGTTTTTTTTTTACAAAGATCAACTCATTTTTTAGGACATTTTCTTAATCACCTGGGAGAAAACTGTCTTGCAGCCAGAAGAAACAGACTATAGAAATCCTTTAAACCCTCTGTAACTACATTCTCATGGCTCGCTAACACATCTAAGAGCACAAACTCAGTGCATTTAGACATGTAGACATGGTGAAGACGACCTGCTGAAGTTCACATTGAGCATCAGAATAAGGAAGGTATGTGATTTATGTAATTTTTCCACACAGACCTCACTACAGTTCAGACCACTACGAGAGTGGCCTGAAAAAAGTGAAAAATAGAAACTATCCAGTGAGCAGCAGCTCTCTGGGTTAAAAATTGATGTCAGAGGTCAGCAGGGAGTTGGCAGACTGCTTTGCTGATAAGAAAGCAACGGTAACGCAAATAACCACTTGTTATAACCGAGGAATGCAGAAGAGCATCTCTGAATGCACCACAGGTTGCACCTTAGCATAGATTCTACCTACCACCTTAGCCTGATGCTGGTTGCGTAATGATGTAAGGGCACACTTTGGGCCTCTTAGTGCCAACAGAGCACCAAGTAAAACCCACAGCCGGCCTGAGTATTGCTGCTGAACATTTCTATTCCATTACGACCAGTGTACCCATTTTCTGACACAACACCATGTCATGAAGCTTAAATCTGCCAGAGTCATCATCGTTACCAGCAGCACACAATGTCATCAGATGTTCCCGAGACCAGTTCTCAGCAGCTGACTCATTATGCATTATTAATTAGTTTAAGGTTAAAAACAGCTTCTTTAGCTCCAGCCTTTAAAGGTTCTGTTGAAGACCTTCATTGAATTTTTCTAAGTAGGTGGTTTGATCTTTATTAAGATCAAACTTTTTTTTATGATTTCCACAGAGGCTGAACGCTTGAATCTGGCTTCGCTTGACATTTCAACAAAAATAAAAAGCTATATTCAGAAAATGTAATATCGGCTGCAAGTGGGAGGAAGCACATTTGACATCATCTGACTCACGGAGCTGGACATGTTGCGGTTTCATCTGATGAACAACTTGGTTGTCAAAAGAATCAAAGCTGCACTCGTTTCTATTCTCGTGAGTCATTTAGAGATACGGCAACTAAAAATGTGACATTTGGGTTCGGTATTTATTATATACCACAAACCAAATTTCTACAACTCTAAACTGGCTCTACCGACCAGGGAAGCACTTATAACTAAATGTAGACATTTCTAAGATCTGCATTTCTGCTAGACCTACAGTCTGATTCAGCCTCACGCAGTAGCAACAGTTTCAGCCAAGGGAAACCTCTGGATGATGTGCTCTGAGTCAACATACAAACAGCAGCAGCAGCCTGCTGGCATATCATCTGTAGTCAGTCGCAGTCGGAGCTGTCCCGATTCAAATCTTATCAGTGTTTGTCCAAACGGCGTCCAATCCCGCTGACACACATTACAAACTGATAGCACTGCCTGCTCATTACAGCCAGGGAGGCAAGCAAACATGCACACAGAGGAGGCTAATTATGGTCCAGCTGATCAATATGCATGAATGCTTTACTATTTAGCACGTAGAAAATGAGGAAGGAAGACAGAAAAAAAATAGAGAGAGAAGGGAAAATGTTTTATATTTTTTAAGGAAATGAGCAGCAGGAGATCGCAGCACTAATTCAGTGCTTTGAATATAGTGTGTATTGATCGAATGAAGATGGCACTAGATTAGAGGTCGGTGAGCTTTTCTGTTGTCCTAACATCTGGTGGTTTCCCACCAATAACAGATTCAGTTCATGTGAAAACGCTGCATGTTCAGATGAACTGAATCGGCTTTTTGGGATTTCCTTTCCTGGATTATTAAGCATGCATCAAGACACAACAACAGACAGGTCAAAGGTTAGGCGCCTGTTAACATCCTCCCTGCAGAATACAGGCTGCATGGCCCAAACTGAACACACAGGCGCACTCTCTCATAGGTCTTATCATAATACTGACTTAAAGCATTAAAAACAAGCTAATCATTGTCTTGATTTCCAACAGTTCCCCCATCCCTCTGACTGTTCAACCTCTGACATCACTGCCCATCAGTGAGTCAACAGCTCACATTCAAACATGGATATATTTAATGTCTACAAAATCTTTAATCTCCAAATAAAATCAGATTTTATGTTAGCAGTAATGTATGTAGGACATCAATCACACAAATAGTTTGACCTTGAAGCAGATTCTTGACATCTCTATTAAAACTTCTTATTGTGATCAGGCTTAAACATCCAACAAAAATGAGCCAATCAAAAGAGGAAAGCAGAAAAATGCAGTCCTCCATGTCCCGCTAACACATCTGGCATTTTAGAAGGACCAAGTGTCTTTAATCAGGGTCAAGTGTTAAATTCACAGGCGTTAATGTGGCCTATACTTCTTCTGAACCAGCCCACTGATGCATCACACCTTTGAGGGCTACTGAACTCATTAGGTTAGATTTGTAATATCTAGGCCAAGTTCACACCTGGCATTGACACAGATCCCATCCCCCTGCTCTAGTACAGTCACCTAATCTTCCAGGTTCAATGCCAGAAGTAGACATAAGTCCCTTTGGGATTGCACCGGGAAGAGCATCCAGAGTAATAAAAATGTTTTCAAACACGTGGAGCTCCCACAACCCTTTGTGTCAACCTTTTGTGAATAAGAAAGCAGCCGGAGTATACATATGTAGAGAAATTTATAGAAAAATAAGACAAAAAAAAATAAAGCAATAGCTTTAAATAGTTCTTGATTTCCAACTTCAGTCTGTGGCTCATTCGTTCCCCTGTGAACACTTAAGTTTAGAGTGTGTTTTGTCTTTCAAGGGGCTGATGGAGGAATGAGAGTGAGCAACATGGCAAAAATAAAGAGAAGAAGTCACAGAAATAACATCCCGCTGAAAATAAATACGTTCCGTCCATCTCAAAATTAGCTTTTATTTAACAGCGACTCTCAACGCGCTATAAAAGCTTTATAAATTACCAAAAAAGGTTCAACATTAATAGATCTGAACCTCACCTTGGCACACAAGTATTACTGTTTTCAATAAATAAAAACAGTAATACTAAGCTACTTTTCATCAGCTAATGGGCTCTGGGAGAGACGGCGGCCTCTTGTCGTCCTAATCTTTCCGTCCACGTCTGCTTTTGTTGTTTTAGTTTCAGGAGCTTTTGCGACAATCTGGGAGAAGTGCTTTTTAAGTAAGGGGCTATAATTAAATGTGCTGTGAGAGACGCGAGTGCAGAGCAGCTACTGAGGATCAGCTTGGCGATTAAAGAGACTTTTTTCCCTCCTTTTTTAAAAACCTGAATATTCTGTTCAGGAATATTAGATGCAAAATGAAGCTGTTCCTCCTCTGTGGCATTTCCCTTTTCCATGTGTGTGCATGCATGAGTTTGCATGAGAGAAACAGGCAGAAACTGCTTCTATCAATAATTGCCTTAAATTGAGTGTTTAGGTGGGTTTCAGTGAGACTCTATGTAAACCTAATCAATCCATTCTGAAGGTGTGTCCCTTACATCAAAGGATGGCAGGCTCTTTACAGCTGGATCACAGTCACACTGGCGTAATGCATTAGGACCTCCTGCAAGCGTGCACTCCTCTGCATACTCCTCATTTCCCCTTCTTTTCTCTTATCTCCTTCAAGCTGTCCAACACTGTTCGCCAACAAAAAGCAGGACTCTCTCTCTCCTTCTGCCTCTCATCTCCTGCCCACTTCCCACTCTCCATCCAAGGCTTTTTCCATTTCTCCTCTGGCAATCGGCGATTCTCCATCCTCTCCATCCGTCTCATCAGATAGCGCCTCTGTTTCCTTCCATCCCATCACGCAGCTCCTCCTTCCTCTCCTCTTGTTTTTAATGGGTTTGTTTTTCCCCTCCACAGTTGATACCAGCATCGGATTTTCAGTCGTTTGGTCACGTTCCAGTCCGGCCCACACTCCACACGTCCTGGCTCTCTCGGTCGCGTCTATTTTGGTTTCCATTCTTGCCTGGTTGCTGTGCTGACGGTGATTTTGGTTTATGAGCTACAAAGCCAAATTGATTGTGCCAAATACCCTCATTAATTAACAGGATGAATGTCCTGGGCAGTGGGACCTCTGTGCTGTTTACAGCAGCAGCAGCAGAATAACTGGGGCGTCCTCATGGTTTAGTGGTCTAACAAGCACATCACAGCATGCATCTGCACGTCCGCTGTGTCTGCGGTGGTTACGCTCTGGTTTTTTCTTTTTGTTTGTTGTTGTTGCACACCACTGTTGCCCCAATTACTGAGCTCAAAGTTCTTCATAAGAGGAAATAGATCATTACTACAAGACGACAACAAAAGCTTGAGCAGCGTAATACCCGAGCACAGTGACGTAAAACGCTTATCTCACCGCCTTAATTGACAAGAACGACAAATCACATCCTCCATCTATGCTAGGAGAAGCTATTAATAAGATGTAGCTGCAGTTGCAAGGATGTTGTGTTGTACATCATGGCTAACAGTAAATGTGCATGAATGTAAAACTTGGTTTGGGGTCATTTAGTAACAGAGTATCCATTACACAGCTTGTTGATCAGGGGAGAACTGATGAACGCTTAAAGTAATGAACAGGCTTTATTGGCTAACTTGTTATTTTCCAGTAATCAGCCCCTTAATGGGACTCAAATACCAAGATGAAAATGAGCAAAGAGCAGATCTGAGCGTGAAACCGCACACTCACAGGCCAGTGAGCACATCCTCCATAAATCTCCTGTCAAGACACTTAAAACGACCAGAATTTGCAAAATATACTTAAAGTTTTGACCAAACCACCAAAAGCTCTTCAGTAAAGTGTTTACAGAAGAATTCAACACTGTAGCATTCACAGCCATCACATTAGGGGAATCCTGTTTAAAGTGTTGCCGTCACTTTTTAGAACCGATTTATCAGCATCCCAATATTATCATCTATTTGCACGTTCAGCATTTAAGATGGCCAATGAATGAAAATGAAAGTAAAGAGATGAGAGAAGCACCCTTTAACCACAATATGATTGTTCATGTTGCAAAGCTTGTCCACCAATGGGCAAAATCCAACTTGCCTCTTACAATAGACACACAACAAAAAGCTGATCGGAGAACAGTCAGGCAGAGTTAATAAATAACGACCCATAAAAAATGTCAGGAAAAACTGCTGATGTTTAAATACTGGCATTAAAATCTGCTTCTATAACAGCAATCGCTGCAGAAGGAGAACACTGTTTAGACAAACCCCCAAAATAATTAGCTATAAATAAAATGTTTAGTATACTGTCCCCATTAGTCCCACGCTTTGTGCCAATAGAACTTTTTAAGTGATTGTGACATCAGCTCAAATGCATCTGATGCAATGACGTCTGTGACGAGCGTAAAATAACCAATAAGCGCTTGTTAAACTCATGTTTGGATTATAACACATTCCCTTGGCAAGTTTTCCATCTTGGCCTCAAAACGTTTCAGAGCTCCTGGTGGGATTCACAGTAACTCATGTGTGACACTATAACCATACTTGGCATTTAATTAAACAGTACAGTGGCTCTGCGACGCTGAATACCAGTCATGACCATAACCTACAAGTCAACATGTGACAAAAGCAACGGTCTTAAAAAGGTAGGATAAAACAGAAGAATAGTGTGTTTATTGACCTCTCTGTGATATCTGTGCACATCAGTATGATCTACTGTGTCCTCCCATGTGAGCCTATCCTTGCTCACCTTGCTCCACCATCAATAACTATGTAACTATGTAACTATGTAACTATTATCAATAACTGTGCTGCAAGTGGAAGTGATGCAACACATTCCATCCATTTCCTTAACAGCCTATTAAGCCCCACCACTCCAGCCACTCAGAAGCCCATCCCAGCTGTCTCTGGGCAAGATGGAGGATACACCCCAGACAGCTCATCAGTCCAATGCAAGGCTAACACTGAGAGACAGATAACCCTTAATGTTCACAGACATACTTCAATAGTTAATCAAACATGCATGTCTTTGGACTGTGGAGGACACGGAGAACATGCTAACTCCACACAGGAAGACCCCCAACCAGCTAGCAGAGTTCAAACAGAAGCCCTCCTGCTCTGAGGCAGCAGCTCTAACGGCCTGCTCCACCCTGTAGAGCATCAGTGATTGTTTTTCCTCGCCCCAAGCATACACCACACTTTGATGCAATAGTATCCATGTGCTTCAACTCAGGAGATGACTCTGATGGAGACTGCTACGCCTACACCAGCATCATACCCATTACAGTAATCTCAAAGTGCGACATCAGATGGAAAAATCGCCATCTGCACACGTTTCAATTCAACAAGTGGAAGAAAAGAAATGTTTTCTGATGTGCTTTGTGAGCCTCTGACAATCAGCTATCTCCACCCTCTAAGTAGCTCTGCATGCTGGTTATCTCCCGCACGCACACACCCTCTCCTGCTCTCCTCTCAAACCTGCCTGTGTCTACTTACGGTGCCCTGATCTCCTACGCATGCATGTGTGTTTGCATTGATGAGTAAGCACATTAGTCTTGCAGCACGTGTGTGTGTGTGTGTGTACGTGCATGCATGTGGTAAATGTATGTGTCAGTCTGACTGTGTGGGAGAAGCAGAGAAATAGAGTGGGTGAGTGCGCACTGGCATAAGTAGGTTACAGGTAGTACATAACACGGTTATGATGTGTGTGTGTGTGCACACCGCATGGGTAATACTGTATGCATTACATGCATGAGCAGCTATGTGTGCCCCTCGGTGAGTTTTCTGTTGCTCTGACTCATATTTATTCTGAAAGCAGAACACAAATTATTCCTCCTCAACAGTAAAATGTATATATACAATGTGTGCGTGTGTGTGTGTGTGTGGGCCAGAGTGCTCATCAAAATCCCGTCATGGCTCTAGAGTGTGTGTTTTTACCCACAGCAGGGGAGTTATTTGAGTGTGTGACTGCATGTAGGTGGGCAGACCTTTCGTTTTTTGATGTTTTATACTAGGCCATCTAGTACGCATATTCCAAACGTGGGTGGCTGCTGCCTCGTTTTGGAAGGAGTTCACCGTGAAGAGTGTTGGCAGCCCAGGTGGGGGCAATCAACAACAATCACCAAAAAGGTTTGGTTAGGCCACCTGTGTTCAGAGAAGTTGATGGAAGAGAATGAAACTTCCTCAAAGCAGAATAATTTTGGGTGATCAAGTTGAAACAAAATGCAGATTTAAAAAAAAAAAAAGGAAAAAAGGAAAGAAGTAGAGCAGGCGAACCCGTGGGAGAAAGTGAAGGTGAGCGTGTTGTCACGGATTATGGTTACGGTGCTGTGTTGTGAGGAGGTAAGGAAAAGAGCAGGTCACTCATAGAGCTGAATAAACATGAGCATGTGTATGTCCCGGGGTCCAGCGTTGCCATCTGCACACTAACATGATGCTCTGCATCTGGACTGAACCAAAACACACTCATAAAAAACAAGCAACAAAACACACAACCAATCACTCCTGCTTAAAAAAAAAAAAAACAACAACAAAAAAAGTCTGCATCTTCATCATCATCATCAACAACAGTACAGTTAAAACACGTTTTGTAACTTTTTAAACACATGGCTTGTGGAAATGCATGAGGGGTTTTCTCAGCAATGGTGACAAATAGCAGCTAGTGAAACTGGCAGAACGCTACAAACAATGACGACACAAAACTTATGGCGCCTTCAAGAGGTGTTGTGGGATTCGTGTGTGTGTGTGTGTGCATGTGTGTTCATAAAAAAAAAACAAAAAAAAAAACAAGGCCACATAAATCCAACAACGATCATTACTGAAAATGTAAATTTTAAAAGAGAGAGCCACGGTACAGCCAACCAGAGACTGACGCAAGGGCACAGATGAGGTTCACAACAAGTTAAACTATGTACCCAAAAATATATCTGTATTGGCAGGTATATTTATTGGGGGGGGGGGGGGGGGGGCTAAGCTTATTGTAACCATAACCAGAATTAGCTTGGCATTTGCACAATGTTCAATGCACACACTTGAGACTCACCCCTACAAGACGTTGTACTTCAGACACAGACGTAGCAGGTTGTCAAATTAAACAAATAAAGCAAAAGTATAAATATATATAAATATATATATATCACTATGACATTCAAAGTCCCACAGTCACACACTTCTTTACAGCCGTCTTCACCTCCTCCGCATGACACACAGCCCCTCCCCTCACTAGCAGCTGAACAGACGACACTGATCAACACTGAGGAATTTCCAGAGGTAAAGCTCCCTTTTCAAGAACAGTGAAGTATTAAAACAAGTTACCATAAATCTCATGATAAGCGTTACTATAGTAACCTGGCTGACTGGATTAATGGTGGTGATTATGTCAGGAAAGGCAAATCAAACACACTGTGGGAAATAAGTGAGCAGCTGATAGTGTCTTAAAAGCATCTGATCAGCAATGAAAACCACCGTCTACCTAAAATATATATATATATAAATACATATACATACATATACACAGACCACTGTGTATATATGTTACAAAAACATATTTTGCACTACATGAGATAACTTCATAACCATTTTATCAGTGGCATTGTTGTTTGTATTGTTCTGAAATGAAAAAGGGAATTGAGTATTTTCCAGGGTATTGACGTCGACTTCAAACATGTACTAGAACTTCAACACCCACAGATGGTGGTTTTATACACGTCCCAGTGACCACTGAAATTAAAGCTGTGGCTCTCTCCCCATTCAGGGTCTTGGTAAGTTTCAGTTCTTGTTTTTAGAGGGTCTTTGCGTCAACTGTGAGCCTAAATTGCGTCCTTAATGAACCTTGGGAAAAAAAAACAATTCATGTGTAATGTCTTTGTCCTCTTTATCAGCAGTTACAAAAGACGTTGAAGTGAAAGGGCAAACCTCACTAAAGCAGGAACTTCCAAACAGCACTCATTATTACTCTTCACCAATAAAACACAAACAAAATGATCAGTACTTTCCACTTTAAAAACTCATAACCACTATGAAAATTTCGGGTGCTTTTGGGAAATAGAAATTACTCGCCTAGTTGTGCTACTGTTGTGCAGGAAAAACCCATTCACACATTTAGCAGTGAAGTGAATTACTGAGATTTTTTATATTCAGAAATTCACTGGAAAATATGAACGTTAATCCGGAAAGAAAAGGCTTAGTTTTAGTATTTACCACACGTTTCTACATTTAACTAGCTGTAAATTGGATTGGATTGATCTGACTGATTAATCTGAGGTCTCAGAGGCTGTTGTTTACAAGGTACGTTACACATTCTGCGGATACACAATATAGAGGAAGCCATATCATCAATAGACCTTGGTCTGACCCTGAGTTGATAACATGCAAAACTGAGCTGAAAACCGAAGCTGAAAACACACCGATCGTTTGATTTAAACCTTCTCCTTCAAGTCTGTGCCGACTGAATGCCTATTCAGGCTATTAAATGTGAACATTCAATAAAAAAACCCTCTAAAATCAAGGTTAGTTTACGTGTTTTCAGCGGAGAAAAACTGCATTTGTGTCGACATCTTTGTTCCAATTGTAAACAAGAGGCACTTCAGCCCATCTACTACTTCACTGTTGCACAATTTTCTTTAGTGCCGCTAGTGCAAGGCGAGCTTTCGGAAAAACCGCCGCTACAAGTGTTGGAGGGCACCACACCAACAGCCTACGTACTGTGAATTGTTTGCTTTGCAACAACTCCTACATGTGTGCATGTAAACTAGTTAAATTACTCCTCGTGAGAGCCATATTAGTACAAGTTGTACTTTAAGGCATTCCTAGAATTTCATTGGTGGCACTGACGAGTGACAAAAACCAAACGGCCGAGACACTTGTGAGCTTTGTGCCTTTTTTTATTCCCCCATCTCTACCTGACAGAGCAGACTGACACTTCAACCCAAGAACAGTGTTTAAAAAAGTGGCCCAGGGCATGTGTGTTCATTTACAAAAGCTTAAAAAACAGCAGCCGCATGACACGGCAGCCCTCACGGAAGTAATGTCTGCGTTAAATCTATGACAGCAGGTGCCAGAGATCCATAATGGCACCGTGAGTGTTGACTGCTCCAGAAACAACAGCGGCAGGGGTGAAAATGTACTCTGTGGCCATCACAGGTGTTGGGGAAAGGAACCTGTGACTGTGGGGCAGAGCTGCAACGGTGGCCCCAAGAGGACAAAAGAGAAAGCTGGATGAGTTATAGACAAGACTAGGATGATGCCTATGACAGAAGAGCTGAGATTTAGATACCGACTAGCTTTAATAGTGAGGAATGTTCCTGTGGTGGGAGAAGGATAAAGCAAAGACTAATGATGAGGAAACAGGAGGGAGAGAAAAGGTTAGATAAAAAAAGAGAGGAAAATAAAGTGAGAGGAGGAAAAAGGGGGAGCCATGTGGAGGATCTAATACCTCAATCAGCTCACGTCTCTTTGCCGTATCGCCTCCTTTTGCCCCAGCTGCTCCTTTCCCATTCACCCATTCACCCGGCTTTGATGTTCTTCCATTCTGATAAAGCCAGCCCACCACCCTCCCACTCTATATCCACCTCCACACCTCCTCCTCCTCTTTCTTCCTTTGTGTCTCACCTTCATCCACTCGAGCTAATTTTTTCTCCTTCACAGTCTAATCCTTCTTTTGCCTGCTCTCATCTTCACCCGCGGCTTCACGCTTCTTCCCCCTTGACTCCTCGCAACGGGGCACTCCTCCTGTCATTCTCATCAACTTCTCCTCGTCACCCTCCATCTGTCCTGGTTTATGATCCGTGCACGACACTCGCAGACTCTCTCTGCTGTCTCCCTAACCCGACATTCAGGCTGAATGGCCATTTTGCCGCTGCTTCATTATTCAGGGCAAAAATCAGCTTTGATGTGCTACTAACAGATCACTGACTGCCATACTTGGATGTTCCAGAGTTTATAACAGCTAACCTTAGAGATGCCATAAAGAACTAGAGCCCAAACAGTTCAGCTCTTTGATCGGTCCACAAAATGTAACTGCCGCTTTTTTGATCATTAATAGCTGTTAGAGTCATTTCTTATGTGACCCAGGTCAGAATAACCAGAACTACAGTTAAAATGACTCAAAGTCAGCACTGGGGGGCAAATACATCCAAATCTTGATCAGCAGCCCAGATGTCTCGTCTAACACGTCTTTCACCTGAAGGTTTTCACTTTCAACTGTTCACTTTCAGTTTCTTTGAGTTTACAAAAAACGATACAATTACTGGTCAGGAAAAGATCACGTCAGACTTAAAGATTTTTAAAATCACCATAATGTTATCATATCAGTCAGGCACTCTTATTCAGGACCTGCTAAATGTGGAGGTGCAGGCTCTGACCTCACTTGTTGACAGGGATTGTTGTCAGCGGCTGCAGTCCAGGAGTTTGGAGCTTAACTGTTCTGTTTTGCATATTCACGGGAGCTACAGCTTTACCTGTGCAAACAAAGTGAATGCTACAAGGTGCTAAAAGGTTTCAACGCTCTAAGACAAACTCCAGAGTAAGATGTTGGCTCGTCTTCTTCTGCTGCTGAAGCCGCCCGACCCCCCTTTCCCTTCCCTCACTAGCCTTTCTTTGCTGCGCTTCTGCAAAAAGCAAGTCACCCTCCTGACATGAGCTGACACTTCGCCTAAAGCAAGAATACCCTGCTAGGACACATACACACGCACGTACACACAGCAAAGCGTTACTTGATTTAAGCCGCGAGACGATTTACACTCTGTGAAGCATAAAGTGATATGCCAAGGCGCAAAATCAAGGAGAACGCGCTAAAAAACACACAGAAGCCCCATTTAACAGCAAGGTCAGTCAGGACGCCGATGCCAAAAATAATGACACGGCTGAAGCCGACCTTTGCCGTGAAAACGCAGCACAAGGCACACACATCCACTCGATCGCTATTTGGACTTCAAAGTAATGTGCAGGTGAGGCAGGCTGATTGAAGCACAGCTAAGAAAAAAAAAACATCCAGAGAAGACGATACTTAAGTGCAGCAATCAGTGTGAGAACAGTGTCAGCAAACACACACTCATACCATTTACTGCAGAAGCAAGGTGAGGCAAGAACGAGCTGCACAGGAAAAAAAATAAAGATATGCAGGTGTGAGGTGAAGAAGGAGCTGCTTCGAGTGCTGCAGTGAGAGCATAAACAACCTCTCACACACACAGAACACCAGCAGTGCATGGAAAACCTACACCGCCCAGCAACACACAGGTGAAGCGACTAAACTCTCATTACAATTCAGTCATGCGCTCGGAGAGCTTAGGTCCTGGCATTCACGAGGGATCCACCCCCAGAGGACTCACGCAATATCAGGCAGGTGGTTATTAGAGGGAGGCTGGTTGGTATAGGATGAGTTGAGGTGACTCAAATAGCGCTTATTAATTCAACGCAACACTGTGAGCATCGAAAAGTGGTTGAAAAAAGAAAAAAAATCCCCTCTTGGCCCCAACCTGCAATATGAGCAAAGAATAGAGCTCTTTGGATTCAGAGCTGGTGCCTGGGTATATAATGGATATAGAAATGTAGTGGAATGGAAATTATTCCTATAAACACACTCACAACCTCATGTTTCCCTCTCTTGTTATTGTTGTTTTTAGATGTACACACTGCTCTGCCTGCCACAGAAACGCTACGTGCCAAGAGGGAATCTTATTACAGCTGTGCAAACAAGCCCACCTTGTTTTTCGGTCACTTAAGAAGACATCTCTTAAATCCCGAGCCCTGATATTTATCAGGTGAGGGGCTGCTTTAATGGGGATGTGTACAGCTACTGTGAAAAGATGAAACACAACTCGGGAAGGCCGCTATGAGCAATAAATCTCAGCGTTTTTATTACAGTCATACACCAAACAAAATACATGACAATTAAATGCCGTACGCTGATAGATGACATCGAATTAAGTCAGCAAATGCTGGCCTAATTAAACACTGGACCCAACCACATCTGTCATGGGGCTGAGTTTTCATCTCACAGGGCTTTGAAAACATCCTGTCTTTTTCTTTCCCCTACGCTTCCTGTGAGAGGATGCATGGCGAAAATGACTTCCAAAACCACGTCCATGTCCGACAGGTACATTAGGTTATTCCGACTGCAAGCCGACCGCAACTCAAGTTGTAACTAGGGCTGTGCGATATGACCAAACTCTTATAAGACATCTATCGTCCGATAACGATATAAATCACAAAAATTTAATGTTTTCTGTAAATTCTGTGAATGTCGGGCAGCTCGACTTGCGCGAAGTGTTTCCAGCTGCGCGTCACGTACCTGGAGTCGAATGTTTTAACCGATGCATGAAACTTTTAGACATAAGTTGTTAAAGCCGCCGTTTTCTTTGTGAGTATTTATTACAAGGCGTGCTGCGGGGAAAAGCCTGTTCTAAGGTTTGAGTCTAAGGGTTTTTTTAGCACCTGGCGGCTCTTTTTTTGCTTCTCATCCATAAATAATCGGCTCTTTCACATGATTCAGTTTATTTTGAAAAGTCTCAACAGGATCTTGAGCTTTATTCTGAAAGGTTTATGTGGAAAATAAACAAGCGGACACGCGATGGTTTTACCGTCGTTGTTGCTAACGACGACGCATAAAAACAGGCTCTTATCCGTCTGTAGTGTGGTTATATTAAATATAAGAGAAAGAGAGAACTTTAAGAAATTAATACAGCCACTACAGTGACCATCAAAACGGTGAAAAAATATTGCCATAAACAGTTTATTTTGCGACACCACGAAACAAACGATAATGTAAAATGAAACGATAGACGTTTCTATATCGTCATCTGATATATATCGTTATATCGAACAGCCCTAGTTGTAACCCTAAATATTTTGAATGCTGAAGACCAAATTCACGTCCCCATAAAGGGAACTGGGTCTCCAGAATGTGACTGCACACACAGTTTGGTTCCCACAATGCAGGGAATACGAGTACACACCTACACACGCAAAGTAAGGTGTCCTAGATATTTAAGAAGTGACCTTTTGCTCTTTTGCTCAGTTTTGTATGGAGGCTGTCCCCTCGCTCTCTCGCCTTCATTCAGTGCCTCTCCCTCTCTCTCTCTCTCTGCCCATTTCCTTCCGTCTTGCTCTACTTCCCACAGCCACAGGCAAGGACGCACCGAGGCCGGTTACTTCCTAAGCAGGGCAACCTTTAAACATGCACACATTTGAAGTCTCACACACAGATAGCACATTCAAATCTGTCAAAGGTGATCAAGTGTGTTTATAGCAAAGAAAATATGTCTGACGAATTGAGGTTCGGACACTGTTGCAGTGTAAAAAAAAAGGGAGAAAAAAATAAACCCGAGCACGAGTTATCTTTGGTGGCAAGTCTGTTCATCATGTTTTGGCTAGTTTGCACCTCCTTATCCAGAGTGCAGGCCTGTTGTCTGGCGACTTTCAAATCTAGTCTTGCAAGATACGTGATGTGCAGCATGTGCAGCGTGTGTGTGTGTGCATGCTTGCCTGCGTTACACAAGATAACATATGTGTTGCCAGTGGGAAATGCATCTTGCTCACAGGCCTGTTGTGCATTTCTGCATTTCACTGACTATGGGTGTGCCTGAAAGTGACAGGTTCACACTACAGGAGCATACAGCCTCTCTTTGTTGTCTCTCTCTCTCTCTCCCCACACATACACGTACACACACACACACAATTGACCCTTCATTAAAGCGATTACGGATTAATGAGCAGAGTACCCGCCTAATCCAGTTTAGCTTGAGACATGGAGGCGATGCTATCCAAGCGCCATATCCACCACCCCCACCCCCGTCCCTGCACAACTGCACGTTGCTGGATGGGTACTGGGTGATCACATTATGCCCCTGGTTATCGACCAATCCCAGCCATTCCTGCCCCAGTACAGCCGTCATAACGAACTGAGAATATCACAGTGTCACAGCATGAGTCAAGCTGAGAAGCAGCCACTCCAACAAGTGTAACAGTATTACAGGTTAGATCTTTAAAAGGATGTGCCTTCCTTTTATTTGAATCTGCGGTGCGAAACCAAAGTGACACAGCTCTAACACTGAACATAAGAGGGGAAAAAAAGGAAAGACACAAAGCTTTAAGAGAAAGCTGCACATTTTCAGTTTCAGTTTTTACTCCAGCTACATTAATTCTACCATTTCTGATATTCTATAAATGACATTTACTGGACTACAGTAAAATACTGTGACTCTTTCAGCCCATCCCTCCACAAACTGCTCTGTATACACGGCTTCACCTCGGCTTTTTTTCATGTTCTATTAAAAGCCACTAGTATAAAACATTAGCATGTTTGCTAACATTTTGCCAGTTTAGTTTTGTGTCTTTTTACCTTTGGGTGTTAAACTGGTTAAAATCTGTTACCCTATTCATATTAGCTTTACTTTATATAGAAAGGGAGTTGTGCTTCTTATCTATGAAACTTCAGAAAGAAGTGAACTGGCTTATCCTAGCATGCAGCTAACGTAGCTACGTCACCGTTTCCCCACACAGGGGCTTTCCTCGGCTCGGTTTCTGGCAAACCCATGGCCACCAACGTACAATCCTAATTGACACACTGTATAAGCTGTAAACAAAAACAGAGAGCAATGATTTGCAAATCCCACAAGCCCATATTTTATTCAAATTGGAACACAAGAAACCATACTGAATGTTTGAACTGAGAAAATGTACCATTTTGATGACAACAGGTCTCAGCAAAGTTGGGACAGGGCATCAAAAGGCTTAAAAACAAACAGCTGGAGGAACATTTTGCAGCTAATTAAGTTAATTGGCAACAAGTTAGGTATAACAGGAGCATCAGTGAGTTTCTCAGAAGAGAAACTCAAATGCAGCGTCAACAAATTGCCAGTGAATGGTTGCTTAAGTATATAACCCTTGGGCTTATATGCTTACTTCACATTGCCAGCGTCCACTGGAAAAAAAATACTTGAAACCATTAATTTCGTTCACACACAGTTTAAACAAACAATTCAAATATACGATAAGGACGATCCAGCCTGCTCTTACTCAAAGAGAGCACTAGAACATCATCAGCATAGAAAACTCAAACTATGTAAACTATGTAAAACTGAAGCAGCTAGAAACACAAAGCTGCGCAACCACAAAACCACAGCCCTGAAAAAACAGAATTGGAAAAAAATGCCAATAAATTATCGACAGAGTTACTAAAACACTGGCGCTGTGTCAAGGTCAATCTGTGTTAAGTGCATTACGAGCTTGCGTTATCACCCAGGGGAAACAGCGTGTAACCTGAGCCGGAGAGGATTACAGACGTGAGCAAGCGTTATTTGCATGACCACAGATATAAAGTGGCAGCACAGACGCACAAAGAACAACTGTTGTTTTTATGTCCTGGTGCAAATTATCTGCTGTTAACTTTTTCTGCACCCACAATTTACCTACTACAAAGTCCAAATCTTAACAGCGGAGCCGTAAGGCAGAAGTGCCAAAAAGTTTCCTCTCAAGGTACAGTGGGGAAAACTATAAACAAACAGAGGTATGCAGCAAGCGAATGGAATTTCATTTTTCCATCAACGTGCAGCGTTCAGGTTTCAACAGGCCAAAAATGGAGCTACAGAGAAAACTTGTTGTCATGCGATGATCTAGTTCAAGAGTGTGTGTGCGATTATGTACCTGTTGTCAGCATGATTTGTGTTTCTCCACACTGCACGTCCTTCTCTGTAAGTGTATACCGAGGTGTCCTTGCTCATAACACGGTGGATGAAAGCAAACCATATGTCAGTGACACTGTCTGCGAATCAGGTGTCACTGCACCTTGGAAATGGAAATCTATCCCCGTGTGTGTGTGTGTGTGTGTGTGTGTGTGTGTGTGTGTGTGTGTGTGTGTGTGTGTGTGTGTGTGTGTGAGAGAGAGATGTCCCCACAGTAGGGAGATCATGACCAGAAGTCAAACAGTGCAGCAACCAAAAGTATAAATTTTAAACAATAAAAGTACACACAAGAACATTACGATACCGCAACAAAGGCCTCCTCAGACCACAGCAGCTTTAGAGACCGACCGACAACAACCTCTACAATACAGCAGCAGCAGCAGCAGCCAAACACCTCAGCTTCACACTTCTCTCTTTTTTTCCCCGTCCCTGCGTGAGAAACAAACACCCACTGACACCCAAATGATTTGCCTACTTTTGCACAACGTTTGCAACATAACCAGCTTTTATCAGTCTCTCTGACACAGGTCACATTCATGTAACGTTACTACCCTTTGCTCCGTACCCCGAGACGTACCCTAGACAAGTTGCACAAAGAACGCCCCAGCAGCCGTGCAATTCTCACCACATGTGCGAAGGGCTTGTTTCACAGACAGCATTGTTAGCCTCGACAGTGGTTGTGAAACTGCATGTTGCGAACATTTAGTTCCCACAACTCGATGAGCAGGGCATCGCTTTATGTGCGAGTGCATTGGCAGTGACAGGCTCGGAGAGAACGATTTCTTTTCTGAAGTGGGAGAAAGGGGGAAAAAATCCATCATCCATCCATCCAGTGCTCACTGCAAAGTACAAGCTGAGCTGCTGAGATAAAGTTTTCTTTACACCGCAGCACTGCGGTGATTAGCAGAATCTCCACAGTCCAGGGAGTGTGGAGTTTGCATGCTGTCTCCATGCCTGTGTGGGTTCTCTCCAGTTTCCTCCCACCCAAGACATGCATGTGAGATAATATTATTGTCAGTCTCTCTGTGTTAAGCCTTGATTTTACAGCTGAGGAGTCATTCATACACCTTTCTGAAGTCTGCTCCCTGGGGCGCACGTGTAGTTGGTGCACCGTAATGTAAATTCTCCATGGACGAAAATGTGTGGTCAAACAAAACAAAGAATTAAAGAAAAAGTGATATCTGCACAGACCCACACCGTCGGTTGCGCCCAGTCTAATCAAGGTGCCACAACAGGATGTACCCCACCTCTCACCTCATGACAGCCAGGACACGCCCCAGCCCCTCCCATGACTTTGAATTGGATACGCAGAAGAAAATAGATGGATGATTATTGCGTTTTCAAAAAATTCATGATGTTTTTCCATGCCGTCATTAATACAAACGCATTCAGTTACAAGAAATACTTAAATAGCTTCATAACCCACACTAGCTGCTAAAAATACAGAGTGAGACTGTCAAGGTGAGCCAGTGTAGCAACATCTATTACTGGGATTTAGATATGAAAAAGCAGGGTGCACAGGTCTTAATGTTTCTAGGCCATCAACAATCTTTGTCTACTCGAGTCAGCACTGACAATGTTTAGATGATTGCAGCACGATGCAGCTTTTGAGGACACACGTCAAGGCTTTTGCTGCCACAGAGAGAAGAAATAATCCATGACTGACGTCAAAAAGCATCTCGACCGGGAACTCGGGACCAAATCATACGGCAGGCATCCGAGAAGGAAAAGAAAAAAAATCGTCACGACGAGGAGCGGAAATATACAAAATAGCAGCCGGAGACAAATCATTCAAATGAGGGATTTGAATTAGCATATTTCATGCTTCAATTTTATGAGAAGACGCGTCAAGGCTGGAGATTATTTTCTCCTGGGAACAGCACTGCGGGGAAACGTTCCCAACAAGGCTCTGAAAGTTTCTTTATATACTCGAGGAGTCTTTTTAACCAAAAAATGGAAAAGGAATAATAATAAAAACAACGCTGTTAGACAAAGTTGTACGTCGCACTAAAGTGCCAAATCAAAAGCAGGTTCCTTGGTGTGATACTGAGATTTCTCCTCCGAGTCGTTATCAGGCCTCTCCGCTGACACTGTTACCCAGCAAATTTCAATCTAAGCAAGGTCTGCAAAAGAGGATTCGTCTCACTGTGCAGAATTACAGCAGAAAAAAGGCGTAACGGTGAAATTTTGAGTGGGTTAGCAGCTTTTAAAAGCAGGGTTAAAGGTTTCTCTGCCTGTCAGCCTTCAAGCAGCTGAGTAAGACATTTAACCAGCAAATTTTTTCCAAACTGCCACATTTTTATTCCCAATACCACTGGGAAAAACACATTCCAGTGTATTTTGGAAAACCACTGGATAAACATCATTACAGTCAATAATGGTCATGCACTGCATGCCATCGTGTTCCAGCTTTCCCTGAGGAGTTGTGCTTGGAAGGCTACAGGCAGAAATAGTAAATAATGGTGGCAAGTTGGGTGAAGAGGTTTATACTTTACGCTCCGTCTCCCTTCATCTCCAACAGGCGAGCCGAGCCGCGGAGGAAACTTCAGACCTTTTCGGCCACTCAGCTTTTAAAGAAAAAAAAAAAAAAAGAAGTGTCTAAGTGAGCGGCAAAGCCAAAGCTCCTTAATGAAGCACCCCGTCACCCTGCCTGTGAGCATGCTCGTATGTGATAGCCTGTCGGCGCTCTTTCCATTTCTTTCCAGTTGTGTGTGCGCGATCAACAGCCGGTATTTAGAGGAGGGAGGGGTGTGGGTGCAAGGGTTCGGGGGGGGGGAGGATAATGTAACGCTGACACTCGAGAAACGTGACGTCCACTATTGTATCGCGGGGCAATTACAGCGAACGAGTCGAACAAACACACAATGTATAATTCAGAACATCCTGCATTTCTGCAGCGCACTTCCTCACGCCAACAGTATTCATTACCAGAGCAGCAGATTTATTTTTAATGCACTGACCTCGCTGCTTTCACTTATTTATACTGTTTATTGTGTGTTTAGCTCCCAACGTTTGGGCGTCAGGCTGATTCTCTTCTAAGAAGCTGACTTAAATAGCTGGATTATGAAGCTCTTAACCAACTTAAAGTGGATACAATGAATGCTCGAGACATGACGTGTAGTTAATCAATAAATAATTTTTGTTTCACTTTTTCTCTCTCTGATGGTTTAAAAAGAAAAAGATACCCAGGAATAACAGCAGCATATATTCAGGTTCCAAGGGTAAAAAACGTTTTTGCCTACTCTTGGCTCTGTGTGATGTCAGCGACTGGAAATTTCCCCAATGTCATCTCAGATTCACAGTTTTGGCTGTGACCAGGGAAGACCTTACTGATGATTATAACTCCTGTTTGCGAGGGGCAGAAAATCAGAAAAAAGCCGGCTTAAAGAGGGGACATCCTAAAAAAATGTAGGCTGTAAAACAGAGGTGTCAAGCCCATTTATTACAGGAGCCATACAGTTAAATCTGAACTAAGGTGAGCCAGAAGACTAATAACCTTCTGAAACCCTTCGCATTTCATGAACTAGATTCCTAAAACTAATCACGACCAGTTTGAGAGTTGGCCAGACTAAATTCATTACACACCTCAGCTGAGGGGGTTATAGGTTAACAAATACATACAGAAAATGTACTGTTTATTCAAAGATGTCCTTTTTTTTGCTGTACAGTCACAATAATAAGAGAATAAAACAGGAACTTTTTTCATTTTCGATTCATTTATGGTAAAAAGCCACCTCGTTTTGTATTTTTTGAAGGTGTTTCTATTACCTATTCAGGCGTAGTATGACAGGTGAGGGTGGTGTCTTTGTCAGAAGGTTGTAAATATGACAGTGATTCAAACCTCTGGATCCTCAGTCTGGATGTGATCCATTCGTAGGAATAAAACACAGTTAAAAGTTAACACTTACTCCATTGCATTTTCCACATTTTGCACTGTCTGGGCCACATGTTTGACACCTCTGTTCTAAAACAACTTGTTTCAGTGGGATTGATTATACCGTACCCCCAACTTTCCAGCAATATATTTCACAAATTACCACCATCTGCTCTGCTGCAGTACCAAACACATTTTTAATAATAAGGAATGGAGCTGCTGTTCTGGGCAAACTTCTTCTGCATTGTCTTTTCGTATTCAACAACATGCAGCCCTTTATAGCAAAAGCTCTTCAATTCTAATAGGACAATATCAGCCTGTATTATTCTCTATTAATCTCATAATCAGCCAACTCTTGTCTAATGCCCCATTAAGTAGGTTTCACAACATGATTAATTTTTTTCTTTGTTAAGGTGAACTCGGTCTGAGTTATTGTTTGAGCGGCCACAGTGGAAAGTCCGACCAATCCCTTGGCAGCAGCCTGCAAATGGACAAAGCCTGGTGTTGAGGGGTCAGTGGGGTCAGTGGGGCACGGTACTCGTGAAGGCTTTCTCCTTAGAAGCCAAAGTGAAACACTGAGCAAAAATCCCCACGATCCACCCAGCGACCAAAGTCATGGGACTTTCCCCCTCGGCTTCTTTAACGATGCGAGGTGATCATGTTGGTGCTCTAACCAATTCCTGGAATACCTGTCGTAGAGCAGCTACACAAAGAGCCTCTGACTACACTCCTGTTGAGCGCTGGAATCCAAACCATGTTCAGCGTGCAACATGAGTGGGCACGATCCAACATTCCACCTGACAACGAGCGCACCTGAGAGCTGCTGATCTCTATTCACTACCCCTGCCTCTGCGTTCATGGAGTGAAGTGTCAGGCCTGCCGGAGCAGCTGCTGTACTCGTTGCTTTGGCTGCAGCTGCTCAAACAACTGATATCATCTCTCATTCTGATATCAGTCACAAGTATTTCCTGTCAACTCCCCTCTGAATATGAGCAAAAAATAAAAACAACAAAAAAAAAAAAGAGCCACATAGCCAGTGAGTCTGGGTGGGTATTTAAACACCTATAAATACAGAGCATGTCCAGATTTCTTTTAACATGTCAGGATAAGCAGGATGTGTGCTCCTGCCAGGGCAAATGCAACCCACAGCTCAGTGTAAACAACACACAAGGAGGCATTCTGGGTAGACAGGAAGAGGTTAGAGCAACACCACCTCGGCTGGAGAGGGGAAGTTCTTAGTCCTTACTGCAGAGACAAAGATTAGGCAACAAGGCAGTGAACAAGAAGCAAACAGGCCACAGTCAAGACTCTGCAAGACATCCCCGCGACTGATTCACAGTGTATGGTATGCAGGTTCTTCTGGCTCCGGATTAGACTTCCCTGTTTCTTGTGTCTGTGAAAAATCCCATTTAAATGTAGATGACAGAGTCAGTGCTGCTACTCCCCATCTCCCAGTGTCATCCTCCGTTTCTCTGCCACCCTCCTTTTTTTCCCCTCCTTGCCTGCCTCAATGTTGCTGAAACTGCAGTGAAATCAAAGATATTTGACGGGCCGTGACGGCTGCAGGGTGGAATAAAAAAAAAAATAGAAAAAGTCCACAATCGTATTTTGCAGCACGATGCCAAACTACTCAAAAAATCAGCTGAAGACACTGGTAAAAATCATCTCAAACTAAAGGGGGGAAATACATTTAATGTGCAGGAAAACACTGGGTGTTATAGTTAAGAGAGCTAATTCCAAGACATAGATTTACAGCTGTGTCATTGAGGTGCACACACACATACACACACTCACAGGCCGCTAAGAAGCCAAGCGTACTTTTGAGGCTTTGCTTCTAAAACCAGTAAAGCCCCAGAGCATTTCAGAGAGCAGCATTAGGGTGTCAGCATGTGGGCTTTGTGTGATGATGACCATGGTGCCTTTATTCCCCACTAATTGCTTTTAGTCACCTAAACATCTGCGCTCATCTGGATGAGGATGCGACTCAGGCTTATGGAGAAAAGCACTGCATTTGACATGATTTCACAGAAAGTTCCTGCACGTTTTTATGCTGCAGCAGCTCCCCAACTGTTTGCTTAGCTGACATTGGAAAACACAAGCACTACTTCAGCAGTAGCAGTTAACCTTCGACCCTGAATCGAACTTGTTATGACCAGGATTATCACTTAAGCGCCATAAAAAGAACAATGAGACAAGCTGCAGCTGGAGCGTGTTCATTTAGGTTACACCTGATTATCACAGGACACATGACCACGTGCATCTGCCTCTGTGAGCCCACCCCTTGTAGAGTGGCTGTGAAACGCTTCAGTGTCTTTGTCTGAGGAAGAGCTTAGAGGTGGATGAGGTGTCTCTCCTAACATGACCTTGCTGCATTGCCCTTATGAACACACACACACACACACACACCAATCACATGATGAGAAGCAGTGAAAGTCTGAGCAGGCATCTGACACTAAACAAGACGTTTCGGGTTGCGGGTGCACCTCAAAGATGATCCCTGGCTTTGTCTTCTCCCTCAGACTCACACATCACACCACCTACTGTTACAGCTGTATAATAAATGGATGCAAAGTGGCTCTCTACAGTTGCAGCGACAGTCAGCTTGCTTCATCAATCTTTTGTCTGTCTGCGCTGATCAGCTGGGCAACAACTAAGGCTGTTTGGGCAGCACCTGCTGTAGGGATCAGAAATAACGAGGGAGCCTGCTTTTATCTTTAAGAGCAGGGTCGTAGAGTGATCGAGCTGAGGGCTGGGGACCACAAAAGTGCTAACAGGAGGTCCAGTCACAGGGTAACACCAGTGCTATTGGAGGCAGCCTCTTAATTAATGGGTCTTCCTAAATAGGCACCCGTGGGTGTCTATGTGTTTCCAATCCCCCAGTGTAAACACACTGACTGGGTCACTTCCCATTCACAACAACCAGCCCACCACACCAAAAAGCGATAAGTAACGCTAAGCCCGACCATCTCCCCTGCACATACCTCGGCACACAGCTGGGCGAGGAGCGGTCCACCTCCCAGGTAGCGTACAGGTTCATATGGACCGGCCGGTTGGAGATGCTGACCGGCTTGGAGGGCTGCATGTGCGGCGAAGGGACGCCCCCAGTCCGCGGGAGCCCTCCTCGCTCCGACATCCTGGAGGCTGAAAACGGGCTTTCACACGGAGCTAATGGGGAGAATACCCGTAGTAGTCTGCCTTCTCCGTGTGTTGTCCTTCCTCTGGTGCTGTAGCTCCGTCTCCGAGCTTCGCTTTGCCTTGTTTTTTCAGGCTCCGGATGGTGCAGGCGAGCGAAGCGCTAACAGGAAAGTGCTAATCTCCGCCTGACAGTGAAAACATCGCAGTCTCCGGGGTTTCTACCGGACGGCAGGCGGCAAATCCCCGCGGCTCTCTCCGTCTCTCCCTCTGCTTAAGTTGGTGTCGGCTCGGTGTGTGTTCGCCGCTGGTGTTTATCGGTGCAGGAAGCGGAAATTTCTCTCGCCGAAGTCGCACAATGAGCAGAGAGCAGCGAGAGCAACGCCTCTACTGAGGACGTAGAGCGACTCCTGAGCGCGAGACTCACAGACAGGAACTGGCCAATCACAGCTGCTGCTGTTACTGCGTTTAAACGCCACACACACTCTGTTCACCACTGCAGACTCAACTATCCTTAGTTTTAAACTTATTCAGTATATCGTATTTTTATTTGTCTTACTATTGAACATTGCTGAAATGAATTTCTATTTTTACCATTTTTTATTTTCTTCTATTTTAAATATGTTTTGTTTACATTTTTATATTCATTATATATTTTTAATACATTTCAATTTGCTAGCTTACTATTTATTTTAGTTTATTTTTTAGATAAAGGCATGCAACTCCACCAATGGAGAAATTAAATTAAATTAAATCATAATATTAATAATAATATAACATTCATTTTATTATACATGTATTTATTATTTATTATTATTTTAAAATATATTTTACATTTTCCACTTCATTTATTTGGTTCTTTATGAGGATTGGAATGTGATTATTAGAAGTGGTAGTAATAATGTTAGCAAGTTTTACAAATGTACTTACTTTATTTTAATCTTTTAATTATAATTTATTCTGTGGTAATAGTGTATGATACTATGTATGCATGTAAACATGTAAACATGTAAACATGTATGCATGTAATATTTTTAAATACACTTTGGTTGTCCCTCTTTTACATTAAGGATTATAGCCTTAGTTTTTTTTGAATGTTCAGTTCAATTTTATTTGCAAAGCACCAACTCACAACAAGAGTAGCCTCCAGGTGCTTTATATTGTAAGGTAAAGATCCTACAATACTAGAGAGAAAACCCCAACAATCAGATGGAGTTTTCTGCCTTTGGTGTCAGTGGAAAGAAAGAACTCCCTTTCAACAGGAAGAAACATTTTGCAGAACCAGGACCAGGAAAGGAAAGGAAACAGGACAAAATGAAACACTAAATAATTGCTAATAATTTAATGCAGAGTTGTGTATAGACACATGGGTAATAGAAAAAGCCCATCATGGGAATCCCCTGGCAGTCTGAACCTATTGCAACATGACCAAGGGAAGATTCAGGGTCACCTGATCAAGACCCAACTATATGTTTTATCAAAAAGGAAAGTTTTAAGCCTAATCTTAAAAGTAAAGAAGGTGCCCACAGCAAGTACGTCTGATTATATCTGTGCTTACAGGATTTGCATACTGCTGTATATTCTCATGAATAATGTATGAGGTCAGCCTAAAAAAGAAACTTAAAATATGAATTGATGAAGAAAGAGGGAGCAAGAGTGTCCTTCTGACTTACAGAATGTCATTACAGGAATTTAGCCTATAACCTACTGTGTGTGTTCAACGGTGGCACATGCTCCTGGAGAAATGCCTTTAATTACCCACAGCAACAGCGTGTAACTAAAAGGATCAGCTCAGGACATGAACAGCTAAAACGAAACATCTTTTAGGTCAGTGGGATGATGTTTGTTTGTGTTTGTCCAATGTTTCAGACGTAAAACTGAAAACATTCTTTTATGGCAAAGATCATCATTATACAAATAACACACACTAAAGCAACACCTCTTCCTGTTTACATATGCATTAATTCAAATCCTAAAGAAGGTCCAGAGGTAATATTTACCCATGATTCAATGTTTTGTTTTGTTTTTTCCTTACACCTCTTACTGTAAAGCTTCCATATAAATCTGTACTACGAAGGCCCCACTCAGGTGTTTTACTGAGGATCCTTTTGCAAATTGCTCTGTTTTTGACCCATATTGCACACCGTCTGGAGTCTCAGGCGCTCCTGTAATGATTCCCATTAGTCATTTAGTCATACACACGTGTAGATTCTTTCACACACACACCTATGCTCTGTCAGCTGTTATGAGAAATATGCAAAACCGGTTAGAGTGTGTGAATTGAGATTGATTTCCTCTCATTCTCTTCACAGTTTCCAAGATCTGCCAGATAAGACATCAGATTTAATATTCAGCAAAGAGCTGGCTCATTTTCATATGGTGGCAAAACAGTTTTGTTTGCATGTGGCTTTAAACTCACAAAGAAAACAGAAACACACACACACAAACAGGCCTTTTCCCTGCACCCCACTGCACTGCTGTGCGAGCTATCCACCCTCTGACACAAAAGCCACCATGCTGAGCCTCCTCCGGGTTTAGCTGCCTGTCAGTGCAGCGTGAAGCAGGTGCAGCGTTTGCACCTTCAGGTGACAAAGGCACTGCTCTGATTACAATCTCTGCATCTGAATATGAATCAGAAGGTGACCTAATGGCAGCGTCACAGCCGGGGCCCGCTGCCATCAGCTTGACGTCTCTCTACAGGCAGATTATCCCAGCTGTGATCGGAGCTTACAAAAACATTACGCGCTCGAAATGTTCACGACAGCCCGAGGATACGCACATAACTGCACTTTAATGAAAAATTGATAGAGCCATGTTTTGCCCCCCTTTTTTTTTCTATTCCTAGATGATGCTGCATTCAGAGGATGTGGGACATCTCAAAACTCTTTGTAAATATTTAAAAGGCTTTAAAGCACACAGATATCATTTTTCTCACATTAAGATTTAATGATTAAAACACATATCTGTTCTTATATCGTACTTTTCAGTGTTTCTTTTTTAGCCAATATTAAGCAGGGAGTGCATGTTAAAGAGTTTGGACTTGTCATTAGTTCTCACTGGTTTTTGGGATAATCAGCTGATTTGCGTAAACACAGAGCACCCTCCCCTCCTCCCCTCTGCTCTTTTTAACAAGCTTCTGTCACCACCAGCACCTCCTGCCATTGATAAAGAGATTAGAATGGAGCAGATTAAAACATGGTCACGGGATAATCCCGGGTTACTTTTTACACAGCGGCCTAAATCTGCAAAGTCATCAAGTGACACTGTAAAGGCTCCAAAATCCAGTGTCACAGTCAATTAAGTCGACACCGTTTCTTATGCAACCTCAACTCCAGCTCCCATTTTACTGTACAGCAGCCATGTAGTTACAAAGTAGCTGTGCGGTGTGTGCATGCGTTGGAGAGGCGTTACACTCATCTGTGTTTGTGACAGATTTAGTAACCACACCAGTGCATGCTATTATATCAGGCTGATTGGATTATTGCTAGAGATCTAAAATGATAATAGTAGTAAACTGTTTCTTTTTGCAGAAAAAAACATAACAAAAAATCCCCCTAAAATAGTAAGTTTATATAACACATATAAAACATTCACATTACATAAGCAGAACCAGTGATTATTGATTTGTCTATTTTTAGAATACACAGGAAGATTGCAAATAAACAGCCACACCTTGCATATTTCCCCCATGTGTTACAGGGAAGTGCTGAAAGAAGTCTGTGTGCATTTGCAAAGTTCCTAGTAAGTGAGGCCGAGTACAGCGACTGCAGACGCTGTGCCTGGATAGATGGCTCTGTCAGCAGTATCAAAGTCTTATTTCCTCTAAATGGCCCACTGAGAGTAAAGTTTCAGTCACATCGGTGAAGGAGACATCCTCAAATGTCAGATTCAACACATTTACAGAACTGACCCTCTAAGCTGCTCTTCAGTAATAGCAGCCTATTAAGAAAGCTGTGGTCCTTTGTCCTCACAGCTCTGGTGGTGCTTTGCTGCCTTTCTCAGGATGGTTAAAGGATCTGATGTGAACAGGCTGTTGCTCCATGTGAGAAGCTGTGTACCAGTGACCGAGTCAGCATGAAGCTGCTGCAGTTATTTAGGTCACTGTGCTTCTCAGACGGTCAGCTGACCATCATGTTTGGTACTCGTTTGCCTCCTAGCTGCAGAAACCTGAACTACATCCTACTCTCTGAGATTCAGACCTCATTTAGAAGTCTGAGTTGGCCCCTGCTGATGTGTGCTTCCCTGACCACCTTGGTCCAAGCTGATTTTATGTGACATATCTGCTGAAGATCTGAGGCAAACAGCTTTGTACTCTTATTCCATTCACTGTCGATGGAAAGCTCTTTTGACTCGGGTCCATCCAGGGTGATGGCTTTGGAAGCCCACATTAGTTCCTGGAGTACTTCTGAAAGGTTCCTGGGCTGCCGGCCAAGGCAGCCATGTAGAACAGCCTGTTAATGCTAAAAATAAATTAGCAATAGAAACACCTTGAGGTGCTGCTCAATGGACCTTTAGATTTGCAATTTACCTGACTGTGAAGCACCAACTAAATACAATTGCATTGAACTTCTAATAGGAATATGTTAGAGAAATAAGTTGGTGAGATTAAGTAAAGATTTCTTGCTCTAAAAGTCCTTTTTTAAGCCTTCTTTCTGGTCCACTTGTGTTTAATAGCCATAGTGGAGAATATATAAACATATCCGGCTCTTTTATCTTAGGTCTGAGCTTGTTTGGATATGGATATTCTGGCCAGGTTAACAGAAGTGATCAGAAGCAGCCTTAAAACTCAGGCAAGAATTTTGCAGCTTCAGTGGAAGCAAAGGCCTTACAGAGACAGTACAGGTCATTAAGGTGCAAAGTCTAAAGTCCCGATACTTCAGCTGACGCAGATGGGGAAAATGTCTTGCATTTTACCACCAGCGTGTAATCACACCTCCCCAAAGAGTGCAATGAAATGAAACAGAAACCTGGAGGCAGTAAGATTGTGAACTCGTGTTGTCACGTCATTTATTTACAAAAAACAGAAAAAAAAAACATGGTTACCATGAAAAAAACAAAACAAAAACAAAACAAAAACATAACCAAGACCTTAAAAAGTTCAACACAGAAAAATGCACCTTGCCACAGTCATGTGACACTGACTACATGAGACACGCCCACGCTGTTGATTTACAGTTTACTGTTAAAGCGCTAACAGATGATCGGTGCTGCAGTGTGCATCCTCTGAAATTCAAATCTGCCTCTTCCTCTTTCATTTCCTGCGGTGGACGACTCTCTCGCTGAGCTTCGTTTTGGTTCATCTCCTCTAGAACTTGAACTCTTTGTATTTCTTGGCACCACCTCGCGTGTCCTGTGGCTGGGCCTTCCTCTTTTTTTGCTGTTTGGCGACAAGGAAGAAAAAACGGAGGAGGAGGGGGAAACTATTAATATTCAAATGTCACCCCAAGGGAAAACCTAAATGACTATTGACTTCCACTTTCCTTTAGGTTATAAACAGAACTCATTTACAGTAACACGCTGGTAATCGACACATCAGGTGTGTTGGTCATGAGATCAATGACATGGGAACTAGCATTTTTTGACCTCTTAAACAAACACAATTGATTTTTTTGTTGCTTTAAACTCCTCTGCTATCTGCCTGTAACATTTCTTTAAAGTTTCCAGGAGCTGAGCGTGTAATTGGAGCAGAAATCAGCTACACAAAAACATTTGTGTGAAGGAAAAATGTTTTTAAAAAGCCACTAATTGTGTGTCTTAGTACCTTCTGTTTGGCTGCGTGCTCAGCCACCATGTCGCTGAAGTCCTCCTTCTCCACCTGAGCCTGCTGCTCTCTCACGTGCTCCTCGTACTTCTGCGTCATGGCCATCGGGTCCAGCTCCAACTCCTCCGGGGCCAGGGCCACCTCCACGCCCTGCGACTCCTGCCCTCCGCCAGCCTTACGACTGGCCATGGCCTGAGGACAGCAGAGAGGTATTTAAGATTCAGCTAGAGTGGCAGAGGAGAACGGGAACGAAAAGAAAAATGGCTGTAATGTCATTTCATTTGGACACACTTCTCCTTACCGCTGACATTTCGTAAATGTGCGTCGAGGCCATCATAGCTGCTCCTACTGGTCCCGTTCGTCTTTCAGGGAGAACAGTGAACAGCTGTGGCGTCTCATTGCTGCAAAACAAGGACGTGTCAAACTAAGAAAAGCGCACGGTGCTTTAGAAACACTGAATAGTTCTAGCTTTTTCTAAATGAATGCTATTTCTATTAAAGTGTGTCATTAAACTTTATAACACTTAGAAAAATCGGAGTGGGTGTGATGACATTTTCTCCCTGCTGTTTACAGCAAAAGTGACTCATTTATTTTTTTTAGACAGCATCATTCATATATATATAAATGTGAATGGGTCATTCCATGTCAGCTCCTCAAATGCCATCAAATACCAGGACAGTTTGTCTCTGGATGAAATCGTCTCTTTTTTCCTTATATTTAAGCTTTAATATCTGTGAAACCTTATTTGGACTGTTTTAAAGGATATTTAAACAACCTCGATCATCCGTCATTCTTTGTTAGCTTTACAGAACTGTAGTACCAGAAGATTTCAAGGACCCAACTCCAATACTCTCAAAACTGGATGCTGGGAAAACATCTAAAAACACACCAGTACTCACCCTTGAAATACTTGGAGCCAAAATGCACAATTTCTATTAAGAAGTGCATTTTTCACTTTTAGTTTTTTTTTTTTTTTTTTTTTTATTTAAAGACAAATCTGATGATCCGATGGTTAAGTAAAGAGGCACTGAGTGGAGCGACACTCACCCATCCATTGCCTCCTCGATCTTCTTCTTCCTCAGCTCGATCAGCTCCGGGGTCTCCATGCCGGCTGGTACTGATGAGAAGCCTCCCGGGGTGATCAACCCACTGAAACACACAAAGCGACACACAGCACACGGTGAGTTTATTGGTGAGCACAAACTTCAGAAACTAAAAGCTGTGGGCACACATGCGTGCGCGCGGACACACACACACACCCTTCTGTTAGCAAAAAGTGAGGACATGTAGTCATACACTGCACCATGAGATACGGACCAAATAACCCAGTTAAACACTAATGTGACTGGACACTTCCCGGCCCTGTTCTCAGGTCATTTACAGTTACACGCTAAATGAAAGAAATAGTTTTAAAGTTAATGTCGACCTCAGCACTGATGTCTGTCTGATACTTAAGCTTACACATCTATAAAATGGATCCTTCGAAGTCTTTAGCTGCAGGGTTCATTTTTATTTTTGACATATCCCCAACATTAAAAACAGCTTTAGACCGAAGCGCTGAGCCTCACACGCCCTGAGCTGAAAACACATGAACCCACTTGGACATGAGCCAATAAATAAATGTGAGCAACTGCTGACAGATGTTTGTGGGGTGCTACCCTTTTGATTTGCTTTACACTTCAGGGTAAGAAAACTCTAAATACGATTTAAGACTCATCTATTAATCATTATCAGCTTCTTGATTAAATCACTGACTGTACTGTGCACATTAAGTACCTGTCTGCTGGTGTGAAGAATCCGGTTTCATCTGGCTTCTCCTCGTCGCTCTCCTCCTCCTCCTCTTCCTCTGATGATTCCTCATCCGAGGGTTCTAGCTCTCCCCACGTTGTGTGGTCCACCTCTTCTTCCTCCGCCTTAGCCTAAATGCAGAAACATGTTAGTGTATTAGTCATTGTTAAGAGACGGCCATAATACATTTAGCAATCGAAAACAAAAACCTAAACAGTGAAGACAAAAGATTTCAATTTGGATGAAATTCATACCAAGAAATGCACCAACAAACAATCATACACAAGAGTTACTGTTGGTGTAGGACTTAAAGTAACAGTATTTACTCTTTTACATTGTTAAGAAGTTATTATGATGATTAGAATTATTTTTCTGAGTGCACTTCTGACCTGGAAGTCTGCAGAATTGGTCCCGAACACGTCGCCGTAAAGGGGTTTGCCCATCTCGTCTACCGGGGGCTTCCCCCAGCCTCCGGCGTGATAACCAAAAGTACAGTTCTGATGAAGGGAATAAGATAAACAACATCAGGAAAAATGAGCAATAACTGATTCACTGACATAATTGTTAAACTGCTTTTTGGATATTTTGTTACCTCTGGGATGGGAGAGTTCAGTCCAGGGATCTTCAGGTTGGGATAGGAGGGAGGAGGTCCGTACCTCTGCATGGCTATCAACCAGGGAGGCGGCACCTTGTGGGCGTTCTAGCGATGAAGACAAAGCAAAAATCCAAATGAAATGCTCGCTCTGCTTCCTCATTTCGCTCCCCCTGTACTGATCGCATTTTCCAAGCTTAAAATATGCTCAGCATTCATTTGCGTGCCTGTTGGTGTTGCCTGCGACAAAAACACCGCCTGGATATATTTATATAATTGTCGTTACAGCAGCATTGTCCTCGTTACTGTGTCGGTGTAAACAAGTCCTGTCACGTCTTATCTGACACATTTATTCTCACAGCTTGTACATTCAACCACTTAACAGCAGTAACAGAGAGCGTGACATAATGAGATAGCAGGGAGAGTGATACTACAGAGCAGGACAGTAACAGCAAAACAAGAGCAGCTGATTTATTTCTGTCGCAACTGGAGCTTCATACAGTAGCTTTATATCACACTCTTATATAATTACAGAGTCTCATCACTGAGATCAAGATGAGCCCAAGAACACGATAAACAAAGACAGTATGAAGCTCTAAGATCACCAAGGCTCGGTTTCTGTTTATATGCGCTCAGATTTGTGTGTTTAAGAGAAACTGCAGTCAATTTAAAACATGTTGGCTGTTTTTTTGTGATTTAGTTCATTAAATTTGCACAACGTTTGAACAACAGTGAAACTCACAGGTCCAACTGGCATGCCCAGAGCGATACGCAGCTCATCAGACAGATCTCCGGGTTTCTTCTCTTTCAGACGAGTTTCAAACTCTTTACCCTGCAGAGCCACAAAAACACAAAGTAGGTCATGTCATGGAGCTTTAGCACTCATAACATCCATTTGATAAATGTACCTACGTGGTCCTGATTACATGTGAGAAAAGCGAGAATTCTTGTACCTCATAGTAAAGATCTCCGTGGATGGTGAGCTTGGGCTTGATTTGCCATTTGAAGAAAGCATCGTGGAGTTTCTGGTAGTCGATGTCGATCTTTCCCATCTTGGGACGAACCTTCTCTCTCATTTTGGTTTTCATAGTTTTGGCATCCTCCTGCGAGTGGACAGAAAAACAGAATTAGTAATCATGCAGTATTATTTCTGCTAATGTTGACTCAGACCATCAGAAGAACACCCACCTTCTCCTGCAGAGCCTCCCTCATCTCCTGGATTCCCGTCCTCCTGATGAACTCGGGCAGCTCGAACGGCGGCTTCTCGATACCTCTCTTTCCCTGCAGATACTTTCGTTTGAAGCACCAGTGTCTGGGCACCGGCACCGTGTTCCTGGTGGCTTTTAAGTGCACGAGCAGCTTGGGCTCCTGAGCCGTCACATCGTGCATTTCCACCACATCTGGACGAGCCACCAACTGAAGCGAAGTGGCAGCAGGAGAAATAAAAAGTTATCATCTATTCAGAATCAGGCACGGACTTTTAGACTGAAAACACAAACCATATATTTTTACCTGTTTAAGTTCAGCCACTGTCAGCCGGTTCATCCTCCTCAGCTTCTTCTTGGATAGTTTTGGGGCATCCGGCCTGATTTCCTGCACATGAGAAACATTTCAGATGTTCAGCACATGAGCAGACAAGTACTCGTACTTTTTGCTCCGCTCTCGTAAAAAAATGGAGGAGTTCAAACCTCATCACTGTCGTCACTGTCTTTCTTCTCCTCCTCAAATCCTTTTTTCCGCAGCACAGCCGTCTCGTGCTTCTCTGACTTATCGGGCTCCTTCTCTTTCTCTTTCTTCACATCATCAGTCAGCTAGAAGAAGACAAGGACAGACAGACTGCATTAGAGGTGGGGATCAAAGTGGATGGGCTTATATTCAACTATGTCTGCTGTAGTCACCTTAAACGCCTCAAAAATTCGCTTGAAGAAGATGTAGTTGGGGTCGTAAATCTCTGGCTCCTCTGTGACGTACTCAATCTCCACCTCTTGCTCCTTCTCTTTGTCCTTCTCCTTGTCGCTGCTCTCCTTCTGCTGCTGCTCCGCCTGCTCCTTCTTCTCCTGCGCTCGCTTCTTCTTGCTCTTCTTTTTGCGGTTCCTGCGTTTGCGGTTTTTCTGAGGAAAAGTTTGGTTGACAAATTCAGAGACGGTCCCGTCAAACAAAATTAAACAAAAACTGCCTCATAGTGGAGTCCTTCATGCCGGGACCTACAAATCCTGTTTTTACAGTTTTGTTTGCTGGGTTGACAATTTTAAGTCGCAAGCGACAAATATCAAAGTCAATTCATCAAGCATGGACTCACAATGCTATGACTCTTAAAGGTGCTCATCTTAGATGCTTAAAAGAGGCTTACATCTTTTTTAGACATCTGGCTGTCGTCATCTGTCTCAGACATGGGCAATGCAGATGAATCCATATCTCCTCCCTCATCTTCGTCTTCATCCTCTTTTGAAAGATATACACATATATATATATATATAAAAAACAAAACAAACTGTAAAACTTCATTTTCCAATCACAAATCAAACAAAAATATTTTTTTTGAATTGGACAACTTCAGACAATTATAGCTGGTCTTCCCAGTCCATCACTACAGGACAAAACTGAATAAAAATGGTTTTTGGTTTAGCAGCAGTCTAACCAGCTGACCGACCTATGGGATCAGTGAGTTGCTCCTGTCTGATCTCCTTCAGCTGGAGGATCTTCTCCAGAGCCTGAGGGATCTTGGGCCCAGTGATGCTCATCTCCTCGCTCTGCCAGCTCTGAAATTTACACCAGAAAAATGTGGGATTTGGGAAATTTTATGTGCACCAGTGTGTCTGAAAATAACAACAACAAAAACACCACTGTGTTTCAGCAAAACTTGGTACTAGAATGTTTGTATTAGACCACAATTTTGACTAATGCATGCATGTCTGGACACATAATACAAACAATGGTGGAAAAGGGGTCAAAGAATCTCATCTGGTCATGTATAATTAATCAACAGGTCAGCAGAGATTTTCAATATCTTTAAAAGAAACTTCGGAACAGTTTTCTGAGAAGACTAAGTAACGCTACAAACGGGAAGGAGTGGTGGTTTACCTCTCTGTTGTCCTCTCCAGGAGGAGGCGGCACTCTGTGTTTCTGAACTGGTAACATGCTGACACCTGGAGGCAGAGGCCCTAAAACACACAGAATTATTATCAAACAAAAAACTCCTAAAATGTGCTGTTTCAGAAGAAAAAAAAATAATTAAAAAAATGTATTTCAAATTCATTATATAACATTTCGTGTTATTTAAAACTCGCTTAAACTCACCTCTGATTGGAGTGACAGTGGGCATGGACCTGGGCTGCATCTTGGCCATCTCGTGCTGACGCTCCTGTTCCAGCAGCACTGCAGCCTGACGTACGAGGACGTACGAGGGGAACAGAAATGAATAGGTTTATAATTTGCAGCAGCACAAAAGAGAAATTTTGCACACAACCAAACAAAAACAAAAAAATGTCTGTGGTGTCATTCTTCCGGTCACTATCCACAACATTTAACCCCAAGTGAGGGTGCCAGCACACTAATAAAAGTCATGGCCTTGCTTTCATATTCAGATTCTCACAGCACACCATACAGGACCCACTACGCTGATTCATCTGTCACTCACACTCCACTCTCCCTCATTTGTGAACGAGATACTTTAAAATTCTCCACTTGGGGCAGCAACTTGTTCCCACACCAAAGTGGTTTTTTTCACCCTTTTCCACCACGCAGCTCATCAAGAAAATATTTCAATTGAGTTTTTCATCCTCTTACCCTTTTCTGTTGCTCCAAAAGATCGTGTTCATCCATGACATGGGAATCGCCCTGAGAGAGCCACAAACAATAACAGCCAGTCAGTGAACACGTTTTGTAACTGTAAAATGTTTTCTGTGTAGTCCTGCTGTGTTGCTAAAAAGTTACAAAAACATTTATCCTGCCACATTCCCCTACAATAGTGTGTTATTCTTATTTACACATGACATTACATTAAAGTCTTCATGTTGTTTTAAAATTGTGCTTTAAGTTATGATCACATCTCAGAATGTTACTCCAGGGCTCTAGAGTGCGACCACAATTTTCAATGGTGTGACTAAAAAAAAAATCCTAGGTTGCAAACTGCTGTTCGAGTAGAAAAAGAAAAAAAATCTCCGCAACTCTGAGAGTCTCCGTGATAGTCAGGGGCAGGATCTCTCTGACTGGCCGTGGTCCTGTAGTCCTTTGTGTGTACGTTTAAAAGTGCAGGTGGATAGAGAGAGGCGAGTAGCTTGAATAAAGTGATATCGATTCATTAAATCCTGACTCGACTTTTGAATATGTGTTTTGCCAGAAACGCCAGGATCTCAGGTTAAAGCTCACAAAACTATTTCAACAACCCCCAAACAGCAAATGAGAGCAGGTAAAGGGATTCCACACAAAGGCGTAAACACAGAGCGGACCCGACGCATCAGAATCAGCTTTCTCTTTTTCGGCTTTCTCACTCGACGACACGTACACGTACACGCCGTTGGGGCTGAAAGCAGACAGCTCACTGATTCTGATGCGTCTGCGATTTGCCACTTTGTGTTTACGTCTTTTTTGCGTTCGGTTCTGAGCTGCAGATTTTGTCTTTCTCCAACCCAAATTCATTGAACCAGCAGCAAAAGAAGATCCAAAGTACACTTCACATTTGATAAATGTCATCAGTAATCTTCTCTCACGTTTGCCGTTTTGCTTCCACCACGATAAAATCACTGTTGTTTACAGCGCTGTCGGACGCTGCCTTTTCTTTCTTTTTTAACTTAAATGACCTCGGACAAGAAAGCCTGATTTCTGCTGTTCAATACTGAAGAAATTTAAACTTTTTAAAACTATGCAAAATTACAGAATATTTTTAAGGTTATCTGCTATAAAAAGCCAGGCCAGGAAAATCTCCTTCATGTTTTTCTGAGTTTTATTCTCAGTTACTTTCACACAAAGGCATCTGCTGTGATGCTTACTCCTCTGATGAAGTCTCACAAGTGTCAGTACTGATAAATGATCAGAATTATAATATTTCTGACTGTCTGAGGCAAAATTGACTCGAATCGAATCAGCACCTTGTGAATCACAATCGAATGGATTGTAGAAAAAAGTGATGATACCCAGCCCTAGTGAGTAGCCTAGGCCGACAGAAGTGGATGTAGCTGTGGGTAATGACAAAAGATGAAAAGAACTATTGATTATTTTTTCTCTAAGTTAAGGCCTGATCCGTCTGAAATTCATAGCCAGTGCTCTGACACAGAGCCATCAATCTCTGAACGCTGAAAAAGCACAGTGTATCCAGAAAACACATTTTATGCAGCGATAAATGCACTGCCCAAGTGTCCCCTCTCCCCACTGCCTTTCAGCAGCATGCAACAGCAAACAGGTCACCAGAGGAGGCCGAGATGATGATTAAGTTTAACATTGTCTACAATATTGACAAAGAGTGCCAACGCACTTTAAGCACAAGCACTTTTTCAGTAAAATATCTTTCTTGCAGAACTGTGCTCTAAATAAAGAACTTGGTGTTGACAAGATTGTTAGTTAATCATTTACAAATCAATATTGTCTGTATGGAAAGCAATTTCCCCCCCAAAAAAGTGCACATGTAAAACTGCGGTGTTAAGCAATGCAGTTGAAAAAATTGAGTGTGCCTAACTTTTGTGCTAGTGCGCCAAAAAAAAAAAAAAAAAAAAAAAAAAAAAAAGAAGTTAGGCGCACCAGTGCAAACCTTGACAAAAAGTTAGTCTAGAGCCCTGAACTCTACGTTTTGAATGCAAAGAAAAATGGCAAAAATGAGTGAAACAGTAAACTTTAGGTCCAGCTATCCTCACCTGCTTGGCTCTCTCCTCTTGCTGTAACACCATGGCTGCTCTATGCTGAGCCATCTTCAGCTGATCATCCTGTGTGAGGCCAGGTGGTGGCAAACCAGAGTGGTCCATGCCCATGTGTATACCGGGTGGAGGGGGCCCACTAGGAATCATGCTCATAGCTGGGATCATACCCATACCGGGAGGCATGGGGGGCATAGGCATTGGTGGCATGGCAGGGATACCTGGCATCTAGAGAGGAGGAAATACAGGAGACTGATGTAAATGGGAAGCGCGAAAGACTGAAGTGAACTTGTTTGTGTGACCTTCTGAGTGAGATATTAAGGTGTTCAGTGAATTTCTGTTTTGGTAAATTGCTTCTTAGCACCATTTAGCATAGGTCTACAAACAGACAAAACATACTCAACTGTAACACATTTGCAAGAGTGAAAACTTATGATTAAATAAAGATACTTTCGTCTGCTCCGTTGAGTTAAAACAGCAGATAGCTCTATTATATTTGATTTAGTAGAAGCCCGTCCTGACAGAACGAGAAGCATGTTCTCTTAGAACGGGATCTTTTCCTTGTTAAGTAAATGTGTAACACTGTAAATTTTGCATACCTTGTTTATGAACTTGCTTTAGTTATCACAGACTAAATCCTGAGGCCACTAAGGTGGAAGCCTTCTGCCTCCTGGCTATGCCAACGATTCTGTCCTTAAAAACTGAACAGGATTGGTGACACAGGGCAGTGCTGACTGAGTCCAGCACCGACTGGAAATGCATCAGACTAATTGTTGTGGACTAAGCTCTTGTGACACTTGTAGAGGAACCAAATGCCTTGTAAAAATGGGCCGAACACCCCATTTTAATGAAGCAGCCCCATAGGACACTGCGAAGGACCAGGTTAAATGCCTTCTCAAAGTCCACAAAACAAATAGTGGTAGACTGGATGGGCAAACACACACACCTCAAATATCCTTGAGAGGATAAAAAGCTGGTCCAGTGTTCAAAAATGGCAACCTTTAAACGTGTAAATCAAAATATAGAAAAAACACTACACTGACATGTGGTTCACCATTGTATACTACAGTATTAAACAGATATCAGCGTTTCCCTCCAAATTACCTGGGAGCCCATTTGTTTATCATCAGGTTTGCTGAGGAGAATCCCAGTCTGTGGAGGGACACATACAAGACAGTTTCTTTAATTTAAAAAAAAGGCGAGGTGGTCAGAGAAACAGAGCTAGGATAGCTAGGATTTACTAATAACTTTTCCTCAGACTTTATTCAAGACTACTCTAGCGTAGCCTGAAAGGTCATCAACAGTTAGAAAAAGCTTCACCATACCAAACAGCTGAGCGATGACCGGATAAAACTGAATTTAAACGCATTTACCTGCATCATGTAGCCCTTCAGTCTGTCAATCAACTCCTCTCTGGGGCCTAAAGAGAGAGAAAATGAATCGGAAACGGCTGTTAAACAAGGTAGATATGAATCTAGGCTTGTAAAATGAACACCAACAATGTACCAGAAAAACTCTGAGCGCATTTCAAAGTTGTGCAAAACTAGCTAACGCTGACCGCTTCGTATTAAAGTTAGCAAAGCAGCTAAACCGCTGCACTAGTTGCAGAACTCATATTAAGAAAAATAGCTAGCCAAATGGTCATAACTTTATCCAACTTGCATCACAGGGATTAAAATGTCACGTACTCGATTAATAAGTGCGTGAAATGAACTCGGAGTGCAAACATAACGCAGGCCTAGCTTAAACTCGTTGCAACGGAAGCATTGCGTTTTAACGCTACTAGCTAAAGTTAGCAACTGGCTAGCTGCCGATAGCCAAATACTGTCTATGTTAGTGCTCTACGCGGGTGTTCTTCTCACCCATGTTGGGTACTCCCAGCTCTGCCAGCTTGCCCTGAAGATCCGGGATGCTCCATGTATTCAGAGCTGCAATAGCACTCCCCAAATCGGACGGGAGAGAGTCAGTGCCCGGCGGTCCGTCGGATGCCATGTTGAGGTTAGCTCAATGGAACAACGGCGGCAGCGAAGCACACGCGAGAGCTTGGGAAAGACGCAATGCACCACGGGACGTGAAGTATGAAGAGAGATTTTTTCTTTTAATTCAATGCACAGTTACCCCAATATTCAGTCAGAACACGTGCTTTCAAAATATAAATTCCTAATAAAAGAAAACATAAAGAGGGGCAAAAATCATATTCTTCATATTAGTCAATACATTTGTGTGATCTCATAATCCGTCATCATTTCAGACAGTGCACACACAGCCTAGTCACCCTCTGCTTGAACTTTCGCCATCAGGTAAAAAGATACAGACTAATACAATCCCACACAAACAGACGCTAATCTGTGGCCCCATAGACTGTGATCATTTACACATTTCTGTGCGATCATTACCCCTAAATTCTGTTTATTATCTACATATTATTATTATTATTATTATTATTATTATTAATTTAATTTTTTAATTTTTTTACTATTTGTTCTTTCTGTCTATTTCATAGAAATAACACTCATGGACATTACACCTTATTTATAAATCGTATTTCTGTTTATACTTCAATGCAACCAACACCCCTACCTCTTTAAACTGTATTTATTAAAACCTTATTTAGCATAGTTCCAACACACACACAAATATGTGTGTGTATGTATGTACGAATGCATATATGTATATATTCATATATGTATGTATCTGTGTGTGTGTTTTGCAGGTGTATGTATAACTTGTACATATCTTTCTTGTGTAAATGTAAATTTGTTGTGTAAATACTTTCGCTATTGTGTACTTCACACACACGGAGAGATGCCAAACTGCCTTTCATTGTTCTTGTAACAGTAACAATAAAAAAGCTATTCTATTCTATTCTATTCTATTCTATTCTATTCTATTCTAGATGCGCTGCTACCCGAAGTCACTAGATGTCATTGTTGGCTGCTTAGACTTGAAATCCTGTAAATGATGCCGTTAGAAGATTTAAAAACTTCTCTATTTTTACATTCATAACATACAAGTCTACTGAAATTAAAAAATAGTTATAAAATAGAAATACTGTGCGTAACTAAACTTCAAATAGAGTCTAGCACTTGGTAAATGTGGCGTTTTTTAGTTAGGGTAAGTATTTACAGAGCAATGTAAAGGGATTTTTGTCTTTCAAAGGGCAGCTTATTGCATGTGAACACACAGTACCATAATGAACTACAGTATCAAGTAAAATCTGCTGCAAACAAAGAGCACAACACGACAGAACAGTGCACGAATCCCTCCCTTTCAGTGTAGTTTTATGACCTGTGGGCACTGCGCAGTCGCATTGAAACGAGGGTACACAGCGGCAGCAGGGCGTTTCTTCTGTATAGAAAAGAGGGGAGGGTACAAGAAGGGTACATACTAAACATGGAACGCAGAGCATGTTGAATTTCCGTGTAGCTATTTTTTTTTTCAGAGGAAACGCATTTCAAGGTAAATATGAGTTTTATCCTTCAACATCACTTTGCATCAGCAGTTTAGTGTCGGGCTGCACTTTGCCAATCGCGTTTGTCCTCCTGGTCTGAACTTCTTCTTTTTTAAGAGCAGAACTGGAAGTTTGTGAGTTGTTTTTTAGGTTAGTTTGTGATGCCGGAACAAACCACAGTCAAACAGCAGTCTGTCCCAGATTTCACGAGAATAATAACCATGAATTATTAATCATTAATATGCTGATTCCGCAAAATTTGCTTTTGCTGTCTTACGCATTATTATTATTATTATTATTATTATTATTATTATTGGTTTTAACTGTGTCTGATGGAAGTGAAGCCAAAGGAAACTCGTCAAACCGCTGTTCGCTTCGCTGGTTGTGTTTATTTCTTTAATTTCAATGTTTTCCCAGGGACCACACCTATCTATCACAAAAGCGACTTACTTATCTGTGTGAGCCATGCGTCCAAGTTAAAGTTTTATAAAGAGCTAAATCTGCGTGAGCTGAGGCGCATGCTCCAACGAGTATTCTCCAAATGTAGCCCAGTGTTTCTAAAAGCTGTGTTCTTCTGCAGACTCTGATGAGAAAAAAAACACAGTAGTCACCATGTTCCCTGCAGCGGTCACAGTGCGTGTGTGTGTGTGTGTGTGTGTGTGTGTGTGTGTGATCTCTCTGTTGGTCTATTTTCTCCAAACACTTTGGATATTTTTTCTCACATTAAACTGTGTTGCAACATGAACCCCTGCATGCAGAAATACACCACAGGCGGTCAGAAGGCTTACTCATGCCACAAACTCTTGACTCCACCCTCCCAAAGGCAACACTTACTTACTATCAGCATGCATTTAATCAGCTCGAGTTGTGAGGAGGAAACTGGACTCAGACAATCATCAGCAGAAAAGCATTAGTCATACATTGCTGATGATTGCAGTGTTTTCACGGCCTTTGCATGCCTGCTGCTTCAGTCGTGTGTGTTTCTACCCATGGCTGCACGACCCCTATGTTAAAGGAAACATCCTGCTGATGTGCCAAAACAAATAAGTAAAAGAGCCGGGTTATGGGTTGGATAAAAGTGCACATTCTCAGTTTTCTTGTCATTATACTAAGTGTTGCATTGCTAGATGATACAGTGCAGTACATACATGCATGCACATTCTTGTGTGCTGCCACCCGGACTGGGGGGGAAGGCTAAGCATTTGTGTTGGGATATGGAGTGAGGGTATGTAGGCTGCATGTATTTCTCATGTGAGGAGAAGTAAAATATTCATTAGAGTCAGACTGAACTGTTGTTGGGTAAAATGTGCCCCAATGGCAGCCAGCAGAGGTAAAAACCACACGACTAAGGTTTTAACAGAACACGTTATGATCCTTTGTTGTTGGTTTAAGTAATGGGGTCATGGGTGTTTTGTCATGGAACCAACTTAGAGTGACATGCATATTGAAAACATATGAGTAATTGTTTGTGGTCTGCAAGCACTTCGTGGTAGTGGGTGTGTTTTGTGAGGGGCAGTGGTGTTTTTCCTCACAGAGCTGTCACCTGACACACTTCTGCCTATAGCCAGTAGCTCCTCCCGTTCTAGGAAAAGTTAATTAGGTATTAAGTGAACTTGTAGGAGTGCTCAAACATGTCATTCAGGTGACAATGGGCATACGTTAACAGTTGGAAAATAAAGATGTATAAATCAGGCGTAACTCCTCCTTCCTGCCACATTTGGCACATCCCTCGCTGGAGGTTGACTATAAAAGTAGTACAGAAGAGTCTGTCTGGGCTGGTTTGGCAGTTCCTGGGATCAAACTAGAAGGTGCAGTTTGGAGGAGAGGTAAGAAACAAACACATGGGCCTGACATAAATCTGAAAACCTGCATTTTTAACCAGACCTTTGTTAGGATTTCATGATGGACTTTGCAGTGAGGGGAAGAACAGTGAAGCACATTTTTATTAATGGTCATAAAGGGATGGAAGTGGTCAGCAGGATGGATCCATGCATTCATATTTATGCCATATTCTGACCGCACCATCCTAATGTTTTTGCTAAAATTGAGTCTCATTAGACCAAAAAAAACTTATATTGTTCAATTCTGCAGAACATGTGTGAACTGTAGCCTCAATTTCTTCTACTTAGCTCACGGGAGTGTCCCACTGACGTAGCCCATCTGCTTGTTGTGTGTGTGTTGTGTGTTTAGAGACACTCTTCTGTCTTAGTTTTGGCTCACGCTCTGTAAACTGTAGAGATGGCTGGGATTTCCCCACAGCAGATTAGCAGTTTCTGAAATACTTAGACCAGCCTGTTTGACAACAACTGTGCCACATTCAAGGTCACTTAAATCACATTTCTTCCTCATTTTGATGCTCAGTTTGATCTTCAGCAGGTCGTGTTGACCATGTTTAAATACCTGAATACATGTGATTGGCTAATTAGATATATGCATTAACAAGCAGTTTAACAAGTGTAACTCTAGAAGCCTTTTCACTGAAGGTATTTTCGTGTCCACATTTAAATAGTACATACATTTATGTAAAAAAGAAAAACACTGTAGTGATGCTAACACTGATATGTGGTACAGATGCTAAATAACTCTTTATAAAGAATGCAGGAAGAAGCAGAAGTAGTTGTTACAGTGGTGGCAAAAGTGCCTTTGTTAGTGTGAGTAGTAATGCTTGTGGTAAGAAATATAATAGTTGTGGTGCAGCCATTATGCAGCACTTTCAGCTTTGCTAGCTGTAGCTTTAGGGATCTATTAGCAGAAATAATGTGTAGTACTCATGCAAATGACCCTAATGTAGTTTCATCATGCTAGCAGCAATAGAGGCACATGTGCAAACACAAGTCTTAGTGTTGTGTAATTGAACAAACTGGGAAACCTGCTGTCGCAGCTGCATGCTCAGTTTTTTGGCTCTCATAGCAGCAACATTCTTCACTCAGTCAAATGGGCCATCTTTGTGGGTGTGGTTCTCTGTTAGCAGGAGGAGGAAACTCTTACATGGCTCCACTGCTACACAAGCCAGTGAAAGCCACACTCTTTTCTGTTTCTGCTGTGACGGACACCTGTGGACTGAAAACAGGAAGTGCGTATCTTTATGTGCATATCTGAGGTGAGGGAGTGAAAAAAAAAAAAAGCTTAGAGAGTTGAAAGAAGATAAAAATAAACGCCTTCCACTCTGTGTTTGACAGAAAAGACGCAGACTCAAAGCAACAAAGTGAGACTAACTCTGTCCAAAGCTCCAGTTCTGTCTGCGCCGGCACTAATGATAGAAATGCTTCTTCATCTCAGCCTCTGCTTAATTAAAGCGTCTCACAGAGAGCTTGTGCTTGTTCTTTGCCTCATGCAACCTTTATTGTGCATCAAAATACACACACACACACACACCCCTGCTTTGTTATTAATGTGCTTTTCTGATTAAACATTGACTTTAAATTTAGTTCTCACTTACACTGTGCACACATTCAGGGCACCACAGTAAAAGTAGCACAGGTGTGCCAACTTTGCCGGGCTTTTCTAAGAATGCACATATATGGATGACTGCAAAGAAACAAGGATGCCTCGTTTGTCTTTTAAAGTCTTAGTGTCTGTGCACATGGAGGGTGTGCACAGCCTCTGCTTTTGTTCTGTGATGTATGCGTAGATAGTATTGGTATGTACAAACCTGTATCTTGTATCTCACTGGATAACCTTTTCACTTTTGTGCTCAATTTCTCACTTTCTTTGTTTTTGTGCAGGGTTGTCCGCTGCCGTGATAAGGACGGGCTGTGATCCTGCACTGCGTGAACTTGACAAAAAAAGAACAACAGACGGGGACTGGTGTTATCTGGATCTTTTGTACTGAGGAAGACGTCTCTACTGTGACAAGCTTTGGATTTTTGAGCTTCTCCGTTTGTGACTGCAATCAAAGCATCCAGCTAGAGTGCAACCACATACACCACAACCAAGCAGCAGACTAGCCTCATCAGTGTTTAATAGCATCTTCATAGCTACTGATGTTTTAGTCTAACTGAAGATTGAGCCTTGAAGCCATTACCACTGTGTATCAGGTTTACATCAGCACAGTGCTTTAGATTATAAAAGCTCAATAGGCTGCTGTTGCGTCTTTAATAATTGACACATCTTTACTTCTTATTGTGGTTCCAAAGAGAATCAAATTGATAGCAGCTGTCAGTCCTACTGTTCTCCGTTAACTCCACAAGCTCAAGATGGCAGAGCAGCCCATTTATGCCACAGGCATGGCCTACAAACTGAGGAGCCAGTGGGATCGTGATGAGGGCCTGGGGCAGAACCACAATGCTGTGAAGTTCTTGGGTCAGGACTATGATTCTCTGAAAGCCCAGTGCCTTCAAAGCGGGAGATTGTTTGAGGACAGCCTGTTTCCTGCTGTAGCGTCATCTTTGGGATTCAACGAACTTGGCCCCAGATCGGCAAAGACCAGCGGCGTGCGCTGGATGAGGCCCACGGTGAGAAATTGCGGCGGTGGCCGTGTTTTTGTGTCTTTTGCCCAAGCGTGGGTAAGGGGAATATAGAAGCCTTTCATATCATTTGTACATGTTGTAGATGTTTAATGTTATAGACGGTGTTTCCAGATTTATTTACTGTGTTTTTTAGAAGGTTAATATCATTTTAATGTCAGACAGTTATAATACACCGTGTTGCTAAAAGTATTCACTACCCCCATTAAATAATTAAATGGAGGTTTTCCAATCACTTCAGGGGTGTAGCAGACTACACCCCTGAAGTGATTGGAGGGTGTAGCAGACTACACCCCTGAATTTTATTAGATCTTATCTGGCTGCACTGCATCACAATGCAAATGTCTGACTCATGCCTACAAACGCCTCACTCAGATATTTGGTGGTTTTTAAAGTAGCAGCTCCTTTGTAAACAATGTGTAATGTCTGAATGAGCCACTAACAGTAGAGTAGGTAATTGTCTGGAGAATTCACAGCAAGCAACTGGACATCTTGATGTCTTGCACATGACTGCAGCACCATAGCCTGAGCCATAGTATTTTAAATATGTGCACCCATCTGACAAGAGCTATCTGCTGTTGCATGCCCTATAGTATAAAACTCGTGTTACTGTGCACACATTCAGTGCACCAGTGCCTAAAAAAATCAAGTCCCATGACCACCTGCAGTGGGTGTGTTTAAGCAGAGCTGGCAAGCACTAACATTTGACAGCAGTCCCAATCTAAGCAATTTCGCTGTTGTTCTGGCAACAAAGCCCCTGCACCCCACTTCCACTGGGCGCACCTTGATCTTCCAGCCTCAGTCCTCTGCCTCAGCTGCCAAGTTGGCATACCGCAGCTTCTTACGCTCGAATCCTTCCTCAATTGCTTCCTCCCATGGTGCCGTCCGCTTAATGATGTAAGCACGTTTTGGGGAGTTAGACCAAAGGATGAGGTCTGGTTGCAGATTAGTTGTTACGATCTCTGCGGGAAAAAATAGCCTCTGATCCAAGTCCATGTGCATCTGCCAATCCCTGGCAACCTTCAGTGGGCCCAGGTCTGGGGTTGGGGGGCTCGTCCTCGGCTTGTCTCCCTCCCGGACAAATGCTGATGAAAACTGACGCTCCTCTTGGTTCGTGAAAGGTTGAGTGTTGATGGATTTTCTTTTGCACTCAACTTTCTCGGCTAGACACCTGAGGACCTGGTTGTGTCTCCATGTGTATCTGCCCTGAGTAAGGCTAGGCCTACAACCAACCAAGATGTGCTTGAGTGTGGCTGGGACTGTACACAGGGGGCAGGATGGGTCCTTTCCAAACCACAGCTCCAGATTTATTGGGGAAGGTAGCACATCGTATGTCGCTCAGATGATGAAACTTAGTCTATCAGACTCCATTCCCCAGATTTCACTCCATGTGCATTTCCTCTCCCAATTCATCCAGCGACCCTGCTTGGCCAGCGCTACCGCTCTAGCACGTCTTACTGTTTCCTCCTGTCGACGCACCTCCTCCACTACCATTTTCCGATGTTCGGTTACAGATGCCTGTTGCCACCGAGGTGTTACTGCTCCAAGACCAAATCCTCCTCTGCCCTGTTGGACGTGGTGGGTCACGTCCAACAGGGCAGAGAAGGACCTTATTTCTTTTATTTACTTTCTGTCATATAGATGCTGGGTTATAGGCGGATAACACTGTTTATTATGGGCAAAGTTTAAAACAATAAAGTCATTGTATATCAGAATAATCAATACAATACAATACAACTTTATTTGTATAGCACATTTAAAAGACCAGTGGTACACCAAAGTGCTTTACAATAAAAACAGGAAAATTAAGACAATAAATAAAAGACTATTAACAAAGTACCACATATGTCATCAGGTTAAGGGCACTAATTATACAACAATAAAAGGGAATATAAGAACAAAGTTACTAAGAACAGATATAGCTAAAAGATAAAGTACATAAATAAGAAATTGAACCAAATATAAAATAGGGACACTAACTAGATGGAAAAGCTATGTTGAATAAATGAGTTTTTAAACGGGATTTAAAAGATAAAACGGAGTCTGACGCACGGATAGCGATAGGAAGGTTGTTCCACAGATTCGGTGCAACCAGGGCAAAAGCACGGTCACCCCTAGATTTAAGTCTAGATCTAGGCTGAGCCAGGAGTAATTGGGCTGAAGACCTGAGGGCTCGCCCAGGGACATATAGACTAAGAAGATCGACAAGATAACGAGGGGCTAAATTATTTATAATTTTAAAGGTGAGCAACAATATTTTAAATTCAATGCGATATTTTATGGGTAACCAATGCAACTCAATAAGAACTGGGGTGATAGAGGCATGCTTTCTAGTGCCAGTCAGAAGGCGAGCCGCAGCATTCTGGACAAGCTGAGCCAATATGAGCCAAAAGCTCAAACTTCAGACTGCTGTAAATGATTTGTTTCAGACATTTCATTATTATTATTATTATTATTATTATTATTATTATTTTCTCTGGACTCTGCATGATGTCAAAGAGAGGGGATATTCCAGATATGGTCATCTCAAACCCTGAAGTTCCAACGACCACCTATAACAGCTCACCTCTAAGGTCTTTTATTACCTGGTACACTTAAGCAAGCTTTCCTCACAGACTTGAATTTAATCATGAGATAGTAATGACTGATCGATTTTAATACCAACACACACTAGGCCCGTTATGAGGTCTTATGAGGGGCCTCTTATATCACATCGTCTACCATGTCACGTCTTTTCTTCTCTCATCACCTTTTCCTCTGTTATAAATACACCAGTGTGGTCTGTGCAGCTAGAAGCAGCACCAGAGAAGAAAGTGGAATTGTATTTGTGAGCATGCCTTGAACACGCTGTGCTCTCCTTTTTTATTCTATTTGCAGACACTGTGGCTGTTGTCAGTTCTGCAGTAACAGAACGGGCTGTGGTCTTAAAAGCTTTGCCTTGTGATAATTTCGGCTTTCTTTTGAGTATGCAGATCGTCACGTGTTCATGAGTGTATGTTTTCTGTTTCTTTGTTGCATCTAATGCTTTTCTGAGGTCTCAGCCTTCCAGAAATAGCACTTCATAATGCATGCATCACCTGCACCACGGGATCTGTAATATTTACACTAAGAGGGTCATGATGCCCCACCCCGCCGAAAAAAAAGGCTTTGTGTGAGTGTTTAAAAATGCCCAGGATGCCTCAGTGAGTTAAGCCATGTGTTGAATAGTTGGCGTGTTTGCTTAGCATGACACAAAATATTTGTTTTTATAGCTTCGTGGGGTTTCTCACGCTCACCACACTGAGTACAAGAAGGTTTAGGAAGCAGGAAGTTGTGAAAATCAAATGTGAACAAAAAAACACTAGACTGGGAGATTTTTCAGAAAAGAGCTTTGACAACTTTAGGATTTGCTTGCCTAGCTCGCTACAATGACTAAGAGTATTGTGCTTGAAGCTAGCTCCATTAATCCCAAAGAAAACTACCTTCTTACAACTTCTACAACTTCTTACTCAATTTATTATTTGGTATTAAACTAATAAAAAAGACTCTACTCAATTAGTTACTTTATTAGAAGCTGTTTTAACTGTATCTACTAGCTATAATTAGCTAAAATAGCTTTTGTGTGTATGAACTGCCACCTTGATACCCGCTGCTCCCAAGCAGCAACTTAAAACAGTTCACTCCATCTGTCGATCTAAGAATACATAAATTTTAATAAGGTATAAACAAGCAGATCGTCTGTAGAATAGAGTATTTTGTATTTATTATACTAGCAGATGTCTGTGCTACAGTATTGTCTGGCCTGTTTATGATGTTAACCCTAAATTTAAATGAAATGCTGCTTGTGTTGTAGATGCATTAAAAAAAAAACAGGTCATTTTTAATTCAATTCAATTCAATTCAATTTTATTGAATCACAACAAAAGTCGCCTCAAGGCGCTTCATTCAGCCCTGTGCTAAGTGGTTTCCAGGCTATGTGATAATTTCATAATATGTGATAGAGATAAGAATCTTCAGGAGCCTGAGCTGTACCCGTGTGCCAGGTTTGGTTGCTCAATTCCTGATAGTGTTTGAAGAGTTGGCAGACAAAGAAACAAGCGCACAGACAGAAATGTTGCGTGTTCCTCCTGCACTAGTCCAGAGTTGTTTCTAAACCTTGACTGAAAGACTACATGTTTTAAAAACTATTTGGAGCCCACGTGTTGAAAAGTAGAAGTTTTGTTTTGTGCGTGCAAGATCTGGTTAATTGTCCCAAGCTTCAGTTTAAAAGTAGCAATCTGACAAGATAGACCAGACAATTGCCCAGCTCGATTCGCACATGACAGATACGAGAGAGCGGCATTGGATTGTCTGCCAGCTAAGAATACAATGACTGTGTTTCCCAGGGAAGAAATAAATGCATGTGTCTGCTGTGTAGTAAAGTTTGTAACAGACAGTAAGTACAGAATAAACTGGGAAGTTTGCTGTGTTCGGTGACTATGTTGGACTGTTGCTATGGGTTGCACAAGGGACATTATACGCAGAGACATAGCACTCAATTCTGAATTGCTGCCCTGCTACACATGAGTTTAGGTTTCCTGCAGCTGCCAAATCCCACTTTAACTCCTGACTGTAAGCACTCCTGTCAGGGGTTTCGAGCTCCTGGTAGCCACGGAGCTTGAAAAAGACACTTTCGATTATAGAATCAAAGTGGGAAGCTTTGTAGACTTGCTTCATTAGCTCTGTTATTGTTGCTTCAGTTCATGTCTGATACTAATCATCAGTTGGCGATAAGATTGATAAAGATGCAGTGTTAAATGACAGATTACTTGCATAAATCTCTAATGATTAATTTTTAATGTTTCTTCTATCAGGGAATGGGTACCATTGGTATTCTTGCTATCATTGTTTGGGTTTCCAGAGCAGGTTCAATGAGATGAAAATGAGAAAAGAAAGGGAGGAAGACGACATGTTTGCAAAATGTATGTCTGAAGGCAAAGAAGTGCTAATTTGTGTGTGTGTGTGTGTGTGTGTGTGTGTGTGTGTGTGTGTGTGTGTGTGTGTGTGTGTGTGTGTGTGTGTGTGTGTGTGTGTGTGTGTGTGTGTGTGTGTGTGTGTGTGTGTGTGTGCGCACCGACAGGAGCTCTGCAAACGGCCCGAGTTCATCGTAGATGGAGCTACTCGCACTGACATCTGTCAGGGTGCTTTGGGTAAGTCCCACTGGGAGTGTTCCCAACTGTTTCAGTGTTACTACTGCATGATTCATCTATTAGACCCGAGGGGAAGAACTGAGATTTAATCTGGCAGAAAGCGAAAGAGAACACTGCCAAAAAAACAAACAAACAGGTAACTGAGTGCATAGATGTTAGTTGCTATGCTAAATCTAGGGAGATGCTGGATGCAAGTCATGAATAAGTGAAGCTTCCCTCTACTCCGCCTACAGCATGAACTTCAGCGAGACACTGAACCTTTCAGAGCAGAAATCTGATATAGAGAGCGGGATATTCCAGATATGGTCATGTGGTAGTTCTTTCAGGGAAAAGAAAAGTTTTAGTTTTTAAAAAAAAAATATATTTTTATTTTATATAACATTTATAATTTATGCCTTGTCATATCTGTAAGCAAAGGCATCTTCCATTTCTTTCAGTAGATATCTTAGGCACTGCCAGATGTATCGCAAAAACCTCCAAAATCCTGAACCAGAAAACATAATACATTACTCTGTGGAAAAGGATCAGTCTTCATGTAAACAAGACTAAGAAATCACTTTTTAAAGGCCTTACAGACTTCAAATCAGAAAACCTTTTTCCCCCCATAGAGGTCTTTTTGCAGCTGCATGCAAAAACCATATAGAATGGAGGCTCCACCTACATCCATATTTCCTACTATCTATGGACACACCACTAGATTAAAAAAGTTTAGGAACTCCTGCGTGTTACTTGGCGATTGTGGCTCAAGAGTTGGGAGTTCGCCTTGAAATCGGAAGGTTGCTGGTTCGAGCCCCGGCTTGGACAGTCTCGGTCGTTGTGTCCTTGGGCGAGACACCACCACCCGTTGCCCACTGGTGGTGGTCAGAGGGCCTGGTGGCACCAGTGTCCGGCAGCCTCGCCTCTGTCAGTGTAGCTGCAATGTAGCTTGCCATCACCAGTGTGTGAAAGCGCTTTTGGGGTAAAAGCGCTATACAAATACAGGACATTTACCATTTACCACTGTTGTGTGTCAGCCAGAATAAAACCTAAAGTTTCAATAACATGTCAGTCAGAACTCCTCCCATAAAACCACAACTGTTGCTCCACTCTTGGAACAAAGCCTTAAAAGACAAGATAACACAACACCGAACGCAACACGGTTTTGACTGTGAAAGGATAATTGTGGGTCTTGTAACAGAGAATATGATGACAGTCAAACTGCTAAATGAACTATGCCAGTCATTGGCTTTCCATCTTCTAGCCAATGCTCTTTGGCAACACAGTATAATAATGGAAGTGGCAACTGTGGCTTGAACCCACTATGGAAGTCCTACTAACAACATGAGTGAGTCATGGCGAGTCTGAGATTCTGTGCTCGCCTCTCCCATTTCCCAGAATGCAAAGCCTGTGTGTGGCTAAAAGTTGAAATTATTTGCTAATGTAAACACAGACTCGTGCTTATCATGACAGCTCTCAGTTGATTTATAATGGTAGTAAAACTGTCTTTGCGTTTCTTCAGGGGACTGCTGGTTGTTGGCAGCCATCGCATCGCTGACCCTAAATGACCATCTCCTCCACAGAGTGGTTCCTCACGGACAGGGTTTCCAGCAGGGATATGCTGGCATCTTTCACTTCCAGGTAATGACTACTGACAACTTCATATCCTTTCCTTTTGTTTTTTCCAAACATATCAAAGGATAGTGCCTGAAAAACATTGCAGAAAGCTGTTACACGTAACCAGCTGCAAGCGGTTATCAGGCCAAAAGCAGGTTACTGAGGCCTGAATGTCTGTATGGGCTCTCAAACTAAGTGCAAGTGATTCCAAACATGACAATTTATACGCAGGTTGTGATGTCGGCTGCTTATATAACACAGATAATTGTGTAATCACTATACATGAGCTGCTGAGCAATGCTGTTTTTTCCCCTCAATTCCTCAATGCCGACTTTCAAATTGAGGTGGAAAACTGATATTTATCTGAAGATATGGGGAAGCTGTGAAACATCAGAGATTGGACTTTTGAATTCACTGCATCTCACTGCTTCCTGTTGTGTTATTTTGTTGTAGAAACAGGACATAATGCAACACTTCTTGCTGTACAACTTTTTTTTTTTTTACAATTTCGTGGGCATTTCTGGGCACGAGCTGGTGCACATGTTAGAATCTAATCCACACAAGATCTGGCAAGTATATATACATTGTACACCCTCACTAATATTCGGTTAAAAGCCCCATAGCAGATCGATTCAGAGCTTGAGATCAGAGCTTTAGGAAGGACATAAAAAAAAAAGCTTAATGTTAGTCTGCTCTGTCCATTCCAAAACCAGTTATGATATGTGTTTGGGATCATTGTCCTGTTGGAATACCCAGCTGAGTCCAAGTTTCAACCATTTAGTAGTTGCTTTGAGGTTAAGTTAAAGAATTTATTATTCCACCCATGTGAAATGTACCAGTACCGCTGGCAGCATAACGGCCCCAGAACATGATGTTACCGCCACCGTGCTTGCCAGTCGGTGCATTGTTCTTAGATGTGAAAGCCACACCTTTACTCGTCCAAACACATCTCGTCATTGTGGCCAAATAGTTGAATGTTTGTTTTGTCTTACCATAAAACTTTTCACCAGGAGGCATTTGGCTTGTCCATGTGGGCAACTGCTTATGGTTAACCAATTACTTGGATGATACTTTGGGTTCTCTTGCAGACAGAATAATTTTTACCTGTGTCCACTTCTTTATTGTTCTGAGTATTGGTTAATCCAATGACTGCTGTCAAACCAGTCCTACAACTACCAGTTGTACTCAATCATGATCACTAATGACAAGTTAAAGCCCTCAGCCTTGTCAAGTTGAGACATTATAGAACCTAAATCCAGTTTATTAAAATATTTAACGTCCTAAGACCCGAACTCTTTCATGTCATGCATTTTTAATTTCTCTTTGCTATGTGGGATGATTGGGACCCAGTGAATGGAAAAACCAAGAATTACCTGATTTTTTTTTTTGGGGGGGGGAATTTTTTTTTTAACCTGATTTTTCTTCTGAGAAAAATGAGATCCACATATGAGGACATTTGCTTTATATTTCAATAGAACAGGGGCAGTATAACATCGTAAGTGGATTTCAGGCCCTTGTAGAGCAAAATTTTGTGTTTTGGTCTAGACAACCTAAAATGTGTTCATGTGGCACATATGTGGACGCCAGGTCCTAGGAAGTTAAGTGAGTATATGTATCTATATGAGCCTTTATGTGGATTAGAGGAAGTCCGCTGTAAACCCAGTCCTTGTTTTTTAACGTCATATGGCTTACTGTTTCCTTGTATTTAATTCTTTGTCTGCGTCTGACAGACAGGGATATTACCTGCAGCTTGCTTACAGCCGTTAGGTGTGTTCTGGTTTTAAAATGGAGTCGCAGTAGGAAGAGTATCAGGGCGTTGTCAGTTTCACAGTATTTGCCAAGAAAACTTGAGCAGCATCAGATTGTCTGAAAAATGCCTAACGACTATCCAGCTGTAGGCCCGACGTTCAGGTTCTTCTTCTTTCAACAGTATCCAAAAGCTTAATTTTCTGAGAAGAAATAGAAGGTTAAAAGGCGGCGTTGCTGCTATAAGCCTCTCTTTTTGTTTGTCAGTCCACACTGAGTCGCCCAAGGTAACTGACCTCACACCCCATCACCCTGCCAGTGGAGATCTGAGCGTGCTCTCCAAACTGGCAAAAAGCCACTTCCTTATCAGAAACTGCAAGTTTAAGCACAATCTAATCTTCCAAGACAAAAGTAAAGTTGACAATTCCCCGTCAAATGTGTTGAGTGCACATCGTAGCTCAGTGTAACAAGTTCTGCTTTGCAACACAAATACAAATGTTTTCTTTGGTGTGAGCCTCTTGCAGCCGACTAGGGCTTATCAGCTGAACTTTGCACACAACAAACACTCACAAGCAACGTAGCTGCTGCGCGCGCTGTGGCAGGGACACAGGTGTTGGCCTGACAGTGCTACCTTTTATGTTGCGGCCAGTGAGCAGGTGAGCAACACGCACATGCAGCCCAAGGCTAGATAGGGAGTCATATTAAAGCAGTGGTTTATGATTATTGCACTTTCAATTTGAATGTGGTACATTTACAGCCGAAGTGAGGGAATAATGGAAGATGTGATTAGAGTGTGCAAATCCACACTTTATTCTTTTAGAGTGGATTTTTCACCTCCTTTTTTTCCTTACTGGCACTTACAGAGATGCTGCTAGTTATTATGGTGTTATTATCTGCATGGTTTTCAATAATAAAGCAGTCTCCAGTGACAGCAGTTCGTCATCACACAAATTCATTTGTAATGTTTTGCCCCAACTGCACTTTGATTTAATGCTAATATAGCCCACTTCAGTGGCATGTATTAGCATTTCATTAAGTATAGCAGTGCTATTGAAGCCTGTCAAGCTGATGTTTGGTTGTTCTGACAAAGCAGAATGAAAAACTCTACAGTGTGTTCTGCTCTAGTCTTAGACCCTTTAAAATGTCAAATGTGAAAGAAATGTGTTGAGGTTTTGCAGTTATACGGCTGCTAACGATGTGATGTTGACTTGTTTGCCATTTTGGATGTATGGCTCTGTAGGGTCCAGGCAATAAGGCCTGAGTCAGCAACTGATTTGTAGGTAAAATTGTGTATTCCCAGAGCATTTGGCAAAAGCGACCTTGATTTGGTTGCTACCAGATTGCTGTGGGTGCTCATAGTTTGGATAGACGACATTTCCTTGTCGGCAGGCACTTGTCAACTGTTCTCAGAGCTCTGGAAACTGAATTTGAATACAAACAGAACAAAAACCCCTTGGATTTAGGAGCGTGTCCTTTTTGCCTTCAATTTAAAAGTTGAGCCTTTTGAAATGTGTTGGACGGATTGCTGAGACGAAACTTTTATTTTGAAGGTGAACATTAGCTATTGCCTGTTAAGGTAACACTTTTTCAAGTTTTACTACCACTTAGCCAGTGGTTAGTGAGTGAATGCTGACATGTTGGCGTCCTCCATGCAAACTACAAGCAACCATGGAAATCTGCCAGTGACCAAATCAATCACAAGGAGGTTTTGTTGTAGCGCCTTCTTTGAAACTAATTTCACCTGAAAACAATGTGCAACTTCTTGAAATTAACCAACCCATTGTGGAAAACTAGGGGAAATTATTAGTTTATCCTTGTGCCTGCTGTTTGCGTCCCATCCAATATGGCCAATATAACTCTCGAGCAACGTGCAGATCGGAGCCTGCTGCGTCAGCATCAACAGTCAAACCTGCCACACATTTAATGAAAACTTTAAGAGTTATTTTAAAGGGTTGAGTTCCAAAGTAATTCACCAATTTTTGTAGTTGTTATAAAGGTGAAAGTTAGCACTAACCTTCACACACAACCTAATAGCTAAGTATGACTGTACCCTGAAGTTTCTGGCAGTTGGCTCCATTAGCGATATAAAGTGCTTAATATACTTTAAAGTTGGCGGGCGCTCTGTCAGGCAGTGATCTCGTTGCCAACTAGACTGTGAGCCTGCCAAGTGAAGGGTAAAGAGGCAGAGAGTGAAAGGGGAGGGAATGAGGAAGTGTGACAGAGAGCAGAGCGGACACACTCTCACACGACAGAGTCACATATTACATGCTTGGAGTTGTGAAGTACAACAAACACACTCACAATGAAAGTATCCATCCTGGATCCCTGTCAGCTGGACAGCTCAGTCGTTAAAGATGCAGCACCGTGTTTGCGCGCACAAATAGCAGAACTTTTATCAATCAACTCTGAGGATTTTATCACTGTGTGAGTAAATGCCCACTGCTCTGAAATGCCATTGGCAAAAAGGATGACATCTCGCGGCTGCTCCTCTGACTCATTTCATATCAAAGAATCAATAAATGCAGTCGCACAGGCACACACAGAGCTAAGCTAATTTACACTGGATCTTTTGGGTTTGCTGATTCAGTTACAGTGAGGTCAGCCAAGAATAGAATGAAGAATCGTTTAGCTGATTACTTCCAGAGACTCTGTGTTCGTTTGTGTTTTGTTGACTGCAGCTGTATAGATGTATAGATGCTGCTCTCTGCTACGGTGAGAGGAGCTAATGCTTCAGTCTGCTCTGAGGGAACATAAATGAATGAATGTGTTGTATGAGTGAGTGAATTATGGCTAAACAGCTTGTTAAATACAAACGGCTTCACTATCGTTTTTTGCCTCTTGTGTTATTTTTTTTACTATGAGCCTCTTTTGATTGTGTTTATGTTGCCGCTAGCATATAAGCATGTTCCTACTGATTCTTTGCTTTTGTGTGCTGCTGAGTCTTTGTAGGATTTTTTTTCTTTGTGTGTGAGTTTAAGCCTCAGGATAATTTGTCCAGATCTGAGTGAGTCACTGGGGAGAAAAAAAAGAAGATATCATGTGTGTGCTGGTTGTGGGAATCCTAACTGGTTTAAGAAGTGGAGAGAACAAGGAGTCTGCGTGAAGAAGAAAGTCAGGGAGACAAAAGGAGAGGGGGAATGAATTATAAACAAGCCGGCGTCCACAAAGGAAAGCAGGGCAGAATCCTTTATGATACTCTTTTTATAGCTCGCTTTTTACACATGGACCTTTTGACAGTTTGTTAAGCTCTTCTCAAATGTGAAGGCAGAGTCACTGCAAGTCATGACACAGATGTGGGAATGGTTAGCTTCCCCCGGTTAGACGAGGTGTTTCTCCCACAGAGCTGTGAGAAAAAGCCTCAACAATGTCAGGCTTAATAAGCAGAATGAAGAAATGTGTGCAGGCCTGTACGTTTACCAGAGGCAGCCCTGTATTTGCGTGTGTGTGTGTGTGTGTGTGTGTGTATGCTTTGTGTCGACTTCAGCCAACCGTGTTGTGACGAAGCTCTTCCCAGAAGTGGAATCCGCTCTGCAGGGCGTGCAGAATCCATCCATTCCTGTTAAATACGCACCAAAACACTATATATACACTAACATTGTCTTGTTATGGCAACAAGTAACGTGCAGACATCAGTGGCTTGTTTTGGTTATTCATGAGTGCAGATATCGCAATATTGTGAATTTGCCAATGTACTTAATCAGTCCCTTGAGGAAGAAGCTCTTTCAGTCTGGATTTTTTTTTTGTGTCTGGTATCTCTTCTCCAAAGGCAAAGGTGTAAACTTGTGGTGACAACATTTGTGTTGTTAAAAAGCTCAGGGTTTTGGTGTCAAAGTTACCAGCGTAATGTGTGTAGGAGCCCAAAGCTGAGAAAATGTATGTGGCTCAGTTAATAACTATGTAGTTACACTTCCTGGATGTAAGTTACCCCTTGATGGCAGAACGTTGAGCACAGTCAAAGGAGTGGATGTTACACATGGGTGTGGCTTTCACAGTTTCAAACACAAAAAAAGTTTTCGCCCAAGTAGATGGATGACCTTTATGTATGTCTTATCTGATCGCTCTTTCATGAGAACAGATTTTATTGTTGCACCACAAGATATGAATTGTGTCCAGGTGGACTTACAGTAAGTCACATGCTGAGGCGTTTTGGTTTATTCCCATCAGCTGTGTTGAATTTGCTCTGAGTGCTCTCAGCTCTCTCTGCTGGAAACTAATGTGAATGACTCCAGGGTTTCATGTATTTTGGTTATGTTTCTATGGAACAACGGACTCAACAGCAGAAATTCTGCCATGTTTTTACCCTTCTTAAAACTGTCTGGCTTATAACTCGGCCCCTGCTCCACATCATTTTTGTCCTCCACTCTCTTTTTGTGCAGCTTTTCCATCCTGTTCCCAGAAAACACAACAACAATCCAGAGTGACTTCTTTTAATCTTCTGTAAAAAAAAAAAAAAAACATTTCAGAGAAATTCGCCCTGCCCTGATTTGCATCAGACCGCCTGCTTTGGTTAGAGATCCCGACTCGCAGCTAATTTGTCATGCAAACAGACAATTACAGGACTGGTTTAGGAAAAAGTACCCAAAACAAAACAAAATGTTCCTATTTTTTCCTGAACTAAGTTGTCCCTATTAAATAAAATGTGGTTAGCACTGTTGCCTCACAGCAAGAAGGTCCTGCGTTTGAATCGGATCATTTAGCCAGTGTAGAGTTTGGACCGTGGGAGGAAGCCGGAGCACCTGGAAAGAGCCCACACAGACACATGGAAAGCATGCAAAGACATGCAGTTAGTGGGGTTAAGTTATTTGATAATTATATCAGGTCTGAGTTAGAGTGTGAGTACCTGTCTGTCTCTATGTGTTAGCCCTGTACAGAGTGTACCCTGGTCCAGCCGCCCCTCCAACCCTGACATGAATAAGTTGAAGAAAATGACTGAAAGCAAAATTGCATTAAATAACTAAAATTAAATAACTGATCCACTCTTTTTTTAAATCTTTCTTAAATGAATCCCTGCTCCAGATCATTTTTACCCTTAACTCTTTTTGTACAACTTTTCATCGTGTTGTCTTGGTCTCTTCTGCCCCCTGCTGGACAACAGTCACATCTTATGTGTGAAAAGCAGAACAACAATTCAGGGAAATAGTTTTTTTTTTAATCTGATCCAAAAGCATTTCACAGAAATTCACCCAGCCCTCATTTGTGTCAGGCTGCCTGATTTGGTTAGAGAACATGTGAATGTGAATAACTGATTGCAGGACTGGTTTAGGAAAGCATATGAACATTTAGGGTGGTGGTGTGACTTGCAGTTAATGTTGCCTTTTATAATCTTAGTATTACAAAGATATTAAACAGGGGAATGGTTGGAAATTAGAAATAACTGTAAAATCTGTGCAGTTCAAGAGTTTCATGCTTTGTGCTGGAACTACACTACATTGCCAAAAGTATTCGCTCACTCGTAACTCACTTCAATGGTCACAGGTGTATAAAGTCAAGCACCTCAGCATGCAGACTGCTTCTACAAACATTGGCACAGGAATGACTCGCTCTCAGGAGCTCAGTGGATTCCAGAGTGGTACCGTGACAGGATGCCACCTGTGCAACAAGTCCACACATGACATTTCCTCACTACTAAATATCCCACAGTGAAATGTTAGTAGGATTATAACAAAGTGTAAGCGACTGGGATTGACAGCAACTCTGCGTCAAAGTAGTAGACTGTGTAAAATCAGAGCGGGGTCAGCGGGTGCTGAGGCACAAAGTGTGCAGACGTCACCAACTTTCTTCAGATCAGTCGCTACAGATCTCCAAACTTCATGTGGCCTTTAAATTAGCTTGAGACGAGAGCACAGAGAGCTTCATAGAATAGGTTTACATGGCTGAGCAGCTGCGTCAAAGCCTTACATCACCGAGAACTATGCAAAGCTTCGGATGCAGTGGTGTAAAGCACGCCACCAGTGGACTGTAGAGCAGTGGACACGTGTTCTCTGTGGAGAATGAAAGAAAGAAGAGAGTGGCAATCTGATGGATGACTCTCGGAGAACAGCTTGTCTGACTGCGTTGTAGAAAGTTTGGTGTAGCGGGGATTATGGTGTGGGGTTGTTTTGCAAGAGGGCTCAGCCCTGTAGTTCCAGTGAATGGAATACTCTGCATTGTACTCTCGGTGCTTCAGCATAACAAGACGTTTCGAGATATTTCATGACACAAAACTTTGAGTGAACAGTTTGGAGATGAGCCCTTCTTTTGCCAGCATGACTGAGCACCAGTGCACAAACCAAGGTCCACGAAGACACGGATGACAGAATGACAAATGACAAACCCGACAGAGCACCTCTGGCATAAATTAGAACAGAGACTGTGAGCCAGGCTTTCTCATCCAACATCAGTGTCTGACTTCACCAATGCACTTCTGTAAGAATGAAAACTCCCATAAACTTAAGCTCGGGGAAAGCCTTCCTAAAAGAATCAAAGCTGTTATAGACGTAAACGGCGGGCCGACATCAAACCCTATGGGTTACAAATGGGATGTAACTCGAGTTCATATGCATGTGAACAAGTGAATACTCCCGGTGATGCTGTTCAGTGTAAAAGAAATGAATGAAGGATTAAAATGATCCAGTTGAGTTACCAAGAAGGCTGTCGTATCACTCAGATGTGTCATTTGTGTGATTAGCTGGAGACAATTTTCTTCCTGTGTTGGTAGTGATAAATTGGAAAGACACATCTGATTGGTCAGGTTTGTCTTTTTTGGTAATTTCCTCTTAAATCCTATTTCAGTGAAACTGAGTAATTAGAGATTAATTAGTATTAGTTAGACTTCACAAAGGAGATTATAATAGAGCGATCTGGGATTTGAGAGAGCCATTGGGATTCAGAGGCCAACAAGTAGTACAACAATGCTAATTTATGTCTCTAACCAGTTCTCATACAAGCATATTAAAAATGCACGTATAAAGGTGATAAAGAGTTTGAAATTATGGTCTTGAATGTTTTAAAATGGGCCCAGGTTCTCCAGAACTTCAGCAGAACATTAAACCATCTCTGTATCGCTGTTCTCTGCTCTGTTCTCCACAGTTCTGGCAGTTTGGCGAGTGGGTGGACGTCGTGATTGACGATCGGCTGCCGACGAGAGATGGGAAGCTTCTGTTTGTCCACTCAAAAGATGGAACTGAGTTTTGGAGCGCTCTGATGGAAAAGGCCTACGCCAAGTAAGAGTGGTACAGAGGACGGCACCTGAGGAAAAAAACTTTAACTTTAGCAAACACCGATCTTTAATATGTATTATTTTGTCCCTGTAGGGAAAGCAGCCCCTTTCATATTCTTCTTATGCTTCAAATAAATAAGAGAATCTGTGCATCCAATGATTAGATATATTTTATTGAATGCATCAGATCTCTGTCTGACTTGATTCTACTCAGTCATGAGTTAAGACACCAAACTTGGCATAAAGGTGCATCTTATGGCCCTGAAGTGTCTTTAGCATGTCAAATATTGTTACGTCATCATGTTACCTAGCAACTACCTACCAAAGAGGCCTTATGACGCATTAAGTGTTGTATCTTACAAATTTTATGACAATACCATGTAATTTATATTCACAAAAAATTGGTTAACTGCGATATCTTAGTTAGGATGTCGTGATGTTGCATAGCAACCACCTAACAATAGTCTAAAAACACAAACCTAACAATACTGCAGCATGAGCATGTAAGAAAGATGCAAAAAGATTGTAAAATGTGTTACAAGTAGCTGAATGATAAGTTGTAATCACCTGTAAATTATTGATTGATCCAAATTCTGTGTGCTACCTATGTTATCTGCACTTGGACATGTTATGGTTTCACTTTTATCTATTTTTCTTACACTGTCATTGAGCCTTTCTGCTGTTTGCAGCCTGCGTTTACACTCAGTCAATTCTGATGCATTCTCCAAAGAACAAATGTTCCCTGGCCACAAGCCAAAAAGCATGATTGAGAAATACTTGAAGCTCTTAAAGAGGGCCTGAAGAAACACAGCTGCTTGAGTGGACAGCTGTGGCCCCGGTTGTAAATTTGGCTGGCTGTGTAGGAGAAACTCATCATTGTTCCTGTAAGTTTACAGCTTCCGAGTTAAGAGAGCTTCCTGGATGAGTGTGACGTAAAAGTAAGATTACACATGTTCCTGTGCAGCCGTATATGGTATTTTAGCACATTGTTAAGCAGTGACACTTTTAAATGGGAGCTCTCAAGTTTGAAAATATAGAAATATGTTTCTGCATATTTTAAGGTTTAATCCTCAACTCTAATATTAAACTATGCAGTATATTTATTTATTTTGTAGCGGGACTCCATTTAATTTCTATTTCTCTGTGTCGCAGGTTGAATGGCTGTTATGAGGCTCTGTCAGGCGGCAGCACATGTGAGGGTTTTGAAGACTTTACTGGAGGTGTGACGGAGATGTACGATCTGAACAAAGCCCCCTCGGACCTCTTCAGCATCATCCGCAGAGCTGTTGAAAGAGGATCACTTCTCGGCTGCTCGATTGACGTCAGTACTGCAACATTCATTATTGTTACTTTTATTTTACCGGGAACTCCCACTGGGATCAAACTCTTTTCAACACAAAATACAAAATGCACAACATAATACAAAGTATAAATGATGACGCTAAACAATAAAACATAAAGTTGCTTATGAAAAGAAACATCCACAAGTCTCCTTCACTGCGTTCCTTACTATCCTTTTAAATTCACTGGTAGATGAAGGCATGTTTTTATATTATATTCATGTAAATTATTCCAAGTCCAAGGTTCATAGTAAGAAAATGCTTTTTTTTTTTTTTTTACTTTAACAACAATCCTTACATAAATTTACTGTCACACATTCCAGTTTCCTCCAGTGTACAATTCATTTTATAATATGAGAGATTTTGCTATACCTCTTACAGTTCAGAGATCCACATAAACTGTGGACCAGCAACTAAAAGTCAGAAAAGTCTTCTCCTCAGTATCACCACTGGGGCTCAGGAGGGTCCTGTAAACAAAGCCCGTGTGTGGAAAACCAGGAGGGGGCAGTGAGGACAGGGAAAGGTCTGGAGCTGGCAGGAAGTCAGTGCAACTGTCAAGGACACTTTAGCAAAGCTTGTGTTTGCAGACAGGGAGGACTGAACTTCTGTAATCAGTCCAGGCCTCCCTGTTCAGGCCTCCCTGTTCAGGCCTCCGTGTTCAGGCCTCCCTGTTTCACTTGGGTCCAAAGAGCAAAATTAAAAAGGAAATGCGTTTTCTCTTCCAGAGATGATGAAATTGTAAATGATTGACACGAACGATTAAACGGAGTCTGTTTGTGTTTCTGTGCTTAGGTTTAAATGACACAGGAAAAATCTTCTATATTTACACTGTAGATTTATTCTTTGAGATTTTTGCTTTCAATGAATGTGCCATGCTGTGAGAGTGACTGCTAATTATATTGTTTGATTTCACTGACCTGCAAAAGTACGCGCGTACATCTTCTCCTGTCTTTGTTACCGTCATTCTGATTGTCTTCATCCACGGTAAAGAGTCAGCGAGGACGTCATTCACCTTTTTACAAAGCTGTGATTGCAGCCATTCCTCATATGAACGATCATGAAACTGACCTCGCAGCCCCACAGTTGTTAGTCAGTGGTGCCAGTTTGGGTCATTATGCAAATGTGCCGTTTAAGGTCGGGGAAACCTGCAGTCAGCTGAAACTAAAGAAGTCACACGGATGAGTGAAAACGCCACGTCCAGATGAGCAGAGTCAACTTTCACGTGTGTGAATTGCCTTGTAGACGTCACAAACCCCTGGTTAACTCTGTTTAACTCTTTGTGTTGTGTTGTCTCATTCTCAGATCACCAGTGCAAATGATATGGAGGCCGTCACCTTCAAAAAGCTGGTGAAGGGACATGCCTACTCCCTGACTGGTGTGGAAGAGGTGAGGTCTACAAAAATTATTTAACACAACATAAAACTCCTTTCAGATTTTCAGTATTTTGAAACTGGGTATTGATCAGGTTTGGTATCGATACTAGTGATATTCAGACTGCTCAGCTTTGCTGTTTACTGCAGCGTAGAGACGTATATACATCTATGCACATCACACAAACAACTATAACTAAAGAAACCAGGCTTAGGCAGTGTGTGTTTATTTTCTGTATTTAATGCATCTGTTTGACATTTGTTTAACCAACGAGTTTTCCTAACCAAAAAGGCAGCGCATTTATTTTTCACGGGCAAAACAGATTCCTCATGTTTGCTTTCCCTTTACCCTTCACCCATACGTACAGCATATTATAAAGAAATGTAAATTAAATTGTGTTGAATTTGTTCTCTTTGGCTTTTGTTTTGGGCACAGCACAAGCGTCCTTTGCAGTACGGAAAAACATTGGAGTTACACCGTTAATACAAAATCAGACATTGCACTTGACTTCTGTCATGTTACCCAAGTCACACTGACAGTGACTGATGTAATGTGTTTGGTTAGCTGCAGCTTGGGCGCTTTTAAAGATTAATGAACGAATACAGAAGTAAACATTTAAACAACAACGGCAGAGTGGCCTGCAGTTAACCTGCAGAAATCTCAGGCTTGTGTAAATGGATTCACTGGGACATCACTGGGATTTGTGTCTCCTCTTGTGATTGAACTGGGGATCTTTTTCTTCTTAGGCAAATGTGTGAGTCACTACGTGATGAAAGGATCTGAATTAATGCTGGAAATGCCTTAAAATGAGCAGTTTATAACAATTTTCCCCTTTGTGAGAAAAGCTCATTAGAAACAAATGTGCGCAGGATACTAAAAAGAAGAAGCAGCAGTGAAGCAGATGGAAAACGTGTGTGTGTGTGTGTGTGTGTGTGTGTGTGTGTGTGTGTGTGTGTGTGTGTGTGTGTGTGTGTGTGTGTGTGTTTCTTTGCGTGTAGGTGTCATACAGAGGAAACATGACAAAGCTGGTTCGCATCAGGAACCCCTGGGGAGAAGTGGAATGGACCGGAGCCTGGAGTGATAAGTATGATTTCTTTATTTTGTTCTATGCAATTAAGAATCACCAAGTTTTCCTTTGAGCCTGGATGGCACTGAAAGGAATTTTCCAGCTGTTTTACTGGGTCCAGGACTTCAATTTAATTATTATTATTATTCTTTTTTTTTTAAACTTTCAGCGCCAGAGAGTGGGACTCTATTGATCCGTCTGCCAGAAGTCGTCTCCAAAACCGCAGCGAGGATGGTGAATTCTGGTGAGTGTACGCGAGTGTTTTGCGCATGAAACATTTGAGACTTGTCACTGGAGTGGCGGGTCTAATGTGGATTATCTGTCCATCCAGAAGTAAAGTGCTGGGCAAAAGTCTCAAACCAGTCCTCATGTCTTCAAATTTTGCCAGGAAAATGGGAAATGGGTTGACTGATTTATTGAAATATGTGCTAACATGCTTGGAAATACTTACAATGGGAATAAAACACCTCAGATTTTCCCCCAAATCCTTCAGGATATACTGTGCAGCTAAAACATGGCAAGTCTTCAGCTCATAAGGTGCAAAAATATAATTTTGTGCTGTCAGACAGTGATATACTTGAGATGTTTTATAGATTCGAATAGATTCATTAAAGAAATGGGAACAATTTGGGTTTTTTTGTGACAGTCTCTTATGTCTAGACATAACACTGAGTCATCCCTTACATGCCTTTTTAATGCTTAAATGATTTAGAGGTCAGTGTTAAGTGTCTTAATATTCCTCTGAAAAATAATCCAGTACAAGGGCTGAACTGAGAATGAAGAAGCCCATTGAAACACCTGCAGAGAGCCAGGAGAGCTAATGCTCACTTTAAAGATGACAAAGTCTTCCTCTTTGGAAGAAAACTATAAAGAAATGAGGGGTGACTCAAGACTTTTGCACAGTACTGAAGTTGTTTGAATTGTCTGTTTTTCTTCAGCACTGAAACGAGGTTCCATCTTTGGACTTAATGATTGAAAACTAACAATAAAATTGAATCTTCCAGGATGTCATATACTGATTTTCTGCGTGAGTTCTCTCGTCTGGAGATCTGCAACCTGACGGCGGACGCCCTGCAGAACAGCCAGATGAAGAAATGGAGCTCCTCACTTTTTCAGGGGGAGTGGAGGAGAGGCAGCACAGCCGGAGGCTGCAGGAACTACCCAGGTAAGATTAGTGGTGCAAGTGAGAAGAAGGGGAAAATCGCAGGGTAGGACATGGACAGTTGTTGCATCTCACCAGACCCGTGTCTCGTGGTGTTTTAATTCTGCTTAATACAATTTTTACTTCAGGAATTTTTGTAATCAAAAAAGGCAAGTTGGAAGATTGAGTGAGGAAGGGATTGGGTTAACTTCCTGAAGGAATGTGAACCAGTGACTTCTATTTAAGCAATGAAAAAATGTATTGTCTTTTAAAAGGTTTTGGAGATTCTCTACCAGGACATGCAGAAAATGGGACTGTTTTCAGGATTTACCGCAGTATAAATAGGTGTTATGGGTTATGTGGTTATTGTCTCCTCACATGTGATGTATCTTGTTAATTTGTTTTTAATTGTGATTATCTTTCACAGAAATGTCATTCAGTGTTTAATAAGACAGAGCAGGCTGTGCATTAGCTCACTTTGTTCCTTGTTACTGAACATCAGTTTATAGCCTGAAAAGGAAACACTTTAACTTTTTCATCTTTTGTCTCCAGCAAGTTTTTGGCTGAATCCTCAGTTCAAGATCATGCTGCAGAACCCAGACAAGCAGGGCAATCCAGACTGCAGCTTTGTGGTTGCCCTCATGCAAAAGGACCGCAGGAAGAAACGGCGAGAGGGCCAAGACATGGAGACCATCGGTTTTGCTCTGTACGAGGTTAGCAAAAAAAGTAGATTTATTTCTTATTGACTGCTTTCTTTCTTTCTTTTTAACAACACTGATTATAATCATGTTCCATCTCTGCTATCTTTGCAGGTTCCAGATGAGGTATGAGTTTTTTCTACTTTCTATCTATATCTATCTATCTATCGATCTATCGATCTAGATATATATCTATATCGATATATATCTATATCTATATATATATCTATATCTATATATATATCTATATCTATATCTATATATATATATATATATATATATATATATATATATATATATATATATATATATATATATATATATATATATATATATATATATATATATATATCTATATATATATATATATCTATATATATATATATCTATATATATATATATCTATATATATATAAATAAATAAAAATAATGTATTACAGAGAATAGAATAAAAACATAATGCTACCTCTGTTAATGCCCCTCTCAGTTCAAGGGGAGTTCAGGGGTCCACCTGAAGCGAGACTTTTTCCTCACTCATGCCTCCAGCGCTCGATCAGAAACCTTCATCAACCTGAGGGAGGTCAGCTCACGTTTGAAGCTGCCGAAAGGGGAGTACATAATCGTCCCCTCCACCTTTGAGCCAAACAAAGACGGCGACTTCGTCCTCAGGGTGTTCTCTGAGAAGCCTGCAGGCTCTGAGTAAGTAGCCACCGGCTTGCAGGAAGTGTAGAAGACATGTTTGCTGTGACAGTCATGTTTGGGATTTAGACTGTATATACAACATCATATACAAAAAAGGTTCCACAACGCCTTATAAGTTCACAAGACAGGCCTATTAACTTTATTAGTGATGACGCTTCTGGAATGGCCTTCCCAAAGCCCCGACCTCGACCTTATTCAAAACTCTCAGTTTAAAGAAACTCCGCACACACTCAGACAGAAACTGGTTCATCCCAAAGACAAAACTCCAAAACACAAACTTAACAATGTGGTGTATGCTGTACAGTGCAGCGAGGAACGCCCAGACCTCTACATTGGAGAGACCAAACAGCCACTTCACAAGCGCATGGCACAACATAGAAGAGCCACCTCCACAGGACAAGACTCAGCAGTCCATCTGCATCTTAAGGATAAAGGACACTCTTTCGAGGATGCCAATGTTCACATTTTGGACAGAGAGGACAGATGGTTTGAAAGAGGAGTGAAAGAAGCCATCTATGTCCACTGTGAGCGACCATCTTTGAACAGAGGCGGTGGTTTACGACACCAACTCTCTGCCATCTATAATCCAGTTTTGAGATCCCTTCCCAGTCGCCTTAACGCCCACTCACATCCTGGGCCATCTGACCTCAGGAAATCACATGATAGGGTGGGGCCAGGTTTCACAATGAGCTCACCCGAAACCCTGGATGATTGTGACCCACACCCATTTTCACACCTCGGCTCATGTGATTAGAGGATCATCAGGGGGTCCTTTTGTCCCTCTGTGGGGGGAAACTCCCACTAGGTTTATATCTGGGACTCTCCTTAGAACTGAAGAAGCTTCTCGGATGAGAGGTGAAACGTCTTCAAGCAACTTAAACAAGTCCAGACGCTTTTCTTTCCAAGCTCCTTAGACAATGCTAGTGTATAGGTACTCAAAAGCTAAACATACATGTGTTAACATCCTGTCAAAAGGGAGTTCACATGATAATTGTGTTTTTCTCTGTATGTATTAGTGTAGTGTCTACCTTACAATAAGGAGCATCTTGATGCAATTGTTGTTGTGATTGGGAACTTTATAAACAAAACTGAAACTGAAGTCTAAACCTGACTTCAGCTGTTGTCTTGTTTCTCCATCAGGGAGCTTGATGATGAAGTTAAAGCAGATATTCCAGCAGAGGTGAGAAGAAGTGACCACATCTGGCCATATTGTGTGAAAGGAGGTGGGGAAAAAAGCGTGTAGTGAACACATCTGTTTTTGTGTTTCAGGTTCAGCTACATGAGAGTCAGATTGACCCAAGCTTCAAGAATCTCTTCGGGCAGCTGGCAGGAGCCGTAAGCACGCTCTCAAAACTTGTAGGAGATAGCAATAGTAGTCCAAGGCATCTGCGCAGTCACATTTAATATAATGCACATCTGTTTGTGCCCACAGGACATGGAGATCAGTGTCACAGAGCTGCAAACCATATTAAACAGGATCATCAGCAAACGTAAAGCACTGCCATTATGAAATGTTTCTAACATAGTTTAGACTTCAATATTTAAAACAGACGTGTATTCTTCTCTCTTTTCACTTCACTTCCTGCCGTCCACAGATAAAGACCTGAAGACAGATGGCTTCTCACAAGAAGCTTGTCGCAGCATGATTAACCTCATGGATGTATCCTTGATGTGAAGTTGAAATATCTGCTTCCTGTTTCTTTTGTTTCTGGATCTCTTCACGTTAATGTCTCTCTGACCTCGAAATGTTCCTTAGCGTCTTCACTCAGACTGATGGCAGTGGGAAGTTGGGCCTGACAGAGTTTCACGTACTCTGGGAAAAGATTAAACGATACCTGGTGAGAGTTAAATTGCATGACTGAGTTAACAGTGAATAGCTGGTGCACTGGTGTTTCCATTTTGTTATTTGATTCAAACTGGTGGTCTCTTGTCCCCCCTCCCCGTATCTAGACTGTATTCAGGCAGTTTGACGTGGACAAATCGGGCACCATGAGCTCCTACGAGATGAGAATGGCTCTTGAATCTGCAGGTATTATTCTTTAATATTAAAGTGCAAAAAAGAGAGCAAAAAAAAAAAATCACAAAATCACTTTTTAGTCCCAGCAGTATATGCAGAAAGCATTTTTTCTGAGTTGTAGGTGGAGCACCTTCGCTGACATTTTTTCACATTGTTGTATGGGTTTTCTTGCTTTTGCTTCCTTCAGGTTTCAAGTTGACTAACCACCTGTTCCAGCTGATCATCCTGCGATACACAGAGGCAGACATGGCTGTGGACTTTGACAACTTTGTCACCTGTTTGGTCAGACTGGAGACAATGTTCAGTGAGTGACACTATTGCAGTTGTTCACTGGTTCACAAGGGACAGTCTAACTGCTTGTGCAACTTGATCCTGCTTTGCTGTAAAAAAACCCCAAACATACAGTGCACGGCTGCAAAGCTTAACAGAAGCTAAAATACGTCGTACTGTTCTGAGTCAAAGGATCTTTTTTGTTTCTCTTACTGCAGAAACCTTTAAGAACCTGGACACTGATGGAGACGGTCAGATATCTCTAAACTTCGTCCAGGTATAAATTCCCATTACAAATGCTGTTGTATAAACAAAAGCTTGTTTTTCTCATTCACTCTCTGTGATTTATTAAGAGTTTTCATTCATTAATTCCAACACTCTCTTTGTTCTGCAGTGGATCACCCTGACCATGTTTGCCTAAAGATGAGTGGACTCCTCTCTAACTTTTGCACTGCAGCTCTTGGTCTGTTATGTGGTTTCAGAAGTGCCTTTTTCCCTTCAGTTCTTCCTCACCCTCTATGCTGCGCATTGCTGAGGTCCTCTGATGCTTAAAAACCTGTAAAATCTTAATTACAGTGCCTGTACTGTGTCGCCTGTCTCGCCAACTGAAAGACGCCCGCTTCTCCACTTCGGTCAACTCTGTGATAAAACTGGCTACTCTGGGGTCCGAAAGAAAACACCTGATTAAATCTGAGGGTGTGGAGACATACTTGTATTTTTCTTTTCTTTTTTTAACTGGACCAGAACTTGTTAACGTACCAAATTTAGTTTACAAGCTAGCTTTACCTTTTCGTAAAGTTAACACTGTAGGCTACATGCTAAAGCTAGCTTTATAGAAAGTTACTAAACACATGATGAAGTGCCAAAATTGTATTAATGTCACTCAAAGCCCACAGAAACTTTACAGTGTATTTTACTAAGGTAACTATGACATGATACCAAAGCCAAAGTAGTGTTTATATGTTACATTACCAAGTGTAATGTCTTAAATGTGACATGGTCCAGGCCTACGTTGTTTTGCTAGCATTACATAATTTGAAACATTAAGCAGACATAAGGCTGATACAGCGTTACCACGACCAGATTTTGTTTGTAGGGTTTCTTGCCATCAACTTTAAAAATTAAAATAAATTATGTGAAGTTATTTATTTGCTCAGTTACATTGTGAGATTACATTCTTCTTCAATCAGCTAGCTGTTGTGTTTTTGGGGTTTCAATCACGTGTTGCCAACAGGGAAATTTCAGGATGCCCTTCACTGGACAAACTTACGCAACATCACAGTCATAAGATGGTTGAAGGGTGCTTTTAAAAATTTTCATTGTCTGTCTTTATAAATGCTGATAACGATAGACTGGCAAGTAGTTGTTATCCGTCGATAATATTGGCCCACAGATAAATTGGTTGGGTTTTTTAATAATTCTGATATAGTATGAATGTGGTTATTAATACATTAGCCAGACTTCCATCTTTAGTATAGCTTGTTTGGGTTTTTCTAATCCCTTCACTCTAACTTAATAACATTATAATTAAATATTTACCACCTAATCTTCAGGGGTTTTTCCGCCCCTTTGACGTGAGAGAGGTTTGACTCCATTTGTGTTTGAGCTTTGTTGCATGTTGGGGTTTCGGTAGCATCCATAAATACCTCTGTGGCCAAATTCAAATGGCGACTGCTTAAATCAGCTGCTTACATTTGAAGACAATCTTTAGAAAACCCAGTGCTGGATGCAGTCGAAGTGGAGAGTTGCTTAGTGTGCTGGCTGGCATAGATGACTGTGGGTTATAAATCTATTATTAGTTTGTACTGTAGCATCACTGCTGGCCTCTTACATCCTGTGCCAAACTTTGCTTTCACCTCAGCATAAAGGGCCCGTTCAGATTTTGCAGAGACAATGGTGAGGTGCTGGATCATTGTGAATGTTTTATTCTAATATATACAAGCTTATCTTTATGCATGGCTCTGTTTTTGTTTTCTTGTTTTGTAAAGTATGAAATAAACTGGACTTTAAAGTGGTAATAAAAAGGGATGTGTCAACGCTGTTTGAGTCTTGCCTTTTGAAGGGAGCAATATGTCAAAGTTTCGGGTAAGGGTAAACGAGGATGGGTGGATATGTTTGTATGCATGCTGTGTGAAATGTGATATATTGTATGACTGTCTCATTTCTGTCCCGTCAGGAAAGCAAGAGTTTTATCTGAGGTATTCCAGAGTTACACGATGCCGTCTGGAGCATCTACATGTAATGTGCCACAGTTTTTAAATGACAGTCTCTTTTGTTCTGCCAAAAACTTACAAATGTTTGCCTTTTTTTATTTTTAAGCACTTTTCTTTGAGAAGTACTGCCAAACCCTCACGTTTTTAAGATACTCTGACATTCTTTAATGTTAAGTGATGTTTGTGTAAAACTGTGTAATGTTTACAGTAATAACTTTTTTGGGTCCCTTTGTGAACCAAACCCTTCATTATGCAATGCGTTGGTTTACTGTGTAGCTTTCTCTGTATCACTTCTTCTATATAAACTTGGGAAATAAACATGGAGAGGTTTTGAGTTAATGTCTAAGTTTTATTGGTCTTGCATCGTCCACAGAAAAAAAGAAAAAAAAAAAGGCTGCAAATAAATCCGTGGAAATGGGTGTGATCCATGATAGGGGGGAAATACACAAACTTGATATAGTAATAAATAGTACATTTAACAATAACATCCTACAAAAACAGGTACACTCAAATACATTACATACAATATAAGTTCGGTTAATGTACACATCTTTACAACCTTATAAAATTAAGACTTTTACAGCAGATTTTGGCTCTTTTTAAGTTAAATTGCAGACATTTACAAAGGGGATTCTATATTGTAAGATAAGGGAAAAAAATAACACTTTGTTTAAAATTATATAAAAAGAACTGAACAACTTTCTTCTGGAGCAGCTCAGCAGGGGAATGTGTAACCTTTTGTGCACAGTGACATGAAATACGAGAACAGTTGAGTATGTTTTCAAAGATTCTGTGTCTGTGTGTCCAAGTGAGGTAACTATAACTTCAGGTAACTATAATCCTTTCACCTTTTGACCTCAGGCTAAAATCAGCTCGACTGAGTGGGATTTTCTTCAATGTAGAACATGACCACATAAAATATCCCAGAGGCCTAAACACGGCTGTTAGTCTCTTAGGCCGTAGTTGTTGTGCACAATTTTGGTCACCATGGTGGAAACTAGCCTCTCCAGCTGCGCCGCCCGCTGCCTGCCCACCTGGAGGACCTCCTCGTGATTGGCCCTCTCTTCGCTGTCGTAGTTCATCACAACCTGGTTGGTGATCAGGGAGAGGGCGAAGACGCGCATGCCACAGTGCCGAGCGACGATCACCTCATGGGCTGTGCTCATGCCTGGAGAGGAAAAGATCGAGACAAATATAAACAACTCTAATAGAAAGAATAGAGTAGCCATAAACCAGCCAGTACACACAAGAAAGGATGTAAAAATGTAAATAACACAAAAGAGATGTTTTCCTTGTTTCTAATTGGCTTGGGAACTATGTCCTGTAATGTTGAGAAGCCTTGGATTTATAGTGTTATCAAAAGAAGAAGAACTGCAGATCTAATACTGCTGAAACCAACTTCGCCTAAGCTAATTTAGAGGCTTCTAATAAGTTTTACTGCTTTAATTTCATGAGAAGTCTCAGTATACATACATACAAAGAAGACTCACTTTAGGAAACTTAAATTTATGTTTTTCATGTGTTTTTGCTCCTCAAGTTGAGGTTTGGGCAGCCGGGGGCAAATCACACATTTTCAAAGTCGCTGCAGCAAAAGGACTTCAAGCATTTCTACTGAACTGTCATTTCTTGGAATAAAATTCAAAACAGCATGATGGCATTTGATACAGTGCTCTTTTAAAAAAAACTCCACGTGCTTTGTGGAAATCAGCTTGATGATTAGGTTAATATCAGACAGGACGCTGTGGCTGGTTTTTGTGGTACCACGTGGTTTGAATTGATCAAGTCCTGTTATCGCCATCAGCTGATAAATCTAATTGATAGACCTTGTTATTGTGCTATATTGTGCTATTCTTAGTTAGTGTATTGTCTGTCTCTGTTAATGTTTGTTTATAATGGAGCACTGTAATGAAAAATAATTTCCCCTAGAGATCAATAAAGTATTCTGATTCTGATTGACACGTCTTAAAAATCCAGATGTGTAGATTATGATCTGATTAAAGTTTTGGGACTTTACAGTCATTTGTTACATTTACTCAGATCAACAAAACAATCAGCTCACCGACAGCATCAGCGCCAAGTCTATGCAGCATGCGACCCTCTGCGATCGTCTCAAATGTTGGCCCGCCCAGCACACAGTACACTCCCTCCTTTAGGAAATCTCCATAGCCCAGATCCTGTCCCACGTCCATGGCCAGCTGCTGCAGCTCTCTGTCGTATGCATCGGACATGCATTGGAAACGTATGCCAAACCTGACAGACGAAGGAAGACAGGAAGAAGATTAGGTTAAGCTTATAGGAGGTTTAAATGTCTGCTTTTTATGGCTGTACAAGAACACGTCTCACCGCTCATCGTTGGGTCCATTCAGAGGATTGATGCCAGCGAAGCCGGGCAGGTTGAGGTGGTCTTTGATGATCATGATGTCTCCCATTTTAAAGTCATGGTTGAGGCCTCCGGCTGCATTGGTCAGCATCACCGTCTCAACACCGAGCATCTTGAAGATGCGCATAGGCAATGTAATCTGGAAAAAAGAACATCACAGAATATAAATGAATAATATTTTAGGGGGATCTTGCTGAAAATTACGGGATATTTTTTTTGCAAACACACACATACCTTCTGTATCGAGTAGCCCTCATACAGGTGGAAACGTCCCTGCATGCAAACGCACGGCCTTCCTTTTAAGTGTCCAAACACCAGCTTCCCCGCATGTCCGTGCACTGTGGGAATTCAAAAATATAACAGTGAACATCAGCAGGAGCTGCTCAGCTGATGTGGAGTCACCGTGGTAAAGTGTCGGTGTAGTAGGTGTAGCTCACCTGTGCTCTGCGGAAAGTTGGGGATGTCTTTGTAGTTGAAGGCCGCCTGGTCCTTTAACAGGTCAGCGAGCCCTCCGAGCCCTGAGCCGCACACAATGCCCACCGTGGGTCGGATGTCTGTCTGGGCGAGCAGCCAATCAGCAGTGGCCTTGCATTCCTCGTAGCTGTAGCTGGATGACATTAACAAAAGGGCAGAGGTCAGGCAGATCACCGTGACAGTCCAGCACACATGAACACACAAATTTTATGGCTTGATATGATGCAGAAGCACATTTTTATGAATTTGGTTCACACAGGAAGATCGAAAGTAACCATGGTGACCAAAAATGTGACCTTCACTTATTAAAAGAGCTGTAACTCTTCACCCATGAAAAAGTGGATAACTACTGTCATATTACTGGCACATCCTCTTAGGAATTAATAAGGACGGCTTTTTACGCAAATCCAAGTAAATCACAGCAGTCTCCCTGCAATCTAATGACTTAAAAAGTTTAAATCAAATATATTAAAGTCCAATATCAATTTTATTGACTGATCTTTACAACATTAGAACATTTCAAACTCTTTACTTCCACTCAATTGTGAAACGCGCTTCATTATGTAATTAGACGCGTCACTCCTCTTGGAATGAATCATTTCTCGACACTCCACCGCGAACAAGAGCGCATGCGCGTATTATTTTTTGCCTCCCCTCAGTCCAGTCCATTTTTTCACGCTATCCAAAGCCGCCCGTGAAAGAGCCACGTGCTGAGCAACACTGAACGAGAAAAAGTAATTAAAATATTAGAAATCTACTCACCAGCTGTTTGCCTCTGGAAACATTTCGGAAGATAAATGAAGCGGCTGAGAATGTAAGAAAAAAAATGTAGGTGTAAATACAGACTTAAAGTTTTAAGTCTGAAAATAAAAAAAGTTTTTAAGGCGTATAAAAATATCAAAGAGAAGGTGGAAACGGTAAAACTGTTGTCTTCTGTTGAGTTCTTCTTCTCTTTTAGAGTCCCGTGAAGTATTCAGCTCTTCTCTCTCACTTCTGTGGAAAGAGGGGCAGCTGCAGACTTTATCATAGGACCGGCGACTCCCCCCCTCTGTTGACGCATGTACCTGCTGCAGTTTCATTGGCTGAGCGGACACACCTTCAGACCGGTATGCCACAGAGAAATACACACCCACGGAACATCCTGTACTAAAGGTGGAGCTGGATATAAGAGTTTTCACGACATTTCCCACTCCAGCCCACTCATTACTTTTCATGTTATGTTCACATAAACAATCAATGATGTTTCGAGATCCACTGATCCAAGTAATTCTATTTATAAGTTAAAGTATCCATTCAGTCTTTATCGATCCGTGTCTCTGTTACTCTCACCATTAAAAACAAAAGATGTTGTGGTTTCGGACACACAGCGTGTTTTTGAACATCACGTGTTTGTGGTCCACTTGTTCTCGTCATCAGTCTGCGAGTACTGTGTGTTATTGTGTGACGCAAGTTTTAAACCAATACATCTTACTGTCAACTGCAGTATGTGCAGTATGTAGTCATTTGTTTCTATAATGTTGGGCTTATAATATACATTTTCTCCTCTTTAGAAGGAAAATGTAAACTTTTACTTCTTTACAGACAATAACAGTAGCTACTTATTAGATTAGATCCAACATTATATCCAACATTCAGATGATGCTCACTTGATAATCTGTGAATATGATAGTCTGACTAACATCAGTTTTATTGTCTAACTCAATTTTTTCCTCACAATCTACCAACAGAGACAAACAGACAACATGTACAGTATATTTATGTGTGCAGCAGTGCATAGATGTTGGAATAAATAAGAAATGGATAACTTGTTGCTATATATCCAGAATGAGGACTCAACAGTATATATAGTATATACAGCACAAGTATGTACAATGGTATGCAGATATATTTACAACAAAACAGTATAAATAGCACACTTTGGTTCAGCAGCAGATATGCTGAATGTTTAGATAGAGACAATTCTTTTGTCTGATTTTTTTTGTAAACGTATTATACTAATATTACTGGTATTTACTTTACTTCAAGTTAAGTCTTTTATTTTATAATAAATTCTATTATATTATAATTTATTATATATTATAATTTATTTGCTTTGATGGAAAATTATGTGACCTGTGTTTGCTCTGAGTATCAGAAACTACCAAATAACTCTACAGCCTTGTTTAATAAATAAGTTTGGAAACAAAAAACAACTAGTTTCAATTCAGCGTTCTCTCTAACTGTGCATTGCTTAAAAATGGATTGCATCATCATTTATCATTATGCATTTATTACTAAAATGTTTTGGCACAGAGTGTGCCTGTATTGTAAATAAGAAAAGTTACAGCTCAGTAATTAAAAGCATGTCACTTGGACTGAATGTCCAGTAATCAATGTGGATCAACACAGTAAATCACGGATCACAAAACAGATCAATAGATTTGTTTCCAAACTGGGGCGATACAGATGTGACTATGTTGTAAAAGGAGATAACCAATGTCATGGTGGTGAAAGCTGAACAGTAATTCTATTTATAAGTTAAAGTATGTAAAGTTGAACTCCAGTACAGGAAACTATAATGTAAAAGTAGGAGAACTCATTAACCAGCATGACCAGTCAACTTAGTATTTATTACTTACTTTAACATTCACACAGCATTTTTAAGCACATAACAACTAAATCTGGTTAATTTATTTAAAATTGTATGGGAGGCTTTGGCTCAGGTGGTAGAGCGGGTCCTCTACCAATTGGAAGACCGGTGGACTGATTCCTGACCCCTCCAGACTTCTTGCTAATGTATCCTTGGGCATAATCCGTGTGTGTGTGAATATTAGCACTTGTTGTTCCAGTGTGTGTGATTGGAGATATGAAACTTGCAGTTGAAAGTGCTTTGAGGGTTTGACTGAGTAGAAGGATGATACGTAACAACCAGTCCATTTCTAGTTATCATTATTATTATTATTATTTAAGCTTCTTTTAGAGTAAATCTGACTAGTTTCGAGATCTTTTTAGAAATTAATGCGCGAGTCATGAAAGAAGACGTGTCAGTTTTTCACTGATGTAGCACTGGTGCTGGTGCCAAGCTTGATGTTTTAGGCAGGACAACAATGATTATAAATACCCAGGGCAAAAGCTGGAACCACAAATGAAAAGGCTGGAGCTACTTTCACAACTTCACCAACAGGAAGATCAGGCCTGTTCACTTGTTGTCGATTGTTTTTAGCTTTTTGCAAAAAAGAGTAAGACTGGGCTTATTCAAGTTTCTTAAAAGAGGCCGTCTATGTCTGCTGTGAACGACTGTCTTCAAACAAAGAGGGTGGTCTCTGACACCAATTGTCAGCCACCTACGATGCAGTATTGAGATCCTTTCTCAGACGCCTCAATCCCCACTCACAGCTTTTGTTAGGTCACCTCAACCCAACTAGGTGAAGCAAAACAGCGGTTTCACTCGAAACCTCTGATGGTAATGACCCACACCGTTTTCACACCTTGGCCCATGTGATGAGGCACATGATCAATAGTGGGTCAACAATCCTCTTCAGGGATAACTCCCACTAGGTTTAAATACCTGACACTCTCCACCATTTAGTTTTAGGACTGAAGAAGCCTCTTGGATGGGAGTTGAAATATCTTCAAAAACCTAGAGTCCGATGCTAAGGTATCTCTAATGCATAACTGAAGGGAGAGGAGAGAAGGATGTCCATGAAGGATTTGTGTCAGTGCTGCACTAATGAGGTGAATTTAGATAATTCATCTATCAATTTTCCTCCACTTATCCACTTCAAACTATGACAGGACTGGAGCCTAACAGGGCCAACACAGTGAGACAGATGAGGACCCATGCTTATATTCACACCCACAACCAGTTTAGAAACACCAGTTAGCCTAATGCATGTCTCTGGACTGTGGGAGGTCCTGGGTTTGAATACATCATCTGGCCATGGCCTTTCTGTGTGGAGTTTGCATGTTCTCTGCGTGGTTTCTGAATAAACAGCCATCTGCCTCTATGTGTTAACCCTGTCCAGAGTGTACCTGGCCTCTTGCCGTATGGGAGCTGTGATAGGCTGCCACCTATGACCCCGAATTGGAAAGTTGAATCAAATGGATAGAGAAAGTCTGTAATCATTACGCAAGTTATCTATTGATTTAATAGATAAGCAAAGAGGCCAAAACCCCCACATGCTTATCAAAGTCTACAGCAACCAAAACATAGGTAGGACCTTGAATTATTGATCGGCACTGACAAGTAAGAAGACTTGTTAGTCTAATTCTCCGTGTGTGTTACAGTTTGTTTCCAGGTCAGTTACCTCTCTGTTTGGGTTCTGGCTTCTGCATATCAGTTTTTGACTTTGCTTGATAACACATGGTAGTTGTTGACCTGTTGACCTCTGTGCCCCTCCCCTCAGTTAGAGCTAACACACCTTTGGATTAGCCAGTGAGCTGGGCCATTTCATTTCCTCACAAAGGCCCACAGTAACCTTTTACCTATTTTCTCCCCACCCAACTAAATGTTTAAAAATTGTTCAGAGGGATTGCGTATATTACAAAAGTTCTCCAGTTATCTGCACACTGGATGGATAAAAAGGAACATCACCTATGTCTTTTTCTTCCTGCACTTGGTCTACACCTTTAGAAAAATTGTGACATAGAAATGAAAGTTTATTTTAAGGTTTAGGTTTAGGTTAGATCAGGAGGATAGGAAAATATACAATGTGCTAAACAATAAACATACTACTCACACTTGACATCATGATGAGCAGATCAAGTGCCAAGTGCAGCAGATGGCCCCGCCCCTCCCTGAGCCTGGTTCTGCCGGAGGTTTCTTCCTGTTAAAAGCGAGTTTTTCCTTCCCACTGTCGCCAAAGTGCCTGCTCATAGGGGGTCATATGATTGTTGGGTTTTTCTTTGTATCTATTATTGTACGATCTATTGTACAATATAAAGCACCTTGAGGTGACTGCTGTTGGGATTTGGTGCTATATACATAAATTGAATTGAATTGAATGAGCTGATGAAGTTTAATTTAGCCCAGTGACTAAAAAAATCCTCCTTCCTATAGGCTGTGAAAATAAATAACTACAAAGTTCATGATTTATCTCAGTTTTTTATACTGGAAATTAGAGGAAGTGATATTTTTGAGATTTGGTGGATTTTATTTAAATGACACTCACAGAAGTGATTCGTTTTTGGATTTATTCTGGAAATGGCCCTGAAATTATAAGATTGCAAGATATGGCAAAATCTCACATGTGTACCATTTTAATGTGGTCAACAAAACATCAGGAAAGAAAAACATCTGGGCCTACATCTCCTTCTTGATCCAAAGACTCAGTTGACGTGTGGAGAAAATGTTCAGCCTCTGGTCACCTCATATTATGCAACTCATGTCTGATTGGTTGCAACACTGTTGCCAGTCTGCATTCTGGCAGACGGCATCCATGCCTGAATAAACAGCCATCGATTTATTTCAGAAAGCCAGTCATCCAGTTGTGTCACTTATTTAAACCTAAAAATGATTTCTGTGGTTTAAAGGAGCCTGACAACATGCATCTAAGGGTACAGAGAGGTCAGTACAACTTGACAGTCAGCCTTTTTGTTTTTATGGCAGTTTTTGTACCGTGCAGTTTTGCTGAATAGGCATTAGTGAGGCACAAGGTACAGACCCAGCAGGGAAACAATGTCACAGTGATTCTGCATGTTTTTCTTGTGTGATGATATTAGCAAGGCTGCCAGAGCTAGCACAAGCTGAAATTTCTCACTCGGTAAAGGTCCTATAGGAAACTGTATGTTATTTAAATAAAATGTTTTCTGTAAACAAATGCAGCTTCAGAAGAAAGCCTAAAGGAAAATGCACTGAGTTTATATCTTCTTATAGAAGTAGTTCTAACCATGCTCGTCCAAACTCTGCAAGATGTTTGCATTGTTGTCCTGGGGGTGGAAAGATTTTTAGTGCCACTTTAAAAGAAAAGGAAGATGTGTCCTGAAATGATTATTCATTCTTCGGTTAATGATTAAGTCATTAACCGAAGCCTGGCCCTTTCTCTTCACACCTCACTGCTAAATGAAAACCTGAGCTTGTCTTGATGCATCATCCAGGTAAGGAAATCCCAAATGGCGACGAAATGTTTCTCCCACTGAAAACCCCGTGTTCACATGAATACAATCAACGTTTTGGAGAAACCCAAGCTTGCATCACTCACGATGTAAGTCAAACACCAGCTGTGAAGTTAGTGTTGCAGTGTAGAAACCTGATGCCCTCAAGCAGAATGAGGAGCAGTTGAAGATATGCGATAAAGTCAGGTGTGTTCTATTTAAATGAAAGTGTGGAGGCTTACAGGTATCAAACTGCAGCTGTGACAGCCTTCACTGTCTGCAGAGATAGGAAGTTCCTGATAGGAAGTTCCTGATAGGAAGTTCCTGATAGGAATTTCTGTGTAGGTCAGTTAAGTTCTTCTACACCAAAGTACGGGAACATTTCTCTTTAGATACAGCATCATGCAGAAACTGTCCATAATGTTATTAAATGCTGTTCAGGATAAGGATTTGCCTGTATAGAAAAAATGTTCTATGTAGTAAAATAATATAACCACTTAACCACTTTAGCTGCCTGACTTCAGAAGAAAGCATGCAAAGGAAACATGCCAACACTGTTTCAGCACACTGTGTTCTTCGTCCGTTCTGCAGCAGGTTTTTCTTATCTTTAAATCTGCTTACCTATGTTGCTCTTCAGGTCCAGGACAAATAAAAGGCCTAATAAGGAAGGTAGGATAAAGTTTTAGCCCCCTGATGCCAAAGAAAAGACACAGATTTTCCCAGTCCCAGCAGTTATCGATGTGCAAGCTGGCCTTGTCAGCATGACCAGACCTACTTCACTCATAATAAATATTGATTTTATGTGTCAAATTGTGTGTAAGAGGTTGAACTGAGGGCCAGTGTCCCATTTTTTTAATCATGAAAAAAAAAAAAACTGTTTTCTTTTAGGTAAAACTTGTTTCTGTAGGTCAATGAAATCCCTCATTATGTGGAGGTGCAAACAGAGACAAGTCCCATATTTTGGCTCTATAAGACACTTTTCTAAACGGTAAATGGTCTGTATTTGTATAGCGCTTTACTAGTCCCTAAGGACCCCAAAGCGCTTTACACATGCAGTCATCCACCCATTCACACACAGGTGATGGCAAGCTACGTTGTAGCCACAGCCACCCTGGGGCGCACTGACAGAGGCGAGGCTGCCGGACACTGGCGCCACCGGGCCCTCTGACCACCACCAGTAGGCAACGGGTGAAGCGTCTTGCCCAAGGACACAACGACCGAGACTGTTCAAGCCGGGGCTCGAACCATCAACCTTCCAATTACAAGGCGAACTTTTCTAAAGTCTTTCTTTTACTGAGTGATTGTGAAAGCAGCATAGGTGCCTGCAGGTTAACCTGTCATCACCTTTTGCTGCATATGCAATGCCCAAGGTTGAACATTACAAATTCACAAGCTACACTGACTTTGGTGGGATGGGATGAAATTGACCATAAATGAAATCAACAATAAGCCACCTTAAAGATGGAACTTTTAATAACACTTTGAATCTGAATTTTTTTTTAAATAATTTTGTTTTTTGTAAGTCCTACTAGAATTTTTTTTTAGAAAATATACAAAAAAATTAAATGCTAATAAGGAATAAAAGAGATGCTTCCATGTATTATTATTGTTCACACAGACATACTTTTGTATTTAATGGTAATTTACAGGTTGGGAGATGAGGTCAGGCCAGAGTCTCTGTGCACTATGATGTTTGCAGATGACACTGTGATCTGTAGTGAGAGTCGGGAGCAGGTGGAAGCGAGTCTGGAGAGGTGAAGGAATGCTCTGGAGAGAAAAGGGAATGAAACAGATGGAAAGGTGAACATGCAAAGAGCAGAGGTAGAGAAGGATGAGCTATATCGGGTGAACCATCCAAAACAGCAGACAGTGCACAAGAGAAGTCAAGAGGAAGCAGGGTAGAGATGAGCATCATTTTTGGGACAGAAGGCAAGAGCAGCAAGAGTGAAAGGTTTACAAGGAGGAAAAGAGGAAGATCTATGGATATAGTAACGGAGAACATGCAGAGGTCTGCTGTGGTGCCCTCTAGAAGGAGCAGCCATCCATGCTCATAAAGAAGACACACACGTGTGTTTATGAGGTTTTCCAAAGTCCGAAATGTTTAAATTTCAAGATTAGTCAAACCATGTTAAGTTTTGAAAATGCGACACTCCATCTGATATTAGATTAAACCATATAAAAACTCTTCTGTCGAGATGGAAACTTAATGAGGTGAAATAGAGAAGTTGAGCTCTGAAGTCTACTCACACTGAGCCGCAATTACAGCTCCAGGCTGCAAAATCAGGTAAATGATGAACTCAGCAAAACAGAAAAACATGAAAGCTGACTGGACTAAAACTTGCACCAACTTCAGCTAAAGTTTGTGGAACATGTAAATTGTTTAGGTGTTATTTCAGCTGCTGTCTGTGACCTTAAAATCCATTCCTCTGTCGTCCTCGAGGGTCAGCGGCATGACTGAGAGCCATGTGGCCTCACCTACACAGTGCAGATGTGGATTTTATGGTGTGACATGTTGTGAACAGTCATGTGAAGTTGTTCACGAGAATGACCAAGTATAATGGGAATAAAAAGCATGAAAGTTTTTGCATATTTGTAGGAATATTTGCGATATTATCATCAACTTGACTTTCCTTTTAAGTAAAGTGGGTTAAAAAAGCTGTGGAAGCCACAGATGCTCCACACAGAAAGGCCCCAGGCTGGTTTCAAGCCCGAGACCTTCTTGCTATGAAGCAACAGTCCTGATCACCGCCCTAGTTTCTTAATCTGGAGGAAACTGGCTGATGTTCTTCGTAACCGCTCGAAAACCTCTCCCACATTTTCAAATTGCCTCACCGTGGGATTCAAGCTTCTCATCTTAGTCGTTCATATTTTGAATGATTGTCCAATAAAGAGATCAGTGGATTTCCTGACTTTACACTTTGTTACAGTGATCCGCTTTGACATTATATCCACTATTAATGCCCCACTAAACAGTGTCTTTATATCTGTGGCTTAGATACTAGAGTTAATATAAAAGTGTCACTAACAGAGACAAATCCAGGGGAATTTGCACTTCACGTGCCTTATTGTGAATAAGTCTTGATACTGTGACTCCATGAGAAAACAATGGGAATGTGTCTTGAGGTAGAATCACTTGTTCTCATCCTTTCTTCAATAAAAATCTGGTTACATTAAACTAAAGAAATGTAGAAGTTCAACTTTTTTTTTTTATTTCCAGAAGTGAGGCACACTCAGTTATTATCATACTGTATTTCATTGAAGACTAAAACAACCATCTAATCTGGATTTCAATGGTTAGTGAACTAAAGCTGCATGCATGCTGAGACAAACCTTTAGAAAAATCCAGATCGCTAACTAATCAGTTTACTCATCTGTCCAGATTATTTACAAATGCACACGGGGAAGTTTGCTCATGGTTACTTGCCGGAAACTCTGTGCTGCACACAGGTCAAACAGTTGTTTGTATTTCATTACGCTGTCAGACTGTGCCCGGGGACTCAGAAACATCTTTTCAGTAGATAGATTTTAAGTTGTGCTGTAAGTGTCACACTTGTAACTGTTGTGAAAAATTATTAAGACGAGGTTATACAGTACAATACAACTTTTATTTATATAGCACATTTAAAAAAAACAACAACGGTACACCAAAGTGCTTTACAATAGAAACAGGGAAATTAAGACATGATTAAATAAAAGACCATTAACCAAGTACCACATATGTCAGCAGGTTGTAGGCACTAATTATACAGGAATAAAAGGAAATATGAGAACAAACTTAGTAAGAACAGATAGATATAACTAAAAGATAAGTACATAGATAAAAATGGAGCAAATTATAAAATAGGATGGAAAAAAACCAGATGGAAAATCTAGGTAAATAAGTGAGTTTTTAAAAGATAGAATGGAGTCTGATGCACGAATAGCAATGGGAAGGTTGTTCCACAGGTTAGGTGCAACCAGGGCAAAAGCACGGTCACCCCTGGATTTAAGTCTAGATCTATGCTGAACCAAGAGTAATTGGTTCAGCCCAGGGACATAAGGACTAAGGAGATCGACAAGATAGCTAGGGGCTAAATTATTTATACGATATTTACGTACGATATTTGATGGGTAATGCAAATCAGCAAGAACGGGGGTGATAGAGGCATGCTTTCTAGCACCAGTCAGAAGATGAGCCGCAAGCATTTTGGAAAAACTAAAGTCTATGAAGGAGAGCAGAGTGAAGAGCAAAGTAGAGACGATTACAGTATTCCAATCTAGAGGTCACACAAGGATGAATGAGCTTTTCAAGATCTTTATAAGGAGCATAGCGCTTAGCTATAAGACAGCTTGAGGTGTGTCGGACGCACATTCCACATGCATGTACGGAGCTGTAAAGCTGGAACATTATCCATGTGAAAACTGAGTCATGTGCTCAGATTTTAAAGGACTCTGTGAACACAGTGGAGCTTAACTACCTGGTAGAAACTGGACTTCAGAGCAGCTGACTGAGATTATTTCTCTCTCTCTGATTGATAATAATTATACAAAATAACAAAATCTGCCTGCACTGCTGCGTGATGCTGTATGCTCAGAAAGTTGAAAAAAAAAATGAAGGTCAATGTCAACAGAGTGAGTGAGGATGATGGTGATTATTCAGGTTAGAAAGTCCAAACATGCATTCAGCTGAGGTGTTAAAAAATGTAAAAAAACAGTAAAAACCTAGATGATTTTACCGTGTACTCTCACCCACATAAAACTGACTGAACCACCTAAATGACAGACTTCTGGTTGTGTATTAAGACAGAATTACATAACAGGGGATCACATGACCTGTTTCTGTTTGGAGTTTCAAGCCTGTGTGTCAAGGCTCTGTGGATTGGTTGCTTTAGCTGTTTCCAGCAAAGATAAGATGAAGCGATAAGCGGGAGTGGGAACTAGAAGGCAGGCATCTGGTCTGTGCTGGAAATAAATGTCTAAATTCTAGAAATGTCTGTACAGTGTCTGATCCCCGTGTTTGAAGTAGTCATATTGGCCTGTGATAGATGTGCACATTTTTCACTCCATATTTCAGTGAGGTCAGCCCTGAACTTCTCTCTTAATCTCTCCTTAATCTGTTATAGCACTCATTTAAATTTTTATATAAGAAATGTTTGTGACATGTAATAACACATAAATATACATAATCAAACTTAAGTAAAATAAAAAAAAACAAGAGAAATAGTCAGCTCATGCATAAATAAATAATTTAGTCTGACATTTACCTGTAAATAAATAATCTGCAAGTAAAGAGAAAAACAGGAGTTCTGTTGAGTTAAAAGGTTCAAACTAAAGAGGAGAAAGTGTAACGTGAACAGCAGTTAATCAATAGCCAGATTTACGGTTACGGTCCTTTGCTTTGAGTACACTGAGGCTGAGGGGGAAGAGTGGCAGATGTCTTTCACGCCACCGTGAGCTACAAAGTTTTTATTCACTTTTTATTTGGGTTATCAAACAAACCAAAATAAAACACAGTTTTCTATGTTGTTATTGTCCAGCTGACCCTCATTCAGAGTTTCCAGCCGATTTCTCAGACTTTTTATCTGACTTTGTACTGTGTATACTGGGTAACACTGAGGTTCCCTGGATGCTATGCTGCTAATAAAAAGGTAATTCAGAGGGTAATAAATGCAGCACGAAAGGTCATTGACTCTTCCTTCCCTAAAAGAGATTGCAAAAGCAAGCTACCTCTCAAGAGCCTTAAATATCTCTAAAGATAGTCCCTGTTTGACTCCCCACTGTTCAAAATCACACACGTGTTGTTTTACATCATAGCACTTTCTTTGAACTCTCAACTCGTATTCATAATAATTTATTATCTTCTGCTGAAAGGGCTTGTTTTCCAGTATGAATGACTTTGGTGTTTTAATCAAATGGTTTATTTTTGCAATGTCTTGCTTATTTGAAAAACGGTAGTGCCTCAGTTTTGTTGCATTTTATAAAGCAATGAATTTCTCTGATCTGTCAACATGTCTATTATACTCTATTCCTGCATGACTGTTTAAAGAAGTCTACCATTAATGACTGATTAATAATAACATAATAATAATAATAATAACAAATATTACATGAACTTATTTTTTATTAACAGGCTGCATCCCGCAGACATCTAAGCTGGCTGTAATCAAATCACTACTTCAAAATTCTTTACTTGATTCAACTGTCTTAGATAATTATAGATCAATCTCCAAACATCTTTTTAATTAAAAACTTCTTGGAAGAGTAGCTGCAAAACATCTAACTGCAGACAATGATTTATTTTGGGACTTTCAGTCAGTTTTCAGAGCTCATCACAGCACAGAAACAGCTTTAGTAAAGGTTAAAAACGATCTTCTTATGGCCTCTGACAGTGGACTCATAACCGTGCTTGTCCCTCTAAACCTCAGTGCAGCGTTCGATCATAACATTCATACACTCTTAGAGACATTAAAGAAAATGTAGTGCACTGCACAGTTTAAGTCATATTTATCCGATAGACTCCAATTTGTTGATGTAACTGCAGAGTGTTCTTCAAACACAATAGTTAGTCATGGAGTTCCACAGGGTTCTGTGGTGGGACCACTCAGTTTACATTATTAATGCTTCCCTAGGCAGTAATATTAAAAATCATTTTAATTAGTATAATTAAAATGCTTATAGATGATACCCGACTTTATTCATCCATGAACTCAGGTAATACAAATCAACTATTTCTTTCTTCTTAGTTCAGACAAAACGGACGTTTTTATACTTGTTAAATAACTAGCTGGGACCACATCCTCATTTTATGTTTTAAAGCAGGGGTCCCCAATCCCAGTCCACAAGGGCCGGTGTCCCTGCAGGTTTTAGATCTCACTCTGGGTCAGCACACCTGAATCACATGATTAGTTCATTACCAGGCCTCTGGAGAACTTCAAGACATGTTGAGGAGGCAATTTATTCATTTAAATCAGCTGTGATGGATCAAGGACACATCTAAAACCTGCTGGGACACCAGCCCTCGTGCACTGGGATTGGGGACCCCTGTTTTAAAGTATTTCTAGAAGGTAATGGCAGATGGCTTGAACATGAATTGAGGTTACAGTTTGGGGAAGGCCTCGGAGGGGACTGGCAGTGAGCTCCCAAGCTGGGCAGATCCCCATGTCTTAACAAGAAGCAAATTAATTGAAAAAGATATAGATAGAGAGCTGGAAGGGGCATATGCTGTGGTCCCACTCCTGAAATTCAGATAAATTATCTGAAATAAATTCTGTGACATTTGCTGTTGCCTCTTTGCCAGATTGATTAACTAGGTCGAAGCTGTAACAATGTTGTATTGGCTCATCCAGGATTGGTGACTTTACCTGTACAGAGACTCATCAGCGCAGTGATTTGTTATAATTAAACAGTTTTTTATTTATTATCAAGAAAAGCATAAAAACATAACAAAGCAGACAAACAAGAAAGAAAGAAAAAAAACCAAAGGGAATATATTAAAGTCATTATATACCTGTGCAAATACACATATGGGGTAAAGAGGAGAAAAAAAGAGAAAAAAAAAGAAAAAAAAAATATTTTTTTTTGTTCATTTACTCTCAGATTTAGAAAAAAAAAGATAAACTCCAAGAGTGAATTGTTGTCCTTTACGCTTACTTCCTATTTACCTGAGAACATCTTAAACGCAACCACCCCCCCTCAACAGTTGGGTCAAATCATTTGGCAAATAAGAAAGCAAAGGGGACCAAACATTGAGAAAGAGACCCTCATTTCCTCCTAAAACAGCAGCAGTTCTTTCGTGAGGAAAAACTTTAAATAATTCTCTGTACCACAAAGTCACACAGGGAGGTTTATCCTTAACCCAATTAATGAAAATACATTTCCTAGCTACCAGCAATAGTTTGTCACATAATTTGCACTGCGAGTGATTTAATGTTACTTCTTTTTAGGGTAGGCCAAGAAGAAAATATAGTAAATATACTATATATATAGTATATATATTATACAGTATATATAGTATTTATATATATAGTAAATAATATTACTTAATTCTTGAGATATGGAGCTCCAAAATCTTTTGATTAATTTACATTCCCAAAAGTAATGAAAAAAGTGCCAGTGCGCAGTGATTCGTGAACCTGTAAAAACAGCTGATTTAATATCCCAAGTTGAGACCCTGGAATCACAGCTAAGCAAGCTAATCTCTAAATCTGAAACTTTGTGTCAAAAATTGGTGCCTCCCTCTCATTCCATCTGAAGCCAGTACCCATCCCAGTGTCAATCAATGCAGAAATTAATGCCATGCAGTTAAACTGTTCTTCATTCCCCACAGGTGCACGCTGTCCAGCACTCCCTCACCCTTCAGAGAGTCTATTGTCCTCAAAGATATTGCCCTCCCACAAAGGAAAGAGATGGAGACACAGGGCGGACAGATTGGTCATGGTGCCTCTGATATAAGCTACAGTATCAGCAAAAAAGATTAATAGAGTTCTCAGAGACAGCAACAGCAGGGAAGAAATAATCCAAGGAGTTCTGAAGCCACGCACTATAAAATAAATGCAGCAGGGTGGGAAAATTTATAATCTTGAAATAGGAGAGACTTGGGAAAACAAACTCCTCAAGACCCTGCAGCAAGACCCTGGACATTCACGCACTATGTCAAACCATTTCCAACAGAGAGATTCAACTAAACTTTGCTGCAAATGTTAAGAGCTCTGAGAGAAAAGGAAAAAAAGGGGGAGGGAGCACCAACCACATGTGATTCATGCCCATAACTCTACTAGACATGAAGCAGCTGGATGTTGGTCTTTGTTTAATTTACTGGTATCATCCAGGGCCGCCTGTGGATGTGTTTGGTCTGGTTACTGTCAGCTCTCTCAAGGGCAATTCAGGGAAGTGAGATACATAGATGAAGGAAACTAACACATTTAGGAATAGTCAACAGTCAAGTTCCTGTGGAAAGAAATTCGACAGCTGTCATTTGAGAAGTATTTTTCTTGAACCAGGTGAGTGTCATGCTGCAAGATGGCCCTGGGTAATCCTGAGATCCTTCTGGGGAAAAAACAGTCTATGTTGTGAAGGAAAATGATTGATGTGTATAAAGTAGCTCCAGAAGTAAGCACTATGCCACAGCCTCCTCCTGTTAGACACTGACATAATACTAAGACTCACCTCAGAAGCCTCACAAACTACCATCAGAGACAAAGAAGCATTCGTATCACATTTGGCTTCGTGAGATGATGGAGAGCTAAGAAGAGCCAAATGCTGAGAAATGGTATAAAGACATATCGAGCAGTGGGCCTTTAGAGCATACCTGCGAGATAACCAGAGAGCTTTCATCCTATACTAAACAAAGACATAATGTACCCACTGTAAAGATAATAGCTGATGAAGATGAGGCAGAAGAGGAGTACGTACTGTTCCAGACCTGGTACCAGGTGAACAGGATCATGTGCACCAGACTGATTATGAGATTAAAAAAAACACTGTTGAAGCTAATGTTTGAGGGTGAGATTTGTAAATGTTTCTTTTCTGTTGCTGATGCTTGTCACATGTTCTCTCAAACTGAGAACTTAAACAGTTAATAAAGAGTAGCCTCCCACTCATCCTACTGCTAATTAATGCAACCAGCCTAACAGTCAAACTGTTCTGCACTCCCCTCAGTTATCAGACACTCTGACTGCTCTCAGAGGCATTTCCCTGCTTTAGAAGTCAAGATCCAGGGTGGAAAAACTGTAACACAGACTTACAGTAAAATCCTGTTTATTTTTTATTTTTTGCAAAGGAACAAAGCCCCACTCAGGTTACCCGGCAGATCATTCCCAATCGTCATTAGGAAAGGCACGTGGGGCAAAATATTTGCCAAGTTAAATATGTGAATCATCAAGAATGGTCATAAACCAAAATTCTGAGCAAACCCATCTGTCTTCTTTGCCATTTATGCTCTCCAGGGTTGTGGTTAGGTCTATCCTACCCCAGATTTTAGCAGACTGAAATCAGCAAAAACACCATCAACACTTCGATGGCTCATCAAATGAACACCTGTCACAGTTACCCTCTTCTGATTACCTGTTGAGATCTTCAGGTCCGGATCAAAGCGGTGGACAGGCCAACCACTGCAGTCGTTGAGGCTGCGGCTCTAACACGAACACCAACATCATTCAGTGTTTGAGCAGTGTTCATGAGGTTACAGAGAAACTGCTCCTTGACATTGAAAGGTTTCTTTGGAAGAATGATCACAGTTCACGTGGCCGCCGCGTAATTTGGTGTTTAAGTGACTGGAGATTAAATTTTCGTTAAACCATTTGGCTTGCCCTCGTGCACTTACAGGCATCAAATTTCATTACCTTTCTTGAGCTGCTCATGCTTAACCTTTACTTTTTTACTTATTGGCCTTACACAAGTGGAAAGTGGGTTTCTAGTCACAAGATGCAGCCTTCAGTTTCCTTTATGTACACGCACATGATCTGGTTTAAAGTTTCCCCAAAAGTAGATGTTTTACTTTGTAACTTAAAGAATTTGGTCCAGATATTTCCGAGATATGAGAGGCAGGAGTATATGACCAAAGACTGTTCATCATTTCATCTATCGGTGATCTTGGCTTACTCACAAGAGTAGGTTTCAATTTTTGGCCAAATAGAAGGCATGTTTTAAAACCAACACCTCTGCTCAGAGACCTGCCATAATCAAGAGCAGTGGCGACCTCTGGAGGACACCACTGCAAATGACAACAACAAACCTCACGTTTATGTCAAGCTGATGATTATTATTTTTAATACTTCACTCTTCATCATCACTCATCTACTAACTTCATCTTGATTATGTTTGATAATAAAAAATAAGATTTCCTTGAGTTTTTAATGTTTAAAGTAGAATTAGACCTGCTATGGTATATAACGTGGAGACAGTGGCACTGACAAAAAGACAAGAAGCAGAGTAAAAGATGTTAATGTTTTTATTAGTGACCAGGAGAGATGATTATTGTTACAGCTCAGGTTGAGTGGTTTGGAGATAAAGCCAGAGAGACTGAGATGGTTTGCACATGTGCAGAGGACGGATAGTGGATATATTGGACAAAGGATGCTGAAGATGAAGCCGGCAGGTAGCAGGAAAAGAGGAAGACTACAGACAAAATTCATGGCTGTAGCGAAGGGAAGGCATGCAGAGAGATGGGTGTGATAGAAGAGGATAATAGGGATAGGGTGATATTGTGACCCATGAAGGGTGCAGCCAAAACAGCGAGAAGAGTGTCCCTTCAGTGAGAGGCAGGAGCTTTTAAATTTTTTAAACTTAAAAGTTTAAAGCCAGATTTTCCTTCAGTTGTGAAATTGTGTAACCACTAGATGGAGTGAGAGGTTAGTGTGAAACATACAGTACAGAAGACCTCTCACTGTAATCTGCAATAACGCTGTTAAGTTGTTAACTTGTTAGTTGTTGAATTTGTTATTTTGGGATTTTTTTGATGAAAAGAATAAAATTCTGTATCCAAAATGTTTATCTGACAGCGATGCACAGCTGTCGTATGGATGGATGTCCCGTAGGGATTTGGACACCTTGTTTTTAAGGCGACAGTTGTCTCTGCTAATAATATTACACTCAACAGTATTATTCTCTTCTTTTGCTGAAGCTTCCCCTCTTTAATCAGCTGTGGTCTACAGTAACAGAATATATGACCAAAACTCAGGATCTAAATGCAAAACATTTGTGTGCAAGTATGTATGTGTGTGAAATGCTACATTAAAAAAACTGCATTCTTTCAATTGAAATTATTATTTTGTTTTGCAATATTCATTAAAACTTTGGGAACCTCTTGTAGTTCTTCTCAGTTGGCCCTCTATTTCTGTTTCTCTTACTGTGGGTATATGTGCCCTTTATCGCTCATGGTGTCAGGGCACCTGTTCTTGCACGCTTCCACGCTGTCTGATCTTGGTCTACTTTGCATGCAGTGGGGTTTCTTCACCCTCAAAGTGGAAACAAAGGGTGGGGGGAGACATGTGCAACATGTGATGGAAACACAAACCTTATTCCGGGTCAAAGAAATGGATCAACAAAGAGAGGGGTGGACAAAAAGGAAAAGAGGAGTTGCATGAAGCAGAGAACCTTCCGAGCGGTCCACAACAAAACAGCATCATGTTAATGTTGTTTTTTCTTCCTTCCTTCAAACCTCCTCTTTTTTTGTCTCTCCGGTCTCTTGTTGCTTCTCTGTCTTTAACGCCCCATCTGTTTGCTTCTCCTCTTCCTTCCCCTTTTTCTTGTTTTCTTCATACATTGTGACTCATATGTACTTTTTCCCCCCCTTCTTCCCCTCTTTTCTTCTTCTGCCGGTCTCTTGAAACTCATGCTCAGTAATCTCTGTCGCCCAGTTTTCCTAAATTTTGGTATGAAAACATACATGTCTTGGTCTTGTCAGCATAGCAAGGTCACATTCTTTCATATAAGTAAGAGAGAGTAAAATAAGATACACAGCAGCTCAGAATCTTTAGCATGTAATCAGTGTTGGGAAGGTTACTTTTAAAATGTATTCCACTACAGATTACAGAATACATGCCCCAAAATATATTTTACGTCACTGAGAGTAACGTATTCTGAATACTTTGAATTACTTAATAAATATCACAGCAATGTACTATTGCTGTGTGATTTATTACTGTTACTGAAGGTTACTCGCCATACCACTACCAACTAGATTTAATATAAAATGAATAAGTGGGGTGGACATTAGGTAAGGCTGCACTTTTTGCAGTGATCTCATATAGAAAACTATTCCACGCGTATATAAAACAGATCTGCGGCTCCGAACTGTAGTAAAGGGACCTCTGGCTAATATGTCAGGATCCGTAGCCAAAAAATAGCTTTACTTTGTTGTCTGGGTCAACTTTGCTAGCGAGAGACAGAGAGAGGCGTTGAAAGGCTGCTCAAACGGAGCTTATTGTTTCGGAGGAAAACACAAACACAGCGTACAGTTGAGTTTTAATAGCTTACTTACAACTGGGCTCGTCAGGCACTCTTCTTGGCTGCAGTGGTTATTATTATATTTACATGCTTCCAGCTCCTGTTTCTGTTCAGTGACAACTGATACTTTTCGACTCTCCTTTTTCTCCCTCCTCGTGCTCGCAGGCACATAACGAGTATCCGGCCTTTAAGTGATGACGTGATGAATCCTGCTTCCGGGCCCAAACTACCCTGTGTTTAATAAGGCCTTTGTGTTTTTAACATGTTTTAATGCTTTGTATCTTGTTCTATTTATTCTCAAAAAGCCCCTAAAAACAGTCAGTGATCACTGCTTTTTAAAACCTTACGATGCAACTACAGCCCAATTTCTAAATGATAGAAATTTGTGATCCAAACATGAAAACTTCTCCAGCATCTCTCACTTCAGATGTAGCTCCTCACCCAAGAAGCCAAGAATGAACTTGGCCTAAATCTTCATCAAATCCCCCTAAAAGGTAAACATTCCAATACAAGCTGGTCCCCTATAGATGCAGCCCCCCCTTTCCAGCTACAACACTAGCTGGCAAGTTGAAGGGACCCTGCAGATTGATGTCCGTGTGACACCAGTCAGGCAAATAATACTACAGAGTGCCAGGTTTATTGCTTCTCCACTGCAGATTCAGATCTGCCCTGCAGATGCACCCTCTATCTCTTTTTATAAGCTCTCCTTCATAATAATAAGACTATATACTTTTTTCAGTCAATTTTCATTCTTCAAAAGAAGACAAGTTGACAAAAGACATGTAATGGAGCACAGAGTGCAATGTTCCCAAGTGAAATGTCTGTGAGAAAAAGTGTAGACCTACATAATACTAATTTACACTCCTGCACATTTCCCCTTACATCAAAGAGAAGCATTAGACATCCATCTACCACAGGGCCAGAGTTTGACTGTAATAGCAGTTACTTCCTGGCCATCTCGTGCCATCCATTCACAGTAGGACCGTGCGTACTCGCCGTTACACTACCAAAGTCCTCCTCTTTGCAGGCGGGCATGGCACAGCCTCACAGAGATGCACCGACATTATCCATTCACCGCACACTGGCCAACGCAAAACTGCAAGAAGCCAAGTTTTTCGTTCTTTTCTTTTCTTGCCTTTGATTTGTAAATACCTCTGTTTCAGTGCGACAACTTCCAGGCTTGTATCTTATGACCATCGAATATTTACATGAGAAAGTTGACAAAGGCTGAAACAGCGGAGGAGGCCTTGCAACAAAGAGGCCCATTTATAGCGTACAGTCAGGGAGAGACACTGAGAGGGAGGGTAGGAGGAGAAGCTGGGAGGGGAGTTGAATTAATGAATTAAAAATGTTGCGAAGCAGCGTCCGTCTGAATAGTTTTGGGTTTATATAGAGAGGCATGCTGGGTGGACCCTGGAGGAGTGGACAGCGCAAGCTTCTTTAACTTGTCCCTGTGGGGACACAGAAGGCTTCACATGCAAGGAGAGGCAGACTGTGCTCATCCGATTACATAATGATCCAGCAACAGTGAGCCGGAACCGGTACTGCCAGTGCCAGCGTGCTGCTGCGGTACACTGACTGACCGCTGGGACTCCTCATCCAGGCCTCTCCTCTCCTCTGACGGCTTTCATGTTTTTCTCAGTGAGTTTTTCTTTCTTTCTCTTTCTTTTAATCTTTTTTTATGTATTTATGTTTTTTAGAAATATAGGATGTCAGCAACGTAGGAGGACTGTGAAAGAAAACTAGGAAAACAACGAGATGAGGTGAAACATGCGAAACGTGTCAACAAGTGCTATTTGTTCATCACCCTGAAATTTCACACCTGTTTTGGAAGGCAGATAACTTTCACCTCTTCCCACATGTTTGGTGGAAAGTGAAATTAAGTACATTTTTTAAAAATTTCCAAGCTGTGGGCAAAGTGAACAAGTCAAGGGAAAGGTAAGAAATGCAAATATTCTTAAAGGAAGCGCATAAACAATCTGAAAAACTATTCTAAAATGTATATTCTGTAGCTGTTTTGTGGTTAATGTAGCTGAAATATGTTAAATCTTGGAATAGTCACTTTTTCTTGCTATATTATAAACATGAGAAATCCTGCAGTTTAGTCTTTGAACTTTTTTCTATAGGCTTGAGGGAAACTGGTGCTCAGTCTTGTTGCAGCGGCTGTGTTGTGTTTACAGTGTGGAGGGGTATGAGTGGTGTGTAGCAATGGACGAGTTTCCACTTCTAAATCTGTGCACTGTGACACAGAGTTCATGTAGCTGTGAAGTTACAAAAGTTTCCAAAAAACAAGCCTGACTTAGTCATCGAATACTTAATTTTAGAGCTGGATGTGTCAGAAGTCGAAGATTGTTGGCACTGTACCACAGACATACATTACTAACAAAGAGCTCTACAAACCACAGAGGAAACAACAGGTGTGGTTGTGTTTCACTACTCTACAGAAAATCTTGGCTGGAAATATCTGGTCAAAATGAATCACTTCTTCTCATTGAGAAATCCCCAGAAGCAGCCGTAGCCATTCAGATTTATAACAGATTTATAGTAGCTTTGGCTACTGCTGACTTAGAAGAAGATGGTAAAAGTCACTCCTGAGTAATTCCCCTGTGGCCAACAGCTGCTCGCCATTGTTTAATATGGGCCAGTGTCGTAACTCTCCAGTCACTGACTCTTGGAGACAGAAGTGAAAGTGAATTGTTTCATGTTGGATTTAGATGTAGTCAGTCTGATGCTATTTTGAGAAATACGTCTGGTCACTGTAGACACTGTTTACTTCCTGTTTTTAAAATGTGAATAAATGTAAACCACATTTTATAGGAGGTTTAGAAATACAAACAATCTTAACATTATGTAAGTTCAAGTTAAAATAGCAGAAAATGATGTCTATAGCTTATTATGACATTTCATGGGGAGTTGCATTTAATGGGGAAATGTACTGCTGCATTAAGCAATTGGTTGCAAATTATACATTTAAAGGTATAGTCTGTAATTTTTTAGGTTAGTTAATAGGGAGAAAGGATATGTAGAACTCCAAAGGCAGAGGAGAAGATGAGTTGAAGGTGTTTATGAGCCATGAAGGGACATCTATTCATGTCTGCACCTTCAGACTTATGACATTAAGGATCAAATCTATGGATTATCATCAGAGAAAGAATCCCCTTCCCCAAAGAAATAAAACGTGAAGGAAAGCGACAACACCACCAGCATCTTGATAAAATGTCACCCTCTTCCACCTCACCACAAGCATGATCTCCTGACCTGTCAGGGCTCTAAGACACAAATAATTATTTATTGTCACAAATAATAATTATCAGACATTCAACCCTCCTGTCTCCAGACAGCTGCCAATAAGCCAGCTAAACATCAACAGCAGGTTATAAGCTAATGCTATGTTAGTTAGCTAGGCTCAAGTGTCCTTAAAATCATACTTTGCCTCTGATAAAGTGTTTGATTACATTATCAAATCATACGAGAATTTATTTGCTAAGCATCCGTGTCCAACAATGTACATTCACTTCAAAGATAGCTAATGCCGGCAAACTGCAGCTAATAAAGGCTAACAGCAGCTAACAGCGGAAACAAAACAGTAAAAATTACCGACAGTTCAGCACATACTCAGCAACTCATCTTAGCATCCAGGGCTGGACTGGGACAAAAAATCGGCCTGGGCATTTTGACTAGAGACCGGCCCACCAGGTATTATAGGAAAAACCATAAAGCCTTTGAATGAAAACAAACGCTGTTGTGACAGTGATGTACACTGTCTTGTTGGTATATGTATCAGTCTAATAAACTTAAACCTACACTATCCTCCCTATTCTGGTATTCTAAACAGTACCCGAAAGTAGACTGCTTGGTCGAGTTAACCTCCTGAACTATCTACAACACATGGTGAAGACCTGAAATTAAGACAGAGGAGACTAGAGGTGAGACATGCAGTTGTTTAGCGCGACATCCGCCGGTTTCTTCTTTCTGGCGCAAAGTGGGTGATAAACAAACAAGAGAGAAAAGCCGATCAGCTGATCATTGATCAGTTTCATGATTGAAGTAGAAACAGGAGAGGGAGGGGGGAGAATGAGAGGAGAAGAGGCAGCTGTGCAGCAAAGACACAGAATAACTCCAGCTTTGTGTCTTTTTCATTGTAGCTGAATTACGGGACAAACTGTGCTCCTTTTCACCTCAATACGAAACGCGTAATATTTTCTCTGAATACGAGATGATTCAGTTTTTTACGGGACGGTTGGAAACTCTAATAACTAACCTTATAAATAAAATAAGATAAAACAAGTTCAACATCAATAATATCATAGCACCCGCCCAGCAGTATAGAAACTTCGTCATGCTAGCTAGTACACAGTACGAGTTATTGTAACTGACTGTAAAAAGTCAGCATAACGAAAATAAACTCCACCTAAACTTGGTTTATATCTGACCCAGATAGACTGCAGGTCATAACTTCTTACCTGAAGTTCAGTTCACCGCCTCGGGTCTCTGCTCCTCCTGCCTTTCCGTCATCCACCTGCCAGCGTGTTGCATCTGCTGGCCTCCACCACTTGCTAATGTTACTGAATCTGTGGAAGCTCCGCCATAGCCACCACCAAACAATTGAGTTATTTTTACACATCTCCCTTCATCTTCATCATCCCTTCAATCCACCACCTTTCAGTGTTTATACCGTTACGGGAAAAAAAACCAAAACCCATCGGCCCATAAAAACGAAAAATCACCATCGGCCCGATGGCCAGTCCAGCTATGTTAGCATCTGTCATTGGTCAGAAGTGAGTTTCACTGACTAATCAACCCATACTGAACTCCCTTCACAAGTAAATAATGGCAGATGCTTCCCACCTGGCATTGACAGCTGAGGTCAACAGCGGCTGACAGCCTTCCACAGTTAGGGAAAAACTCTGGGGTGGAATACAGTGCAAGCCGTATTTCAATCATGCCCCAATTTAATGCTAGTTTTGTCTCTCTTGGCTGAATAAAACATTTTCGTCCCATAGCTGCAACCATAGCTAGAATTATGCACTTGAATTGGGAGACTTCAGTTGACTGCAATCTACTGACATATAGCTGTGAAATATGTTACACACTGTAACTTTACTAATGTGTGCTACGTAGTCAAGGTTCCCACTAATTATTCCCAAACCCTATAAATAGATTCATCTTTTATAAATATGCCTTTTGCAATAGTTTAAATAAAGTTTTTACATACAAAGAACAGCTTGAGTCTGCAAAAGTTTTAGTGTCTGAACTTCAGCCATGAGACAACAGCAGCTCATTTGCATGGTAGTGTGAGGTCCAGAAAGTTTGTCTTGTTTGGCCTGAGCAGATGCCCTCTTGGCACATTGTTGATGCTTAGATTGTCCTTTCAGTCCAGTGCACAGGCCGCTGTGGTGTGGCCAGTGGTCGCAGCCATTCAAGCTGTGCTGTATAGACTCTTTTCAGTGCAGCGTACTGGCTGCTGTGGGTTCTTTATGATTGTGGACCCTGGATGGAGGCCCTGAGTAGAAGGGATTACTCTCGCCTCTGGAATACTAATGACGCTCTTTTGTCAGCGATCTGCTTCCTCCACCTTCCCTCCATCTTATTCCTTCCTCTTTTCCCCTCACCATCCATCTCTCTCTCTCTCTCTCTTCCTCTTTCACTCTTTTTGTCATCAGATGTCCAACTTTCTCTCCATCCTCCCCTCAAAACTAATTATTCTCTCTCTTACCCCGCCCCATCTCAGCCCCCTCACAGTGTCAAACACTGCATACTCGCACACCATCAAACACATTCGCAAAGACACACAACACACACACACTTCAGTGCTCAGTTCTCCTCTCCTTTCCCCCCGTCTAACTTGCTCTCTCGTTCACTCACTCAGTCGTATTTTTCAATGGTGGCTTTTGTCCCTTTCATCTCCGCAAAAACAAAGGATTCTTGTGCACACAGGACGGAGGGAAGGAGAGGGCTGAAGGGCAGGACACAGAGGAAGAGATCCTAACCTTGAGTGGTCATCCAATAAGTCATGTTGAAAGTGTGGGAATCCATCAGTCTTACTGTCAGCAGGAGGGATATTTGCTTTAGCTCAGCTAACATTGGTTTTCTTACCCTCTAAAGAGACATTTGATGAAAATGAAATTGTAAACAGACATTTTGGTTTTTATTACAGTTTGCTTTAGTATGTCTTTATTTATTATTTGTTTATAGAGAAGTGCCCATCTATGGATGCTTAAAAATAGCAAACAATAAATTTCTTTATGTCTAAGACTATACTTACAGACCAAGTGCTGTTGAAATTTAAAGTTTTTCTTATCAATAACGCTCATGAGGAGATCTTTGTAATAAATCTCAACTGTTGTCCAGCAATTATAAAGTCAAAGCAAAAGCAATAATTGACATTAAGAATTCATCCACAGAAGAAAATAGTGCCCAAACAAATGCACTACCACAGGTTTTTCTACAGTGCACAACTTTGAAATAATATTTTACAAACGTGATTGTGAAAAGATTCGGATGTAAAATGTAAATAGGAACAGAATTCAATGATTTGCAGATCTCATAATCCCCTAGTTTATTCACAGTAGAACACAGACAACATATTAAATGTTTAAATGCAGACATTTTACTATATCGAGACAAATATTGTCTTATTTTGAATTTGATGGCAGCAACATGGTTCCCAAAAGTTGGGAACATTTTAACTGGCAACATGTCTGCAACATGAGTGGGTGTGAAAAGAGCATCTTGGAAAGTCAGAGGTTCTCAGAAGTAAAAATGGGCAGGTTTTTACTTCAGTCTGCAAAAGCTGCATCTACACATTGTAGAACAAATTCAGAATAATGTTCCCTAGACTACAATTTTATGAATACCAAATCAACTACAGTACATATTATTGTCAAAAGATTCAATTTAATGCCAGATGCCAGAAATTAATACTGGATGTTGCATTAAAAATAAATGATTCTGTGATGGAAATCCCTGCATGGACTCAGAAACACTTCCAGAAACCACTGACTGTGAACACGGTTCACTGTGCCATCTTAAAAATGGACTGAGGCAAAGTAGAAAACTCTTCTGCAGTCAGATAAACTGAAATTTAAAATTTCTTTTTGGAAATCATTGACAACATTCTCCATACTAAAGAGAAGAGTGACGATCCAGCATATCACCAGCACTCTGTGTGCTGCATTGTTTGGTATGGCAGTGTACTAGTATCTGTTTGCAACTTGCACATCTGTATAGGCACCATCATACTGAAAGGTATAGCAGGTTTTAAAGTGACACATGCTTCCATCCAGATGAGATCTATTTGAACAAAAGTCTTGTATATGATAGCAAAAACATTGTAAACCAAATCAAACTGCACAACAGTGTGTCTTCATAGTAGAAGTGTCAGAGTGCTGAACAGATTTTCACCAACTGAAAATGGTTGGAAAGACCCAGGACTGCTGAACAGGGAGAATCTTATATCAGAGCAGCAAAACATTCCTCTCACCAAAGTGTGACTGTTGAGAGAAGAATGGATGTGACACAGTTGTAAACACGTCCCTTCCTCTATCCTAACTTTTTTAAGACTTGTTGCTGCCATAATACTCAAAATATCCTTCTTTTTTTTTCTTAAAATGGTAATTTTTAAAATGGATATGTTTTCGGTGTTGTATCATGAATACAATGTGGGGTTGTTATTTTGATTTTACACAGCATCTCAACATTTTCAGAGCTGAGCTTGTAAAATGATCCTCTATTGGAAAAGTCCTTGGGTTCACTTTCTGATGCTGTCTTTTACTATTTTCAGTAAAGTGTAGATCTTAAATGATTTACAAATAGTTGCCTTTTTGACCACATTTTACACAATTCCCTAATTATCATTATGTTTTGAATGGGGATTGTAAAAAAATATAATAGTGCAGATTTAAAAGGAATTTTATTATTTACAAAGCTGGGCACTATTCTGTTTTCAATATAAATACATCATGCTACAATGTAAAAAAATGGCCTGTATTTGTATAGCGCTTTACTTAGTTCCTATGGACCCCAAAGCGCTTTACACTACATTCAGTCATCCACACATTCACACACTGATGATGGCAAGCTACATTGTAGCCACAGCTGCCCTGGGGCGCACTGACAGAGGCGAGGCTGCCGGATACTGGCGCCACCGGGCCCTCTGACCACCACCAGTAGGCAACGGGTGAAGTGTCTTGCCCAAGGACACAACGACCGAGGCTGTTGGAAAAGGGTCTCGAACCGGCAACCTTCCGATTATGAGACAAACTCCCAACTCTTGAGCCACAATCGCCCCGTGGCTGTTTTAAAATAGCCTAAAAAACAGATCCTGATTCTTTATTATAACTAAATTACCCACATTTCTTGTGTTCTTTGCTTTATTTGTTTATTATAAATGGCAGACAAATATATCTGGAGAGCACAGTAGAAATATTTCTCTTTTAAGCTGTTGGAGTGTAAAATGAGCTAAAATAAGACAGAATGTTGGACTTATAGTTACCACGTGAACTTAAACATGATAAAAAAGAAACAATAATGCTGTTCTGTGTCTGCTTAAGGTTACTATATGCCAATATTGTGTTGCCACTTTGTTGTCTTTTCCCCAAGTTAATAAAATGACCTTTTACTTAACAGCTAAAACAGTGTCCTCAGTTAAAACGAGCACGCTTGCTAAGACAGGGACTAGTTTCTTGCTAAATTCTAGTATTTTTGTGGTATTTCAGGACAGTAAAATTGAATATACGGAATAAAGCAGGCCTTATCCTTTAAATTAGTTTTAGGTGATGCATGTTTTTTTTGGACTGTGTTGTTTTTGCAAACCACACATTCCTTTGAACAACAGCTGGGGTTGTGTTACTAACGCTAACTGCTCAATATATATCCAGAGCACAAGTGTGCATTTACTGTATGTGTAGGCAGGCTTTCTGTAGGGTTCAGAGTTCAGCTGGAGATGGACAAGGCCAATCACATGTGCCCGCCCCAGACCATGCCTTCCTCCCCTCTTGCTCCCCTCCACATCTTAGTATTCATAGCAGCGCAGACTTCAACACAGATCTCTATTCATTCACTCAGTGTGAGCTGAGCATGGAGAGAGGGGAGACAGGGGTCAGGAAGGACAGGAAAGGACAGTGTGTATCAGATTGCCTCGATCCTTAGGCCTTTGTTTGTGGTGTTTTTGTTTATGGTTTTGTTATATTTGCTCCGGAAAGCAGAGGCAGTTTGAGACAAAAGGGCTGTTTAGTAAACAGCGAGCGCAAGAAGAGGGAAGAAAGGAAAAAGAAGGATGTGTAGAAAGAGAGAGTGCAGCCCAGATGAGGGTGAGGTTGTTGAGAGCACAGGAGCGAATCAATAAAGTGACAATAAGTGTCCCTGGCAGCCAGAGGTGGGGTGGCAGGCCTTTTGGTTAATATACCATTGACACTATGAGAACCACTTAAACCATCACTTATTGTACCGTCACAGGGTATTGCCAGTCACGCACATGCATGTGACAATTTTTAGACAAACTCTCTAGTTCAATGATGAAGTCGTAGCTTTGGATATTAAGCCATAGGCGTTAATATGCTGCTATGATGAGTGAGTCTTTTCATCACATTTTAAAGCCTAGCTGCAGGGATTTGTTGTCAGTCCTCCACAGCAGTATCAGAAAGACCTGACCTCCAGCTGGCTTTCCAGTTCATCCGCAGAAGGTGTTGGATTTACTTACAAGCCCATCAGAGTCTTCCAAACTCTGAAAATCATTTTTTTGGAAATGGATTTGTGCATTAGATCACTATTGTGTTGAAACAGGAACAAAAATATCAACAAAATGCATACATGTAACTTTGTCTACTGACATACTGTAGTTATTTCTTATGTTTACTTTTTATTTTTCTATGGTAGACATTTAAACATCTCTGACTAGCAAGTCAGCTCATCAGCTGCTAAAGCAGCATTAACTTACATGCAAACCTCTACTTTTCGCTAATACCAGAGCAGCTACACTTCCCTAGCTTCTACTACACGCTCTGCCAGTGGCGGTCCTAGCCTGTTTGGCGCCCTGGGCGAACACTCCCTCTAGCACTTTTTCTTGATATTTGTTCATAATCACCTCTGTTAATCCTTGATATTTATAATTGAGTGATCTGTATATAATAGTGCTATTTCTTAAATGTGTAAAATCTGTAACATAATGTATTTTTTGGAGTTTAGTTTGTTACTGTTACTATTTTTACCATTTCTTCTTGGAGCAACTGTAACCCACATAATTTCCTTAGGGATTAATAAAGTATTCTGATTCTGATTGTTTCAGGATGACCTGCCATTATCCAATGACACATCTGCTTACCTGTATCTTTTGCTCGTTTCTCCTCCTCTTCTTTTCTATTTTTTCTAAACTGAGCACCTGATGGTTTTGAACTTTTCTGTTCCATCTTCCATTGGTTTTAATTTTGCACTCCAGTATGAACACAAATCCCCCAACTCGAGGATCACCACAACATAACCTAATAGACCTACACCTTAGTTCACAGATTCGCTTTGTCTAGGCTTTATGTCTGCGATTTCGCACAACCCAGGATTCAAATCATGAACACATAATTGGCTTGGATTTACAACATTATGAAGGAAATGTGTTCTATTTGGAAGCAGATAGAAAACCAATCTGTGCCTATGCCATCCCCAAAATGCGCTGGCCTGATGTCGGGGCAGCATGAGTAGGAGCAACTTTTTTTTTTTGCTGATGCTCGTGATGCCGCCCCCACCACAATGCCGCCCTGGGCAACCGCCCATGTCGCCCATATCAAAAACCGCTACTGCGCTCTGCACATCCCTCACTAGATCCCTGTCACCTAAATTAGCCACTAATACTAGTAGCACTGATAACAGCAGGCTATTTAAAAAAGATAGATTTAGCCACTGTAACACCAACCAACAGAAACTCCAGTTTTGAAACCTCGGCTTTATCTTTACAGTGACCTTCACCAATAGCATACTAGACTTTCATTTAGTAAAACTGTAGATTAAACTTCTTGGAAAGTCGGAAAGTAAAATCAACCACACAGCAACCCATATTACTCATCAGAGTTTTGGATTGAAAATTACTCTAAAAAGCACCAACACTACAAAGGGGGTTGGGGGGAGGGGGGGGGGGGGGTAGTCATTCAGAGCAGTGGAGGTAAATCCTAGCTGGTGACCACAGCATTAACAGTTTTGCTACTAATATTTCACTAAAAATATTCAAGACACTGCAGTTTTTGGGCCTTCTGTGTTGGCTTTACTCTTCAAACCCTAGTGTTACTTACAAAGTACATGTGCAAGAGGGTAGTTTGTCATGTGCTGCAAATGCTTCACAACTAATGTCAGTCTTAAAGTAAAAACACATTAAGAAGGAGTGAAAACTGCTTTTAGAAAAACTGAACAGGGTGTTCACATCCGTGGCTCAAGTTTAAAGACCTCTTTTTCTTTTATATAAAAAAAGGTCACTGGTGTATTCAGCAGCTGTCTTGTGCAACCAACATGTGAAAGAGCCTGTGCTTTCATGCTTTTAATGTGAAAGGGCAGCTGTGCCTTCAGTGAAAGAATAAAGGGGTCTTAAATGGACCGCCGTGGATAGCTAGCAACTGTCCAGCTGAAAATGTGCCTTTAATGCCTCTCTTCTTCTTCTCCTCTCCTCCTAAATGTTCCACTCTGTCATCTTTCTTATCGAATTCTCTTTTTCTTGCGTCCTTCACTCTTTCATTTTAAAACACCCGCTGTTCATTTTATTTTACTGCCCATCCAACCAATTCCCCTTTTTTCCTTACTATCCTTTCCTTTCTTTTCATTCATACTTCTTTTGCACACCTTTCCTTGTGTCCTTACCTCTTGCTGTGTCCTCTTTCTTTCTCCAATACCATGTAGCTTTGGTCATGACCTCAGCCACACCGCCTTCCTCTGAAGGCACCTCCCCTCAGAACGTTTGCCATTCTCAGACGCAGACTGACATCACCAAGCCCCTGCTGATCCCCACAGATGGAACTGGCAGTCATGCAGGAGTGGGAGGAGCTGCATCTGGAGGTCCAAGTGCTCTGCGAAGGCGGCGGCGTGTCCTTTCTAAAGATGGGCGGAGCAATGTACGCATTGAGCATGTAAGTGGAAGAGGGGCGCTGTACCTCCGTGACCTCTGGACGACTTTCCTGGACATGCAATGGCGCTACAAGTTGTTCCTCTTCTCGGCTACCTTTGCGGGGACCTGGTTCGTGTTTGGAGTACTTTGGTATCTGGTGGCCATGGTGCATGGAGACCTACTAGGTAAGCATGAAGAAGGGTCGACAGTGGAGAGTCAAACGAGAGGGGAAAGAAAACTACAAAGTAAAAGCAGAAAAGATTTTAATTGGCCTTTAAATGACACAAAAATTGAAATCATTAATTCAAAAGAAGCAAACTGTCATACTGAATAACTCATGTCGTAAAAGGAAAGTGCCTCAAAGGGGGAAATAATAAGTTTCATTTTAATGGACAGAGACAGAAGATCACAGCACATAAAAGTTAGAAACTGATTACATATCGATGTGTGAAATAAGTATTTGATTCACTATAAGCCACGTAAAATTCTGCCTCACAAAGATTGCCAGTGTGCCGATGTGGCACACAGGTTTCAATCAATGAATCAACCAATCAAAGATATTCCTGATCCAGCTCCTTATGTATATAAAGCACACCTGTCCACAAAAAAATTTCTCTGATTCCTGTCTCTCCATCACCATGGGGAACACTAACCAGTCAAAGCACATCGGGGATAAGACTGTAGACTTGCGTGAGGCTGGAATGGGCTACAAGACCATCAGCAAGAAACTTGGTGAGAAGGTGACAGTTGTTGGTTTCATTACTTAGAAATGGAAGAAATGACCATCAATTGCCCTTGGTCTGGAATGCCAAGCAAGCTGGCATGTCTAGTCATTAAGGACACGATTGGTAACATACGATGCTGTAATGGATAGCAATCTTGCAGTGACGTTCCTCTGTTCAAGAAGGTTCAAGGAAAAATCTAAAGGATTCAGGCTTGGGAGAAAGTTCTGTGGTCAGATGAAACCAAAATCGAGCTCTTTGGCATCAGTTTCACAGCAACTTGAGTTACTGTGACATGCTGTGTATTGAGGAAGCGAAAACACCACCACCACCGATGTCAAGCTTTTCCTAGAGGACCTACTTCACTTCCTTTCCTCAGTCAGAACACTGAAGATGAGTTTTTGACAGGTCTTCTAGCACAACAATGACAAGCAGACTGCCAAACAATAAGAGACTGGCTAAAGAAGACGCACATTAAAGTCATGGAGTGGCCTAGACAGTCTCCAGACCTCAATCTATGGGCTCGAATTGTGGTCATAAATATTTTGTACTTGTAAATCAGGATTTGAATATGTAAAAAGAATTTGTGTGTGTGTAAAAAAAGATTTGTGTGTGCACACAGCAAAAAAAATCCCTGTGAAACTCTGCACTCAAGTTTCAAGTTACAAGTACGAATTTTGACCCTATTTTTCTTCCTTTCAGCTGATTGGTCAATGTCATGTCAATCACAAATTGAACTAACCAATCAGAGAACAGATTGGTTTGGCTGTCGGAGCGATGCTTTACTGAGCTGCAGGTCCTTGAACGGTAATACAGTTTGAAGCTGGAGGATCTTTATATAAATATTCCATAAGGCTCATACAAGCTAGGTCCTTTAACTTTTGGTAGCTGTTGAAAGGATACAGTTGTGGTATACCAGTGGTCAGAAATACCATTATTACTTTAGTATTACTTTAACACAAAATCAGTGTTGAACCGGGACCACTGCAATGAGTCACACTATGCAGCATGAAGGTCGTTTCACATCGGACACGGCATGGATCCAGAATTTGTTGCGCTGACTGCTGAGCTCTGCTTGTATATCGTTTTTTAGCGGCCGCTCTAGGTGTACTAGATGCACCTGATCCTTGTCGTTTCAAAACATGTATCTCTCTGACTTTATCTCCTCTACGAGAGTTTGTGTTGAATCATGTTCAAATGTTTAATAAAAAAGTATCGCTCATTCATAACGAGGAAAGCTTTGTAACTGTCCCGACTAGTGAAGAGTGTGTCAATTCCACAACGCTGCTTTTCCTCCGAGGTCAACAGTGCATTTGAAAACGCTCTGCTGGTTCCTGTGTAAGAACGTCAACCTGCGAGAAAAAGCTTACTTGGACACACACAGATGCTTTCCTTCAAGCGGCAGCTGAGATACGCTAAAGGATTTAGAGAGTTTCTCTGAATAGAAATGGGCAAAAAACCCCTGAGATTTGCGCAAACCTTGTAACCAACTACAAGAAATGTCTTAGTGCTCTACTTGCCAACAAGGGATTCCCCACCAAGTACGTTTACCAAGTCATGTTTCGATTGGGATCCACTACTTATTTCATTCAGTTGCATGCAAATCAATTCTTAACTTTTTGGTAATTTCTGTCTCTCTCCTATAAAATGCATCCACCATAAAATTAGAGACTTTTCATTTCTTTGAAAGTGAACAAATTTACAAATTCAGTGGGTGATCAAATAATTATTTAACCACTGCATACAACATTTCATCAGCAGCAGTAGTGTTGCAGTAGTAGTAGTTGGCAATTTCATTAAAGTCTTAGTCACACAGACCTAGAGACTGGTTACCAACTATGTTGATGCCACCAGTTCCAAGGGAAAAATTTGCATTAACTGAACAGTGGTTTTTAGAGGCTGGTAGCTGTCCAATCAGTTGCTAATGCCACATTCACGCAAGCATAGAAACTGATCATAGAAACCAATCAGAAACCAATCAACCTAGCAACCCCCGGTCACTAAATTGTGTATTTTGATGAGTTATTTTTAGAGGTTGCTGACAGTGCTGCACTCAGAACCTGCGTGACAGACGCTGACGTGACTGCAAACTTGTGCAAGTTGCTGGTAACACTGGTAGTGAAACTGTGAAAAGTGCAACACAAACCAGAAACGGAAACGGTTCACCCGCAGAGCTGTGCTATTTGAAATGTGATGATTGCAGCAGTAAAGTACATCTTTTACTCTGAAGATAAGTGTTCACCCTTTCTAGTTTGTGTCTCACAGTTTTTACATTTCAATGCTGCACAGAGAGTAGACTGATTAGTGTCTGCAGACATGTGCAGACCTTTCATGCAAACTGTGAGTTACTGTGTCAATCTGCCACTGACCGAAGACAAGGAAAGAATGAGCTTTGCTCACTCAGCGTTAGCCAGCAACCTTTAGCAACCACTTGCAACTGATTGACAAGACACATTTTTCCCTCGTGAGTGGTTGTCAGATCATTGCTAAGAGGTCTCTAGCCCCGAGGCCTTAGTTAGTTACTGTTCGATGGATTTCCATGAAATAAACATCTGGTAATCCCTTTAATTTTTCTCCCGCGCCACCATGATGTTGACATTTTTAATTTTAAGTGTAATAGATCAGTGACTATCGGGTGGATTGTAATGAAATGAGGGAAAACACAGACTTTGCATCTGTAGCCAACATTGCAATTTGCAGTTTAATTCTCAGGCTTTTGACCACATAGCAGTAAAACCTAAACTAAGATTTCACACATGGTCAATATTATACTATAATGAAGTGTTTAACTGACATGAGCTGAAAAAAGAAATTAAGAGTGTTAATCAAGCAGATCTTATTAGGGCATTCCCACATATTTTGTTTGAGGGTTCTCTTCAGTTTCTGGTGTAGGTTTGCAGGGATGTCACTGTATCCTTTACCTGTCGCTTGTTATGGTAAGAACCCAACAGCTTGAAACAAGTTTGAAGACCAAACCAACATTTGGTCTCTTTCTCATGTGTTTCAAGCCATTTTCTGTTTATTTTGTGTTGTAACGAGAACCACACATGTCCTCTTCGTATATACTCATTCACTGTATATAAAGTTCTGTCTCTCCCTTTTTCTTTGCACAGTCGAGGAGTGTATCAGGTCACATTTCACTGCGTGTTATACCAGTATAACCATGCATGTGACAAATAAAGAATCTTGAATCTCTTGAATCACAAAAACAACAACAACAGAAACTGCATCAGTATTTAGATAAGTAGTACATTCCAAAGTACAGCACTCAGCAGAACATCATTTTGCTATTGGACAAATCACTTCAGATATTATATATTATGTGAATTGTTACATTTAAAATGTTATCCTGTAAGTGATTTGCAGATCTTCCTTTCTGCCTACATTCTCACAGAGTTTGACCCCCCCTCCAACCACACGCCGTGTGTAATGGAGGTGAAGACCCTGACAGGGGCCTTCCTCTTCTCTCTGGAATCCCAAACCACGATTGGCTTCGGCTTCAGGTGCATCACAGAGGAGTGTCCTGTAGCGATTGTCCTTCTCATCTTCCAGCTGGTCGTCACAATGGTGATGGAGATCTTCATCACCGGCACCTTCCTCGCAAAGGTAGTTTTAAGTTTAGAAGAAATTTTAGAAACGCCAAATTTGATCATCAGAAAAGTTGTGAAAGAGAACAAATTAAGTCAAAATAACTGCATCTTGTCCTTTTGTGTACATAGGATTATGTATGTGCATACAGTGGTCCCTCGTTTATCACAGGAGTTACGTTCTAAAAATAACCCCCGATAGGTGAAATCCGCAAAGTAGCCAACTTTATTTCTTACAATTATTATAGATGTTTTCAGGCTGTAAAACCCCTCACTACACACTTTATACACTTTTTTCAGACAGGCATGAACATTTTCACGCTTTTCTCTCGTTTAAACACTCTCAAAGTTCAAACCTTCGTAGAAAAATAAATCCAGTATTATAGAATGAAACCAAAGGCACCCATGGTTGCCTTTGACGGTGCCAAACGTTTGGTCGACATTGTTGTGTTTGTTGGGGAGAAAACTTACAAACGTACAGTGCAGCACTTCAGAATGCTGAACGCATTCTGTACTGTACAGGAGATACGGCATGAGACCAGTCATGACTGGCTGGTCTACAGCCAATCAGGACGCAATTTTTTTTAATTTTTATTTTTAAATAAAATAAAAAAAGCATGCAAAATTGCACCAAAAAAAAAAAATCCCCGAAACAGTGAGACCGCGATAGGTGAACTGTGTTATAGCGAGGAACCACTGTAAATACAAAGTAGCTTACTTAAACGATTTCTTCTTGCTGTCTGCCTTCAATGTTGGATTCTTTGTTCAGCATCTTAAACATGTATTTTTAAAACATGTGGGTTACATTGTTATCACTGTTCCTTTTAAGTATCTTTTGACACATTTTCCCGTCAGCTGAGGCGGTTGCTACACGTATCTCTATCTTTTGCCCTCATATGTTTTCTTCACAGTATCATTACAGCAATCAGTATCCTTATCAAGAAATGTCACGCTACGTGTTGGTATTACAGTACATCAGCACTTATATCTATCATAATGAGGTTTCTCGCAGCTGCTTCCTCCTGCTTGTGGTCTAAAAATTCAACAGTCTGTTTTGTCAACATGATCTTGTAATTTCCTCCTTCAATGTCTTCTTTTTCAACATGTCTGGGTTATTTTGTTTCAAAAACTGAAATAAGAAGCCTGATAAATGGTTGCCGAATATCGACAACAGCTTCGACTTTGCTTTTCTCGCCTTCCAGGTTGCTCGTCCCAAAAAGAGAGGAGAGACGGTGAAGTTCAGCCAACACGCTGTCGTGTCGAATCACGAGGGACGGCCATGCCTCATGATTCGAGTGGCCAACATGCGTAAAAGCCTGCTGTTAGGTTGCCAGGTAATGCGGCAGCACCTACAAACTGATTATTGCTGCTTAAAATATCCTTTTGTAATATATGAAAGCCTTCTTCCTGTAACTGTTTGGAGTTACTATTTATATTTAGTTCCTGGAAAGTGTGTTTTTCATTATGAGTCGCTTCATGTCTATAAAACGTTTTCCTGTTATCTGAATATTTGCTTTGCTGAGGAAAAGCTTGCTGGTGACAAATAAAGCGAATGATACGCATCAGTGCCTTGCTCAAGGACATGGAGATGATGGCCAGTGCAGGTATTAAACCTGGGGCCTTCTGGTTACAGGATGCCTTCTCCAACCTCATGGCTACATTTACTCACTGCATCTTGGCTCCCAGGTGACGGGGAAGTTGCTTCAGACGTCCCTGACAAAGGAGGGGGAGACGGTGCGGCTGGACCAGAGAAATGTGCCTTTCCAGGTGGACACGTCCAGCGAAAGCCCCTTCCTCATCATCCCTCTCACTTTCTACCACATCATTGATGACAACAGCCCCCTCAGAGCCTGGGCAGCAAAAGGTAAATCCCAGCTCGAGTCAGAATGATGTGGAAGGATGTGATGAATAAGTCAACAGATAATTGTCGTTTGTCAGTTTACAGCTATGATTCCTTTACACATCATATGACCACTGTACATTAAATAGGGATCCATGTACTGTAAATACTAATGAAAGTGGGCACTGTGACCTCATCAATTAGTTTATGGTTGACTGTTTTAAAGCCTCAGTTTGGCTCTTAGTCATCACCGTAGCTCACAAAGCCATGGCTTACTTAGAAAGACACTTTTATTAGTCAGTGCGACAATAAGCCGAAGGTACTTTTCTTGGTAAAAAAAAAACTGTAACAAAAACTTATTACTTATTTAAATGATTAAGTTGAAAAACCCCGCTCTTCCATGTGTCTTTTGTTAAAACTGAAAATTAACCAAGCATGGAGCTGATCCGATCGACTACTGGGAAACACCTGGGTAAATCACAGATAGTCATCGCTTAAGAAATACTCTGTTTCAGCTAATAGTTTCACTCTACATGGGATCATAATTTACAAAATTGACATCATTGTTGTATTCAGATGATTTTAAACTAGAGATTGACAACAAATAAATAAATTCAGCAGAACAATGAACACAGCAATAAATAAATAAGTAAAGTCAGCAGCTGCTTTATTTTCCAAAGACTTCTATGCAGCTGGACTTTTGTAAGAATGCAGGTTTAGGGCTTTTTCCCACTGGCACCATTTTTCAGATCCTGAGGCTTTTTATATGGTGGACACGTCTTTTATTAGGGTCTAATAAAAGCTTATCTGCTTGATGCTGTACTGTATGAAATTTATAGCATGTTGAATAGTGCAGTGCGATTCTGATGAACTGTAAAAAAATATGAGTACCATGCAAAAGATGTGGATGTGCTGCAGAACACAGAGAAAGGTGTTCGTACTGGGTAAACACAGATTTTTATTTATTTTGTAATTTTTTTTGCAGATGGCCTTTTCTTGCCAAAATGTATGTCTAAATGCATGAAACAAACTTTTAATTTCAAGAAAATATATTTTATATGGGCATTAGCAGACAATCAGAAGCATCTGAGTCTTCTGCATTAAGCAATTTGTTTCTTTCAATTCACGGAGAAAGGAAACTGAAATACGCATCGGAATATTTTCAATTCAAAACACACATCTGTTAATCCTGTTGTCTAAAATGATTCTCTCAATATTAACATCAAGTGTTGACAAGTCTTAGAATGTGACAACCGCTGTGTTATTTCTCATTTCTCAGTCTTATTCTCAACCTCCAAATCAGCAACCACTTAATGACAAAAAATAAAGATATCATATTGTATGAAATGGGTTCTTTATTTACATTTGCTTTGTATCAAATGTATATCATTGACAGAAGTTTTACTGTATGCACATTGAGTATGTATGTGCATGTAGGTGTGTTGGTATTTACGGTCATGTGCTGCGTGCTTGGCTGCCTCTCGGTGTCCAGTGTTGGGCTTGTTTGGCTCTATGAGAGAGGATTTCTCTGGCTGGAATGTGTGTGAGAGAGACTGCCAGAGACACCCCTCATTAGAGCACAATACTGTACAGTCTGGAGTGCTGACATGAAGCCTGCACAGATCCATTTACAGGAACTCAGGCCTGATGGACTCGTACTAAAAATGACTCTCTCTCTATATACATTATATATACATATATATATGTAAACAAATATTAATATTATTAATTGTTTTTTGTTTCTATAATGGTTAATCCACCTGTTGGTGAAATCTCTTTAATTAAAATCATATTTTTAATGCTAAAACTATTACTGTTATGTATGAATTTTCAAATTGACTGTTCTACAAAAAAGCAGAAAGAATAGCAAAGCACATCACTATTTTTGATTAAGAAACCCAGTTAAAGTTATTTACTTCCATTCCTGAACAGAAAAATTGGTTCTAGTTGTTGAATATTGTGCTCGACTAATTTCCTGACTTCTCGGAAGTGTGCCGGCTCAAATGTGGGTATGGAAAATGCGGACTCAGTTTGTTATTTGTATATGCTCCATAAGGTTTAATTTTAAACAAGCTTTTGACAAGTTTCTAACATATTTCTGCTGTAATTATGTTTCATTTTCACTTCCTCTAAACTAAACAATAATTTGCATTTGCAAGAAAAACGTACTGAAGCAAGCTTTCATGACCACGAAGCCTACAGCAGTACAAGCACTAAAGACTCCAGATCTGTATCATTGTGTGTCATATCATCTACACACTGATGTAACCTCCTGCATGAGTAATAAAGCCCCGAAAACATTTTATCTTTCAGTTCAATATTTAACTTGTTTTGAGTTTTTCTTAGTAATGGAAAAACTGTCATATTTCATGTCGCTGATCTGTTTTTCAGTTGTTAACCCTTTACACACTGACGTACAGAAAGTATACGACTGCTTCTAACGATTGTGAATGCATGCATGAATACCTCTCATGCAGACTTCAGGGACACAGAACACAGCACTACACTTATGGAAGTTCAGCAGTGAATGCCTCCTTATGGGATCTATGGGAATTTGGTTTCCAGTGCAAAAAAACTGTGTCTCCACAGTTGGAGCAGCAGGGCAGAATACTCTAGCTCTCCAACTGCTGAGACAGAGAAGCACACCTTAACCACGTCATCACTGAAAACTCCATGCACAGAAACTAAAAACCAAAAGGCTTGCACTGAATCGTGTAGTGAAAGTCTTTGCTTACAATAATCTTGGGGATTGTGAAACTTTAAAGTGTTCGTCAGCTGCGAAAGACATACTTTTATAAGAAACTGGTTACACCACAAAATTACAGCTACTAAAAAAAAGTAATCTGTTATATTACAGCATTACATAATGAGAAAAGTAACTCCTTAGAGTGACAGTTTTAGAAATTGTCATGGGGGCATAAAGTTTTATACTATAAACTGTATTTTCAAAAGAATACTTTTGAGTCAAGTTGATATTGGTAGCCCCGCCTCCACCCTTTAATTGGAAGAAGCTTCTTGGTTTTGCTCACAGTGAGACGTTAGCTAAAAGCTAACAGTGAGGGCTTCAGAAATGTAGCACTACATCGTTCTCCTCCTCCACAGCTCTCGTCATCAGTGCTATGCAGAGGTACAGGTGCTTCATACTGTTGAGTTCCCAGGTAAATAATGAAATACTTGCACAATGTGACCTCCTTCCTCTCGACTGTGTTCCCAGTCCACCTCACTGACACAACTGCAGCATTGATAATTTAACCATGCATCTAAAAGTCAGAAGGACTTTAAAATTTATTTTTCTGTCTTCTATCAAACTAACAAAGTATTTTTTTACTCAGCCTATTCATCAATATAGAAAACAAAACAAACAAACAAGAAAAATAATGCACAAGGATCTCAACAATTCTTAAATATATTACCTCACAATAATACATCAAATTACTGAGAGGGAACTGTACTCAGAAAAAAAATGCATATCTTGTGGTGACCAGGCCTCTCAGCTGAAATGCAAACAGTGCAGATCTCTAGAGGCGCGCTTGGAAGATCACTACATGCAGATGAGGCCTTTGCTCCGCCTGTAAAAAGGCCAACAGAGAGAATCCCGTGTGTATCAGTGGTTGCGAAATGTGGTGTTGTTGCCGTGGTGGGAGTGATTGTGGGTCTGGGTGAGGGGAAGACATGTTTACACAGATGAGTGAGTGTATTCTGAGTGAGGCCTGTTGATGCAGGTGTTTGCTTGTTTGGGTGCTGAGGTCGTGCACCGATGATGAGTATAAAGTATATTTTGTGTGTGCTTCTAAAGTACGTTCCACCTGTCTGTGACTACGCAGCAGCGCTTACTCTGCAGGCTTACTGACATTTCAGAAATGAGTTATTTCATTATTTGTGTGTGTGAGAGACTGTATTGAGTGCTTTTGACAATGGAAAGTCATAAGTGGTGAGTTTTCAGTGAACAGTCACTGTTTGTGAAAATGTTTTTGCTGATAATTTTTCCTTAAGTTCTGTATATTTAAGTCTGTGAAGCAGTTCTGTGCATGTTTGTGTGTGTGTGTGTGTGTGTGTGTGTGGGTGTGTGTGTGTGGGTGTCTGTGTTTGTAACACTCATTTTCCACCGCAAGAGGCTGCAGCTTTGCCCTTTGTTCTAAGTAGTGCTAAAGGCGTTTCCGAGTGAGTGTTAATTTCTTCAAGCACTCTCAACAGAAGGTGTTTGTATTGTGTGTTAGTAAGTTCAAGTATATAAGACACAATCTGCAGTGTTTGTGCTTAGGTTACAAATGTATTGTACTTTGCTGGGCATAGATGAGTGGAGTTTTTTCAATTTCCAGGGCCCAAGACTGCATGTCTGTGGACATGAGTTTAAATACACTGTGCTCTGACGTTAACAGTGGATAGTGTTTAGTGTTTCTGCTTTTCACACCAACTCACAAGATTCTACAGTGGTTTTTATTGTAGTTTATATTTCCTCATGATGGAGGCAGATTTGTAAGAAAAGCCAGAATATTTTTTATTTTTTAATATATAAGGCGGGTTTGCACTACGCTTTGTGTGGCTACATGAAGATAACAATAACTCTGGAAATGAAAAGGTTTTTTTTTACCTGTTTTCATAGACAAACACATAACTCAATATGCAACAGCAACAATAACCAACCTACATGTGAATGCAAATTATTCAAGCAAACCTTTTTACCCACTTTGACATGTGAGAGAAACTGGTCTAGACCACTTTTCACACTTATATCTCAACAATTGTTTTCTCTCCTGCCTCTTCCTTTCATACTTATGTGACTTGTAATCAGTGCTGCATCATATAAAAACTTTTATGCATTAACAGAAGAATTATGTGTTTCTGTATCAAATTGTATGTTTTTTTATTAATGGGCTAAAGCATCAGAAACCAGTCACCTCGATACTCTTTTGGTTCTAGGTGGTGGCTGGACAGACCCAGAACTGGCTGACTTTGAGCTGTTGGTGATCATGAGCGCCACGGTTGAGCCAACCTCCGCCACATGCCAGGTTCGAACATCCTACCTTCCCGACGAGATCCTCTGGGGCTACGAGTTCCCCCCTGTCGTCTCCCTGTCCCCGTCAGGAAAATACGTGGCTGATTTTGCCTTTTTTGACAAAGTGGCAAAAACCAAAACTCCACCCCTTTTCAAGCAGGGCCTGCCACCAGACGTGCAGTCGCAGGGGTCCCGTCAACGTAAGGGCAAGGAAGACGGAACGGACTTGGAAAAGATGAGACTGGAGGAGAGCTACAGGGGGGAGGAGAAGGGCCGCCAGAGAGGGCGTATAAGGGACAGCAGCCCACTGAGTGTTCGAATTAGTAATGTGTGAAAGGGAGTGAAAGAAAGGTTCTGAAAGTTGATGTGAAACTGAGATCAGGCAAAGATAGGAACAAAGAAGAAGCGACCACATTCTCATGAAGAAGCCTAAACTGCCAATGCATGAGTTATTCTAAAGTACGTGGCAGGAAACTGAACACCTGGGTGTTAAGACTGCGCATGAAAACCAGACACACTCTTTAACCACAAGGCTGTATACCAGAACAAACAAAGAAGATGTTTACAGCCTTTCAGAGTTAGAATATCAAGTTACAAACCTGACTTATACAAAACGACAGCATGCTAAAAGATTTTGGAAAGGATTTTCTAAAGTCGTCAACAAATTAGTGTGTACACCGTATTTTTTAGAGAAAATTGAACGAGATGAGCCACGAACTTCAAAGCAAGTTCAATATACCCTGAGCATCTTTCCATTGTCTACATTCACTTACCCTAATAATGGCAGTCAAGTGGTCACATGAAGCTGGTTATCAATTTGCTAAATTAACCCAGGGTTTCTCCTACATGTCCATTTGAAAGGCAACAACAATACAGGCTGAATGTAACACAGCTGCTGCAGAGAAATCAGCAGTGTCAGTGTGTGTGTGTGTGTGTGTTGGGGGTGGGAGGGTCCTGAACAGTGGTTTAATATTAAAATGCATGCATGTATGTATGTATGAATGCATGTGTGTGCTTTGGTCAGTAAGACTGGAAAAGAAGAGATGATATATCAATAAAGTTTAGCCTATTTGAATCCAGGAAAGAAAGCCAGCAGAAAAGGCCAACCGTGTGAATTAAAAGACTTATCAATATCAAAGCTCTGTCATTAAGACACAGAATGATGCTCATCAGGCAAAAAAGAGACTTTAGACAGTATAAAAAAAACCTTTAGACCCTCCTACTGTCTGAGCAGAATCTTTCTACTGTCTGAGGTCTGAAGTCTGCGGAATCTTCCAGGAATGGTGACGCTATTTTCTGGAGAACTGATTGGTCAGCGAATTAGGTTTGCAGCACCAGACACTAAAAAGAAGTCATGCATTACTCATTACTTTTCTTAAAAGTAATTCAGTACATTACTTAATTGCCAAACCCAATATCACAGTAAAGCATGCGATAGACACGCTGGTCAAAGTGTCAATTTCATGCTCTACCTAGCCGTCGCCACAGTGATTCTACTTTAGAAACATGAACAGGTAGAAACAGAAGCTTCAGTCTGACTTCTCAGCAGTTTGTTACCTGTTAAAGTTCAGGGTCTGGCTGCTGGGCTGGGGTCAGCTTCACTCTGCTTTATCATCACTCTGGCTCTTGGCTAGCTTAGTGTTAGCATGCTGCCTGTGCAGATGGTTGTAAAGAGCTGAAGTTGTGTTAGTAACATAATGCAGCCGTTTCTTTCCCAGAAGCTGTTTGCACTTTACCATCACTTTTTTTTTTTTGCAGTAAAAGTAATTTCCATATTTCTACTACTGAAAAGCTGTAGACTGCTCCACCGCTTTCTTCCTCCAGCACACAAACTGAAATCAGCTGATTGTAGCACATGTGTGTAAGAAGAAGACAAAACCTTTGTTCCATGTTTTTTCTTTGGATCCACCTCCCTTACTTTTGCAATGAAAGCAACAACATAAATATACATACAACAAATGTTAACTGTAATGCAATTATTGGATTACAGTAATGCATTAAATTACTGCGTTATTGAAAAAAATAAAAACACTGGATTTTCATGTAAGAAATGAACCACCTACATCGTACAGAAAACCCAAGATTAACCTGGATAAGATGAAATGTTACTTTGTAGCACAGTCCTCAGGGCAGCAGATAAAAAAATCAATCTGTAATAAAAATCATCAAAGTTAAGGATTATTTAGGATTTTTTTAAACATTTTATCTAAGAAGAAAAATGCTGAGGCAATTCTGGCTTGAGAGTAGTTTTGCAGTGAAGCTGAAGGTTGGATGTGCTGATTCACAGTACTGGTTTTGCTTTTTTGTAAAAATAAATAAATACCTGCAACAGGTAACGAGAACTGGAACTGTAGTATTTTTAATGAGGGATTTTAAAGGGCAGTACCAACATCACTACGTGAAAAATGAGCTCTTTTATCCAGACGTCTCATTGTGTTCGTTGGAGTACATATATGTTTAGTAATGTTACTAAAAGCATTTTAACTTAAACAAAAGGTGGCATTTTATACAGACAGAGTAACTGAACTAACTCTAATACTTAATGCACTGTATTAATATGATTTAAACCATGTGGAGTTTTGAGTGTGAGCGAGTTTTTTTACACCTTCAAACTGTTATCGAGTGAGTGTGATAATACTTTCTGTATGCGGATGCTGAATGCGGATGTTAAATGTGAACTGTTTTAAATATTCTGTACAGTATGCTTTGTGTAGTCCCACAGAAGTCTTGAGTCGCTGTGCTTTTAAAATAATCTTTTAATGCTGTTATGTCATGATAACAAGTTAGCCTGAGATAACAAAGGTTGTTTTCTTGTGGTAACGACTATTTTTTATGCCAAGAAAAAAAAGGTTGTTTACTCTTTGTTTGTTAGACAACATGAGCTTCAAGCAAACTACAGGAGGACATTTTTTTGGCTGTTTTGAATATGCTTATTAAAATACGGAGGAGTGTAAATTATTGATAAGGTGTTATTATTTCTGTAAAGATCTATTTTCCTCTTGGTTTTCTATCAGGAATCAAGACGCCACTTTTCATGTATCGTTAATGCATAAAGGCGACTAATCATAAAATAAATTGAATAAAGATAGATGAATGGGTTTATTCTGTCAACCCTAGTTTTCCGTCTCATCAAAACAGAAAGTAAAATTGTGTGTTTATCCTTGCACTCAGATAAGCAGAGGTGTTATTTTCACCCCTATGGTGAATCATTTTTGCGGCTTTGTGGTGCAACAGGAACATCAGACGAACAGCGGCTTGTGTTTTCCACTCTTTTATCATTACTCATTCCTACGAGCGGAAATTATTCTTTATAAGCGCTTTACAATTGGTTTACAAATGTTGTGGCGATTCTTTCTGATACAGACAAGTGAGTTATTCAAGTTATTCTAAAATAACAGCATTAAAAAATTCACAGCATCACAGCCTTTCTTGGCTTCTGTACACTTATGTACAGTATGTATAAATATTTTATCTATATTCCTTGTTTCTGTATGTCTTTGACATCTTGTGAAAAGCTTTGTGTTATTGTGCCAGATTAACAGAGTTATGATAAAAGTTTACGGGGACTCACTGACTTTGACACAATAAGTTCAAATATTTTATTTATTTTTTAAGGAACCCAGTTTTATAAAGAATACATGCAAAAAGATAGTTATAGCAAAAAATTCCTTTATTTTGTATTTCCCCCCCCCCCCACATTAAATGACCAGCAGAGATAAAATACTAATATGGATTCCTTCGCTGGTAAAAACACTTACGTACGAGTCTCTGATTAAAGGCTTCCTGTATAAACTGTATATGTATATGGTTCACTTGTAATTCTGGAAGCTCATTGGTCTAACTGCTAATACACTTTCAAGTGTGTCTTTAAATAATAAATGTTTCATTTGCAACATCCACAAGTCTCTGATTGTGTGTGTGTGTGATAAAGTATTCGTCTTTGAAATATCTGCAGATACCGTCTGAATTATGAAACAAACACTTAAAAAATAATCTGATGACTTAAGTCATACTTGGTGCTTTTATAACAACCTATGATGAATATTCAGCCTCCAACCATCCTGATCACACCGCAAATAAAGTTCTGAAATCTGAATTAGCTCAAAGCACCAATAGCTCATGTTCCATTAATGAATAATAGGGCCATTACTTCTGTGTCTGTGCACAAAACGGGGTATAAATTTGGACCAAATTCATATTTCACAAAACTATCCAAAAGTGCAAAACTAATAATAATCATGATGCTAAAAACTGCTTTACCACAAATACAATATTACTGCTAAATTTAGCTGATCAGTCAATTCAAATATTAATTTTATGTTTGCTAACAATCAGCTTTTGCTAGACTTTGACTTCCATCTTATTATCTAGTTGTATTTTTTACACTTTAAGTGGAAGAGTTTGGAAGCGTTTCGGAATATAACTATGTATATGTATAATGTGTGTTGCTTAGACTCAGCCTACTTATTTACATTTTATTATTTCCAAAAAGTTGGACTTCTGGAAGTCACTGTATTTTTATCACCATATGACACATCGGATTATAAAGTGCATTAAGCTTAAATTAAGCAATTAAGCTTAAAATTAAATTCATTAATTCTAAAATCTGTCATTTTTATATATAGGAAAACAAATATACTGTATGTTTATTTCTCAAATAAAAGGTTGATCTTTGGTTCCATTCCGTAATACTGGAGTTTTTTTTTAATTAATAAATTTTTTTACAAAGGTTTGAACTTTAAGAGTGTTTAGACAAGAGAGAAAAGTGGTAAAAATATTCATGCCTGTCTGAGAAAAGTGTATAAAGTGTGTAGTGAAGGGTTTTACAGCCTAACATCTAAAATAATTATAAAAAATAAAGTTGTCTACTTTGCAGATTTCACCTATTGCTGGTTATTTTTAGAGCATAACACCCACGATAAATGAGGGAACACTATAAAAATACTGAGAAATATAAAATCCTTTCTCTCTTTTGCTCTGAGGCACGGGGGAAAAATATCGACAAGTCGATGAACATCATCTACAGATATATTCGATAAACGCCCAAGACATCTTGAGAAATGTAATTCGCCACTTGATTTGTCCATTTGGTTGACTTTTTTTGGAAAACCCGACAGTAAACAAGGCATGAATATCACACTGGAAACGAAGTGACCTACAGGAGTTTCCCCACTGGAAGTAGCATATGCTAAGGTGCACATAGGTCGTGTCCAAATTCATGGGCTGCATCCTCCTGAGGCCGCATTTGTAGACCGATTACGTCACAGCGACGCGCCGAAGGCTGTCCAAATTCGTAGACTCCTCCGAATGCAGCCGACAAATGTGTCCTCCTTTTCCCCAAATTTGAAGGATGGGTCGGGTGTGTCCTTCGTGGCCTACCATATCCCAGAATTCATAGCGCGGCCCAGCCAAACTCCAGTTTCTAACAATGGCGGCCGCTACTACGTTTTAAAATTACTCTTATTAATCTTTCTGGGTCACAAAATAAACTTTTAACATATTTTCAGGCGAGAAAGTAGCTGTGTAAACATCTAATATCTGCTCGGTTTATCAAGATATTGCATACTTGCAAAAGTGCTTCGACGTTTTCGGAGACATCTGTTACCCACCAGCTCGATAGCTCGCCGGGAGCTCGAGGGTCACTGATGCCGCCGAGAACGGCACAACTCCCGGCACATCATTTTCAGATCACCGCGGACTTTCGCGGACAGGTTAAACGTAATATATAAGTCACTTAGACAACTTAAAAATGTTATTGTTGGGCTTTTTTCAGTGTTTTGTTTGTTCGTGAGTAAATGGGTTTGGCTGAGATTAAAGTTATTCGATTAGATTAGATCAAATAAAACTTTATTAATCCCCCAGGTGGGTTCCTCCTTGGTTTTTACACAGCTGACTAAACGTCAAACAGAAAACTGATTAAACAGAAGTGTGAGACGGTCGAGAATTTACGCCAGTGTCCTCTTATATTTTAGATAGCAAGGAGCAGACGGCCGAGTTTATTAAACTCCACCGAGACTGCGGTGACGCTAATCAGAAGGCTAGATCGTCCAATTTCCCCAGCCGTTTACTTCCGGCCTACCCGACCTTCTGAGGACCCGGCCCACGTAGACCGCGAAGGCCGGGTCCTCAGGAGGATGCAGCCCATGAATTTGGACACGACCAAAGGTCAAACGTCTATTGTCTATTGTTAACATTTAAAATGTGCTAATATTGCTAGCCACGATTAGCCGCTAGCATTTAGCCTAGCACTGTTCTGCTTAGCTCATACACTGCACTGTATGAATGTATTCCGCTAATGCTAGCTATTGCTGAGATGCCAAACAAGTTGGTATTTAGCTAGTTCATTTAATTCAGTAGGAGGAGACGGGACATCTTGCCGGTTTGATACAGGCAAAGCTTGTGTGGTCCCTTCTGCTGGTGTGACCTGTGGCTTTTGTGTGACCCCATTAGACTATGTACCGTGGCAGTTCCTTGCTGGCACCCTTGACCTCTTTCCTTCCACCGGTTCTTTTGAACTATCAGGAGCCATGAGTACTGATATTTGCATGTGCCTTTTATTTTATGGCTTGTTTATGAGTGAAGAGACCATTCAATTTAGGCCACAATTCACCCCAGCTAAGACTCAGGGCTGCAGCAAAGGTTGTATTTTCAGAATGTTTGGGAATGAGTGTGTGTGGACTCACCAGAGTGTTTAATTATCCTGTTTCATTCAGTATTAGTAACCTAGTGATTGAACAGTAATGAACACCACTTTATCAGTGCTACATATTAATTTACCACTAAACGCAAGTGATTTTACTTCACTAACTAAAGTGAAACTGTAGCATTTCAAATGATATGCTCATCTTTAGGTTTAATTATACAATTAATATATTTATTATGAGCATCAACAAGGGAATATCAAAAGTAAGCTATTTTAACTTGCAAGGGAAGTCTGGTCAGAACCAGGCTCTTGGAGATGAATGCTCCTCACCTGTTTCCCAGCCAACTTTAAAGAACAGCCTTCCCTGCAGCCTTTTATTCAGTGAATACAAGCACCACCCCCTGTAACACCCATGTGGTCACAAAAGGTTAAAACACTGTGTGTGTGTGCATGCATGTGTGAGCACGTGTGTGTGTGTCTCTGCGTGTGTGACTTCCTGGTTACAACCATTTTAACAATATCCCTGGTCATTAAAAGGGTCATCTCCCCTCACACTGTATATTAGGGGTGGGGGAAAAAATCGATACTGTGTAGTATCGTGATATTTTGTTTGCTAATAATGTATCGATACAGGGACAGCAGAAATCGATATTTTGTTGCAAAAAAAGTTTTTGTGCTCTGACTTCAGAGCATGTTGATCCTTTTTCTGAGCAAGAATCCTGACACTGTCCAAATGTGTTTAACTTTTTTTTGGCAGCAATAAACATGACAGTTTACTTATTTTAATTTAAGACATGTTTTATTTTAATTAAGTTTAAAACTTTTTTATTTAATGTAAAATTATATTTTGTTTTAATTTACTTTCAAATTCTTCAGTTGCTGAATGGGCTGCATAGTTTTCATAAATTGCATAGTTCAGAATAGCTATAATTGTACCAGATGGTTGCATTCAGTTAAGTTGGACTAGACTGTAATACAAACCGTTCAGTTTGTCAACAATAAAACTGACTGAAATGAGAGACTGAGTGTGAGACTTTGTTATTAGATTAAATGAATATTGATAAAGTTTACCTTTATGTACAGAATCTGAATATCGCAAAATATTTTAAAAAATTGCAATAATATCGTATTGTGCGTTAAGTATTGTGATAATATCGTATCGTGGGATGTATGGGGATTCCCACCTCTACTGTATATGGCTTAATTCCTTTAATGGTCTCACCATACACAAGCACAGGTGAGGCCATAAATGGCAAGAAGTAAACATCCTCACTAAATAAGGACAGAGAACCTTCACATAGATGTGCCTGCAGTTAAACACTATAACTAATTGCTTCCCCCACATCCTAGATGTGTAGGGGAGGAGAACAGAAGAATTTCTAAACATGCAGTTCAAGGCAAGGTTTACAAATTTAATTACAATGATGGCAACATTTAATAATTCACTCTAACATTACACTTGCTAATTTTTAAGGGGGCCTGAAGGCCAGTACATGAATATGCACTCAAGCACAGACCAAACACAGAAACTTTAGATGGATTTCTAACAAGCTTTATTACAAACACTAAAGTTAACTTGGAACACGGGAGAGATATATGTCCCATAACTCTAAACAAAGGAGAACAGAAGGGCAGCGAGGGAGGCTGAATCAGAGGAAAATGGTGATTACAGGGTTTGAGTGGCTTACTTGGGCAGGCGGGGTGCGTGAGACCCTGAGGGGAGAGGTGATGGTCTGGGTGGTGTCTAGGAAGGTGAGTAGTGACACTTTTTCTGCACACAATTCCTTGAGTTTCCATAGACTAGAGGGCAGGCAGGTATGTGCGGTGGAGATATCATTCTTGGATGGTGGAGCACTGAGTGGAGGTAGAGTGAATCTTGTCATAGAGACCAGCGTCCAGAGAATGTGTGCGGCTGAGGGGTTGAGTGATGGCTTGAAGAGGACACTATGGCCTAAATATAACAAGGTAAGCAAACCAGCTTAACTAAGAACATGAACATAGAGGGAGTTTTACCAACGTGAGTTAGCTAATGAACTAGCAGAAGTAAAAGGCCCTGTTAGCTCCTTTGTAACGTGAATGTCTTTATTCTACGTCCTCATATGTGTTGCTGAAAACAAACTGTAACACCTGTACAGAGTTTTTTGTGGCTGACTGCTACATACTTGTGTTGCGAAACTAGAATTTCCTGGTTACTGTGCGGTGAAAACTGCAGCTCTTTGTGTATCTAATTTAAAGCCACAATCAGCCAATAACACAATTCAACAGTTTTCTCCTGTGGTTACCAGCAATAAAAGCTGAATTTTGTCTCCTGGGTCCATATCTGGCCTTGTTTGGCTTCTTGACTTCTTTTAAGAGAGTGATTAAAATCAATTCAATATCAATCAATCAAAGCAGAACAAAAACATATACATGAGAAAAATAATTAGGAAACAGCGCAGAGGAACACACAGCATTGAAGGAGGACACAACAAGGAGAGACAATAAATACAGCCCAGGTATAGAGGGGAGAGGAAACAAGTGGGAGAAGAGCTGTAGCAAATCAGGTTTAATGAGACAAGGGAAGTTAAACTACATATGCAAGAGACGAAAGACCAGAGACAAACATTAAAACACAGAGGCAAGACACGAAAGGGCAAAACATAGAGTGTGAACATAAATTGCTTATTCAACCCAAAAGAATTACAAACTCACAAAAACTCAAACCGCTGACCGTGAGAGGAGAAGATGAAAGGTCATCTTCTCCTTTCATCTGCTCCCTTTTAGGGTTGTGACAGCAGATCATCTGCCTCCACCTCACGTTAACAATCTGCATGTCCTCCTTCACCACATCCTTAAACTCCTTTGTCCAGTATGTCCACTATCCCTCTGCTGCACATGTCCAGACCATCTCAGCATGTCCAAACTGCTCAGCTTGAGCTGTTCCTCAGATGTACTCATTTCTAATCTTGTCCATTCTGGTCACTCACAATTAAAATCCGGACATCTCCAGCTCCACCTCCAGCCACTGTCTGCAAACTGTACATCACAGCAGGTCTCACTACCATCATGTAAACCTTCTCTCTCACTCTTGCTGCTATCTTTCTGTCAAAAATCACCCTTGAAACTCATCCTTATCCATCCTTCGATCCATCCAAAGTAATGGACAGAGTTCTATTCTGTCTCGCTTCTAATGACTTTCATTCCTTTTCTCTCCAGGGCATACCTCCACCTCTCCAGGCTCTCTTCCACCCGCTACTACTCTACTCTCACTACAGATACAATGTCCTACACCACCCTCACATTTCACGGCCACTCATTTCTTCCTCTTGCAGTACCACAGTTACACTCTTTGCACCCTAACATATGCTTTCTCATTTCCTCAAAGGCTCTCCTTCTGACCTTATCTCCATCAACACTCTCAAAGCAAACATGAAACCTGTAGTGCTTCTTCTCAGCGTGAAGCCATACTAATGCTCACTGCTCATCGCCTTGATGTCATTCCATAAAGATATGGATTATCAACTTTATCCATTTGTAGTTACTGCAGCTCTGCACATCATCCTGTCCTAGTACTCTTCCTGTTCATTTTTCAGGCAACCTCTCACTCTCCAAGATTATGCTGAAAAATATGGTTATAAAATCCCCTGCCTTCTATCATAAACATTTTCATACTTCTGGACCAATTACTTTTCCACTCTTCATCTTATATGATTGATAATAATAACTTACCATTAGGGATGGGTATCGTTTAGGTTTTGTCCGATACCAGTACCAAACCGGTACTTTTGAAATGGTGCTGGTGCTTAAACGGTGCTCAAACCGGTGCTTAAAGAATGGAGAACACAAAATTGGTCCAAAAACCTCTCATGTTCAGCTGTTTTTTTTGTAAAAAGATAACAATGTTAGCCTTTTCTGCAGCTATAGGGGATATATGGTATCACTCTTGGCTGGAAGCAGTGCTTAAACAATGGAAAAAACAAACTTTGTCCAAAAACCTCTCATGTTTAGCTGTTTCCCACTTTTTCTTTGGTCATTTTAGCCTTTTTGGCCAGGGTGAAGGGAGTATCTGCCATCAAACAAGAAGACAGCCGCATGTAACTACAACTGTTTGCTAGTTCACCTTACATGCATTAATTTAATAACGTGGTTAGTCTACTCAACGTAAATTACACACGGACAATATTAAGCTACTCACGCAGAGAAGAACGGCTGCTGCTGCCATCATCATCCGTCATCATTTGTGCTAGACTGGCAGGGCCAAGGGCCAGGACTCTACTCTTCGGGTTTTTGGGGGATGTTGCTAACTCCGGGTCAGATAACAGGTAACCCACGCGCAGTAGATGTGCTCGGTGTGAGGTCTCGCAGCAAGCTATCAAATACGGCGCATTTCTCGGCTTTTAACAAAATGCTATACGCCAGGTGTTTCATCAGATTCGAGGTGTTACCTCCTTTGACAGTATCACAGTATCAGCTTAAAGCACTTGTTGCAGGCTGCTGAGTTTGCATCTTTTGCTGTGAAGTACAGCCAGACTTTTGACCGCTTCGCCTTGGGCATTTTTAATCTGTAGCTCTGCTCTAAAAGAACGTACGTAACTGGGCCTGCCTACTATCCTCGGAAAGGTAAAATGATTGGCTGGAATCCAAAGTGTGTGACATCTCAGAAAAAAAAAAAAAAGCACCGAAATAAAGCACCGAAATGTGCGCTGCTTTTCGGTCTGGTTACTACCGTTTATGTCAGAACCGATACCGGTACCCATCCCTACTTACCATAGTATATAGACAGTGTATACCACAATAAATTGGTACTACAGTAGTAGTTAAAATCCGGACATCTTGTCCTTCATCTTATATTTGCCTGGTTCTTCTCTGTGAACTTTATAGTGCACTTTAGTAGGAACAATGAGTTTGTAAAATGTGTATTTAATTCACAATGCAAAATGTTTAAAATCACAAGTTTTAGATGCCAAATAAATGTTACCAGCATCTGATAAGAGATCAATTCCTTCAGTGTGAAAACTTGCTGCTTCCTGCTCTAACCATAATGTAAAATGTTTCTGTGCTAGTATGCTAACAACCACAGACACATTTGCACACAGACTTCATACAAAAACCACACATACGTATGCATCTGTTTCCTTCATACCATTGCTCTCTCTTATTTTCCACACGCTAACCCTGATCTCTTCTTGTTTAACCTTAAATATTAGGATTTATTTGCAACAGGCTAAAGTCTTTACAGCACCACACACACACACACACACACGTCTACCCTAATATCTTCGTCACCTCTTGTATTTTAATCATAGCATTTATGAATGAACATAAATGTCTGGTTTATCATTAATTAACTGAAGTGTAGTTTAGCTGCATTTGGCAGATTTTTTTTTCTTTCTCTGATCCAGCAGATGATGCATCGCTTCCTGGGCTTTGAAGCGTTTCTTTTTCTCTCTGACACCTGCCATATTTGCTGCATTCATAGCTGGCTACAGCAGAGAAACCATGCACAGCAGATTTCCTGTTTATGAATTCCACTTTTCTTACATTCAGATAAATTTGTGTGGATTAAAAATGATTCTGCTTCTGAGTTTTTGGATTGTTACAGGTAAGCTGAATGAAAATGTTTGTGTTTTTTGCATAACTAATGCCAAACTTAACCTAATGTTAATTTATCAAATCATTTTTTAAAGATATGTATCAGAGATTTCATTGGGGAAATGACTGTCACTGTAAAGAATGAATAAAAGTTTAATAAGTGAAATTAAATGTAAAAATTATTACTCTCAGCCTAACGTGCTATTAAAAACCCGCTGAAATATATCAAAGTGTTTTCCTTTATCATACACTTACTTCAATATATGTATTGTATTTATGGTGTGATTTTAAAGTGTAATAATGTGTTTTAATACTTTTGCTGCACGGTTTCCTCTTAGGTCTCATGGCAGAGGACCCAACAGCGACATATTATCGACTGAAAAACAGCTCAGTGTGTCTGAATGTCAGGAAACCGCCACCATACAAACGTGGTGAATGGAAATATAACACGATATTTATTGCTGATGATACAGAAATCAACCCAAAATACAAAGACAGAGTGGTTTATAGTGCTGGGAACCTCTCCTTGTGTATTAATAACCTGGCTGATACAGACACTGGGATATATGAAGTCTCATACCGCTTTAACTATACTACAGTGTCAGAGAAGCATCAAGTCATTGTTCAAGGTAAGTTATAAGCAGAACTTTGTCTTTAGCCTTTAGCCATGAATCTGTTTTACATATTATATTTTTCTGGATTTAGTAGCATTTGTCTTACTAAATTTAAAATTCAAATTTTTTTAAAGCTTTTAAATTTACTTGTGACTGAAAGAAAAACAGAATCAGTTCTTGTCTTTAATCGCAACATCATATATCCTACAATTTTAGAATCATCCAGGTCATTGTTAGTTCTCGTTTTGCATTAAATCATTAATCTATCTGTTTGGCTCCATGTCACAGATGTGGTTCCCAGACCTGTCATTATAATGTCAAAGCTTGGCTCCAACCAGTCTGCTGGACGCTGCAATATCACAGTAAACTGCTCCATTCAGGATTATTGGCTTTGGTCTGTTTGTGATAAAGACGGCTGCAGAAGATCACAGAAATCATTCAGTAAGGTCAACATCACCATCTTAACTGAGAACAGAGCTGTGGTCTGCAAAGGCAACAACCATGTTAGCACAAATAAAGCTTCTGAAAACTTAACACTGTGTAAGTATTAAATATTAATTATAAATAACATGTTGTTGATTCTTTTCACATTAAATAAAATGCAATATTTTCTTCCACCTTTCTTGATATTTCCCCTGTTATTTATATATGTACAGTGTTGTTTCTTGTCATAAAAGTATTAATTTTTTAATGTCTGAAAAGAAAAATATTGCTCAATAAAGTTGTGTTTTTGTGTCTGCAGGTTTCAATGACTCTAATCCTGATAATAGAGAGAAAACACAACACCCTCCACCAACGAGAACACTTGCATTTATTATTGTTTGTGTTTTACTCGCCTGCGTCTTCATACCAGTTTCTTTCTTTTTAGTTAAAAGATTATTTTCAACAAAATGGAAATCCTACCAGGTAAGCTGCATTCACTAACAGATTTATATCTGTTTATATTTTATATTATATAACTTGTGCAGTGGTGTGTCATAATGTGACTGAATATTTGACTTCATTATTTACAGGCTCCAACAAATACTATCCGCTCAATACAAAGCCAGCCCATTAGTACTCTGCCATCATCTCAGTCTAGAGCCTCTACTGTGTCTTCATCAAGTGATGCTGACCCTGCTTATGAGAACGCAGACATCCTTCAGTACAGCCAGACCAGCAGCCCAAGAGAGCAAATTAACTCCATGGTAAGCTACACAATAGATACCATCTACACTATTCCAGGAGTGAAAAGCTCTTCTGCTGGAAACAACACACAAAATACTTCAGAGACTGCCACAGTGGAGGAGGCACAACAACAGCCCACACAGGTCGACACAGTTTACAGCGTGTTGCAGAAACCAAAAAATCTGAATGTATAGCACCACCCAGAGGTCAAACTGGACTTTTGAACAGTGGGAAACAAAGGAAAACGAGATAACAGAAACTGTACAAAGAGAGTGAACATTTTGTATATCACACAAAAATGACTAAAGCGCTAAAACAAATAAAAGTTTAGTTTAGTTAGTGGACACTTGACAATACTTTTTGAAAATGAAAATAACACTGTATATATTGTTGTTGTTGTTGTTTTTTACGTTTATGCTTTGTATAAAGTGTGTTGCTTATGAAATCCATGAAGTTCTACAGAGAAAATAAAGTTTTTATTTATGTAATAAACACATTGCGAACATTGTGAGCTCTTAACCCTCTGCAGGGGAGGTGGACACACCTGAGGAACATCTGCAATCACGCCTGGCCTTAAAGCAACCGTGTGTGAAAAGTGGTCAATAAAGATTTGGTGAAAATCATGTTCATGCAAACATCGTCGGGTTTACAATAAGACTTCTGGTCCTGAACCTCTGCGCAGAGCATCTGCAAATCGGAGCTGTACGAAGTCACTGTCATCTTTACGACTGTAAGCTGTCGTCTGTGAGGCATGCTTGTTTTTAACATAGTTCACTGTGGAGAACAGCTGCTCACATACATATGTGGATCCGAAGATCAACAATCCACAAATTAGGCATGCTGGTAGGCTGCTCTTGTCAGAACTAAATGCAAATGAATATGCCCATTAAATGTTTTATTTTCTTCAGATATTTTTATTTTCTTAAATTACTTCATACTTGGCCTACCTGGGGCTGAAAGTCTCGATAAATGCAGTTTTTGGCAGGTATATACTGGCTTCCACGAGTGTGATGCTTATTTTGAGTCATGCAAAATAATAAAATATAATGTTATTTTAATATTTCAAGATCACAATAATCTTCCAGTTTAGAACTATAAGTTAAAAAAAAAAGAACTAACACAAATATAATACACTTCAACTAAATACTTATAATTAGGGATGGGTACCGGTATCGGTTCTGACATAAACGGTAGTAACCAGACCGAAAAGCAGCGCACATTTCGGTGCTTTTTTTTCCTGAGCTGTGATACACCAATCTAGCCAATCATTTTACGTTTCCGAGGATAGTACGCGGGTCCAGGTACGTACGTTCTTTTAGAGCAGAGCTACAGATTAAAAATGCCCAAGGCGAAGCGGTCAAAAGTCTGGCTGTACTTCACAGCAAAAGATGCAAACTCAGCAGCCTGCAACAAGTGCTTTAAGCTGATACTGTGATACTGTCAAAGGAGGTAACACCTCGAATCCGAAGAAAAACACCTGGCGACGCATAGCGTTTCTTTCAAAAGCCGAGAAATGCGCCGTATTTGATAGCTTGCTGCGAGACCTCACACCGTGCACATCTACTGCGGGTGTGGTGCCTGTTATCGGACCCGGAGTTAGCAACATCCCCCAAAAACCCGAAGAGTAGAGTCCTGGCCCCTAGCCCTGCCAGTGTAGCAGAAATGATGATGATGATTTTCGCAGCAGTAGCCGTTCTTCTCTGCGTGAGTAGCTTAATGTTGTTCGTGTGTAATTTACGTTGAGTAGGCTAACCACGTTATTAAATTAATGCAGTAAGGTGAACTAGCAAACACCGTCGTAGTTACATGCGGCTGTCTTCTTGTTTAATGGCAGATACTCCCTTCACCCTGGCCAAAAAGGCTAAAATGACCAAAGAAAAAGTGGAAAACAGCTAAACATGAGAGGTTTTTGGACAAAGTTTGTGTTTTTTCCATTGTTTAAGCACTGCTTCCAGCCAAGAGTGATACCATATATGCCCTCTAGCTGCAGAAAAGGCTAACATTGTTATCTTCTTACAAAAAAACAGCTGAACATGAGAGGTTTTTGGACCAATTTTGTGTTCTCCATTCTTTAAGCACCGGTTCGAGCACCGGTTTGAGCACCGTTTAAGCACCGGCACCGTTTCAAAAGTACCAGTTTGGCACCGGTATCGGATAAAACCTAAACAATACCCATCCCTACTTATAATTTATTTTCCCAAGCCATGGGGAGCCACAGTATAAGGATAAAAGAGCCACAGGAGAACTATCACACTTTACAGTACAACATAGATTCTCTGCAGGGTTCAGTGCAGGTGAGTTGGCTGGCGAAACACAGTAATAATATGATCAGCAAACCATTTGTTAGTAGGTCTGGCACTGTGAGCAGAAGCTAAGTACAACTGGAAAAGGAAATTAGCATAGCCATAAAGCCAGTAGATGGTAGAAAAGTCAGGTGCATTGACTCTGGACTTAATAAAAGACAGTGGGACAATGACAAGCAGATGGTATGGCACCCCAAATCAACACATGCATAAGTTTTACACTGGATTTCAGTCATCACAGATTTTGTGGGTCTTCACTCATTCTGCCAAAAGTCGCCCTCCATACTCTAGGGTCTTAATATCTTAACTTATGCAACCAAGACTCAAGGCTGGTTGGAGAAGCAGCAGGGCATCAGTCATCGCTGTTACTTGTGCACATTTTCTTTTTACAATTTTGTCTTCCAGTCAACCTTTTATGAATTGGTACAGTGCTCTGAACACTCAGCCTTTCAGGAATAACCTTATATGGCAAGCCCTGGTAAATATGGAGTTTTGCGTCAGGAAGGGCGTTCAGTGGAAAATCTTTGCAAATCAAACATGCAGATCGTCAAGAATGAGATTTCCTGGACAGACCACCTTCGGTGCAGTTGGCCAACAGGGTTTTGGTGATAACTGTCCAACTGTTAGTGGGAGAGAAAGGAAAAGGAAAAAAGGAGAATGTGTTTGGAGGCAGTGAGGCTTTTCTTATATTTGATCACAAGGTGTTAATCCTGTCCCAACAACACCCAGCACATTAGTCGCTGGTTCTGGTTGTACATCCGGTCAAAAAAACAAGACAAACTGGATGGAACCGAATAGTTCAGTATTACAGTTACTTTTGCCTCCACTGGACAAACCTGTCCAAAATCAACCTGCTTACCCAGATATGTAACTATTGCTTTACCAATCTCACATTTGGCATAATTAAGGGTTAAGGAGGCTTGAGTTAGCCACTGAAACACTGGTTCTAGGATGAGTATGTGATCCGCCCAAGCATCTGTGTATATCACCACATCATCAGATACACATACCAGATGTATTAAACGCTGAAATGTAGCAGGAGAGTTTTTCATGCCAAATGCTATCACAGTTTACTGCATAAAATTATCAGGAGTGACAAATGCAGAAATGTTACAGGCTCCGAGGGTCATGGTAACCTGCCAGTAATCTCTAGCAGATCCAACTTAGTGATAAATTTTGCAGGACCCATACTGTCAATGCAGTCCTCTATACGAGGGAGTGGGAATGAATCAGAGACAGTTACAGCAATGACTTTAGTAGCTAATGATAAGACTTTTTTCTGAAGACTAACAAGTGCCTCACCAGTACCAGGAGATACTTTAGATTCAGCATCTGGCTCAACAACGCTTGGGAGCTGATCTAAAACACCTGTCTTGCATGCTTAATCATCCAGGTAAGTAAATCCCAAAAGATTGATTCTGTTCTTCTGGACCTCACAGCCCACTGAATGAACAAAGGGCTGTGAGGTCAGTTCCTTGATCATTAATATGCAAATTGTCATGACCATTGATCAACAACCACTGATCAAAGGGAATGTCTGCAATCACAGCATTGTAAGATGGCGAAGATGGCAATCCCCAACTTTTTGTGAATGGTCATTGAGTGGTTGTTGATCAGAGGTCACTGATCTCACAGCCCATTGTTCACTCAGTGGGCTGGTTTTAGTTATTGTGCAAATGTACTGTTTATAAGGTTGGGGAAACTTGCAATCAGCTGAGACTGCAAAAGTCACTTGGATGAGTGATGAAACATTTCTCCTATTGCAAACGTGACATCCAGATTAACAGAATATCAGGATATCAGATTCAGGCTCCAAACTTGGGGTTTCAGTGACCAGAGGGGCAGGCTAAACCTTCTCTCTTGCTATATCGTTCACCAAAATAAAATCTACCCCACTAATGGGAAAACATGGGCACACAGCCAAAGGAAATGTACCACTGTACACGATTTTAATCAGTCCCATCCTTTTTGGTTTCCTAGGCACTGAGGCTGACTGTTTTTGTTTATATACCTCACAATCTGCTATTAAATGATCAGACTTAAAACAAACAACATATTTTCTGTCTGTCCTAGCATTGGACACCGGAACCCCTTCCTTTTGGGTGTGTGCAGCTAGCACTACTAGCTTTCCGTGCGTAGTCACATTGGTCAGGCTCAATAAAATTGGCCTTATGGCTCAAAGGTGAACTCAGCAGGCAGTGTGGCACCCTGCTGTAGTAAGCAAACCTTTCTTCTCGTTAAGGTACACCACAATGTGCTCTGGTAGGCAATTTGTAAAATCTTTGACAGGCACCAACTCACGCACTGAATTAAGATCAGTAGCTTTACTCACCATCCACCATCGGTCAAAAATGGTGCTCTTCTCCCTTGCAAAATCAACATATGGTTGGGCCTACTCCAACTGTTTTCAGCTGAAGCTCCTGTTCCTGTTCATGCTCCTCCCTGGAGGTATGCCAGATGAGGTTTCGTACAAAGTTGCAAAAGCGAGTGAGAATTAAAGAATTTGAAGAAAAGCTATCTGGAGCATGTACAAACTGATATTAAGCTTTAAGGGACTGTCAAAATTAAGCACAAACAACACAACTGCTGTATAATACCTTCTGCTATCTTGGTTTAATTGGTCACATGACTGCATCACAGGACTAATACGTCATCGTTTTCAAAAGTCTGCGTTTTTGCTGTCCACACTGCAATGCAAAAACACTGTTTTCAAATGTATGCGTTTTCGAGAGCGTTTTCAAAACTCTGCATTTTCCTTGAGCATAGCGCTGTCTCAGTGTGGACATGAGGCCAAAATGGAGAGAAAACAATGCACTTTCAAACGAAAACGCGTTAGTGTGGACCTAGCCTAAAACTCTCACCAGTCCCACCTAACGCATCTAACCTACTTAGCTCCTGAACTGTTGTCTTTAAAGGCAAACCCCTCATAAGCCTGAAGCCTCAAAAGCCTACCCCCACCAAGGATTACTCCAAAAACAACAAAGGCAAAATAAAAAATAGTGTGTATGAAGGGAAAGATAAGGCTGAGCTAGGCATCCCACTGTGCTATTCACTGCTGTGAATCAGTCCTCTGATTTTATGTTTTGTAAATTGTATAGCACCTGCTGTCTGCCTATACTGTAAATACACTGGAGCTATCATAATAATATGGTGATGTTTGATTTTTGAAGCACAAGTGTATCATGCCGAACTCTGAAAAACAGTAATACTGGAACAGAATACAACAAAAGTGATAATTTAGAGTCTAATAATTTGCTACTATAGTTCCTTGCAGCTAGAAAGTGTCATGGTCTGTGTGAGCAGCTGGGTGTTGTGGCCTATTTGGATCCTTGTTTCCTGTATCTGCCTTTGGGCAGGGCTGGCTATCCTCTCACCTGGGCAGCTCACCTGGAATGAACTCAATCAGAGGAGGTTATTTGTGGCCAACCTCACCGCCATCTCACTGCCAGTTCGTCTACTCATTCAAGTCAGTAATAGGCTCGCACTTCTTGCTTGCATTCTAAATTCTTACCTGGTCTTCCATGTCCTCGAGCTTCGTTGGCTGACTCATCTCTTGGACTCACCTCTCTTTCTCATCAGTGCGACCCAGCAACCTCCACACCACCAGTCTCCCCTTGTGTAACACTCCTCATGACATCACTTTTCGTTTCATGCCAAATATTATGTTGTATGTTTAGCCACACCAAGTTTCTAACTTTGTCCCCCACGTCAAGTATAGTGTTGTGTGTTAGTACCACGCCTAGTTTCTAAGTTTTGTTCACCACATTAACTACAACCTTGTGCTTTTGTTAAATAAAGCTTTGCTTTGAGAACTCTGAGCCACCTCTGCACGTCTGTCTCGCACTTGAGTTCAATTTTGTACAGGTCCCCAGGCCCTCTTGTCAGAAAGTCCTCATCAGATCATACAGTTCTCTTATGAGGCACAGTATGGAGGGCCTAATATTTGATATTTAGGCAGGCAATGCAGTTCCTGTGAAGTGTAGGCCCGTGAGAAAAACGGACTGTGGTGTTTGCCACAACATACATGCAACATGCAAGCTCACACTGTGGATGCAAAGGTACTGGACATACTGAAGAATGTGAATAACCACAAAGTATGATGTGATATGATTCATTTTTATTTCTGGGGACAGACTGAGGCAGACAATATGTCTGCAGCGAACAGGAAATGAGACCATGACAGACAGTTACTGTGGTCAAAGCTAAGTGTTTCTGTCTGACCTTAGTGGCAATAGCAAGGAAGCACAGAGAGGTTATATTAAGAAGACGTGTGAGAAAACTGCATTTTTTATAATCAGAAACACATTTTAAGATTCGTCATGCAGCAGGACTGGATGTGAGGATGGGGCACTCTTTGCTGTACGTGCTCGAGTTATTATGTAAGTACCTTACAGTCTGTCTCTGAATTATAAGGATAAAAGTGAGTCAATGCTTTATGCTATTTATGTTGAATAGAGGAGGCTAGAGATTTAAAAAAAAAAAAAATCTACGTTTATGTTGTCTGATAGCTTAACTGTTAAATAAACAAATGAAATATCTGTTAACTTTACAGTTAAATAAGATAAGATAATATGATAGGCTTTTTTCTGTTTCTGTTACGCTCTGTTACACGTTCTGTTCTGTTACGCTTTCTTTGTAGTAAACATCCATAAAGAAATTTGCTTTAAACATCTTGTGTTTATGGTAAAAAAACAAAAAAACAAAAACAAACTTGCAGCTGTGGTTGCTAGAAATCTTATTTATGTTTTTGACTTTTTTTCTGGCATTACCAGATAGGTAGAGTGAAGACAGACAGGAAAGCAGATGGTAAGAAAGAAAGGCATGTGGCAAAAGGCTGGGGTGCAGACTCAAACCTGGGCCAGCGGCTCTTAGCCATACGGCATATAATCGCCCAACACGTTCTCACTCCCAAAGCGTAACATACCACGCTATGTGACAGATCGTCAGTATGTTACGGTTTCAGCCACCCAACACGTCTCTTTGGCTACGTTCACACTGCAGGTCTTAATGCTCAATTCCGATTTTTTGATCAAATCCGATTTTTTTGTCTGCTCGTTCACACTACAAATAAAATGCGACAGCAAACGTGCTCTAGTGTGAACACTCAAAGCGGCCCCCATGCGCAAAAGAAGATGTCACACACAACGCGCTCTGTTTAGACCCAGAGCAAACAATATTGTTTGACTGATGGACCTTAATATAAAGACTTCGGACTTCACGTTTCCCAATTTTTGCTTTAAGTTATTTTGTTATTTACATAATAATGTAAATAACCTAATAATGATCCTTATTGCTGTTTTAGAGAGGAGCGGTGCTTCAAAGGATAGTTGCAGATTCCTGTCAGAATCTGCAGATTATACAGTACAAATAAAATGTTAACGTTTCTCCAACGTTGTCTTCCCAGCAGTTTCACCGGATGGCCAGGAAGCGTTCGCGATGTCATCTCCGGCGCTGATAATTGGTGTCTGTCTTGTGTCAGTGACGTAAAAGACGGATTTAATGCGACATGACCGTTCAAACAGCAGTCGCTTTCTAAAACATCGGATATGTATCAGATTCAGTACCACATACGAAAGTGACCCAGATCGGATTTGAAAATATCGGATTTGTGCCATTCACACTGTCATACCATGATCGGATATGGGTCGCATAGGGTCAAAAATTCGGATTTGATGCGCTTTCGCTTGCAGTGTGAACGTAGCCTATGTTACACGTTCGGAAACAGGATAAAACATGAGAACCGTTTGGACTGAATCTACACATGTACATTTATTTTACTTTCTCATCATGAATCGCTTTGGAAAACACACAGGTTATGATTAGGATTAAGGGTAGGGTTAGCGTTAGGGCTGGAATACTCTGCTGGAACGTGTGTTACCGCTGGCAGCATCATTCTATTGCAGGGGTCGGCAGGGCTGGACTGGGACAAAAAATCAGCCCGGGCATTTTGACTAGAGACCGGCCCACCAGGTATTATAGGAAAAACCATAAAGCCTTTGAATGAAAACAAACGTTGTTGTGACAGTGATGTACACTGTCTTGTTGGTACATATGTATCAATCTAATAAACTTAAACCTACACCATCCTCCCTATTCTGGTATTCTAAACAGTACTTAGCCGAAACCCAAAGACTGCTTGGTTGAGTTAACTTCCTGAACTATCTACAACATATGGTGGAAACCTGAAATTAAGACAGAGAAGACTAGAGGTGAGACATGATCATTACTGAATATTAAAAATAATAAATTACAGATTTAGTGATATTTTCATAAACTATTTATTTACCACATCAATAAACAGCATGGCAGGGCAAAATATTTTTTCTAACATGGCAACCTTTTAAAAGTGAAAGGAGATAGAAAGACAGGTGAGAAAGAATAAAACTTAACTGACTTTTTGATGGCATTTTACACACAGTACTAGTACAGTATCTAGAAAATGTGGGAAAATACTGGCATCATGTACAGTACTTTCTTCTGAAGAAATTATGTTGGGACCCTGAAAAAAAACTTACTATGTACAATAATGGATTTCTATAAATTTGACATCAGATGAAAACTTTGGTTGTAAGATTCGGATAATTATTTGTTAAAAGCTAGAAATTTTAAATGAGAATAAGAAAGAAAGGTATTTCTTTGTGCCCCCCTTTCCCTGGTAATGCTCTACCTGGCCCCCTGGCAAAACTTTGCTAGACCCGCCCCTGCAGAGTTACCAGCTGTCAGCTACATAGAAAAGGATCCTGGTGTAAGTTGTATCTCAGAAACAGTTCATAGCTTTCCTTCAACCCATTCATGTCACCTAAAAGGTAAACCTGTTTCTCCATCACCTGTTCAGCTCTGATGATTCAGTAAGGACATCTCCTGGTTTCATCTTCATGTTTTCCTCTCACCAGATAACCAAACCGATATCATGACCAGCAGCTTTTACAGCTGTGGCTCCAGCAAACATCAGCTGATACTATTAAGTAATATTAAATAAATTCTAACAACAGCTTATCAAGTTTAAAGGCGCTTCTGCTGTTTAACGCGACCTCCGCTAGTTTCCTCTTTCTGGCGCAAAGCGGGAGATAAACAAGCAAGAGAGACGGGACTTGTGGCAGAAACGCCAATCAGCTGATCATTGATCAGTTTCATGATTGAAGTAACAGCAGGAGAGGGAGGGGGGGAGAATGAGAGAAGAAGAGGCAGCTGACAGCGTAAATACACAGAATAACTCCAGCTTTGTGTCTTTTTTTATTGTAGCTGAAGTACGGGACAAATCGCGTTTATTTTCAGCTCAATACAAAACGCATAATATTAACTCTGAATACCAGAGGATTCCGTTTTTTAGGGGACGGTTGGCAACTCTACTAACTAACCATATGAATAAAATAAAGTTCACCAGTAACATCATAGCAACCACCCAACTGTATAGAAACTGCTAGCTAGTACACAGTACGAGTTATTGTAACTGACTGTAAAAAGTTAGCACAATGAAAATAAACTACACCTAAACTTGGTTTGACCCAGATAGACTGCAGGTCATAACTTCTTACCTGAAGCTCATTTCACCTGACAGTCGGACCTGCGGCCGCCTTGGGTCTCTCCACCTCCGCCAACCCTTTCCCCCATCCACCTGCTGGCCTCCACCACTTGCTAATTTTACTGAATCTGTGAAAGCTCCACCATAGCCACTACCAAACAATTGAGTTATTTTTACACGTCTGCCAGCATCTGTCCAATCCGCCACCTTTCACTGTTTACACGGTTACGAAAAAAAGACACCAACAACAAAACATTGGCCCATTTAAAACGAAAAATTACCATCGGCCCACCGGGCAAATGCCCGGTATGCCCGATGGCCAGTCCAGCTATGGGGGTCGGCAACCCTGGGCACAGCTGGCACGCGAAGGGTTAACTGATGGCATGACCATAGCTTGACTGGCCATCGGGCATACCGGGCATTTTCCCGGTGGGTGGGTGCTAAGATGTTTTGAACTTTATTTTATTCATAAGGTTAGTTAGTAGAGTTGCAAACCGTGTTTCGTATTGAGGTGAAAAGGAACACAGTTTGTCCCGTACTTCAGCTAGAATGGAAAAAGACACAAAGCTGGTGTTATTCTGTGTATTCAAGCTGTCAGCTGCCTCTTCTTTTCTCATCCTCTCCCCCTCCCTCTCCTGTTGCTACTTCAGTCATGAAACTGATCAATGATCAACTGATCGGCTTTTCTGTCGCAAGTCCCGTCTCTTTTGATTGTTTATCTCCCACTTTGTGCCAGAAAGAGGAAACCAGCGGATGTCGCACTAAACAACAGCAGCACGTTTAAGCTTGATCAGCTGTTGTTAGAATTGATTCAATATTAATTTCTAGTATCAGCTGATGTTTTCTGGAGCCACAGCTGTAAAAACTGCTGGTCATGATATCGGTTTGGATATGTGGTGAGAGGAAAACATGAAGATGAAACCAGGAGATGTCCTTACTGAATCATCAGAGTTGAACAGTGATGGAGAAACAGGTTTACCTTTTAGGTGACAAGAATGACTTGAAGGGAAGTTAAGAACTGTTTCTGAGAGACAAATAACACCAGGATCCTTTTCTGTGTAGCAGACAGCTGGTAACTGTGCAGGGGCGGGTCTAGCAAAGTTTTGCCAGGGGGGCAGGTGGGGCATTAATAGGGACAGGGGGGCACAAAGAAATACTTTCTTATTTTCATTTAAAATGTCTGGCTTTTAATAAATAATTATCAGAATCTTACAACCAAAGTTTTTATCTGATGTAAAATGTATAGAAATCATACATATACCAACAAGATTGTACATCACTGTCACAACAGCGTTTGTTTTCATTCAAAGGCTTTATGGCTTTGATACCTGGTGGGCTGGTCTCTAGTCAAAATGCCCGGGCTGATTTTTTGTCCCAGTCCAACCCTGTGCACGACACGCAGTGAATTAATCTGAGAAGGTGCATTAAAAAATAAATGGCCGGGCCAGCGGTGCACATCGCAAATTAGCATGCATAGGCACTTTAGTTGTGCCTCTTCTTAATGACGGTGTCTTAGCTAACAACCCCAACTACCAGATTCAGCTTGTAATTGGCTAAAAATAACTTAGCCTACCGGTGAGAGACAGAATTCACAACACGTTTTCGGTGTATAGACCAATGTTTTCTTTTCTAATCAAATCAAAAAGCTTTAATGAGCAGCTGGATTTATCTCGCATTAACTGGCTGGACACAGAGGACATTGAAATGCAGCTGATTGAACTGAAAACTTCGACTTCGTGGGGGTCAGTTTATTTTTCTTATCATAATGCTATAAAGTTGTTCTATATAGTGTGTAACTTTTAATATATAGCGTTATTAAATTTATTGCTAATGCAATTGCACATTGACTAATGAGGAAATTTTAGATGCCACTCATCAGAAAGGTTGCCGACCCCTGTTCTATTGGATTCCATCCAAAACCCGGCACGTATCATAAGGACGAGGAAGGTTGTTTTTCGCGTTCCTATGGGACACCTTGGGACGTGACAAATCGGTATGTTACGCGTCAGGAATGAGAACCGGCTAAGTCACCTGCTCATCCCACTGAGCTAAACCAGCTCCCAGAATCTTTAATCCTGTTGACGGTCCTTTCCTTTAAAAATAGCACCTGTACTACAAATCTATACTCACTAAACAGCTATCCATTCATTCTCTGCTGCTTATCCTTGTCAGGGTTGGGAGGGGGGGGGGCTGGAGAAATTTCAGAAGGGGCTGGATACACCCTGGACAGGTCGCCAGTCTGTCGCAGGGGTAACACATAGACACAGACAACCATTTGCACTCACATTCACACCTATGGGCATGATTTCTTGTTTTATTTTAATTTTTAAACTTTATTAAAGTGGTTGTCATGAATTTTTATACTGCGTGTGTCAATCATAATGCACAGCACAATGCGCCACACTTTTCAGGTTCAGTTTATGGATGTTAATGTCATATTTTAATAATAGGTGGCCACCTTTTGTGGTAACATATCTTCATATCATATTTGACAACAGCTTGTTTTAAGTGTTTTTCTTCTTCATCTGGAGTATATTGTGCAAGGTGCCACACAGTTATTCAATTCAATTCATTACTGAAGAATGTGATAAATGGTTTCAAATGCCTTTGTTACTGGTTTTTGACATTTTATAATAAATATTTCTCAAAATAACTTAATACCTGAGTGTTTCTTAGTTTTAAACTAGTTGTTCAGTCAATTTTTTTCCTTTTGCTTAGTAGACTAAGAAATTAGTCACCAGGAATATCCCTAATTTTTATGGTTACTTTCAAAGTAAATAACAGAAATTCCTTTGCAAACCAAGACACATTGTTACACTTGCTGATCTGAAGGACCATCACCCCATTTCAGAAAATCTGGTTTGGCCTGATGTAGTTTTTTGTTTAAAAAGTCCTAATCTCTGATCCTGTGAGTATTACCCAGCAGGCAATGCAGAGCTTTTCTGTCAGTCAGCTTGAATGATTAATTGAGTAATTGCATAAGTTTTAATACGTATGCAGTACCATGAAATCTGCAAAAATTGATAATTCAGACAGAAATTAATTTTACAATAATTACTTGCTTGTGACACATTGATTGTGACCCATGACTTCCATATGTTATTATAAAAAAGTTAAAGTTGTTTTAAAGTAGGGCTGCCACGATTAGTCGACTAGTCACGATGACCGTCGACGACTGATTTAATAGTTGATGCGTCGTTTGAAGCTTTGTAAGATCACAAAAGACGCAGGAATAAGTAGTAGGATTTAAGAGTGCAATAACGGACTGAAACAGAAGATGGCAGCACTGCATGTACAAGGATGCCAGCTGCCGTTAAACCCCGAAGAAGAAGAAGCTGTGTCCCAGAATTCATAGCGCGGCCCAGCTCAGTTTACAACAATGGCGGCAGCTAGTTTGTTTTAATATTACTCTTATTATTCTTTCTGGGTCACAAAATAAACGTTTAGCATATTTTCAGGAGAGAATGTAACTGTGTAAACCTCAAATATTGGCTCAGTTTATCAAGACACCACATATTTTCAAAAGCGCTCCGACGTTTTCGGAGACGTCTGTTACCCACTAGCTCGATAGCTAGCCGGGGGCAGTGATGGTAAATTTGATTCTTTTTACTGAATCGAGTTTTAATGAGTCACTCACCAAAGTGAATCGGGTTTTTTGAGTCATTTGATTCAGTGAGTAAGTTGACCAGAGAGTGCAAAAAATGTACATTTTCACTCAAACTTAATTTGTTTCTCTTTTCATGTAAATCCTGCTGCTAAGATAAATGATTCTAAAAAAACAAACAACTATTTTATAGAGCAAAAAAGAGCAAAAACATTTCTAAAATTAAGCAATTTCCTATCAAAATAGCTTAATAAACATTTATTTTGTTTATTTTTATTTTATTAGTATTTTCCTTAAATGTGTTAAATATATATTTTCTCATCTAAATGTCCACTGAGCTGTGAGCCAGGGGGCGGTAATGCGCCTTAACATTGGTTGCCAACCAAGAAGAAGAAGAAGCTGTGAGCCAGGAGGGAGGGGGTGAGTGAGTGATTCGCTTACGATTCAGCACAGGAGGGAGGGGGTGAGCGAGTCCTGAGTGATTCGCTTACTTAGGATTCAGCGCAGGAAGGGAGGGGGTGAGTAGCTCAAATGTGCTGTTAGCATGTTAGCAGAGCGATGCTACTGTGAACCGAGGAGCTATTATCTTGATGTGAGCTTCTACTCAGGGTTTTTTCTTCCAGTTCAGAGCAGAAATTTTTTTGTTAAGATACTGGATGTTGTGTTTTTCTCCACAATTTTAATTATAAGCTAGATACATTGCTGCTAACAGCAACAGGGATGAGTCAGTGAGTCAGTTGGGCTTGTAAATCATGATTCATGAGTCAGTAAAGTGATTCTCGAGTATTGAACGATTCGTTCATGATTCGCGCATCACTAGCCGGGGGCAAGGCTCACTAGAGCCCGTGAGAACACCGGACTCCCGGCAAATCGTTTTCCAACCCACCGCCGTCTTTCGCTACTCAGGTTAAACATATATAAGTGACTTAGATAACTTAAAAATGTTATAGTTTGGCTTTTTTTAGTATTTTATTTGTTCCTGAGTAAATCGGTTTGGCTGAGATTAAAGTTATAGTTTTTACACAGCTGAATAAACGTCAAGCAGACAACTGATTATCAGAAATGTGAGATGCTCGCAAAAATAATCGGTGATTAGTCGACTATCAAAATAATCGTTTGTGGCAGCCCTATTATAAAGTATATATTGTGTCTTGTCTTTATGATTATTAAATGTTTCTATGACGAGAAATACCATTTTAGACATTATGGTCTATTACTGTTGCCGTTTCACAGTTTTTCACCTTAATTTTTATAAACTTTTTTTTACAGTGTTGATTTTGTTTACTGTGGCTTATTATTTGTTTTTAGTTTAAAGTTTTATGTAAAGTTGAAATGGTGTAGATTTTATAATGTCTGATGGGGTTTCACTCTTTACTTTAGTGCTCAGTACACTTGACTACGCAAATCAGGACGGTAAGAGATAAATTTTTTTGCTGTGTTTTCCCCAAATATCTAATCTGAAAATTATGTTGTTCTATCATTTTTGTTTATTACTTTTTGAAGTTGCCAAAGTTTCAAAATAAATGTAAATGGGTGACAAACTAAAGAACAGATGAACATGAGATATATTAACATCATATCTAGAATTTTACAGATTTTGTACAGATTCTCCACATTTCTGAAACTCTTTTGAAAAGGGCAATGAGGTTGAAATGACATATTTACTTTATCTTTGTAGTGTTATCTTAGTGTTCAGAATCCCAGTGTTGTCAGTCTCCGAGCTTTAGACAGTCTGCTACCTTAATACCGTCATGGTCCTGGGTGTGACCCAGTGTTTTCTGTTTTATTTATACTTCTTGATTATTGTTAGCAAAGCTTGGAGTTTCTGTTTCTGTACCCTCCCTGTGTTTCACGTTTGGTTACCATTTGTCTCTGAGCTTCATGTTCCCTCTGTCTCCCCGGTCAGTCATGTCTCTCTGTCTCAGTGTCAAGTCTGCATCCCTGTGTCATATTTCCTGTTTTACTCTGAAAGTCCGTGTCTCATGTCGGACTATCTCATTACTCCTCTGTATATGTATGCCCTGTGTTTGCCTTTGCCCTTTGTCGTGTTGTACCGCTTCATGTATTGTAAGTCTCCCCGTGTTTCTGGTTTTGGTGTTAATTCTAGTTCCACGTTTCTAGTGTTCTTTTCTTAGTTCTTCTTAAGGTTTTTGATTTGTTTATTTCGTGTGAGTTTACGTTTATGGAGAAGTTTCCCCAGCAATAGCGCTGCCGTTCTAAGTTTCTGCGTTTGAGTCCTGCATTTTGGGTCCAATCCTGCCTGCCACGCAGTTTCACATGACAAATACAGATATTCTGTTTATCGGATCATGTTATTACAACAGCACAGTGAATAAGTGAACCAGTCCTGTGTACATACATATAAGAATGAGACGCACTATAAATGATGCACGATAAATGATTACAATTATAATAAAAGTAATTATTGAATTTCAGTAATATACATTATAGTGGCAAGATGAGGTGTTTTAAGCTAGAAATAGAAAAGCACCGCATGCAGACAGGTAATAAAGTAAATAAAATATAAAGACATAGCTGTCAGTGGACTGGAAGGATTACATTTTTTTTTTTTTTTTTTACAAGCATACTTGTTTTTAAGACAATGTTTAGACTGTAGGCTGTTCCAGATTTTTCTCAGGTGTTCAGTTGTTTTGGATTTGGTGACAGATGATTCACATCCTTTTAAATCACAGTGAATATTCAGTGACTAAAGTTGTCTTGTTTTAGAGCTTTTTGAGATCACAGAAAAGGAAAAGGCCATTTTAACAGCAGACAGAACAGTCATACCAGCAGGAGGCAATGTGACACTGACCTGTGATGTGAAGTACTCTGCTGACATCGACTATGATTGGTTCAGACAAAGCTCACCTAAAAATAAGTCTACAGGTAGAGTGATCAGTATCTCTGACGGAGGCATCTACACCCGTAGGGGATATATAAAAAGGGACAAATTCACTCATAGCAGAAAGTGAACCAGTTATCATTCTGGAAACTGGTGAGTTATTTATTTATTTATTCATTCATGTTTTAAAAGATAAAATTGCAATAGAATAACATTGAATGAAGAGATAACATTTGAAAACTACAATTTAATCAATAATAAATGCAAAGACAATAACAACAACAACCAGAAAAACAAACTATGCCTAACTGCTATAGAAGCCAATTCTTTGTCTTTTTATTTATTCATTTATACATTTCCAATAAACTTTCTGAGACTCAAAACAAGTTAGAAATGTTATTTAGTTTAGTTGGGTCACGTAGTAGAGGATCTGTGCACTAAGTAACCATAAAACAAATAGACATTCATTTCTGTTTAGCTTTAATTCTTTTCTCTCTTTAATATCCTTATTCTTAATAGTGTCCAACAAGATCACAGTGGCACTAAAACCCAGCTGGCCTCAGATATTCACTGGTGAGACAATCACTCTCAAATGTGAGATTCAGGGAGGTGAAGGAAAGGTGTGGAAATATATATGGTTACCACCCAACACAAACAGCCCTCCAACATCCAGTGAATACAGGATCAGCAGAGTTTCAGTGTCCCACAGTGGAGACTACAGATGTCTGGGTATCAGTGACTATCTCTTGACAGGATGAGTGATGCCTTCAGACTGACAGTTTCATGTAAGTTGGACCATGATTCATGCTGACATTTAATGTTTTCATGTTTACATCTGTCTTAATAGAAAATGCCAAGTTTCATTTGTACTCATTGTATTGGAATTATTGTACTATTTTATACACTGATAAGAAGTGGGCTACTGGAACAAGAAGGTATAAGTGGGCAAGAGATGAAAACAGGGTGCTGTTGGAATGCTACTACACAAGTAACCCCAGTGGAAGGGGTTACGTGAATAGGATGAGGAACCTATGAAATCTTAGGTCCTATGGAGGGTCCAGTTTGAAACCTGGAACTTGAAACCTCCATAGCTGTTACCAAGATTATATGAAGTATCCTCTGTAAGCTGTCTATACCTGAGACCTTGGAAACTGCTAAGCAAAGACTCACAGCCTTGGTCAGCCACTTCAAGAGGTATATCCGAGAAATAGAAGAATATAAGAAGAATAAATCAGCTTTTCTCCAAAGAACCATCCAAGGTGCACTCTCAGTGGCAGGGGAACAATATGAGAACAGCTACAACAAGGCTGGACAAAGCAACCTCCCTGAACAGTAACCATTACAGTAGAAGAAATTCAAGAAAGAGTCTCCAGTATGAAGAGCTGGACAGCACCAGGCCCCGACATGGTTCACACCTACTGGCTGAAGAAGCTCACTGCACTCCATGAGCCTCTGGCAGTATAAATGAACCAGCTACTAGTTGATGAGAGATACCTAGAATCGTTAACTGAAGGCCGGGCAGTGGTGATCCCCAAGGACCTCCAGAAAGGACCAGTCCCATTCAACTACCGGCCAATAACTTGCCTCAGTACCAAATGGAAGCTTCTGTCAGGAGGAATTGGCAGGAATACTAGAGGAGCGAAACACCAGCTACTGGTAGACAGAACAGTTGCCCAAGACCAGACTGACCCACCTGTGCACTGCCTGGATTGATTACAAGAAGGCTTATGACTCGATGCCCTGGATCCCGGATCCTGGAATGCCTAGAATTGTACGAGTGCGGAATCTACCAAAGAGGTGCTCTGTCCCCACTGCTGTTACTCAGTCAGATCATTGACAAGAATGAGAAATCATCAGCCACCTCCTCTACATGGATTACATTAAGCTGTACGCCAAGAGTTAATGACACATAGATTCACTGATCCACACCGCAATATACAGCAATGACATGTGAATATCGTTCAGATTGGAAAAGTGTATTTGGATTGTAATGAAGAGAGGGAAGGTAGTCAGAACTGAGGAGATCGAACTATCAAAAGGCAACATTTCAGACATAGAGGCCAGCTAGAAGTATCTGGGAATCCCACAGGCAAATGGGAACCATGCAGAGGCTGCTAGGAAAGCTGCAACTACCAAGTACCTGCAGAGGGTCAGGCAAGTCCTGAGAAGTCAGCTGAACGGCAAGAACAAGATCCAGGCTATCAACACCTATGCTCTGACCATGATCAGTTACCCTGCTGGGATAATAAGCTGGCCGAAGAAGGAGATAGAAGACAAGGAAGCTCCTGACCATGCATTGACGACCCACTCCAAGTCACCCCAAGTCCAACACCCTGAGACTGTATGCTTAGCGGAAGAAGGGAGGCTGGGGACTAGTGAGTGTCTGTACCAGAGCCCGAGATAAGCCACTAAACATCTACGAGTATATCAGAAAGATGGTCATGACCAACCATGTGCTCAGTAAATACCTCAGGGAGCAGAAACCCAAGAAAGAGGAGCAAGAGGAGGAACCATCATGGAAGGACAGGCCCCTGCACGGTATGTACCACCGGCCTTATTGTTCAGCCACTGCATATCAGTGGCTGGACATACCTGGACGGAAAGACAGCACAGAGGCCCTAATCATGGTAGCACAAGAATAAGCTCTAAATTCAAGGTCCATAGAGGCTGGGATCTACCACACCAGGCAAGACCCCAGGTGCAGGCTGTGTAAAGATGCCCCTGAGACAATCCAGCACATAACAGCAGTCTGCAAGATTCTAGCAGGCAGGACATCTATGGAATGCTATAACCAAGTGGCTCGCGTAGTATACAGAAACATCTGTGCTGAGTATGGCCTGAAAGTCCTCAGGTCAAAATGGGCGACACCCCCTAGGTTGGTTGAGAATGACCAAGGAAGGTAGGAAATTGTGTGGGACTTCCAGATACAGACTTGTGAGAGCTAACCAGTCGGCTATAGTGACAGACATAGCAATACCAAATAGGGCTGTGCGATATGACCAAAATCTCATATCCCAATATAAGACATCTATCGTCCCGATAACGATATAAATCACAAAAATGTAACATTTTCTGTAAATTCTGTGAATCTCGGGCAGCTCGACTTGCGTGAAGTGTTTCTAGCTGCGCGTCATGTAGCTGGAGTCGAGTGTTTTAACCGATGCATGAAATTATACATTTTTAGACATAAGTTGTAACAACCGCCATTTTCTTTGTGAGTATTTATTACACAGCGTGCTGCGGGGAAAAGCCTGTTCTAACGTTTGAGTCTAAGGTCTATTTTTTAGCACCTGGCGGCTCTTTTTTTATTTCTCATCCGTAAATAATCTGCTCTTTCATGTGATTCAGTTTATTTTGAAAAGTCTCAACAGGATCTTGAGCTTTATTGTGAAAGGTTTATGTGGAACATAAACAAGCGGACACGCGATGGTGTTACTGTTGTTGTTGCTAACCACAACGCATAAAACAGGCGCTTGTCCGTCCGTAGTGTGGTTATATAAAATATAAGAGAAATAGAGAACTTTAAGAAATTAATATAGCCACTACAGTGACCATCAAAACGATGAAAAAATATTGCCGTAAACAGTTTATTTTGCGACACCACGAAACAAACGATAGCGTAAAATGAAACGATAGACGTTTTTATATCGTCATCCGATATATATCGTTATATCGAACAGCCCTAATACCAAATGACAGCAACATCAGGAAGAAGGAATACAAGAAGCTAGAGAAGTACCAAAGGCTCACAGAAGAACTTGAGAACATTTGGAGGGTGACGGTAATAGTGGTCCCAGTGGTAATCGGAGCACTATGTGCAGCGACCCCCAAGCTAGTGTCTCCAGCAGATCCCAGGAAAAACAAAGATCTATGTCAGGAAGAGTGCAGTGCTAGGAACCAAGCAACTAAGATACTGAGAGGACCTCAAGCTCCCAGGCTTCTGGTAGTGGACCCAAGCTTGAAGGATAAAGACTACCCAATGGCAGAAGGGGGATTTTTTTTTTTTAAATTTTCTTTTTGTTTATGTTAGCTAACTACTTATGGACCAAAAACTCACTGCAAAGCAAGAAAACTAAAAATCAGTTTAACGGGGGGAACACTTTTGTGCTGCCCCTGGCCGCAAATATATATTTTTTAAAATTAAAAGCAAGGACACATGGTCCACTTTGACTGTTTTTGTTTTTTGCTCTTTAGTAGTAATTGGCTTCGTGTTGCTTGGCTAGAAGCACTGGAAAAAAATTCAGCTGTTAGCTGTAATGTTTGGGTTTGTAAGACACTTTATGAGTGAGCACTGTATGGGAGAGCCTGTTTGAGTAAAGTAACTCAGGCTCAGGTCCTGGCTCATTGGGTTTTGTATGCTTTGACAGTTTAGTAGATGTAACCCAGGTCCCACGTAGCTATGGTAAAGCTAGAGTATATAGTACAATGAGACTGGGCCTGGGTTCGTAGTGCTACTAATAATGATACTTGATACCCTCTAATTGAATTAATAAGGACCACCACAACTGTATTTTATACAAATTAAATCCCTCACCGGGTATTTATTTAGACAAAAAGAAATGAATAAAATAAAACAGTTACTTTTATAAAATGAATTGAATTCAAATAAACAAACAAAAATACTGCAAATGTGACTACATGGATTATAAATAAAAGATTATCAAAACAAAATAACCCTTATGTGCCAACTGTTATTTGTTATTATCACTTACTCAATTTAAACCAAATTTGTAACAGTGGGCCCACACACACACACACACACACACACACACTTTAACCTGTCCACACTACACCTGTCGCACGGTGCTTGTTGCAGGCCTGATTCGAAGTTCGGGTGCGGTGAGGCCTAAAACCGTTGGCCGCTTCACTCAAACTGAGCAATAAACAAAATACGTGCACTTTAGTTCCAGTTAGTACTCACGAGTCCAATGAGTTTGTTAGTAGGGCAATCAGAAACGGGCAGTTAGCAGTTAGTTCACCAGTAGTGAAGACAGTCAGGGGTGAGAAAACAGCAGGGTCCATCCGGATAGAAACCTCTCTCTCCCTCTCCTTTCAGAGCGTTCCTCGGCTTCTAAACATATTAAAACACTTGAGCTACAATACCAAATGCTATCACATAACGATTTAGCATTAGCATGCTTTGACTGAAAAATCACAGAGCTAAACATACAGCATGGCATCACAGCACATAACGCGGTAAGCTGCGCTAGTTAGCAAGCCGCTAGTTAGCATCACATATCACGCTATTTTATCACTATAACGAATAGTTACAGTACAAATGTCAAGGCACACAGTCTCATTTACCTCTTGCAGATCACAAATAAGTAATATCAGGACCACGGGTAGTCGACCTCAATGATACACTTAGATGCAAAATCCACACCACGTTTGCCTTACGACATCTCTCTCTTCGGACTTAGCTTCTGTGTCCGCTCCCACAGATTCACACAAAACTTACCACTCGTCCCGCCCCCATAGCAGAGAAGAATGACATTGACTGGCTCGTCAGCACAACAACCAATGACAATACAACATTGAGATAACTGACATTAGATGGGTAAATAAACTTAGGTTACACCCCAACATATTTATTCTGCACAGAAAATGAACTCTAAATCATGGAACCCTTTTAATTATTGGACTCTTAACTGTAAATGAAATACATTTGTACCAAAGCATATGATTTTTAAACCTTTTATCAACTATTTATATTTTAACCATTTTTTATAACAGTAGACTTTTTTTCTTTATACTGCAAGCCTGAATAATTTCAGACAGGGCTACATAGAGAAAATATCCATCTGTTCTTAATGATCTGATCCAGTCCATTTTTTTCTAATCTGAACTGCAGATAAACCAAAGGCCAAACTGAGAGCTGATAACACAGCTGTTCCAGTAGGGGGCAGTGTGACCCTGACCTGCTCTGTGAACCCATCATCATCATCTGGATGGAAATACTACTGGTACAGAGATGAGAAATCCTCTGAAGCCCTGACCACACAAGATGCAGTTTCCCACTTAAATGGACAAATCAGTGTCTCACAGGAAGGACTCTACAGGTGCAGAGGAGGAAGAGGAAACCCAGTTTACTACACAGAGGACAGCCAAGAAGTTCACATTAACAAAACTGGTTTGTGTACCACAGTCATGAATAAATTCATGAACCAGCATTACGGTGATGTTAAAACTGTATTAATGTTGAAATATTGTGCTCCCATTTTTATTACATTTCCAAATTAACAGGTCAAGCCACTGTAACTCTGCAACCTGCCTGGCCCACATTATACAGTGGAGAGATGATCACTTTAAGCTGTGAGATCCAAGGAGGAAACACTGAATTGGAGTATGAATGGAGAACTGTCAACTCATATATACAATCAAACCAAAGTAAACTCATAACTGTTTCTGCTTCTCCATTTGGCTTTGAGTATTATGAGTGTAGAGGCAGAAGTAAAAGCACACAGCATCAATTAACAGAGTGGAGTGTTCCTTTAAATTTGACAATATTACATGGTAAGTAAAATAATAATCAATCCATACTGAAAATATGAACAACAAATACTAAAAGAACAGTTAAAATGAATAGCGCTAGCATGCTAAATATGCAACGTACAGGCAATGCATTTATACATTTGTGCGTGTATCGTCACTCTGGGAATATCATATCTCAACAGATAAACCCCGTCCTGTCCTCACTGTGTCTCCATCATGGCTGAGTCCTGGAGCCTCAGTAACTCTGAACTGTGAGGGTGAACATCCGTCTGCAGGATGGAGCTTCTACTGGTATAAAGCTGTTCCTGATCTATCAGAGAAATCCTCCAGTTATGAGCTGCTACCTGATGGCAGTGGGACTGCACAGGACTCCTACATCATTCATGGACAGACACACACAGCAGGATATGTGTGCAGAGCTGGAAGAGGAGACCCAGAGTATCACACTGATCCCAGTCAACCAAAGTTTGTCTGGTCTGCAGGTGCGTTTAAAAAACACTGTCAATCTTCTGAACGTTTGGCTCATTTTACATAATGAACTGTTCTGCATATGCTCTTTTCTTTTCCTGCATTGATACGATGATGTGTGAAAAATGTGAAGTGTCCAACTGTTAGTCACATGAATTTTCTTTGAGCTGTTCTGTTTCTTTATTTCTCACTGGGGGGTTAAAACTTTATTTCTATTTACAGTATTTGTAAATACTTTGAATTCAAGATCATAAAAGTCCAGTACAGCAAGTCAGAATGAGAAAATCAAATACAGATAGTCCACACTATCTGTGCTCCAATCCCTCCATACTGTGGCCAATCACATGCAAGGATATAGGATAATATCATTATGTGAAAAACAGAGAGGGTGAGAGACGTGACAGGCAAGTGAGTGTGCGTCTGTCCTCTCAGTAAGTGAGTGAGATAGACAGCGGTGAGGAGGGCTGTGCGAGTGCATCACAAAAACACATAAATATGCCCGACACCTGTAAACAAAGCAGCATATGGCTGCAGTTTAAAGACTTTTTTGTCTTGGTCTTGGTTTTGTCTACTATGAGTATAAGACAATTACATTTCTAACCAGTACCGTTTTTTGATAAGGGAAACATGGGCGGCTGCCCAGGGCGCCATCGTGGTGGGGGCGGCATCACGGGCATCGGCAAAAGAAAAAACCCCATAATGTTAGCACATTTTGGGGATGGCATAGGCACTGATCGGTTTTCTATTGCCCATTTGCTGGGAGTAAGGGCGCCCTCCATTTTTATGTACAGATCACTCAATTATAAATATCAAGGATTAACAGACGTGATTATAAATAAATATCAAGAAAATTGACAAGAATATTTCAGAGTAGAAAAGAGCGTGTGTAAAAGGGTGTAACTATTGCAGTGTTTACAGTGTGTTAGATGGAGGAGTTGTACAGGGAGATGGCCACAGGCAGGAATGATTTCCTGTGTCGTTCTGTGGTGCTTTTTGGTAATCTCAGTCTCTCACTGAACGTGCTCCAGTGCGTCATGGAGTCAGTGGGAGGTATTATCCATGATTGTCCTTATCTTGGACAGTGTTGGGTGTAATGCGTTACTAAGTAACGCGTTACTGTAATTAAATTACTTTTCCACTGAAAAAGTAGAGTAACTAATTACTGTTCATTTTTAGGTATTTTAATTACAGTTACTTACAATGTACTTACGTTACATTGTAAAATAATTAAACTCACTGAATATCATTATTTAATTTCAATAATTTATCTTCTAAACGTAGAAGTAAACTCTGCCGCTTTAACATCGCTGTAGTGCAGCTGCGCATCATTTCGCGCCAGTTTGCTGCATAGTCGTATTCTAAAGCGGAAGATGTCAGACTCGGCTGAAGCCTGTGGCTGTTTTTTGAAATGGACATATTCCCGTCTCTTCACTTTTCTGAAACAAGCAAACAAGAACATTACAGTAATATGTAAGCTATGTCCTGGGGAGAAAAAACTATCGGCCGCTGTTAATAGCACGAGTAATCTACTGAAGTGCCTGACACGAGAGCATAGACGAACACTTCTGAGTGATCCTTGTTCATCATCCATGGATAACACCGCGGCAACTCCTGCTAAGCAGGCAAAACGTGATTTTACTTCAGCAGCACAGAAAGCGTCTGAAGGTGAGCTTAAAAAAATGATTGCAGCCTATATTGTGGAAGAGATGCTACCACTGCGTACTGTAGAGTCTCCGTCTTTAAAAAAATGTATTTATTATTTAAAGAGTTTAATTTCTATTGTTTGCCCACTCAAGGTTTATAGGGATTTTAAGAAGTATTTAGTTAAATTACTTATTTAGTAATTAAGTTACTTTTCTGACACAGTAACTAGATAAGTATTATTGACTAAGTAATTAGTAATTAATTACTTTTTTAAAGTAGCTTACCCAACACTGATCTTGGACAACATCTGCCTCTAAGACACCACCCTAACGGAGTCCAGCTCCATCCCCACAACATTACTGGCCTTGTGGATCAATTTATTTAGTCTGTTGGCATCTGTGACCCTCAACCTGCTGCTCCAGCATGCAACAGCATAGAGGATAGCACTGACCACAACAGAGATACAACAAGATCTCTGGCGCCAAACAACCTAGGACCGCCACTGTTTGTAACCCTTGTTTGTCTCATTGAGGATGGCTGCAGCTCAGGAAAGGGGTCATCTACTAATCAGAATTTTGGTGGTTCAGTCCCTTGCTGCTCAAGTTTTCATACCAAAATATTTTTGGACTGGACCCCAAGTTTTTCTCCAATATGTTTATCGACATGTGAATGTCAGATAGAAAACATTAAAGTGTAAAGTGCCTGTATGATATGACCAAATGTCTATGACGAGTCCCACAAATGTAGATTTTACAGTAAATTTTTAATTTTTAATTTCTGAGTACTCACAAATGGATGCTCCACAGAGCAGTTTGAATACACAAAACTATTTTTCTAATGCATATATTCCAACCTGAACTAAAAAGTGGTCCTTCACACACTAAATTTTAACTTCAACTTTACAAGTCTGATTAGTGTTGCTTTCAAACAACTCCCTCTCTGTGCAAATGTGTAAAAATATTTTAGATGGCCTCTTCCCTCACTCACAGAATATTAAATATGCGTGCATAATTTGCCTGATATATCTAGATAAGATCACATGTACACAGCTGCATTCATGTGCTAGTGGAAAACTGGGACATCAGGACTTTATCTATGTTTTTGTGCTATTTCAAATGAAAATAGATTTTTCTCCTAAATAGAATAGCTCATCACCTCTAGTAAAGATCCACTTCCCAATTACAGATGCTATACAGTAACCAATGAAGGCTATTATATGGTTCACATGGTGCTGCTATATGATGGACATTCTTCTGCTGGGAAAACAGGACTGCTGTCTGCAGAGGGAGAAGAAATGAGGAAGCATTGGACTAAATGTGAACCATAAGGAGAAGGCTTATCACAGTGATTGGAGATTGAGCCTGAATTATAACCCTGATTTAACCCTTCTTACATCCTGTTTTTCAGATGTTCATTCAGCAGCGTCTCTCACAGTGAGTCCTGACAGAATGCAACACTTCCCCTCTGACTCTGTCTCACTGACCTGTGAGGGAAACTTCACTGAGTGGAGAGTGAGGAAGTTTAGTGAAAAAAACTTTTTTTCACACTGCTGTGACTGCCAGAAACTGAGTGGATCGTCTTATGAGATCCACAGCTTACAGGAGGGTGTTACTGTGTACTGGTGTGAGTCTGGATCAGGAGAGTTCAGCAATGCAGTCAACATCACTGTATGAGGTGTGTTTAAAGTACTTTCTCTCTTTATTTAATTTTTTCTTTCTGGCTCAAAAGCTGGAGCTACTTAATTGCTACTTAATTTAAAACAGACAAAAAAGATCACTGGAGATGAGACTTCAAATTGCAGAAAAACATGTTTATTTAAATACAGTTTTAATAAAACTACTTTTAAGTATCCCCAGGCATAAGCTATGTAGCATAGACTGAACATAATTGGAGACTGATCTGGGACAGCAGCTCTGGTGCCCTCAGGGCCTCCCAATTTATTGAGAAGTGTCTACCCAGGTCACCCAATCCATGGCTTCCTATTACCAGCAGATGCTCTGAAAACCCAGTACTTTCCAGTTTTTTCCCTTAGTTCCCATCCCTGCTAGCATCCAACTCTGATAAGTCTTCTATGCATATACTAAGCCAAGTAGCACATCTCTCTGCCACAAGGAAGGCCTTGAGGGTGCAGGTGTTCTACACCTCCCACTATGTTCCATGAACCAGAAATACAGATAATATGACTAGGAATATAGAAAATAAACAGAAGACTATGGAGCTCAAACACAAAACTCATCACAGCCTAGAATAAACCTGAAGACCCAAAGAACAGAACTGTAATAAAAAGATAAAAAAAAAAGAAAAGCAAACCCCCCCAACATCTCAAACTCAAAATGACCATGACAATGACTGCATTTAAAGGGACTTCTAAACGTAAAACTTGTTAATGTTAAAATGTGTCTTTAATAAAAATACTTTTGAAATAGTTTTTAGGTTCATATTATTTTGTTTCTTTACTTTTTTCTAGAACATTTATTTCATGAGTCCCTAAAAGTTGTGACATTATTGTTTCTTGATGTGGCCTAAACTTACTAAACTTACACATTAAGTACAGTTGATTTGAGGTTTGATTTTATCAGATCTGGTTCGACTTTGAGTTTTGACTTTTTGGTCTGATTTTACCTGAAACTTTAGGCTTCGGATCTGAAATCGGTTCATTTATTGTTCCATTCATCATCGGACTTGTTAGTGGAATTATCCTCGTGCTGCTGCTGCTGCTGTGTTGCTGCAGAAAGATAAAGGGTGAGAGCTTTTCTCATCAATGATTTGATGTAACAATTTTAAGTAAACTGATTACAAACCAATGTAACAATAATTTAAATTTGTATACTGTACCACTGGAAGTGGTACAGTATAACCTCTGATAATAACAGAGCTATAAGAGATATAATGATTATAAACTGACTGATCAGACCTGATGTCATGTTATTATTTAAGGTGGACCAGCAGATGAACATAGAAATGTCACATCTACTCTTGAGCTTAAAGTTATTGATGAGAAGACTGACTTCAGAAAATGTAAGGATCCATCCATCCATTCATCTCTGTCAATGTCATGTCAATCACAAATGTAACAATCCAATCAGAGAACAAATGGGTTTGGCTGTCGGAGGGGCGCTTTTTTGAACTGCAGGTCTTTGAAGGGAATAAATGCCCTTTTACATGCCAACCCAGCGTTTTCCTTCATCACCACGAAGGAAAACAGTCTGTGGTCGTCAGAGTTTGGTGATTTTTGTGTCACAGGTCTACGTGTTTAATATAGGGACTTCCACAGCCTTTTCAACAGCGCTGCGGACCGCGAGGGGCGGGCAGTGTTTTGGAAATGACAGTCTTCATTACAAAGCTTTCTTCGTTATGAATTAGCATACATGTTTTTATTGAACATTTGAAGAACTAGCAAAAAAAACAGAAACTCTTGTAGAGGACATACAGGGAGTGCAGAATTATTAGGCAAATGAGTATTTTGTCCACATCATCCTCTTCATGCATGTTGTCTTACTCCAAGCTGTATAGGCTCGAAAGCCTACTACCAATTAAGCATATTAGGTGATGTGCATCTCTGTAATGAGAAGGGGTGTGGTCTAATGACATCAACACCCTATATCAGGTGTGCATAATTATTAGGCAACGTCCTTTCCTTTGCCAAAATGGGTCAAAAGAAGGACTTGACAGGCTCAGAAAAGTCAAAAATAGTGAGATATCTTGCAGAGGGATGCAGCAGTCTCAAAATTGCAAAGCTTCTGAAGCGTGATCATTGAACAATCAAGCGTTTCATTCAAAATAGTCAACAGGGTCGCAAGAAGCGTGTGGAAAAACCAAGGCGCAAAATAACTGCCCATGAACTGAGAAAAGTCAAGCGTGCAGCTGCCAAGATGCCACTTGCCACCAGTTTGGCCATATTTCAGAGCTGCAACATCACTGGAGTGCCCAAAAGCACAAGGTGTGCAATACTCAGAGACATGGCCAAGGTAAGAAAGGCTGAAAGACGACCACCACTGAACAAGACACACAAGCTGAAACGTCAAGACTGGGCCAAGAAATATCTCAAGACTGATTTTTCTAAGGTTTTATGGACTGATGAAATGAGAGTGAGTCTTGATGGGCCAGATGGATGGGCCCGTGGCTGGATTGGTAAAGGGCAGAGAGCTCCAGTCCGACTCAGACGCCAGCAAGGTGGAGGTGGAGTACTGGTTTGGGCTGGTATCATCAAAGATGAGCTTGTGGGGCCTTTTCGGGTTGAGGATGGAGTCAAGCTCAACTCCCAGTCCTACTGCCAGTTTCTGGAAGACACCTTCTTCAAGCAGTGGTACAGGAAGAAGTCTGCATCCTTCAAGAAAAACATGATTTTCATGCAGGACAATGCTCCATCACACGCGTCCAAGTACTCCACAGCGTGGCTGGCAAGAAAGGGTATAAAAGAAGAAAAACTAATGACATGGCCACCTTGTTCACCTGATCTGAACCCCATTGAGAACCTGTGGTCCATCATCAAATGTGAGATTTACAAGGAGGGAAAACAGTACACCTCTCTGAACAGTGTCTGGGAGGCTGTGGTTGCTGCTGCACGCAATGTTGATGGTGAACAGATCAAAACACTGACAGAATCCATGGATGGCAGGCTTTTGAGTGTCCTTGCAAAGAAAGGTGGCTATATTGGTCGCTGATTTGTTTTTGTTTTGTTTTTGAATGTCAGAAATGTATATTTGTGAATGTGGAGATGTTATATTGGTTTCACTGGTAAAAATAAATAATTGAAATGGGTATATATTTGTTTTTTGTTAAGTTGCCTAATAATTATGCACAGTAATAGTCACCTGCACACACAGATATCCCCCTAAAATAGCTAAAACCAAAAACAAACTAAAAACTACTTCCAAAAACATTCAGCTTTGATATTAATGAGTTTTTTGGGTTCATTGAGAACATGGTTGTTGTTCAATAATAACATTATTCCTCAAAAATACAACTTGCCTAATAATTCTGCACTCCCTGTAAAGTCTGAGATAGAAAAGACAAGGAGCAGGTGCATCTAGTACAGGTAGAGCTGCTGCAAAAACCCACAGAGCCCAGCAGCCATCACAACAAATTCTGGATCCCTTGCTTTTAGTTAGCAGTTAGCATTAGCAGCACATCCTGTATCCGATGTGAAAGGACTTTTATGCTGCGCACTGAGACTCACAGCAATGGTCCCGGGTCAGCCCTGACTTTGTGTTAAACTAATCCTAAAGTAATAATGGTATTTCTAACCACTGATATAGCACAACTTTATCCTTTCAACAGCTACTGAAAGTTAGGGGACCTAACTGCTATCGGATATTTATATAGAGATCCTCCAGCTTCAAACTGTATTACCCTTCAAGGACCTGCAGTTCAAAAAAGCGCCCCTCTGACAGCCAAACCCATCTGTTCTCTGATTGGATTGTTACATTTGTGATTGACATGACATTGACCAATCAGATGAAAGGAAGAAAAATAGGGTCAAAATTCGTACTTGTAACTTGCAGGGTTTTTTTTGGCTAAGTCCACACACAAATTCTTTTTACACATACAAACCCCGTTTTACAAGTACAAAATATTTATGACCACATTTTGAGCCCATATGAGTTCAATTCCACCATCAGGGTGGGGTCTTTCTGTGTGGATGTTCTCCCTGTGTTTGTGTGGGTTCTCCACGGGTACTCCCGCTTCCTCCCCAGTCCAAAAACATGCAGTTTGTAGGGATAGGTTAATTGATCAATCTAAATTGCCCATAGGTGTGAAAATGCAAGGATATCTAGTAATTAGTAATTAGCTACTTTATTACTTAGGTCCTTTTTAAAAACATGATACACAACCTGAATACATAATAAAGCAATAGACATTTCAGCCCAATTCTATTTTTTCTGCATAATCCATCAAATGAAAAAATCTCTTTTTAAAAATAATTTTATTAGTTTTAATCTTTTGACTTTATGCACATTGCATCAAGATAAATATTACACATTGTGTATCTACACACGTCTGTTGCTGGCACAGACATCACACACGTGTATGTCATTGTCATGAGACACTCTCACAAACAAAATCGCTGTTTAGTAATGCCGTAACACAGCGTGCTTATGGGAAAGTAACAGTATTCTAATTACTTTTTTTGCAATAGTAATCCCTTACTTTACTTGTTGAAAAAAGTGAACGGATTACAGTAATGTGACGTGTTACTACCATCCCTGATCGCTAATAATCAAATTACTTTCAGAATGAAATAAATCATATTGTTCTTACAGTAAAACAATTACGGAATTTTGTTGGAATAAGTTTAATTTATTTTCTTTAGTTACATTCAGTCTTTTGCTTTAGCTTAGCTTAGCCACAAAATTAAAAAAAGCAAACAAACAAACAGGACTTTCAAATTTCACAAAGACATCCATCTAAAATTAGGAAAAGCCGCATAATAAATGTGCTTTTTAATACTATGAATGTAAAATAGCACAAGACTGTTCATGGACAAGAACATAAAATAAATAATTAAACTTTAACCATGTTTGATAACATTTCTGTAACTGTAAAATAATTTAGTTGACTCGGCACTAATGGAAGACTGACGATACCATTTACTTTTGTATTAAACCTTTATGTATGTTGCAGTAAATATATATATATATATATATATATATATATATGTGTGTAAAAAATGTTCTTAATTAGTCTGACTTCACATCATCACAGTGGACTAATAAAAGAAACATTTTATTTACGGGGTGTCAAAATGTGACTGAATTAATATCTTACGTTTTGTTTCCAGAGTGGCAACAGTAAAGATACCAAAGGACACATGAACACACATCAGGCTTTGATTTCACAGTTTGTCACCCTGGATAAAGCACAGTACCTCATACAGATTGACACATTTTACAGTTTGTCCCCCTCCCCCAAAAAACAACAAAAAGAAACAAAAAACAAATCTGAATGGACATCAGGTCAAACCAGAATTTTAAACAAGGGGAACCAAAACAGTCTTCTGCAACTGTAACACTTTAAACTGTAATGTTTTAAATGATCTCTCCCACGGACTAAGATTCTTTGTCAAAAACTTTATCTAGAAGATTAAGCCTGAGGTTTAGAAAATTAGCTAGTCTAAAGAATTAAGAAAATAATTAGGAGAAACTTTTAACTATAAAGGTCACATGTTAGACTATTCTGTCAGGGCATCAGTTACTCCTTATTTATGGTGGTTATGGAGTTCTTTGATACTACATTCAATGTTACAGGGCTTTAGACATGTATGTCTGAAATCTGTTAAAGCTGAATATGGAATTAACTCTTAACTGGGAATGTCATAAAGTTGTGTGATAATATTTAGGAATGTAAACATCAGCTGAGGTCCCACAGGATCTTGGCTTGGTCTGGCGTCTCCCAGTTTGACCTCGGGACTTTCAGGCCATACTCAGCACAGATGTTTCTGTATACTACGCCACTTTGTCTATGGTGTTCTATGTATCCCATGCCTGCTAGCATCTTGCACCCTGCTGCATTTCTTTGTCTCTTTTATGCTAAGTATTAATGTGCTGGAAATTAAATGATTGAATCAAATGGTTTTTTTCGTAGTGTGTGTTCTCTCTATAAACACGATAGCATTAAAATGGGGCTAACGTCCACCTTGGTCATGTTGGCGCAGAGTCATTTTAATATGGCTTTGTTATGTACATTACAATAACAGGTTATAATTGTTTCTGAATAACTGTTATTTTTTGAAAAATAAAATAAACAAACTTTCACTTGAAATTCATCACTAAACAATGAAATGAATGATACACATGTACTATATCTATATAAAGCAAACAGTTACAGTCAAAATTATATCAAGTACATTAAAATGGTTATCAACGGGACAAATGAGAAAATCCTGCACTTTGCACTTGTTTTTACACTTGTATCTACAATGTTATTAAAGTATGTTTAAAAAGAACAAGAAACAAAAACGCTGTTTATTTTAAAGTAAATACTGACCAGAAAGTGAGCTGCTTTGGTATGGAAAGCCAGGACTGACATAATGAATTAATTAAATACAATACAATATAAATATAACCTCAATAAATGAAGTCAGTGTTCAGCGGGGGTTATGGCAGCTGTGTACCGGGACCTGCACTTTGTCGGCAGTAATAACAGCTTGAGCGCTTGCGAGGCGAGCGGGTCTATCCCCTCTTTGCTGTGAGACTGGGCTGGGCAGACATCTCCAAAATCATCGAAGCACTTTTGCAAAGAGGCTCTATCTTGACAAACCGACCAGATATCAGAAGATTAAACCACTACATTCTCGGCTAAAAAATATTAAAACTGTATCTGGTGACACACAAACAGGGTTTTTCAAAGCACAGTTCTGTTAGTTTCCACATGCTGGTTGTTGGTGTGCAGAAACTAAAAACAATGGCCACCAGGCCAAAGCAATGGTTTTGACTTGATCAGCGTTAACCACGCCCCCTGGGTTTGATGGGTGAGGTTGACAGATAAAATTATTTAATGGTGAGAGCTGAAGGAGTCAACTCTGCCAAAATTAATTAATTAAATACACCATTAAATAATTAATTTAATTTAATTCTGCAACATGCTGTAAACTGAGTCAATCTGTTTGGAGGTCTGTGCCTTCTCAATGGTGGTACTCTCTGAAATACTTTGTGTGTTGTTGCCAGAGCAGACCGTCACTTCTGGATAGGCGTAGATGGTATCGGCTTTGTGGCTTTCCATGGAGATCATTTCCTCTCTTGAGCTGCTGGTCTGGTTGGACTGAAAGACATCCACGCTCTCATAAACAGGGCCAGGATCATTGGAAGAAGAGACTCTGAGATAATGGCAGTGTTCTTATGACCTGAACATTAGATGCTTGTACATGGAAATAATGAAGTAAAAATATGTATTCAGTCATATTATCACATGTACCAGAAATAACCTTCCTAATTCTAGGAATGAGAAGCTTATATGATAAATATCTGTTACCAAATACATCTCACCTGGTAGGATTTGTATTTTGTTTTAACTAAAAAGAAGGAAAATGCTCCAAGGATAATTAATACAGAAACAGGACGTATTCCTTTTAGTATGAGTTGTTGTGATTTCTCTTCATCTTTAGTAGATTTGAAACCTGCAGATTTGAAAACGTAGTTCCAATTAGTATTTTTTTTCTTTTCAGACATAAAAATAAAATGACTTTTATGATAACAAACAAAAATCAAATTATTTAAATTACAGGGAAAGACAGAAGAAAATATTCAGTTTATTTGTCAAAAATAAAATCAATAGCCTGTTATTTAAATGTAATAGTTAATACTCACACATTAAGTTTTCAGAAGCTTTATTTGTGCTAACATGGTTGTTGCCTTTGCAGACCACAGCTCTGTTCTCAGTGAAGATGGTGATGTTGACCTCACTGAATGATTTCTGGGATGTTCTGCAGCCGTCTTCATCACAAACAGACCAAAGCCAATAATCCTGGATGGAGCAGTTTACTGTGATACTGCAGAGTCCAGCAGACTGGTTGGAGCCAAGCTTTGACATTATAATGACAGGTCTGGGAACCACATCTGTAATTTTGAGCCAAACAGATAAATTAATGATTTAATGCAAAAAGAGAACTGACAATGACCTGGATGATTCTAAAATTGTAGGATATATGATGTTGTGGTTAAAGACAACAACCCTTCAGCCAAGGAAATGTAAAAGCTGACTGTAAGGTAAATGCTACCAAATCCAGAAAAATATAATATGTAAAATAGATCCATGCACAGGTTAAAATGGTAAAAATGGCCTGCATTTAAAGACAAAGTTCTGCTTATATCTTACCTTGAACAATTACTTCATGTTTCTCTGATATGGAAGCAAAGTTACGGCGGTATGAGACTTCATATATGCCAGTGTCTGTATCAGCCAGGTTATTAATACACAGGGAGAGGTTCCCAGCACTATAAGTCACTCTGTCTGTGTATTTTGGGTTGATTTCTGTATCATCAGCAATAAATATCGTGTTAAATTTCCATTCACCACGTTTATATGGTGGCGGTTTCCTGACATTCAGACACACTGAGCTGTTTTTCAGCTGATAATATGTCGCTGTTGGGTCCTCTGCCATGAGACCTTAACACATTAAAACACATTATTCCACCTTAAAATCACAACATGCACACAATATATATATTGAAGCAGGTGTACGATAAAGGAAATCACTTTGTAATATTTTGTTTTGCCACATTAGGTTGAGAGTAATTATTTTTATTACATCATCACCCCCCCCCCCCCCCCCCAAACATTTCATTTCACTTATTAAACTTTAAACTTTGCTTTATTCATCACAGTGACAGTTATTTTCCTAATGAAATCTCTGATACATATCTTAAAAAATAGATTCAAATAAATAATAAATAGATTAAGATTAAAATTAGATATGCAAATAAAAAGGTATTATATTCACCTTACCTGTGACAATCCAAAAACTCAGAAGCAGAATCATTTTTAATCCATCAGAGGTTTGAATGGAAGAAAAGTGGAATTCCTCAACTGGAAATCTTCTGTGCCTGGTTTCTCTGGTGTAGGCAGCTATGAATGTAGCAAATATGGCAGGTGACAGATAGAAAAAGAAATCCTTCAAAGCCCAGCGAGCGATGCATCATCTGCTGGTTCAGAGAAAGAATAAAACTCTGCCAAATGCAGCTAAACTACACTTCAATTAATTAATGATAATCTGGTTATTTCTGTTCATTCATGATGTTATGATTCAAATACAAAAGGTGAAGAGGATATTAGGGTAGTCCTTTGTGTGTGTGATTAGATGTTATCATGCTGTGTGTAGCACAGAAACATTAAGACTGTTCATTTGATTAGAGCAGTAAATAGTTTCCACACTGAGGGAGCATTTAGGATGAAGAGTGGAAAGGCAGACCCAGATGACATATCTGTGACATGAAAAAAAAGGACAGGGAATAACTATGGGAAACTATGGGTTGTTGAAGCGAAGTTGAGAAGAGAGGTGACAATCACTACAGTTGTATGGTTTGCAGACGATGGCACTTACAAAAAGACAGGAGGTGGAGCTGAAAATGTAAGATTTTCATTGGGAGTGAGCAGAATGGACAGCATTAGAAATGAGTACATCAGAGGGACGGCTCAGGTTGAGCGGTTTGAAAACAAAGTCAGAGACACAAGGCTGAGATGGTTTGGACATGTGCAGAGGGATAGTTGATATACTAAAGAAAGGATGTTGAAGATGGAGCTGTTAGGCAGGAGGAAAAGAAAAGGACCACAGAGAAGATTCATGGATGTAGTGAAGAAGGAAATACAGAAGGTTGGTGTGACAGAAGAGGATGATAGGGATGGAGATGGATGGAGTCAGATGATCCTGTATTCACCAGATGTTTGAAGGTTGTTTGTGTTGGGTGGTGCCCATTTGTATTTCAAACCCCTTGCCTTCACCTCCCTGTATCTCATATCTTAGAGATGATTGTCTCACCAGTGAATATCTGAGGCCAGGTAGTAAGAAGATTCACTGCGATTCTGTTGGAAACAATTTAGAACAATTTAGGACACACACACACACACACAAAAAACTAAACAGAAAATCATAAACATTTCTAGGTGACATTTATGATAATTATGTGGATGCATGTTGTTTTGTTCTGCAACAGTCTTTAAAAACAGCTCAAATATTATTTCAGAATTTATTTAGTGCACAGAGCTCAACTTTTTGACCCAAGTACTTAACATTTTATTTTGAAAATACTTGATTCCCTTCAGATGGATTGTATATAGATTTAGTTGTAGTTTTGTATTGTTCTTCATTTGTTACCTCAGTGTTTCATGCTCATGTGTCAGTTTCCCTTTGTTAACTCTATTGTTGTGGCTATTTAACTGTTTAGTTTTTAATTCTCATTTCCTGTTTTATTTTGGTAGTCAGTTGTTTCTTTTGTCTGTATTGAGTTTTACTTATCTTGTATCATAAGTGTATGACTGCTTTGTGTGTTTGTTTCTAAATGTAAATTTTTCACTGAAAAAAAAGGTCACAAACACTGCAAATGTTTAAAAATGATTCTTCATTATGGAGGAAAGATGAGGTCACATCATTGACTTTTTTTTTCAAAATTAATTTTCTACAAACTTTTTGAGACTCTGAGCTGTTTTAATCCAGATTAAATGTTAAAATCTGCCACTTTCCTGAATGATGACTGGATCACTTTATGTTATGAATGAATTTGTCCCTTTTGTACATCATCTGCAGTTACAGATGCCCCCACTAGAGGTCATGAATACTCTGTCTGATTCACCTGCTGCTGTGGTATAGAAAGTCAGCTGAGTACTACACTTCACAGTTCAGGTCCAGTAAGTTGTGAGGTGGGCTGTCCATGGATCAGACTTGTTGTCCAGCACATCCCATGGATGTTTGATTGGAATGACATCTGGGGAATTTGGAGGCCAAGTCAACACCTCAAACTCATTGTTGTTCTCCTCAAACCATTCCTAGATCATTTTTGCTTTGTGGCAGGACAGATTGTGCTGCTGAAAGAGGCCACGGCCATCAGGGTTTGATTAAGTAGGTAGTAAAAGTAACATTCACGTCCATGGATGGCAGAATCGAAGGTCTCCCAGGAGAAAATTGCCCAAAGCATCACATTGCCTCTGCCGGCTTGCTTTCTGTCCATAGTGGATCTTGGTGCCTGGTGTTTCCCAGGTAATCAACACACAAGCACCTGGCAATCCACATAATGTAAAAGAAAATGTGATTTATCAAACAAGCCCACTTTCATTCATTACTCTGTGCTCCAGTTCTGATGCTCACAGGAGCGTTGGTGGTGGTTTCTGTAGTGAACAGAGGTCAGCATGGGAACCCTGACCAGTCTGCAGCTATGTAGTCCCATACTCAACAAACTGTGATGCTCTGTGTATTCTGACCCATTTCTATCAGAACCAGCATGAACTTTTTCAATAACTTGAGCTATAGAAACGTGTCTGTTGGATTAGACCACCCAGGCCAGCCTTCACTCCAATTGTGCATCAGTGAGCCTTGGCGGTCCATGACCCTGTCACTGCTTTACCACTGTTCCTTCTGCAGACCAATTTTGATAGACACTGACCACTGCAGACTGAGAACACCCCACAAGAGCTGTAATTTTAGAGATGCTATGACCCAGTCATCTAGCCATCACAGTTTTGGACTTCACAAACTTAACTTTGAGAATAAAATGTTCACTATTCCCCAATATATCCCACTCACTAACAGGTGCCATGATAAAGAAATATTCAGTGTTATTGAATTTACCTGAGAATGTTTATAATATTATGCCTGATTGATGTATAATCCTGCATATATGCCAACAACATAATTCAGTGAGATAACCTCTTAAGCCCCAAGCCTAACTGATCTCCTGCCTTTTGCCCCCATATCAGGGGGCGTTGGGGGTTAAGAGGATAATCTGCACTACACACACTGTTGATATTTTCAGATCAGATGAACATGCATCGAAAGAAAATCTACACGTATGAAGCCACAGCTCTTCAGTAAATATACAGTTTGTATCATGGGTGTGTGTTTGAGTGCTCACACACTTAACATGTGTGTTATATTAACATTATAACCAATAATCGCAATGAAATGTTTGGTTTATGATACAAAATACAACACAGAGGACGTCATTTAGAGCAACACAGGAGATGCTAAATATAAATAAATGGAAGAAAAAACAGTTTCTCACCTTCAGTGTTTCCATGGATGACTGTACTGAGCCCTAAAATAGTGAATGAAACATCATCAGACATTATACAACTGACAAAATCACAATAAATATATAAACTTTGGCTTTTTAAAGGTAAATCTTCAGATGGCACAGTTATTGCTTATAGCTGTCAAACAGACGGGAGACATGAAAAAGAACTTTAAAAAACATAAAAACCTAAACATATTAATAAATTGTGAACGGTGAATGTAATGTATGCAAACAGCAGCAGTGTATCTAAGTTTAAAAAAATCACTGTTATGCTTTGTTGAATAGTTGTGTGCGATACTGCATATTTTGGTATTGATCCAAACCAAGTAAATACGGGCCAGTATCACTGATACCCATCTCAATCACTCTCAATTTTCATGACCTTAAGTGCTTTTTGTGATGTTTCCTTTTTTATTATTAAATAGTTAAAACCCAAGACATAATTAGGACAACGTTTATAACTAAATAGAAAATGCTTTATTATTGTGGCGGGGCGTGGTCTGGGAGATGGACTCACCTGCCCGACATCTACAATCACGCCTCACTGGCTTAAAACCTGTGCTCTGCTTGTGTTGTTGTTGTTGTTGGTGATGTGTACCGCTGGCAGCGGGAGAGCTGCAGTCATTGAATTTACAGCAGCCGTGTGATTATTGTAAGAATAAATGATGCTGCAAAAGATTAAAATGTCATCGGGTCAGCCATGGTGGTTTACAGTGGGTCTGAAACCCAGGAAGGACTGCGCGGTTGACCGAGGACTGGGCCAGCAGAGGGAGGAGCTGGCGCAAATGGTGGCCAAGCTGGTGGCCATGCTGCAGGATCAGACTGAGTGCCACCTGCAGAGGATGAAGAATCTGGCGGCTCTGATCCGGTCCTGCTCGACATCACTGCCCCTGCCCACAACCCTCGACTGCGTGGCGCCCGTGCCGCCCGCCAGGGTGGAACTAGTCAGTATGTCTGTGAAGGTTCTCAGTCATCCAGGTCATCGTAGTCAAAGGAGCTTGCAAAGAAAAGCGTCTGGACTTCTTTAAGTTGCTTGAAGACGTTTCACCTCTCATCCGAGAAGCTTCTTCAGTTCTAAGGTCAAATGGTGGGGAGTCCCAGATTTAAACCTAGTGGGAGTATCCCCCCGCAGAGGGACAAAAGGACCCCCTGATGATCCTCTAATCGCCTGAGCCAAGGTGTGAAACTGGGTGTGGGTCCCAATCAGCCAGGGTTTCAGGTGAGCTCATTGTGAAACCTGGCCCCACCTTATCATGCGAATTCCTGAGGTCAGATGGCCCAGGATGTGAGTGGGCGTTAAGGCGTCTGGGGAGGGAACTCAAAACTGGATTATAGATGGCAGACAGTTGGTGTCGTAAACCACCGCCTCTGTTCAAAGATGGTCGCTCACAGTGGACATAAATGGCTTCTTTCACTCCTCTTTCAAACCATCTGTCCTCTCTGTCCAAAATGTGAACACTGGCATCCTCGAAAGAGTGTCCTTTATCCTTTAGATGCAGATGGACAGCTGAGTCTTGTCCTGTGGAGGTGGCTCTTCTATGTTGTGCCATGCGCTTGTGAAGTGGCTGTTTGGACTCTCCAATGTAGAGGTCTGGGCATTCCTCGCTGCACTGTACAGCATACACCACATTGTTAAGTTTGTGTTTTGGAGTTTTGTCTTTCGGGTGAACCAGTTTTTGTCTGAGCGTGTTGCTGGGTCTGAAGTACACCGGGATGTCGTGCTTGGAGAAAACTCTCCTGAGTTTCTCTGATACACCAGCTACATAGGGGATGACAATGTTGTTGCGTCTGTCCTTCTTATCCTCCCTTCTTATTTCACTCCTCGGGTGAAAGTGGCTGGGGCCCAGCAGGTGCCTGCACCCGTCCCAGTGTTCTGACAAGAAGGTCCTACTTCGTGAAAACATCCTACGGTAGAGTAAAATCGATATTTGGATCTATCCACCCACCACTAGTGTTGAAGCTGTCAGGTAAACAGGTTAAGTGAGAAACATTTTCCTTCATCACTGCCATTCAAACAGTAAAGGTGTGTATTGTACTCACAGAATAACCCCAGCAAACAGAGCAAAGAGTGCCCCATCCTCACGTCCAGCCCTGCACGCTGATCTGCATCTAATCTCAAAGTGTTCGACTTTGCAATAAATGCAGAACAAAGAGAAGCTGCACTTAATGTAGATAAGACCAGAGTTTATATTCAGCTCCTCCTTCTATCACCTCTCTGTGCTTGCTTCCTTTTACACCAACCTCAAACAGCTTTGACCACAGCAGTCATGGGACATGTTCTTTCTCTCTAATATACAAATATACTTTGCAGGTCATAGTTTTGTCTTTGTTGTCGTGTCCTGTGGATCCTGCTGGAGTTTTCTTCTTCTGCAGACTGAGAGTCATCTTTTGAGGCAGTGTTTTGAAATATTCATTAATATTCATGGTGATACAGATGTCATCTCACCCTCTGTCACACTCCTACTTCTACACTTCAATATACTTTTAGTTGGTCACAGGTAAGGGGCAGAGATAGCTCAGTAGGAAGTGTGTTTGCCCCATGGTCAGAAAGGTGGGGGTTCAAATCCACCAAATGGATCCTCTGAGGTACCACTGAGCAAGGTATCATCTCTACAGAGGACTAATTTCCTATTGGATTAATAAAGAACACATTATTATGGAAATTCTTTTCTTCACTGAGTCAATATGCAGACAGACAGACTCATGGAGTGCAGACGTAACTTGAAACTAAACTAAAACTACTGTGAGTTCTGCAGTCACATGTTCGGGACACTGGGGCTGCACTAGTAGTCTAGCACTATGGGCATATTCCCCAGTGGTTTGATGCAATTTTGGACCAATGGGCAGGTATACTGGGCTGCTGTGCACCAGCTGTACAAGCACTGACAGCAGCTCATTTGTTCATTTTCACTACTGACACTAGATTGTTCTATCAAATCTCTTAATGCGACTGCCCCAACCATTGCCTTCGTTGTGCGCTCATGTAGCTTACAGAAAAAAATAGTGTGGAAGAAGTGTCAAAAAAGTGGAGCTGGAAAGATGAGCAAAACAATAAAAAGAAAACTAAAAATAGCAAAATGTGTCAAATTAACAGACATAGTTGTGAACACTAGTACCAGCAACAACTAGTATCCAGGCCTCACAGTATCAAGTGGCTGCTTCTGGTAGCATCAGCTGTGGAAGAGATGAGGAAGATGAAATTCACGTTGTAAGAAAAAAGACTGAAGGACATAATTAAGAAGGGAGTCTCAGGGTGCCAAATTTGGGGTGAAACCCTCCATGCATGGTGCACAAGCTTCATTGTGTTGATGTCAGTGGCTTCTATCTCTCTGCAGGTATTTGGTGGTTGCAGCTTTCCTATTAGCCTCTTTGTGGTTCACATGTGGTTCCTGTGGGACTTGCAGGTACTTGTAGCTCTCCTTGAGGTCTTCAGTGTTGCCTTCTGGTATTTCGATCCCCTCAGTTCTGACTACTTTCTTTCTCTTCATTACCATCTAACTACACCTCTCCATTCCAAATACATTCCATAGATCCTGGTGGTGTGGATCCATGAATTGATGTTTTGTTAACTCCTGGCATACAGCTTAATGTCATCCGTGTGGAGGAGGTGGCTGGCGATTCCACCATTCCATAGTCGGTGTCCATAGCTAGTCTTGTTGATGATCTCGCCGAGGGTGTTCAGGCATATGCAGAAAATGTGCTGGATAGATCCCGCACTTGATTGTGATTTGTGCAATTGACTTGAAGTTGGTTCTATGTTTGTTCGCCACATCCCCATTGAAATCCTGATGAAGGCTCTAAGAGTCCTGTATGTATAGTTCTAAGCATTCCAGGATGTGTGGGAGATTGAGTCATACGCTTTCTTGTAGTTCATTCAAGCATGCACAGGTTGGCGAGCCTGGTCTTGCAGTCTCGGGCGACTGCTTTGTCTACCAGGAGGTGGTATTTGGTAGTGGGAGTGATCGTGGCTCAAGAGTTGGCAGTTCGTCTTGTAATCGGAAGGTTGCCGGTTCGAGCCCCAGCTCGGACAGTCTCGGTCGTTGTGTCCTTGGGCAAGACACTTCACCCACCGCCTACTGGTGATGGCCAGAGGGGCCGATAGCGTGATATGGCAGCCTCGCTTCTGTCAGTCTGCCCCAGGGCAGCTGTGGCTACAACTGTAGCTGCCTCCACCAGTGTGTGAATGAATAGTGGAATTGTAAAGTGCTTTGAGGTTCTCGAAAAGCGCTATATAAATGCAATCCATTATTATTATTATTATTTTGCTCCTCTTGTATTCCTTTCTATTCCAAAGCCTCAGGTATGGGCAGATTGCTGTACTTCTAATGCATTCCTTTATTCATCATACTTTTGTGCAGCTCCGATAGTTCGTTAACCGCTGTCTGCACTGCCTTGGCCTCTATTTAAAGTGAAGAGATGATACAGATAAGCCTGCAGAATTATACTACACAGAAATACTGACACAGTATTTAAAGAAAACCTGTCTTAAAGTGCAAACAATGAAGGCAGTTGCTTTTCAGAGTGAAAAACAAGTTTTTCACAGCTTCACAGTTTTTTTTAGTCCAGCATGTGTCATCACCACAGTGACTCTTATTTTATCTGTTTTGACACAGTGTCATGCATACTTAATTGTCACAATGATAATTATTGCTAAAATTCCAGTGAGGGCTGGTGATATGAACATGTATCATCCCCACAGAGAACAAAGTCAATTTCCAACTGTGATATTTATCATAACTTCTTGTTAACTCTCTGCTAAAGACATCAGTTAAACGGACGACTTCATGCTAAAACCACAGGCTGCGTTTCCTGTTTTTGTGGTGGACCAGACAGAAACCACTAGGCCTTAGTGGTGTGACTAAAACAGTTTTTTACACACATGCAGTGAAAAATTCAGCAACCATTCAATCGTTGAGTTTATTTCAAACACTTTAATGAACTGAATAACTGCTGAAACAAATAAAAACTTCTGTTGCTCCATGTTTATATGCTGTTTTTGACTCACTGAGAGTCACAGCTGTTGTCACTGATGTCTGTTGTGTTGCTTCTACTCCCTGCCCCAAGCTTTCCATGTATGCGTGTGGTCAAGTGTTTTAGACAACACGCCACTGAATATTAACAGTGTGAGGCCGTCTGCTTTTGAGCTTCTTTCTTCTACTTTTAACTGAACTGTCTAGTTGTTAGAATGAGAGCTGAAATAATTTTTTACACATTCTGAGCCTGAGTAAAATGCTCCTAGAAAGGTTGTGTTATCTTATTTTCTTTCACATATGTAATAGTACAATGATGTAAACAGATCTGAGTACTAAACAACAGTTTTTATACTTGTTGCACTGACGTCAGCTCCTGCAGGAGTTTTCTTTATATGGTTAAAAACAGATGTGTGTCGCAACACTCTCACAGTATAAATGCAGTACTGCTTAACAACACTGGGCGATGCACGTCTCACTTTTGCTGGTTTTTCAAGACTTGTTGTGACACTAAACAGGAAATGATCAACTGGATGTTTAAATTGAAGCAAATAAGAAATAAACATAATAATTATTAATATATTTTTCAATAATTTCATTGATACAAAGTGAAAAAGTGAAAATGCAAACAGCAAACAAACAAAAATATAACAAACTCCAAAACAACAGACCTTAATGTTTGTGTTGACAATGTTTAAATCTTTATACATGATACATGTTTTTTCTCTTGCATTAAGTGAAAAAATGCAACATGATACTGTGTCAGTCCAGCCACTGATCCACATCAAAAACCATCTAAAAGTAATCTCATCCATTTAAGCCTGGATAAACATTATAAAAACTTGAGGTTCATGTTGTGACGTTGCCTCCCACAGCTGGCTTTGCATGAACAGATCAGTAGCTGTCTGTGCTGATATTTGACATAAAGGTGAAACAAAGCAGAAATACTTTTACATCAATAATGACTATATTAATACGACACTGTGATCACAGAAATCAGTGTAACTGTTGTTTAGTAAATGCGGCTCACCTGATGGAGAACATGGTCCTTTGAACAATGACTCTTTGCCACAATGACAAAAACAGTAACTCTGACTATCGCAGAGAATGGTTGTGATGAGTGTTTTTGCTTAGGATTAGATTGAATGAATCCTGGAAACACATGAGTCCACTGGTTTGTGTTCCTGGAGAGGTGGAGGCCATCAGAGGGTGAGCAGGGAGGTGAGGAAATGAGGAGAGTGTTCCAGAGAAGGAAACAGGTAGGTCATGGAGGTAAGTGATCCACTGCTTCAGCCAGTAGGAACACACTGGAAACAAGGAGAAAAGGATGTTAGCACAATATCTGGTAAGTTTCACAGCGGTGTTATAAGAGAGCCTGTTTACCTCACTTTGGAGGCAGACTGAGTGCTGGAGCTGGTGCTTTCATACTGTGGCTGATGAGGTTGATGAGACACACCCAAAGGGGTGGAGAATACTTACTCTACCCATCCTGGACTCAGATTGTGTTAATACTAAAGCAAACCAGTGCTGAAGGAGACAGTAAAACCTGTTTTTTTATGCACAAAAAGGAAGTGAGAAATCACACGATTCCTGCCACTGCAGACGTACGGCTGTGATCCTGATCTGACTGAATGATTCAATCCAGTGGTTCCCAAACTTTTTTTTGCAAGGCCCCCCTTTGTTTTACAAGAAAAACGTTTGCGCCCCCCCCCACGCACGCACGCACACGCACAAACACATCCTCCAACCACACACACCCATATTTTGCTCCATTGCGGTTTATTTCACACCTCAAACATTTAGTAAACAATTAAGCAAATATTCAAACGGCGTTTAGAATCACCGAAAACGAGACTTTTTTAAAACTCCTTTTTTGCGTTTACGTGTGGACGAGGAATACAGAGTTCGTCACGCAGCGTCAAAGGTATGTGCCTTTTTTTTTGTTATTGTTTACATGAGACGAATTGCAGAATGGCAGATAGAGACAAAATACTGTTAATCTGACTATCTTCAGGTTTTACACACTTACATATACACACGCAGTTACTGTCCCTCTATTTAGAAAGGCGTCACGGTGTGATTATTTTTTATGTTGTTTTTTTCCTGTGTAATAATATTCAACATTGCTATCAATACATTTTTCAAAAAAATGCCTCTCTGTGCATAATGGGTTTAAAAACATAAACAACTGCAGGATACTGTTTGTCCATGATTTAGACAGGGGGAACAAATCGTGGCAGGATCAGCCTGATATTATTTGTATCCCACTGTAACTTTACTGTATAAAGAGCTAACATCTCCAAAATGTCAGGAGTAGTTAGTCATTACAACAAGTGTTTGTGAACTAAAAATCAAGAATGTGGGATCCTGTTTGTCCGTGATTTAAACAGCCCAGTGCTGCTCCCGACGAAGGGAAAAGCAATTCTGCAGGGGAGACCTACCTTGGCACTTGTACAGGTGAAACCAAAGGGAAGATATGCTTCACCATATTTTCTAGACTTTGGCTTAGAATGAAGTTGGTTTGGAAACATATTCAGCGATGCTTCATCTGCTTTGTGTTTCTGTGGGTATGTGCTAGCAGTGTCCAAGCGTTTTTCGTTTTTTTTCCCCTTTTCATACCGTGCCCCCCCTGCAATGGCTCTGTGCCCCCCCCCCTAGGGGGCGGGCCCCACACTTTGGGAAGGTCTGATTTAATCAAAGACAGACTCCTGTCTCCTGGATGAAGCTGGTTACTGTGATACTGCAGAGTCAAGCAGACAGGCCGGAGTCAAACACTGACAGGATCATGACAGGTTTGGACCATTTCCCATTGTCACTGCTGTCAGGCCCCTCACAACACCACGGGCCCACTCTTCAGGAGTTTGTAGAGTGGTGTGACAGCTCCAAACTTGAATTGAACGTGAGCAAAACCAAAGAGATGGTGGTGACCTTCTCCAGTAGGCAGAGGGATCTGGCTGCTTCAGTAACCACCACCATCCACGGGAAGCCAGTGGAGGTAGTTGAGGAGTACAAATTAGAGATGGACCGATCCGATATTACGTATTGGTATCGGTCCGATACTGACGTAAATTACTGGATCGGATATCGGAGAAAAATAAAAAATGCAATCCGATCCATTAAATATCAAAAAAGCACCTCACAAAACTTGCGACACCGCGGAACTCAGCTCAGGTTCGTGTCCTCCCCGCTCTGTCACGAGTAATTGTCCTCAGCTGCGTTCCCCGTGTGTTCCCACTTCCCTCATTACCTTCTGTGTATTTATGTCAAAGTATCCCTTTGTTCTGTGTTGCGTCGTCCCTCTAGGTTGTGTGCATTTACCGTGTCTTCCCAGCGCCTCAGCTTTAGTTGCTCCCAGTATAGTTTTTGTATGACTTCTTATGTTCCTGTTAATAAAGACCTGCCTTTGAGTTCATCCCCGTGTGTCTAGAGCCGTGCATTTGGGTCCTCTCTTGCCTTCACACAGCCGCCGCATGACAGTGTGTAAGTTCATCTCTGAATGTTTGTAAAGCATTCCCACGTTAAGCTTAACAACCGATATATGGAGCGACCGCCTCTCTCTCTCCCTCTCCTGCTGCTACTTCAATCATGAAACTGATTAATGATCAGCTGATCGGCTTTTCTGTCGCGAGTCCGTCTCTCTTCTTTGTTTTTGGCCCACTTTGCACCAGAAAGAGGAAACCAGCAGCTGAACAACAGCAGCACGTTTAAGCTTGATAATCTTTTGTTAGAATTTATTTAATATTACTTTCTACACCAGGATCTTTTTCTACGTAGCTGACGGCTGGTAACTGTGCAGGGGCGGATCTAGCAAAGTTTAGCCAGGGGGGCCGATAGGGCATTAACAGGGAAAAGACATACTTTTCTTTCTTGTTCTCATTTAAAATGTCTAGCTTTTAATAAATAATTATCCGAATCTTTCACCCAAAGTTTTTATCTTGTGTAAAATATATAGAAGTCCATTACTGTATATAGTAACTGTTAAGTCTAATATACCCTAGTAAGCTATACTACCTTTTCCTTTGGGAAGATACCATCTGTGCAGTCTGCAATTCTGTAGAAGAAAGATGTTGAATCTATTTAATTACTCTTGAAAAATAATTTATTTCTGTGCATTTTTTTTCACACTGCATCAAATTAAAGTTGATTACGTCGATTAAGCATCATGAGGTGGAGAGTGGGGGGTTCCCTATTTTATTTTTGCTGGAGTTTGCAACCCTATTAGTTAGGTTGCTTAATATTCCTGCTAAGTACTCTTTAAAATACCAGAATACGGAGGATGGAGTAGGTTTAAGTTTATTAGATTGATCAGTATTGCTGAACTATGAAATATTTTGTTGTATTTTTTACATACAGGTATAACAGAATAGCTTTAGTGTTGTTGTTTATTTAAACTTGAGTATGAACTTATACAAAATGCAGCAAGATATTAAAAAAACAGTTTTATTGATTAAAAAACACACTATATCGGATTCATATCGGTATCGGCAGATATCAAAATTTATGATATCGGTATCGGACATAAAAAAGTGGTATCGTGCCATCTCTAGTACAAATACCTGGGAACTATCTTTGACAACCACCTGAAATTCTCTGCCAACACAGAGGAGATTCTCAGGAGGTGGCACCAACGGCTATACCTCCTTAGGAAACTCAACTCCTTTGGAGTCAGCACACCCATCATGATGACTTTTTACTATGCCTTCCTGGAAAGCATCATGACCTTCTCCATCACCTGCTGGTTCCACTCCCTCAGCCTTCAGAACAGGAACAGACTGCAGCACACTGCATCAGTGTGCTCTAAAATCATTGGCCTGCCTGTCAGAACTCTGGCACAGGTTTTCAGCCAACAGGCCCTTAGACAGGCAGCCAAAATCATCCATGACCCCTCTCACATTCTTCACCCCGCATTTCAATGGCTCCCCTCTGGGCGACGCCTCCGCTGCATTTCCTGCAGGACTGAGAGGAGGAGAGCCACCTTTGTCCCCAAAGCCACTCTGCTTTTTAACTCCAGCCAATAAGAGCATTTCCCACACCCACAAACATAAACTACACTCTTCCTACACTACTGACACTTTATTCACTTTTAGTCACTTGCAGTTATTTATTCACCTTCAGTCACTTTAATTTTAAAACTGTAATTTTAAAACTGTATATACTGTATATTCTGTGTATTTATTATTTCACTCCTATTGCCTGTTCTTATTGTCCTTATCTTCAATGTATGCTGCTCGGTTGTTTGTTAATTGCCCCTTGGGGATAAATAAAGTCTTCTGATTCTGATTTCTGAAAGATAAAGGATTTTCTTTTTGTGGTGAGTATAGCGTCAGTTAGCCCACAGAATGAAGTGCCCACTTGATGAGCACTGTTAAAATTTCACAGGTTTATCTACAGATTAGTTAAACAAAGGAAAATCTTATTCTGCTTTACGTTTTGTTTTATCTGGTGTTTTCCAGGTAATACAACTTGTTTTGAGTAAAGTTATGCTGCATAGTCCTGCATTTGGCTCCTCTCTCTGGCTGCCGCACCAGCACGTGACACACATGGCTTCATTTGGCTGTGCAACAACCACTGTTGCCAGTAGGTGTCACTCATGAGTAGCGATGGTCCGTTTGAACCTGAAGCTCTGGACATGTATGAAACAACGACAGCTTCAGAAACACTGTGTCGAGGTCTGGCCAGAGTCACATGATCAGTGACGTCTGAAGCTTCACTCAGGACATCACTGCTTCGGTACCTGATTCAATGTTTTATAAGGAAGTGAATCATTTGTGGGATTTGTACTGTGTTTTGGTGTGAGAAATAGTGAACCAGTATGTGATATAATGAGAGAGCCATCCAGGAATAGAGGAGGTTCTGCATCTTCCTAAATAAAAAACAATTGTTACGGTTTTGATGTAGAGGACTCAATCGCAGGACTCCAGGATTAGATACACAGGAGAGTTTTATTTACAAGTCCACCATATACAAAAAGGTGCAGGGGAAGTGCTATGTACAACAGGGTGAGGGACGGGGCTCCAGGGAAATCCAGGGGGAAGGCACGCGCTCTCCAAACAATCCACACACACGATAGCAGGCTCTCACTCCAACACTCGCCACCCGGGAATCACATGGGGAAGAATCCAGGAAGTCTGTAGACAGGGAGACGTGGGTAAATACAAGGCACAAAGAAACACTCGACATAAATTGTTGTGGCTTGACTTTCACTATCTCGTGACAGACAACGATCCAGCAAAGAACAGCAGTCACCTCCTGGCTTAAATGCTGATCACCTTGATGAGGCTCAGGTGTTTCCTTTCTCCGAGGGCGTGAACCCACAATGAGTTCCACCCTGGTGACAGAAAGGAGGAGACAGAGAGTGGAAGTGAGAGAGAAAGATATAAACCTCAGATCAGCGTCCAGCTGATCCTCCTGGCTGTGACAATAATAACTTTATGTGTTACGTTTTCATTTTAGCTATTCATCAGTAATTCAACCCCAGGGTGAAAACAGGAATATTGTTGTATATTGTTGTGTATTATGTGTTTTTATCTGTTGTGTTTACAAATGTCAAGAAGTAACAAGCAAAGGCAGAACACAATGCAGGTCACGTGTTTAAACAAGTAAGAATTATCCATCAATATTGTTTATCAATCAAATAGACAAAACATTATTTTTTCACCCCCCAAAATACATGTTCAAAGCAGCACAACGGTAGTTGACATTACACAGAACTGTCATATGATATTAAACAGAAGCTGTTGGCTCAGTAGAGTGAATCATAATGAAGCAGTTCATTTTAATTTGTAAATTAGAGTCGCTCTTCATTTTTTTGGCCACCAGATGTCACGAAAGACGACTGTGTTGAAAGCTTCGAGTAATGAAGCGTTTTTCAATACAAGCTTCAGCACTTCAGCTTTATTTGACCATCAGTACCCATGAATGTAATGAATGAAGACATTTTTGATATGGTGGTTCAAAAAGGTTCATGGCTTCAAAAAACCTCGTTTTATCTTTGACCTTCGTGAATCGTTGGCTCAGGGATATGATGGTGAAGAAGGCTGTCCTTGGGGCGGTGACACAAACACACACTGAGGAAGTTGACAAACTCCATCTATGATTGTTTCACTACCTCCTACTGACCATTCTTTGTGTTACACCAGTATAACAAGTGTATAATGAAAGAATAAAAGAAAGATTCTGGACAGTTTTAACTGACCAAAAATATTTTACTGTTAAAACTGACACAAAGTGTGTGTCTTCATAAATAGATAAAAAACATAAAACAAAAACATCACCACATTAATGCAACATTGCACACAAGCTTGTTTCTACATTTGCATTCAGTTGTGAGCCCTCAGTTTCCTACAGACATTAAAAACATGTTTTACCTCCTCTAATAAAAACACCTTTATTTTATACTCGTGGCCACCTTTTAATGTCACAGAGGGGTTGATAATTTCTCTTGATGAATCAAACTGCAGTGAAGAGGTACAAACTCTGCACAGTGATGTTAGTGCCCACACAGTACAATCATAACCATTCTGTCAGGATTCAGTGATACTCCGCCAAAATAATACTTCCTCCTCCTTCACTTAATAGACTCATCACACTTTGATTTGTATCTGAACTTGTTCTTTAGGCACATTTACAGCTACATTTATAACACACAGTGATTTATTTAGATTCTGCAACACACCATGATGTAAATAATAAACTGTGAAGTCAAAGTCTTTGACCTTTATCATCACATCTCTGGGAAAAATTTAATGCCCAGCCAGATTAATTCATTAAATAAATAATAAATGACTAAACTGGCCCTCTGCTGTCTGCCAGCTCTCAACACAATTCAGTGATTATATGAGTCTTTTTGAAAAAGAAACTGATCAGATTTGTGAAGCTAAACTTTAAAATTTGTGTGTAAGCCTAATAATGACTATTTATTTAGGTTTGAATCTACAATGGACTCACACATTTGTGAACCCTCAAATGTTGCAAACAAATTACTGTATACGTTTCTGAAAGGTTGTGGATCATAATCACAGGCATTTGAGGCCCTGGCATGTGGTGTAGGTGATGCAGGGAGTGCAAACAGAAGGGAGACATCCGGCAGGTCTGCCAACCAGGCTAAGGAGACACTCGTACCTGCCACCCAGCATCCTTCTGACTAACGTAAGATCAATCCCCAGCAACATTTATGAACTGAATTCAGTTAATGTGACCCACCCCCGTGTACACCTATGTTGAATGGTAATCATTGGTCATGATTGCACAAGTGTCTTTTATTACCTGGTGTCGCAGATTTACTGGTGATTTTTAAACAGATGTGTCATTAATTTCGTCATGCTACAGCGTGACAGTTCGACCAGATTAACTCACGCAACTGGATTCATTCTTAGAGGTTTGGATCTACGACTGAATCAATACATCAGACATGACCTCTGCAACTGTCAGTATTTTATTAACTGCACTATGTACTGTAAGGGTGCGATTGTTTTTTATTAAGTCTAAACGAATTTAAACAGTTTAAAATTTTTTTTTTTTTTTTTACCAGATAATCTTGGTATAGCTTAAAGTTAAACATTAAATTAGTGCTGTCAGCGTTAATTTCGTTAAAATGATGTTAACACCATAACCACATTAATGCAGCAAATCTCCGTTAACGAGTTACAGCGGATCACCCCGTGCGTGGGGCTGCAAGGCATCAATGCGTTAGCATGGTTAACTCGTAACGTGTTGACACCGTCCAGCCCCACAGCACTACATTACATACAACTGAATTTGAAGTTTGGGCTGGCACTGTGTTTATTGGACCTACTTGGACTTCTTTCTGAGCTTACAGCTGATAGCCAGCAGAGGGCGCAGTTTAGTCATTTATTCAGCTTCCACTCTGCTCAGCAGCTTGTTACTGTGCGCACTGAACGGACTTTGATAAACTCTCAAAGTGCTTTTATCAAAGCCTTCAAACATTAGCTGACGTGTTAGTTTGATTGTTGCTTTTACTTGTTTTTGACCACTACTTGCTCGTGTCGTAGTCCTGCGTCTTTCACTCAGGGTTTTGAGCTTTTAAATTCTTGTTTATTATAAGTTCTTTGTTTGGTTCTTAGTTTGTTTAAATTTGGTTAATCAGTCAGTGCACTGAGCTCTTTGTTCATGTTAGGCTTCTGGATGGGTTACATTTTGTCTCCTTTGAGTTATTAGTTCCCTCCCTCCATCTTCCTGTGTCACTTTCTCCCATGTTCAGTGTTCAAGTTCCTGTTTTATTTTGTAGTTATGGCTTGACTCTAATTTGACTTCCTGTCTGTCTTTTGTTTAACTTTGTCCTTTTGTTTTTACTCCTGATGTTCTCTATTAAATCAAGACTATTTTCCCACTCTGTTACATATTGCATATGTTGTTGTTTGAGTTCATGTTTTCCAGATTGTCTTAATGCAGCAACCAGTCAGTCATTTGGAGAGCAGGTGGTTGTGTTTCAGGGGTAGTCAACTGGTCTCCACAGTCAGTCTAGAGTCTTGTAATGAAAGCATATACTCTTTTTACATTTTTTTATGTCTTGCATGGTCTTCTTGGTTCCAGTCTTCATCTTGCAGGCAGCTCCTTAAATAGCTTGTTTACATGAGATATTGGGTTGTTCTGTCTCCTCTTGGGGTCTCTTAAAGAGTGACCCTGTACATAAAGAATGTGCAACGTAGTGGAGAAGTTCAGTAGAGAGTGTACAGTCAATGAGGGATTATCGCTCTGGTTTTAAGACTTAAAGAAGTTTCTACCTGCCCTGACTAATAGTGAAATAATTTCCGGTACATGTGGAATATGTATTGTAGTAGATGCATACTGTCTCATTCAGAGAACCATGATTACAATGTAACCGTACATTCTGCCTTTTTGTGCCTTCCTCATGTTTTGTTTCCTGCTATTTGGGTTTGTGTATTTTGGGCTGACATGATTTGAATAAATTATTAATTGTGTTTGTCTCTGAGTCCAGGATTGACAGATGACCTGCGATTTCTCTTTGGCATGATCACTTTTTGTCTGCCTGCCTTACAAGCTGTTTGTCAAATGCAAATGAACTTCCTCTGATAAAGCTGGAACAATATCAGTGTTATTAAATAATCAACACCCATGTTTGTGTATTTGCACAAATCTCTTAAAAGCGTATCCAAATGGACAGTGCTGTATATTTCTGATGGATGTACAAGTTTTAAAACACTGAAACAAAATTCCAACTAATTGAGAGTTGCAAAGAAATACAAGATCACACAGCAAACCTCACAATAATGAATAACATATTTGTTCTTTTGAACAACCTGCAATAACCACATGTGTGTAAAACACTGTTGCTGGTTACTGTCAGTCTCTCACAGACAGTTTTTTTAATCTAATGATAGACTGGGCCACTAAGAAAAGAGGAAACGCAGCCTGTGGTTTCAGCCTGAAGTTGCAAATGTCTGGTTTTATGTTATCAGCTCACAGCAGAGAGTTAAAAAGGAATCCAGAAAAATGCAAAGTGTAAATGTTCACTTTAATTTCTGTCTGCATTTTTATACAATGTGTCATTGTGGTGATGACACACTAAAGAATAAAGATGTATGTGGGCACCAAGAGAAGCTGTAAACTATTTGTTTCTCACCCTGAAAAGCTGCTTCCTCTGAGAGTCTGTGCATGTACATGCTGTAAAAGTTAATATATGTGTGAATTTAAAAAAAAAATACTCTGCCTCACGCTCTACCCACTAAATCTTATACCGATATGTTTTTCTTCTAACTGCAACTTTAAAACAGGCTAATTTTAAAGTATGTGTTAAGCAGAGTATATCAAATAACAGACTATTAGGAAGACTGACACTGTCTGCCAAAACTGTGAATTTTAGTCATTGGTATCTTAGTCTTTGAAGCAGATTTTGGACCTCCCTTAGAAACTGAGCTACACTGTATACTTATATGGGCTTGTCAATGAGGAAGTGTCCCCACCCTAAAACCTTCAGTACTTTATTGTCCTTAAACATGATGCTGCATTCAGTAACACTTGAAACTGCAGTGACTGAGACCATTAATGTAACCAGAATATATTTACTGGTGTCATAAATCAGCTGAACATCAGGGTTGTTTATAGACGTCAATACAATCAGACTTTAACCAGAGGAGTCACCACCTGCTGACCAATAAAACCAATATAGATTTAAATAAAACCATCATTATTAATGCACTTGAACTTTAAAGACTGTTAACACACTGTAAAACTTCTGTGTGTTTGCATCAAGTCTGTATTATTTTTTACATGAAGTTGTATGAAGTTCATATTAACTGTGTGTAATGAGGACCTTGGGTTTAGTTTCACAGGAAGTCTCACTTCTCAGTAAAGACTTATGATTGGTGGAAAATATTGTGTGAATATAACTTTTTTTCATACAGTTACTTTATAACCTTACTTCTCCAATTAAGATACTATTTCTCCACAATGTTACATATTCCATCTGCACAGAGTAACTCACCCCGTGAGGAGATGGTGCAGTCCAGTACCTTTAGCACATTACATGCACACCAGATCAGGGCCCTGCCAGATGAGAGCAGAGGGGCTGTCTGTCTGCAAGATACAAGAGTGGCACCCTGTTGCCGAGATCCACCCAGCACCCACTCTCAAAGGAGAGACAGCCCCCCCCCCCCCCCCCCCCCCCCCAACAAACACAAAAAAAATTAAATAAATAAAACACATTATTAATCCCAGAGAGAAATTGAGAATACTGTGTGGCTTTTTTTGGATCAATTAAAAATCCTGCTGTAATGTCTACATGTGTGCAGAGGACTGTTGGTGGCTACCGTCTGCTCTGCCACAGGCTTATTTTCGTCTGCTGATAGTTCAGGTCACCGAGAAAAGAGGAAATGCAGCCTGTGGTTTCAGTCTGAGGTCTTCTGTTTAGCAGATGACTTGTTTTATGTTATCAGCTCACAGCAGATAGTTAACAAGGAACTAAAATACATGTGACAGTGATAATTATTACTTTTATTGTAGTACAGACATATAAAAATGTGCCTTGCATACAAAAGTCAAACTGTAGTTTCCACTGTGGTATCTAAGTGTACATGCCGCTGTGTGAAAACAGGTAAAAGTGGAGCCATGGTGGTGTTCACATACTAAAGAGAAAAAATGTTTGTGTGCATCAAGAGAAACTGTGAAAGGTGGTTTCTCATGCTGAAAAGCAGCTGCCTTTATGAGTCTCTGTATGTACATGTTGTAGCTGTTCATCCATCCATCCACTCTCTTACAATTATCCTTGTCAGAGCTGTGTGGGTTCTTTCTCTGTACATGTGTGAAATATATAAAATTAGCCATATTTCTATCTTGCTGATGTGATTTTCTTCTTATTGAAACTCCAAACAGGCCAGTTTATCTTCCCATATTAATAACTTATAAGACATAACTCTAAAGTATAATCAGTGGTTTGTAATCTGTCATGAATTGCAGAGTTTAGGACACATATAGACACATGGAGACAGGCAGAGTAAACCAAAGGCAAACTGTTATTACGACTGGAGAAAAGTCCTTAAAGCAAAGTCCAACAGAAAAATCCACAGTATCCAGAACCGGTTGGAAACTCACAGAGGAGGTTAACAGACACTGAGACAAGGACTGACGGGACAACATGACATATACACAAGGATAATCAGGGGAAGCAGGCACAGTTGGATAACAAGATGCAGGCTGAAGATAATCAGAAAACTAGACAGGAGAGGAAGTATTTAAACACAAGACAGTAAAGAAAAGTAACTATCAAAATAAAACAGGAAGTGAGAATGCTTGTAACAAATTACCTAAAAATACAGGCTCTTTGATAGGTTGTCTATTGTGTGTAGATGCAACACTGGTTCATCCCTTTATTCACAGATCAGTGTTAAATGGCTTAAAAAGTTGTAGGCAGTCCTGTGAAAATGGTCAGATACAAGGAACAGACGGAAAATGAGGGAAAATCAGAATCAGAACACTTTATTAATCCTTGAGGAAATTATGTAGTTACAGCTGTTCAACAACAGTAAGAACAGTAACTCACTAAACTAAAGTAAATAATAAAATTTATGACAAAGTTAAAAAAATAAAAGAAATTGGGTTTGTATTCATAATATTGCAGCAAACTTTGGTTGTGATGTTTCCAGAAAATGTTTGACAGAATGAAGCAGGAAGGCTGAAATTTAAGGAAAAAGCACCAAACTGAGAACAAACTGGTTATCACCATCTTACTTTTTGTAGCTGATGAAGTTTTGGATCTGAATGAGAAACTGACCCACACCGTGTGCTCATGTGGAAGAGACTTGTTAGTCAGCAGCTGTCCCCACCCTGAAACATACAGAACATCCTTGTCATTAAACATGATGCTGCATTCAGTAAGACCTGAAACCACAGTGACTGACACCATTAATGTGTCCACAAAGTGTTTACTGCTGTTTTACATCACCTGAACATCAGGGTTGTTTTCTCATAGCTTCAATACAATCAGACGTCAACCAGAGGCTTCACCACCACCAGCCATTGTTTGGTTGTATTGAGTTTGTATTATTGTTTGGTTATTGTGGTAAAATGTGTATAAATAAAGAAAAACACTTTAGGAATATTTATTATGATAGCGTTAGATATACACTGTTTACCAGTAAGTCATGATATCGGGCTTCTGTTTTAGAGCTTCTACAACAAATTTGCTAATTAATTTATTTCTGTTTTCAATAAATAATTAAATATTTTAGTAAAATTGTAAACAAGGGCCATTTGTTATTAATCTTTACACTTAATTCAGTCACTGCAGTATTTGATGCTTGTGGTATTCTACACTATATTGAATACGTTGGACAGAGAGCCAGAAGAATACAGTATACAGCTGAGATAAGTATGACAATACCATAATTGATTTATGTGATTATGTGATTAAATTTTGTGTACTGTGTAAGTCTTTCAAGTGTAATTTTGTTAAATCATGGCCTTAATTTTCAGATTTTTCTTAAGTGTGCGATTCTACACCAATTGCTATCAAATATTGTTCACTAATCTGTCTAAATCTGAGTTAGTGAGAACTTCTCCTTTGCTGAGATAATCCATCCCACCTCACAGGCGTGGCATGTCAAGGTCTTGATTAGACAGCATGAATATTGCACAGGTGTGCCTTAGACTGTCCACAATAAAAGGCCACTCTGAAATATGCGGTTTGATCACAACAATGACATTCTTGTGACCAACACGAGGATATCAGATCGTGCATTTGATAGTAATGGGTCCTTTGTGTATGTAAAAAAATGTTTCAGATCTTTAAGTTTAGCTCATGAAAAATGGGAGCAAAAACAAAAGTGTTGCGTTCATATTTTTGTTCAGTGTAAGTTATACAACAAGGGATTCCAATTTTCACAGTTTCCAATTCAGAATTAGCGTTGCACCTTCAGATTTGGGAGAAGCCAAAGAGTAAAACACACTACCCGCCTTTATCTCATCATTTACCAGATTTTTTTGGTCTTTTTTTAGTTTAGGAAATTATAAAAATCACATATGATCCATATGAGTGACATACCAAGTAAAGCTGAAACCTGACCAGAACTTTGTTTTGTTGGTTTGTTTGTTTATTTTGCTGTGTGTGTGTTTTCCAAGCTTAAAGCTCTTTTTTGTAACAGTTATACATAGGGATGGGTACGGCACCGGTTCTGACATAAACGGCAGTAACCAGACCGAAAAGCAGCGCACATTTCGGTGCTTTTTTTCCTGACCTGTGATACACTTTAGATTCTAGCCAATCATTTTACGTTTCCGAGGATAGTAGGCGGGTCCAGGTACGTACGTTCTTTTAGAGCAGAGCTACAGATTAAAAATGCCCAAGGCAAAGCGGTCAAAGTCTGGCTGTACTTCACAGCAAAAGATGCAAACTCAGCAGCCTGCAACAAGTGCTTTAAGGTGATACTGTGATACTGTCAAAGGAGGTAACACCTCGAATCTGATGAAACACCTGGTGATGTATAGCATTTTGTTAAAGCCGAGAAATGCGCCGTATTTGATAGCTTGCTGCGAGACCTCACACCGTGCACATCTACTGCGGGTGTGGTGCCTGTTATCTGACCAGGAGTTAGCATCATCCCCCAAGAACCCGAAGAATAGAGTCCTGGCCCCTAGCCCTGCCAGTGTAGCAGAAATGATGAGGATGATGATGGCAGCAGCAGCCGTTCTTCTCTGCGTGAGTAGCTTAATGTTGTTCGTGTAATTTACGTTGAGTAGGCTAACCACGTTATTACATTAATGCATGTAAGGTGAACTAGCAAACACCTTCATAGTTACATGGGCTGTCTTCTTGTTTGATGGCAGATACTCCCTTCACCCTGGCCAAAAAGGCTAAAATGACCAAAGAAAAGTGGAAAACAGCTAAACATGAGAGGTTTTTGGACAAAGTTTTTGTGTTTTTCCATTGATTAAGCACTGCTTCCAGCCAAGAGTGATACCATATATGCTCTATAGCTGCAGAAAAGGCTAACATTGTTATCTTTTTACAAAAAAACAGCTGAACATGAGAGGTTTTTGGACCAATTTTGTGTTCTTGATTCTTTAAGCACCGGTTCGAGCACCGTTTAAGCACCGGCACTGTTTCAAAAGTAGCGGTTTGGTACTGGTATCGGATAAAACCTAAACGATACCCATCCCTAGTTATACAACACACTGCCTGCACATTTGAGTTTACAGAGACTATTTTGAGTGCCTCTGCAGTGATTGTCGTATTAATCCTGTTAGCTCTGCTGTGTTTGTGTGGAGTTTTCCACTACAGTGATACGGCCTTAGTTTTTTGTTTTTTTGATTAAAGGATGTTAGCTATCGCTCACCGTTTGTCTGCAGGTTTTATTAAATGGAAAACTTCCACAACAGTGTAATTATTATCTCTGCGTAACTGAATATGCTTGGTGTCGTGGTTCGAATTTTTGAGGAAAAGACATACGACTGGAAGTCCATAGTGGGTCAACACAAATTATTTTATTAAAACACACAGTACAGTGTGAGAAGAAACTTGCAACAGCAATCTTACAATCTTACAATCTTCCTCGAGCAGACCGCTCCCCATCCTTATATTACCCTGATGACATCACAGCTAGATCTTACTGGAAATGATAACAGTTCCAAAGTTCTCCTTATATAGACATCCGATACTACTTTAGAGACAAACAAGTTTGTGATATGTTGTGCAATTTTGTGAGACTGTGTGTCCAACCGAGAGATTGTCCTGAGACGACCTCCCTGTTCTTAGTACGTGCGGGAGTGAACGTGCGTACTTTCCATGACTCTCTATGTGCATGTTGGTGTAGGCCTGAATATGTGTGTAGGTGAATGTAGAAGGCCCTACTGGACCCACAGCTTCGAGAGGTGTGAATACAATGATATGGATACCATTTGCAACAGCTTAAGCAGATAGAAAGAATGATAGAGAACAACAATAGACTAATTAAAGTGACGATAATATACATACATTAATATTTTGCTCAGATTACCATAGATATAATTCAGAGATTAGTCTATCAACAGATTCGACAATGATGAATGATTGATCAATGATAGTTCTGATTATAAATTGTCACCATAAGAATACAAAATAAAATATCTCTTGTCCACATTGGTGACAGTGTTATATTTAATTAATTCGTGCACAAATAACATTAGATATGGCTGCATGGATTTTGTTTATATTCCGTATGATTCCGACTGGAATGTGAAATGTGAGACGCTCAGATTGTGATGCATTTGTGGTGTTTTTAGAACAAATGATGTGAATAAATAGAGGTAAAGAAACTCAGAAAGAGAGGAAAACACACTACCTGTCATCCATCTCATCATTTACCTGTTTTTTCAGGACCAGCTATAATCTGCTCTCTACAGACCTTTAACTAGCCGCGTGTTTCATATGTCAATATTTTTGTAAATAGCAGACACACACACACATGCATGTACTATGTTGCATTGAGTTTTCTAGACACATGTTGTTATCACAGTGTTTCATCTTTATTGGCCATCTCTTTGTTTTTTGTATTGTTGTTAAATATTGAGTGAGATTATCAAGCTGTCTTCAGATGAGTGTTAGTGTTTTTCTTTGATATGCCATCAAATCATAAACTTTACTTTGAATACAAATGTTCTCATTTTACTTTAGATTGTGAGTCACACACGTCTTTAGAAGAACTACACAGTGAGTCACTTCCTGTGTTTGGGGTCACAACCAAACTTAAAAGTAGAATTTCAGCACATCATGAGAACATTCACAGATCTGTGCTGAGCTTAAAGAAACACTGTGACTGTAGTACTGCCTGATGATTTTTGAGCTAAGAGTGTGGAGGATGAACTTCAACAAAGTTCTCCAATAAACAATATAAGGAATACAACAGATTCATAACGATGGAGAAGATCTGTGGTCAAATAAGAATAAAAAAGGATGTCTGGAGGTACAGAACAACTTATACAACCACAAGTCAGAACTCTGCTCCAATCTGGTCAATCTATGTCACCATGAATAATAATGAATACACCAAAACACTTGCTGAAACGATGACTCTCAGTCTGCAGAAGAAGAAAACTCCAGCAGGATCCACAGGACACGACAACAAAGATAAAACTATGACCTGCAACGTGTGTCACTAAGCAACAGAGCACCTTTGTGTATCACAGAGAAAGGTAGGAACACAAAACAGGAAAGAAGCTTAAATGTTTGCAGTGGACAGGAAATGTGAACACGTCACACGACTGCTGTGGTCAAAGCTACAGGAGCTGTTTGAGGTTGGTGTAAAAGGAAGGAAGCACAGAGAGGTGATAGAAGGAGGAGCTGAATATAAACTCTGGTCTTATCTACATTAAGTGCAGCTTCTCTTTGTTCTGCATTTATTATCAATGCAAAGTGGAAACCTTTGAGATTAGATGCAGATCAGCGTGCAGGGCTGGACGTGAGGATGGGGCACTCTTTGCTCTGTTTGCTGGGGTTATTCTGTGAGTACAATACACACCTTTACTGTTTGAATGGCAGTGATGAAGGAAAATGTTTCTCACTGGTGACAATTACACTGTATCACTGCTTTAACCTGTTTACCTGACAGCTTCAATCAAGGGCGTAGATTTGGTTTTGGAATTGGTGGGGACGGTTGATTCAACCACCGAACCCTGCCCTGTTCTTTTTTTCTTTTTTCCCTTTTCGTCTTTGCTTCTTGATTAAAACAAGGAGAAATATACTTGCCTACATATGCTATTCTGCATGCTTTTAAACCATTTAAAAATCACAATTCATAGTTTTATATGTGAATTATATAATGTTAAATTACTATTAAACAAATGACTAAGTATTTTAGACTTTAGTTTATTTCAGCCATATTCCATCTAAATCAGGAATCATGCAAAAATAAAAAATAGCTTCAAATACAGTCATGACAATAAAGAATATGACTTTAAGGACTTAACAACATTACTTAAGTTTACACCAGTGGTTCCCAAACTTTTTTTGCTAGGCCCCCCTTTGTTTTACAAGAAAAATGTCCGCCCCCCTCGCGCGCACACGCACACGCATGCACAAACACATCCTCCAGCCACACACACCCATATTTTGCTCCATTGCGGTTTATTTCACACCTCAAACATTTAGTAAACAGGTAAGCAAATACAAGTAATCTGCAATAAATTACAGGTAGTAAGAAAATAAACTACTAACTAATTTACGCTACGTCCGCACCTAAAACGCGGCTGTTTCATCCACACGTAAACGGCGTTTAGAATCACCGAAAACTGAGATTTTTTAAAACTCCTTTTTTGCGTTTGCGTGTGGACGAGGAATAGAGAGTTCGTCATGCAACATCAAAGGTATGTGCCTTTTTTCACATCATGCTGTGCGCCACGTTATTGTTTACATGAGATGAATTGCAGAACAGCAGATGGAGACAAAATACTGTTAATCTGACAATCTTCAGGTTTTACACACTTACATACAAACACGCTGTTACTGTCCCTCCATTTACAAAGGCAGAGGCGTCACGGTGTAATTATTTTACATGTAGTTGTTTTTTTCCTGTGTAATAATATTCAACATTGCTATCAATACATTTTTCAATCCCTCTGCAAAATGGGCTCAAAAACATAAACAACTGTTGGATACTGTTTGTCTGTGATTTGAAGAACCCAGCGCGTGCTCCCGACGAAGGGAAACCAATTAAGCCAGGGAGACCTATCTTGGCACTTGTGCAGGTGAAACCAAAGGGCAGATATGCTTCACCATATTTTCTAGTCTTTGGCTTAGAATGAAGTTGGTTTGGAAACATATTCAGCGATGCTTCATCTCTTGATTTGTGTTTGTGGAGGCGCCCTGTGCTAGCAGTGTCCAAGCCTTGTTTTTTTTGTTTTGTTTTTTCCTTTTCATACTGCACCCCCCCTGCAATGACTCTGCGCCCCCCCTAGGGGCGTTCCCCACACTTGTGGAAGGTCTGTATTACACCAACATCTCTTATACATTAGCACTAAGGGAACACTGAATGACCTGGTGGTTTTTGTCCATAAAACTAACTAATCTAAGATTACCACAAAGTAAAAGATCTCTCAGCAAAATGATGCAACATTTTAGGCACTATTGCCCCGATCAAGTCAGTGAGCTGGGATTTTTTTATTCTAAACATGAACTACTGTTACAGCAACAGACATGGACTACTGGTGCCCACACAACAACTCAATGTCCACTATGTGAAGGAGCCAAACACATGCCTGCTCCCCTCGTTAACTGAGATAAACTGCTGGCGTATTTGTTTTACATCTATACTGTCCTGTCTCTCCTGGTGGACATGGTAACACGTTATTCATGGTTACATACAATTTTAGACTGATGTTGATGATGCCAAAACCTAGCACATACTTGCCAACATTGAGACCTCAATGTTGGTGGGGGGAGTGGTATACATATATATACAAAAAAAGCTTGAATCTTACATGAGGTAGGACTCCAGTAGAGAACGTAATTTAACTCTTTCTGCACCGCTGGGTGAATGAGACGTTGACAGATCGTTTTTTTTTCTTTCTATCGGTTTTGTTTTTCTTTACTTGAAGAGATCAAATTATTGGTGGGGACATGTCCCTTACGTCCATGCCAAATCTACGCCCTTGGCTTCAATACAGCAGACTAGTGACCAGAGATGGGCAGTAATGCGTTACTTGTAACGCGTTACAAGTAACAAGTTACAAGAAACTCGCGGATTCTTCCGCTGACCGCTGCGGCACACCTGCACCCGGGTAAACCTCCGCCTACGCCACTCCTGCTTTACAGGTGAAAATAGAGCAACAGGGCTAGTCTTTAGCTTTATTTATTTTCTGCTGTGTTTTACTTGCATCTATTTGAAAGAGTGAGTGTAAACACACAAAAAATAATAATTATGTGCTAGAATGTGCAGAAATGAGTTTAAATGTTAACCTAATTTCTTCCAGTCAGAGAATGTTGCATATAATTAATTTTTTGCTTGATGCATAAAGTTAAAAGATTAAAACTAATAAAACAAGTTTTAAAAGGAGACTTTTCCATTTGATTACATTTTGTATGATGGATTATGTAGAAAAAGTAGAATTGGGCTGAAAGATCTATCGCTTTATCACCTATTCAGGTTGTAAATCATGTTTTTAAAAAGTAACTAAGTAACTAAGTAATTAATTACTTTTGAAAATAAGTAATCAGTAAAGTAACGGGATTACTTTTTTGGGGAAGTAATCTGTAATTAGTTAGTGATTACTTTTTTCAAGTAACTTGACCAACACTGCTAGTGACTGTTTAAACTGTTAGAGATGCAGCTGCTGGCAAACATTACATTTACTGTCCACACTTTAAAAACATTGTTTAAGTTTTAAAGTTTTTTTGTTTGTTTTGTTTTGTTTTTTGTTTTTTTTAAAGATTTTTAAGATTTCTTCATGTTTTCAGCCTGTTTGACAGCAAATAGAAACACATAAATTTGGTGATGAGCAATAACTGTGCCATCTGAAGATTTACCTTTAAAAAGCCTCAGTTTATATATTTATTGTGATTTTGTCAGTTGTATAATGTCTGATGATGTTTCATTCATTATTTTAGTGCTCAGTACAGTCAAACATGGAAACACTGAAGGTGAGAAATTGTTTTTTCTTCCATTTATATCATACGTGTTGATCTTAACTAGTATTTAGCTTCTTCTGTGTTGCTCTAAATGACGTCCTCTGTGTTATATTTTGTATCATAAACCAAACATTTCATTGAGATTATTGGTTAAAATGTTAATATAACCATGTTAAGTGTGTGAGCACTCAAACACACACCCACGATACAAACTGTATATTTACTGAAGAGTTGTGGCTTCATACATGTGGATTTTCTTTTCATGTTTATCTGATCTGAAAATATCAACAGTGTGTGTAGTGCAGATTATCTCACTGAAGTATGCTGTTGGATTGTATGCTGGATTATATAGCTTTTTTTTTTTGATTACCTTATGAAGCTATAAAAATGCTAATTATCAAAAGCTCCACACAGATGACAACTTAAAGGAAAAACCAACATGAACATAGTAACCAAATGCTGCTCTGAGCTCAGCATAGAGTTCGTTACCTTCATCCCTCATTTGGTGTTTTGATTAGAAGCTGTTTAACACGTCACTCCAAAGTCTCTGTAGATGTTCAGTGTGTTGAATTGTGTGGCTGCAAAAGATGATTCACATTATCTAAGTTTGCATCAAACATTCAGAGCAAAAATTTTGTTCTTTTGAGATTTTTCTAAATTACAGAACTTGGAGTGAAGGCCACTCTGACAGCAGACAGATTAACCATACCAGCAGGGGGCAGTGTGACACTGACCTGCCAAGTGAACAACTCTGCTGACTTTAAATATGTGTGGTTCAGTGAACCCAGTTTAAACTCTAACCAGAAGACCGAAGTAGCTGGTGAATCAAAGAGAGAACTTGTGATCTCTAAAGGCGGCATCTACATCTGCAGAGGACGTATAAAAGGGACAAATTTACTCACAGTAGAAAGTGATCCAGTCATCATTCAGGAAACTGGTGAGTTTAAAAATGTCATAAGAAATAAAACAACATGGATTCCCCAAAGTTTGGAGATCAGAGGGGGATAATATTATGACAAAAACTTATGTTACAAAGTGATTTATGGCCCCAACCTGCCAAGTTATTTATGATAATATAAACTGTTATAAAGTTAATAAATAATAAACAATAATGGGGTTAAAATATTTGATAATACTGTTTTTATTTTTTTTTATGATAAATGTTAATCAGTCAGAAATTAAATGTGTGGCTCAGTCATTCATAAATGTGTTTTGTGATTTGGCCCCTGATGCTCCAGTTGTCACGGTTCAGCATTTTGAGTCTCGTGTGTTTTGGTATTTTATAATATGTTTTATGTTCTGAGTCCTTTGCTGTTTTGATTATTGCAGTTATTATTATTATTACCCCAGGCTCAGTTATGGCTGTTACCGTTTTAATTCTTAGGTTTTGTTTTATGTGTTCATGTTGTGTCCACTCTGTGCCTTTCTGTCCCACGTTTCAGGTCTCTATGTTCTGTCTCACAGTCTCTGTTAAGTTTACGTGTCTAGAGTTCAGTCAGTGTGTTTCCTGTTTTACTTTGAAGGTCTGCGTCTCATGTCAGTGTTTCTAGTTTTGTTTCCCTTGTCTCGTCCTGCCTAATAGACCCTGTGCACAAGAAAATGCTAACTTCCTGGTTTGAGACCGGATGTAGGGTTGTACATTTCTGGTAGCTTTACTTTGCGGTCAATCGCTACTGTGAAGATATACTCCAAAATCATGTCCAAAACTCGAAAACTGAAAGATCGCGTTAAGTTACAAAGAGCAGAAGGTGGGAACACTCACCACTGTGTGTCATAAAAAATCTAATGATCAATTTTGACGTTTAAAGAGTTTAGATCGATCAGTTGTTTACATCACTCAACACAAGCAGAACTGCATTACTGCAGCAGAAGACACATCGTCCACATTCAGAAGCACATCTCTGTAGTGACTGGTCTTATGATTTAAACAGGCAAATGTTCAGCATTCAAACTACAGGTGAAGAATAGTCAAACCAGATGTTTCCCCGTTATGTCGATATCAGCTAGTCAAGTACACACCTACACAGCATGTTAACAAACCGTGAAAAAAAGCCACACCAAAAAATGAATGATTGCTGGTAAGGGTTTCTATACATTAGTATTTACGAAGGGTATGTTGTGACTTACCTTCAAAATTACAGTGGTCCCTCGCTATGACGCGGTTCACCTTTCAAATCGCTGTTTAGCAGATTTTTTAGTGCAAGTTTGCATTTTTTTTTACGTCACATTGTCCTGCGTCCTGATCGCTGCAGACGATCTCCTCCGTGACGTCTCTCCTGTACAGTACAGAATCGCTGCATCGATCGCTAGCAGTGTGACTCAGAAGTGCAGTCACACTGCTTTTTCCCCAACAAACACAACAATGTTGACGAAACGTTTACCACCGTCAAAAAAAATTAAATTGGCTACTTGATTTCACCCATTTCTGGTTATTTTTAGAACATAACACCCGTGATAAACCAGGGAGGCTGTTTACAGATACTGAGAAATATAGAATTTAAATCCTTTCTCTGTTCTGCTCTGAGGCACAGGGGAAAAATATCGACAGGTCTATGAACAGCATCTACTTATATATTCCGTAAATGCCCAAGACATCTCGTGAAATGTAAATCTCCCCTTGATTCATCAATTTGGTTGACTTGTTTTGGCAAAAGCGGCAGTAAACAAGGAGCGAATATAACACCGGAAACGAAGCGCCCTACAGGAGTTTCCCCACCGGAAGTAGCATATGCTAATGTGCACATAGTCTATTACTCCCAGCTGTGCTCTCCTACTGTGTCTCATTCCCTTCATTATACTGCAGCTCTGTTACCATGTTGAGACAGAAATCAGAGAAAATTTGAAATGTTTTAAACTGCAAGGAAAGGAAAAAAAAAACAATATAAAGAAAATATTTGTGTAGATTTTGTTTTGTTGGAATTTGAGTCACCTGAAGAAATCTTTTAAAATTTAGGATATTTTACATTTACATCGTATCAGGTGTATATTTTCTTTCCTGCTTTTTCATAACAGCATATAGACCCAGGGCCACACTGACAGCAGGAACAACAATCATACCAGTAGGGGGCAGTGTGACACTGACCTGCTCTGTGCAGAGCTCTGATGGATGGAAATATGAGTGGTTCAGACGAACCCAAAGAACCTCTGACGTTCAAATCAGAGATCAACAAAACAGAGATATCAGAGTATCTGAAGGAGGAATCTACAGCTGCAGAGGAACAAGAGGAAACCCAGTTTACTACACTTATGACAGTTATGATGTCACCATTGAGAAAACCAGTGAGTTCAGTAATTTAGTTTGAAATATACATTCACTCATGATTATCAAACATACAATGTTAAGTTTTCTGTGTTGATTTCATGTTTCTATTTGTATCTCAACTGTTAATATGTGTAAACAGTTTCCAATAAAGTTGTTGTAAAACAACAACCCAACTGGCCTCAGATATTCAGAGGTGAGACGATCACTCTGACATGTGAGGTGCAGGAAGGAGGTGAAACCACTGAGTGGGAGTATGAATGGAGACGACCCAGGACACCCACACAGTGGACGGTCCATGATCATTGGACATTTGTAGTGTCTGAGTCCAGCAGTGGAGACTACATGTGTAAGAGTCGACGCAGAGATGACTCATATTCTTCAACAGAGTGGAGTGAAGCCTTCACATTGTCAGGATCAAGTAAGTCATGTTTGTTGTGTGATCTCCATTTGACAAATGTCCTAATGGTCAGCACAGGATGAATTCAATGGTCTACAAAGCATGTTACATTGTTAGTCAGACAAAGAGCTGCAGCTGATAGTAGCCTCATTGTAGACAGTTTGTCACCACTTTGTGTCATGAACTTTCAGCTGGTATAGAGACGCCAATGCTGACCTGCTGCTCCATCACCTGAGGACAATAATGACAGAAATAAACAGGATAAAATGTAGTATTCTTCAGACTCCTCTAACAAATAATATCAGCTCTACAACTTTTTTTAAAAGAAGAATAAAAATCATTCTGACCCATCATCTCATTAAATTCTGCCGTATGTTAAAATCAATATGAAACACACAGACATGACTGTGTTTAAAACAAAGGTTTTTTTATTTTATTTCTATTAAACTCATTGATTTGCTTTTTAACCTTAAAGTCATTTTATGAAAGCAAATCAGACTCAAAATGCCTCATTTGTACAATGTTATCACTTTGTGTGTAAATGTGTTGATGTTCATTCTCTTTATTTGAAAAAAAAAAAAAAAACCCCAAACAAACACAGGTAAACAGTGGAAGCTCAGATGTCCCAGTTTTACAGCTCCCCTCAGATCAGTTAACAGTGTATAGTTCACCTGTCTCTGCATTTAGCAGTACAGTTTGGTGGCAGAGCATAAAAACAGTCTCACCTGATTCTTGATTCACTCTGATAAAGTTTTCATCATGTTATATACATCCAGCGTTAGCTCCTGGCTCTCTAGCTGGCTAACAGTTAGCTGAGATACCTGTGCTGTCCTCATGTGTGCTGCTGCCAGTTGTTGATTCTCATCAAATTTGCTTTAAAGACACTTTTTCTTCTTGTGCTGTTGGTGCCTGTTTGCATCAAGTGTGATGATCACACTGAGATCAGGGACCGACCTACCTGAGAAATCTAAGATCTATTATTAAACTCCATCCATCTTCTTAACCCATCATCCAGGGTCGTGACCTATTAAGCACTTACTGAAAGAAAATACAAATTGCATATTTCTAAAATGATCACAGAATTTTTACGTCCTCTTTACAATCTTTATTTATTATATCACTTTTTCCCCACAAGCAACTTACAGTCTGATGTCTGTTTGTCTTTCCTGTAACATCAACAGCAAGTAAACCCAGAGCCACACTGACAGCACCAAGTTCAGTCATACCAGCAGGGGGCAGTGTGACACTGAGCTGCTCTGTGGAGGGCTCTGCTGGCTGGAAGTTTGACTGGTTCAGACGTGACTCAGAGTTTTCTGGAGCTCAGAAAATAGGAGCTGGAACATCAGAGCACACGATCAGTATTTCAGAAGGAGGCATCTATTACTGCAGAGGAGGGAGAGGAGATCCAGTTTTCTCCACAGAGGACAGTGCTGCAGTTACAATTCAGAAACAAGGTGAGGGCTAAGTTTTGTTGTGAAATAAAACAAATTCATGAATAAATTAAAGTAAGACTTAATATATTTAAATGTATTTTTTCTCCCACTTGGGTTGTTTCTGTTTAATGTTTCTGTTTATTTGTTTGTTGAACAGTTTTGGCTGCTGTAAAACTGCAGCACAGCTGGTCTCAGATATTCACTGGTGAGACAATCACTCTCAGATGTGAGATTCAGGGAGGTGAAGGAAAGGTGTGGAAATATGAATGGACAGCACCCAACACAAACAGGCCTCCAACATCCAGTGAATACAGGATCAGCAGAGTTTCAGTGTCCCACAGTGGAGACTACAGATGTCGGGGTAGCAGTGACTATCTCTTAACAGGATGGAGTGATGCCTTCAGACTGACAGTTTCATGTGAGTTGGTTTATGATTCAAACTGAAGTTTCCTGTTTTGTGTTTTAAACTCGACATCAAGAAATAATTCAGACCCTCCAAGAAACTCACTGTGCAAACAGACACACAGCTGAGTCCACTGTGACTCTACAATGATTCATTTAAAGGGGAATGTAAAGAGATGTCAGTTTTAAGGAAAAAATAACAAATCAGGAACGTTTGTTGTGTAGTTTTGAGCTAAGACAGATCGCCTGTGTGAGATTATAACCTTGTGTTTGGTGCCAGTCAGAGTCACACTGAGAGCAGAAAGTACAATCACAGCAGTGATACCAGCAGTTCTTCAGTCTGTTTGTCTTTCAGTGAGGTCACATTAAAACCACCAGGACACAGTTTATGAAATTTGGGGGATCAAGGCCAAAGAAAGAAACCCTTTCATTTCACTGTGTGTAGCCGGTCTGGCCTCACACTGTTGCTGCAAACTGTGTTGTGTCAATGAGGAGATGAGTCAGCTCTTGCTTTGCCTGCTGAGTTTATTCTCCAACACTGTTTAAATAAAAATAAATTCAGTTCAGCAACTTCATGTGATTGGGCTTCTACAGGCACAGCTTTAAAAGAAGCAGTGTCTTTGAATGCATCAACCAAGATTTGAACCATTTTAGCACTTTTACTGTGCTTAACCTCTCTGTAACAGGATCATTAGCATAATCTCATCTCTCCCCAGCAGGGCCTCCTTCAAAACTACAGGAAGTGACACGTGTGGGAAGGTCACAAACAAAATGAAAGCTTTCAAATATAAAATAAATAAATACACAAAATAACAAGATACATATGTATGACTTGGGTATAAAAAATAATGACAAAACCAAATAACAGAGGATGGATTCTCTGTGAAATATAAATAAATGTCTTCTAATGCACGTCTGTGGATGCAGGTCATAGAAGCCGAACCAAAGAGCAGAAAATGGCCTCAGTTCATTACAGACACATTACCACAGTAATCTTTCTCATTACAAAGTTTTCCTCTCAGGAAGCACTCAGGCGGACGGAAAACAAATATTTTATGTTGAGTCTAATGTATCACATTCTCCAGTCTTCGGTGTTTGGTTCATCCTTCAATGTTGTGTCTAAACAATGCCACAGTTTGATACCTCAGACAAACAGGCTCTAAGTGGCTAAATACAATAATATAAGTAGAGCATATCCATTTCCCCAGAGTCACTGACTGAAAATCTTCAGATCTGTTTAGGTATGATTGACTGTTTTTATGCATTTTTAATGAATCATCTGCATATTTATATAATTTTCCTCCTTTTTCATAACATCAGATAAACCCTGGGCCACACTGACAGCAGGAACAACAATCATACCAGTAGGGGGCAGTGTGACACTGACCTGCTCTGTGCAGAGCTCTGATGGATGGAAATATGAGTGGTTCAGACGAACCCAAACAACCTCTGAAGTTCAAATCAGAGATCAACAAAACAGAGATATCAGAGTATCTCAAGGAGGAATCTACCGCTGCAGAGGAACAAGAGGAAACCCAGTTTACTACACTTATGACAGTTATGATGTCACCATTGAGAAAACCTGTGAGTTCAGTAATTTAGTTTGAAATATACATTCACTCATGATTATCAAACATACAATGTTAAGTTTTCTGTGTTGATTTCATGTTTCTATTTGTATCTCAACTGTTAATATGTGTAAACAGTTTTCAATAAAGTTGTTGTAAAACAACAACCCAACTGGCCTCAGATATTCAGAGGTGAGACGATCACTCTGACATGTGAGGTGCAGGAAGGAGGTGAAACCACTGAGTGGGAGTATGAATGGAGAGGACCCAGGACACCCACACAGTGGACACACAATAATGATGTGACATTCAGAGTTTCTGAGTCCAGCAGTGGAGACTACATGTGTAAGAGTCGACGCAGAGATGACTCATATTCTTCAACAGAGTGGAGTGAAGCCTTCACATTGTCAGCATCAAGTAAGTCATGTTTGTTGTGTGATCTCCATTTGACAAATGTCATAATGGTCAGCACAGGATGAATTCAATGGTCTACAAAGCATGTTACATTGTTAGTCAGACAAAGAGCTGCAGCTGATAGTAGCCTCATTGTAGACAGTTTGTCACCACTTTGTGTCATGAACTTTCAGCTGGTATAGAGACGCCAATGCTGACCTGCTGCTCCATCACCTCAGGACAATAATGACATAAACAGGATAAATAAATAATATATTCAAACAAATAAAAATTGATCTGCAAGTTCTATAAAAAAAAAAATACAGATTACTGTTTAAAAATTGTACAAAAAAGTTTCTTTACTATAGAAAAACTTTTGTCCGTCCAGTTTTGACTTTCTTAGGAAGCTGTTTAAATGTTCCTCTATCCCTGCATTAAGGCTTTGTGTTTCCACTGGAAGTAAACATCTCTTTTTAAAAATAGAGCTGTGTTGCATTCTGGGAAATAGTGTAATTTGAACCTTCGATTTAAAATGAAACACTGCAATTATCAGGACTACACAACAGGTGGTTTCACCAGTCTGCTGCAGATCATGTAGCAGCTCTTTGGTGCAGATTTTCAGGAAAGATGTTTGGCCTCATGCATTTCAGTCTGTCTGAGGTCTGGACTTTGAATGAATCATTGCTCTCCTGCACCATCAAGTAAATGTAACACAGGCAGTGTGATCATAATGACAACATGATGTGTGACGCTTTGAATTGAATAAATTAATGAAGGATGTTTGTGATGCCAGTAGTTACATTCTTAACGTTTCATACTGGTGATACAATGAATGTGCTTAAGTTACTAGGGACAACAAATAACACGTCAAATGGTGACAACATTTCAGCCATTTTTATTTAAAAACAACTTTTCCTCAGTGCTGGATTTAAGCTTTCTTTTTTGAGATGATTTTACCTGCTTTAGAAAATACCCTTTCACAGAGCACAGATGAAACTGGGGAACTGAGAAAAGCATCATGAAGTTTGTATAAGTTGGGCAATACCTTTTTTCTGTCCTTCCCAGTACTCTGGGGGGTTCTCCAGTCTTCAGTGTTTGGTATCAAACTGTGACATTGTTTAGACACAATAATAGAGGGTGAACCAAAGACAAACAGGCTCTAAGTGACTAAATACAATAATATCATTAGAGCATATCCATTTACCCAGAGTCACTGACCGAGAAGCATCTGATGTGTTTAGTTATGATTTTTTGTTTTTATGCAATTTTACAGAATCATCTGCATATTTATATCATTTTCCTCTTTCATATCTGCAGATAAACCCAGGGCCACACTGACAGCAGGAACTACAATCATACCAGTAGGGGGCAGTGTGACACTGACCTGCTCTGTGCAGAGCTCTGATGGATGGAAATATGAGTGGTTCAGACGAACCCAAACAACCTCTGAAGGTCAAATCAGAGATCAACAAAACAGAGATATCAGAGTATCTGAAGGAGGAATCTACCGCTGCAGAGGAACAAGAGGAAACACAGTTTACTACACTTATATAAGTGATGATGTCACCATTGAGATAACCTGTGAGTTCAGTAATTTAGTTTGAAATATACATTCACTCATGATTATCAAACATACAATGTTAAGTTTTCTGTGTTGATTTCATGTTTCTGTTTGTATCTCAACTGTTAATATGTGTAAACAGTTTCCAATAAAGTTGTTGTAAAACAACAACCCAACTGGCCTCAGATATTCAGAGGTGAGACGATCACTCTGACATGTGAGGTGCAGGAAGGAGGTGAAACCACTGAGTGGGAGTATGGATGGAGAGGACCCAGGACACCCACACAGTGGACACACAATAATGATGTGACATTCAGAGTTTCTGAGTCCAGCAGTGGAGACTACATGTGTAAGAGTCGACGCAGAGATGACTCATATTCTTCAACAGAGTGGAGTGAAGCCTTCACATTGTCAGGATCAAGTAAGTCATGTTTGTTGTGTGATCTCCATTTGACAAATGTCATCATGATCAGCACAGGATGAATTCAATGGTCTACAAAGCATGTTACATTGTTAGTCAGACAAAGAGCTGCAGCTGATAGTAGCCTCATTGTAGACAGTTTGTCACCACTTTGTGTCATGAACTTTCAGCTGGTATAGAGACGCCAATGCTGACCTGCTGCTCCATCACCTCAGGACAATAATGACATAAACAGGATAAATAAATAATATATTCAAACAAATACCAGAGATACCACCCAAAATAATGTTACGGTTTCTATGATTAACATTCTCACAACTCTGAGTCACTTCCACTCACCTTTAGCAGGAGGCTTATTGAGATTGATCCCTTTAAAGTCTCAGACCCTAAAGATGGACCAGTTTATTAATCAGTCCCCAAGTTCTTCTTAAATATAAGCAAGAAAATATAAAACTTTCACAGTGTCGATCAAAATGAGTTTACAGTTTGTATCACTTCAAGATCACCAAGATTTGGTCATGTTACCATTTCCATCTAGTTTTTCAAATTATTTAGATTCAATAATTTATTTGTTTTGTTCTTTTTCTAAACTGAACTGCAGATAAACCAAAGGCCAAACTGAGAGCTGATAACACAACTGTTCCAGTAGGGGGCAGTGTGACCCTGACCTGCTCTGTGAACCCATCATCATCATCTGGATGGAAATACTACTGGTACAGAGATAATACCACAGTGGATGTTGTCTCACCATCAAATGAACGAATCAGTGTCTCACAGGAAGGCCTCTACAGGTGCAGAGGAGGAAGAGGAAACCCAGTTTACTACACAGAGGACAGCCAAGAAATTCAGATTAACAAAACTGGTGAGTTTGGAGTCAGTTCATTGTGGGAAGTCAAGTAATTTAAACACAGCAGGAGTTGATTCAAAGTGGTTTCAAGTCAAGGAAAATCGATGAACTGGATTTATTATAAAAGTATCTTATAAAATATCAAATATAATTAAACTTTATTGTTTGTTGTCACTATCTTTGGCAGGATCTTCATCTCCTGTGTGGTTGATTGTTGGACTGGTTTGTGGAGTCTCTCTCATTATTATTCTCCTGCTCTTGTTGTATCGCTGCAGACAGTCCAAGTGTAAGAGCCTCTTCTTTTCATGCTGTATTAGAGAGTTTATTTACTACATAGACTTTAATTATTCATACATATACATGTATTCTGATCTCATGACACAAAATAAAAATTTACATGACAAACATGTGTAATAACATTTGTCTCTTTCACAGATTCCTGCTTCACCAGGTTGGTAAAATACTTTTTATTATTATTTTAAACAAACATCAGTTACTTTTGAGTTTATTGTGTTTATTTCCTGTTTCAGGTCGATCCAGTCTGAGAGTCACAGTCCGGGCTCCTCCACAAATCATGGAGTCAACCAGAATGAAACTCATGAATACAACTCTCTTCATCCTGGTCAGCACTTAAACCGACCTTTATTATCATTATATTGACTTTTCATTCAGTCTCCATTAACAGGAACGTTTCTTAGGTTCAGTTTGTGCTCAGCAGCTTTTCAAAGAACATTTATCAAAATCCAGTTGGACAAACATCCAAATAACCAACTGACTACATGCACAAAAGATCAGAAACAAACAGGATTTTACAACCTGATTGTATCTTTAACTCGACTGAAAGAATCCACAAATGTTATTGTTTCATATCAGAACAACACAAACAGTAACACCATGATGGGTTCATGGTCTGAAAATATCTGATAGTCCTGGATTTGACTTAAACACAACTAATAAAAATCTTTCTTTGACTGATGACATTAAAATGAAACTCTGACTCTGGTTTCTTTTCATTTTCATGAAGGTGATGCTAACCTCTATGAATCCATCACACAAGAGGAAGACAGAACTGGTACAGTTCATATTTAGAAAGCTCAGAGCAGCTAGAGATGCAAGAAGCTTCTGATTTAAGCAGACAAACTGCATTTGATGTGTTTACAAACATTTTTATATTTCAGGTGCAGATGAACCCGGAGACGTCACATATTCTCTTATTACACTTCAAAACTTTGGAAAGAAGAGTGAGTACACAAAACAGTCAGAGTAGAAAAAAGCCTGGAAAGTTTTTTAAGTGTTTAAAATGAATTAATTATTTTCATTAATCTGATCATCTTCACAGAGAAGCATCATAAACCAGAGCAGAGTGCTGTTTACTCTGAGGTGAAGACGGGAGCTGCAGGTACAGTCACAACAGTCTCATTCAGTGTTTGTACTTGAATGTGTCATCACATCATTATATTGCAGGTAATTATAGGTCAACATGGAGTTTAGTTATTCACTGACCAAGCTTAGCTACTACATACGACCACTACAAATCAGCAGAGTTGAATCTTATAGACATCGAGGGCCGTTCAGAGTTTAGTGTAAGTTTGTCTGCTTCATATACAGAATGATATTGTTATTGTACAGTATGGTATTGTCCATCTATATGTCTCCAAACTAAATAGTTTCTCTCATGTTTTTACTCTGTAGTAATGTTCTTGTCATCATATCTGTGCTGAACAAATGTGTGCTGAGCTCTGACGTCTCTTTTAGAGGACAGTCTGATGTATGCTGAGGTCAAACAGCCCAAAAAAGAAAAAGCCAAGAAAAACAAAGGTGAGCAAAGTCTGCCATCATCTCCACTGAATATTGTTCAACATGTTTATTTTACAGGTTATATTTATGTATTCACACTTTGTCAGCTTTTTAAAATCTTCTCTTTTATCTTTGCATTAGTGGAGACCTCCAGTTTCCTCCTGGTTAATGATATTATTGTTTTCAATGATCTTCTCTTCATTCACAGGAAAATCAAGTCCTGCAGCTGATGCAGCAGTTTATTCTGAAGTCACATCAGGAAGCTCTCTCAGTAATTCTGCTGCCATGCAGGCTGATTTATTCTTCACATTATTAAATGTCTTCAGCTCATAATATCTTTACATGTTGGAAATCGCTTTGTCTTTTTGTGCTTGTCTTACAGGTCAGTGAGGAGAGCTGTAGCAGCAAAGCCAAGAAGAAGCTTTTTATGAAGCCACTCTTGCTCCTCTGCTCCCCAAATATCAGACATGCTCAGCTTTATGTACAGTTACAATATTCAATCATGATATCATATAATTCAGTATAAACCAAATGGAGGTGTATTCATATTCAATATTCATGCTCTTTATCTTCGGTTACTTTTATAAACAAAATTGTAATAAACCTTGAATGTATCTAACATGTTCCAACAGCAATGAGAAATATGTGATGCTTAGTATCTGACAGCACAATTTACAGTCAGTGTTTGCAGTGTAAATACTGATATGGGCACCAACAAATACTTTAACTGTATTTGTTTACATTATATAAATAAGAATTATATCATTGAATGTATTTCATGTATATTTTTGTGTTTCTGATCATTTTTTTGCATCTTTTAGTTAGAAGGTAGAAATAAAATCTTTTTACATTTGAACATTTTATGTTTATGTTTGATTTTTGTTTCCTGTATGAAATTATCCACAAACTAATCAGATCATCTCTCTATGTGCTGATAGTTAAATGAAAAGATAACTTGTACATGTGCTAAATCTCATATGAGAGATTGCATGGAGACAGAATATCACAGAGAATTAAAGCTCTGCATCAATCACAGGAAACATGACTCAGAAGTAGCAGTATTATAATTCATTAATACGACACAAACATCAGATGGTTCTATCGAAACCAAGACCGAAACAAAACATCTGTCTGACCCTGCAGAGTCCGATTGTTTAGTCACAGTAAGGAGGAGGCACAGGTCAGTCAGGTGTAAACTTAACCAGCTGGGTTGAGCCTGGTTGGTATTTTTCTGCAAAATCAGCATGACGGTGATAAACAGTGCTGATCATATCCTCTAATACAGGGTGACCATAATTTGATTTCCAAAAAAGAGGACACTTGTGTCAGTCATGAAGAACCTTTATAATACTGTTTACATGAAGAAAACATATTTAAAGAATAACATCTCTGTGCAGTTAATGAATGGTGAAATAAAAAATGTCATATAGTCTTTTACAAGTCAGCAAGTGCAAAAGAAGAGGACAGTTGGTCACCGTACTCTAATAGCTCAGCTGTGCTGTAGATGGGTTTCCCTCTTCACTATCAATCATGTCTTTGTCTTATAAAGTGGGAGAGCAACTACAACTACACTGGTGACTTTTTATTTTGTCCTGTTACCATTTGTAACTAATTTGTTGACTTTAAGTCATTTTAGTTTCTAATAAAATGTCATGCAGTCCTGTGTTCCCTGATTTAATTAAATCTGTGAATTAAGATACAGAAGCAGGAAGTTTAGAGGTTTTATTGCAGGGTTAATAAATGGTGGTGTGAGAGAAATTCTGCACAGACTCTGAGTCTTAAAGAAAAACAGTGTTTGGAGTCTGCTGTTACCATCACAGCTGTGTAGGTGGCAGTAATGCAACTTTATACTGGTTCTCAGCCAGTAATGAAAAAGAAGTGAGCTTCTTACAGCTCTTCATAACTTACTGTTATTACTGTTATTACTGTATTTTTATTTTATCTGATCAGCAATAATTCAGGTCGTTAAAGTGTTTGAAATGTTATTAATGTCATTGCTCATTAATATTACTGTGATTAGTGTAATGGCTTTAGGACCCAGGGGATCAAACAGAGGGTGTAAAAAAGGAAGTAGCAGCAGGTGCTCTTCTTCTTCTGTCCTTTGTTCTGATGTGAGGCTGTGGACTGTGGTGTTTTTGGGATGCTGCAAAGTTTTGGAGTGTGAACAGAGTGTGCTGAGGAGATCATGTCGCCATATAAGTGAGCATACTGCCAATTAGCAGAGATTCAAGGTATAGACTGAATGTTTTTAAGTTATCTTTCTTTAAGCCTTTAAATTAGATTAATTTAAATTAATCTTTAAATTACCAGTTAAAATATTATCCTACAGGATTAAGGCCTCAGTGCTCCTGTGTTTTTGATTATTATATTAGTGTATTTTTGTTTATTTGATCAGCAATAATTCAGTTCATTAAAGTTTTTGAAATAAATTGAATGACTGAATCACAGCTGAAAGTGTTTTTTTGTTCTTGTTGTTTTATGCATTTACTCTGAGTGTGTGATTATTGTGCTGTTGTTACAATCTTTCTGTTTTACTTCTCAGCACTGCCATCATGTGTCTGAATACACAGCGTACAGTCAAACTCAACAACCTCAGTTAAAGATTTGCTAACATTTAAAGCTGTTGAGCACCAGTGCAGGTTATTTTTGACCTGTGTTTGTGTTTTTGAATAAATCTCTTGAAGTTTTTGCAAATGGAAAATGTTGTATATTTCTGACGGATGTAAAACTTTTAAAACACTGAAAGAAATTTCAAATAAATTCAGATCTGCAAAGAAATGCATTGATTATGTTTTATTCAAGAATCAATATCAAACAGTATCACAAGATCAAACTGCAAAGAATAACATCTTTACTCTTCTGAGCAGCTTACATGTGTGTGAAAGACTGTTGGTGGTCACCATCTTTTCTGCCACAGGCTTATTTTTATCCACTGACAGGCCTCATGGTTTCTGGTTGGGTCACCATGAACAGAGGAAATGCAGCCTGTGGTTTCAGCCTCAAGTCTTCAGTGCAGCTGATGTTTAGTTTTATGTTATCAGCTCAAAGCAAAGAGTTAACAAGGAACGCAGACAAAGAGCACAGTATGAATTTTACTTTGACCTCTGTGTGCATGACACATGTTTACATGATGTGCCTGTACTGGAATAACAGTACTGATCATCAAATATTCATTTATCTTTATAAAATCATGTCTCGCTAAAGTAAGAGATTATTTTGTAAACGTCTTCATCATTTTTCAAATCAAACTATTATTTGCACCAAAGTTAATTTATTCAAAGCTAATAACTGAAAAGAAAATGAAATTTCTTCATGTTTTTGTTCATTTCTTGCACTTTAAGAAAAGTTTTTTCTTTAACGTGTGAATATTTCTGTAACTGTTGGTGACCTCATAGCTGCAGGCTTATCTGCACCATCTCTGCACTTAAACATTACAGTGACTTCATTATTTCCATCAGCCTGCAGAACTAAAAGGAGGAAGAACAATTGAAGCTAAATATGAGCTGCCTTCCAGATCACATGCTTTAGTTCTGATAGCTGACAGCACAGACAGATGATGAGGAGACTGTGAGACGTTAAACAGGCAGAATACAGAGCTCAGAGTTTTCAAAGTTTGACTTTCTGGTTTGTTGTTTTCACACTCCTTAAAACATGAGAAAATGTTTACTGATCTTCATTTTACTATAAATAACACCTCGGTGTGTAAATTGCCTTGATTGCTAATTTACTGTTAATAGTTAATATTTATTATTATTATCAGAAAAAGAAAACCATAAGAATCTAAAATCTAAAACAAGATGCTAAAACAGGGCCAACTTTCTCTAAATGTAATCGCACAGAGCTCAGATGAGTAGAGAGTGAACAGGCAGGTGTGTTTGCACAACTGAAGGTTTGCAGGTTGAACACTGGAGAAGATCAGAGACAGAAGAAGACTGGATTAAGTGGATAAACTACAAGGGTGATTCTCTGCAGTCAGGCTAGTTTCCTCAGTGTGCTGTAACTGTGTGGCAGTGAGTGGATGAACAGTCGACCCTTTTATGTGCAGCTATTTGAGGATGGAGAACAAATGTGCCAACCTGAGCTGACTGGAGCAGGTGAGGAAGATGACTAACACATCCCACTGACAAGGAAGAGCTGTGGAACTGTGACAGACTGTGGCAACATCAATGAAAATAAAGGCAAAAATCTAATAATTATTTTATTACAGTCCTGATATCAGACCTCTGTTTATTTGTTTATTAGAAGCTCAGATATTAACCCTCTAAAGACTGAATCATAAATAAAATGACATGTTTTTATAAGCTGGTGTGTTTTTTTAACCTTCTGAGAAATAAATATTTTTCACATGAGGTGGAAAAATCTTTTTTAGCTGCATCTGGCATTTTTGTACAATTTGTTGCTCAGTTTATCTTCAAATAAAAACATAAAGTTTTTTTTAACACATTAAACTTTGAGTTTCCTTTCACAATGTTCAAAAATCTTTTAGAAAACTGGTAAAAATATCTTTGAGAAATCGTTGAAGGCTCTTTGACTGATGTCAGCCATGTTGGATGTCTCAGCTGAGGGCTCTGCATGAACTGCTGATCCCTGGTGGTTAATCTGTGCACTGCATGTGTGTCTGTATACATCAGGTTCTTTAACGTGAGCAGAAAAGGCCAAGCAACAAACTTTGGTAAAGAGGATGAAAAGGAACTTGATGAATGTTGGTCGGATATTCTTCTGTCAGAGGAGACAAAGATAAATTTGTTCACATTCAGTCAGACAGTTCAGTGAGTCTGTAGTTGTGATACTGAAGCGTGGAGGCAGGACACGACAACAAAGATAAAACTATGACCTGCAAAGTGTGTCAGTAACTAAGCAACAGATCACCTTTGTATATCATAGAGAAAGGTAGGAACACAAAACAGGAAAGAAGCTTAAATGTTTGCAGTGGACAGGAAATGTGAACACGTCACATGACTGCTGTGGTCAAAGCTACAGGAGCTGTTTGAGGTTGGTGTAAAAGGGAAGGAAGCACAGAGAGGTGATAGAAGGAGGAGCTGAATATAAACTCTGGTCTTATCTACATTAAGTGCAGCTTCTCTTTATCAATGCAAAGTCAAACATTTTGAGATTAGATGCAGATCAGCGTGCAGGGCTGGACGTGAGGATGGGGCACTCTTTGCTCTGTTTGCTGGGATTATTCTGTGAGTACAATACACACCTTTACTGTTTGAATGGCAGTGATGAAGGAAAATGTTTCTCACTGGTGACAATTACAGTGTATCACTGCTTTAACCTGTTTACCTGACAGCTTCAACACAGCAGACTAAATCTTTTCTTCATGTTTCCAGCCTGTTTGACAGCAAATAGTAACACAGAAATTAGGTGATGAGCAATAACTGTGCAATCTGAAGATTTAAAAAGCCTCAGTTTATATATTTATTGTGATTTTGTCAGTTGTATAATGTCTGATGATGTTTCATTCTTTATTTTAGTGCTCAGTACAGTCATCCATGGAAACACTGGAGGTGAGAAATTGTTTTTTTCTTCCTGTGTTGCTCTAAATGACGTCCTCTGTGTTATATTTTGTATCACAAACCAAACATTTCATTGAGATTATTGGTTAAAATGTTAATATAACCATGTTAAGTGTGTGAGCACTCAAACACACGCCCACGATACAAACTGTATATTTACTGAAGAGCTGTGGCTTCATACATGTGGATTTTCTTTTCATGTTTATCTGATCTGAAAATATCAACAGTGTGTGTAGTGCAGATTATCTCACTGAATTTTGCTGTTGGCATGTATGCTGGATTATATAGTGGGATTTTTTGGGATAACATCTTGGAATTATAAAACACAGATGACAACTTAAAGGAAAAACCAACATGAACATAGTAACCAAATGCTGCTCTGAGCTCAGCATAGAGTTTGTTACCTTCATCCCTCATTTGGTGTTTTGATTAGAAGCTGTCTAACACGTCTCTCCAAAGTCTCTGTAGATGTTCAGTGTGTTGAATTGTGTGGCTACAAAAACTCCAACACATGATTCACATTATTTAAGTTTGCATCAAAAATTCAGAGCAAAAATTTTGTTCTTTTGAGATTTTTCTAAATTACAGAACTTGGAGTGAAGCAGACAGATTAACAATACCAGCAGGGGGCAGTGTGACACTGACCTGTGATATGAACCACTCTGCTGACTTTGAATGTGTGGTTCAGAGAACCTTGTTCATACTCAGAGAAGACCACAGTAACTAGTGAATCAAACAGAGTATGTGTGACCTCTAAAGGCGGCATCTACAGCTGCAGAGGACGTATAAAAGGGACAAATTCAATCACAGTAGAAAGTGACTCAGTCATCATTCAGGAAACTGGTGAGTCCAAAATTTTTATCTGGAATAAAACAGCTTGGATTCTCCAAAGTTTGAGAAAATTAATTTTGAAACACTAGTCAATGTGAAAAAGTGAATGAAGCGACCTAATTTTTCCTCCATAATCAAAAATCATTTCTAAATATGTGCAATCTCTTAATGCAGTGTTTGTGCCCTTTATTTTCTCTGAAAATTTAATTCCGTGTTTTATATTTAATTAATGGATAAATCGCTGAACATAATACAGCTGTTTAAAGTTATTGATATGAAGTGTGCAGAAAAGAAAACATCAAAGTTCTTTCTCCTGTCACGTGATGAAAGATGAGAACTTAAATGCACTCTGAGACAGACTGAATAAGAAAAAGTGAAACTCAAGTAAAACTTAACATAAGACACAAGAAACTAATGACTACCGAAATAAAACAGGAAGTGTGGTTTGATAACTATACAAGAAACAGACACAATAATAAAGTTAACAAAGGGGAACCAACCCAGGAGGATGAGACAGGAAACACTGAAGGAACAAATTAAATTTTAATAGTAAATTATAAGAAGAACTAAAGGTGCCATAAAATACTCAAGAATAAATTAAGATCAATAAACAAAAGTAAACATGAACAAACAAAGAATTTAACCTAAAAAAACCTCAGAAACACAAAGTCAGACCTGGGATCATGACACACTCCAGATTTCTACATCCATTTTTAGTTTCATCAAATATTCTCACATTTGATGTTTTTATGATTAAATTTAAATTCGAGGCTCTCTAGCATGTAACCCCACTAGCTTTCAGATGAGTTGTGATATTTTTTTACTTCATTTGCTTCAAATATGATCAGTGGTTGTTTTTGTTTTTGTATTTCTTAATTATAAGACACGGAGTGAATATCACTTTAATAGCAGACAGAACAACCATACCAGCAGGGGGCAGTGTGACACTGACCTGTGACGTGAAGTACTTTTTTATTGAACACACAATGAGTATACAACATATCAACAGATGAAGTATACAAAATAACAGAACATGAACATACAAAACCAGGAGTAAAAAAAATAATTATATGAGTACGCACAAAAATTCACATATGTATACTGTTTTGAGAGCCTTTTTGTTGGTTGAGTCTGATATTGATTGTATGTACAATACAATTAAGAAAATGACAGAAATATGGTGTTTTATTAATAAACTTACATTTATGGATAAAAATTTAGCTAAAAGTATTAACAAAAAAGTATTAACAAATCACATTCTTTTTAGATTTAGACATAAAACAGAGGCCTCAGAGACACTAAGGGATTTGATTTGCATTCTTCAAGAAGAGTGTGGTGTCATCAGCTAGCTGGCTGATGACGAGCTCCTTATCAGCTATGGTGATTCCTTGTATAACACTGTTTGAAATATTAGTTGCAAGAATTTGTGTACAGAGTAAAAACAAATATGGTGAGATAGGACATCCTTGCTGAATACCACGTTTCAGGTCAAATCTCAGGGTGGAGCTGTTAATCATTTTAATAGAGCTATTGCCATTCATGTACATGGTTTTGATAGCTTTACAGAAAAACTCTCCAAAGCCAAATTTTTCCAAAGAGTGGAAAATAAATTGATGTTCAATTGTATCAAAAGCCTTATAAAAATCCAGGAAGAGAATGAAGCTATTGTCAGATACCAAATCAGAGTAATCAAGTAGATGCAAAACCAGTCTAATGTTATTAGAAATGTGTCTATTTCTCATAAAGCCTGATTGTGTCTCATCGATAATTGTGTCCAAGACCTCTTTAATTCTGTTAGAAAGTACTAAAGCCATAATCTTATAGTCATTATTGAGCAGACAGATGGGTCTCCAATTATCAATAAGAAGTAAGTCTTTGTTTGGTTTTGGAATAAGTGTTATGAGACCTTGAGTAAGAGTAGGAGGGAGGGTGTTATTCTCTATACTTCATATACTATGAAAACCTGCAGTAAGAATGAAGCCAGGAGATTGGAAAATGATTTATAAAACTCTGCAGTTAAACCATCTGTGCCGGGAGATTTGTTGGCCTTAAGTGCAGAAATAGAATTACAAACTTCCTCCACAGTCAGAGTCATGCTAGCTAGCACGCAGTACGAAAAAGTCAGCATAACGAAAATAAACTCCACCTAAACTTGGTTCATATCTGACCCAGGTAGACTGCAGGTCATAACTTCTTACCTGAAGTTCAGTTCACCTGACACTCGGACTGGCGTCCGCTTCGGGTCTCTCCTCTTACCTCCCCTTTCCCTCATCCACCTGCTGGCCTCCACCACTTGCTAATGTTACTGAATCTGTGGAAGCTCCGTGATAGCCACCACACGAAGTAACAAATAACGAGCCTATCTAAATCCGTAACGCGTAACCTTCTGGTATTAAGAGAAACAAATAAAAAAGACAAAGTTAGATAAAGATAAAGAGAAGTTCTAAACTTCTACAGCTATTGGATAAGGGGACCGGGTGCTGCACAATTATGGTAATAGAACAGTAAAAACCCTGAATAACTAAGCTTATACAAAATGTACTATTTAACTACCTGCTTTGGTTTGAACACAGCTATTTATAGATTTATAGATAATAATACTTTGTTACGGCCCTGGGCCTTGGAGAGAGTGAGACTACCCTTTTGTGCTTATTCAAATCTATAATCTAACTTAAGGGTGAATATATCAAGTTCACCATGTAAACAAGCTCACAGAAATGCCATTTCCAAGATTGAATGAGCGTCTCTGTGAAGGAGGGAAAACTTCTGATCCACTGGTGAATCCTCGACCTCCCATGAAATAAGCCGGCTTACCCTCCTTACCGGCTTTGTCTATCATCGGCCACATTTTGTCACAATGTTCTCTGTCCTCCCTAGACAGATCTTCAGCAAACCTCAAATGATTGTCCTGCAGGTAGGGGGATGTTTTGGGCGCTTCCATACAACATCTCTGTAGACTCGGGAGGTGAACTGCACAATGATGCCTCTAGGTCTGGTGCTATTTTGTCGCTTGGCTCCGAGTCGGTCTATGGTGTCGATGGCGTCAGGCAGCCCGTGATTTTGTTCTGGCAGAACAGATCAGCATATCTCTATCACCTTTCCCCTTACGTCTTCTTTCTCAGTCTCCTTGACTCCATGTAGTCTGAGATTCCACCTCCTTGAATATCTTTCCAACTCAGATATTCTCTGATGGCAGTTGTCTACCCGACCTTCCTGTTTAGTTACTTTTTTTTCCAGGTCGCGAACTTTCCCCTTCATGTCTTTCATTTCCACGCAAACAAAATCAATCGTCTTTTTGAGACCCTCAGTCTTGAGCGTATTCTCTCTCACCATGCTCTCGATGTTATCAGACCTGGTGTTTATTAGTGCTGACAGACGAGAAATTATCTGATTTACATTAACTGGGTCAGAGTTGCGTTCGTACATCACCTTCTTCGGAGCTGGTGATTTAAGAGGTGTAACAGGGAGAGGTGGGAACTCATCCATTTCTTCTTCGGCTAACGTGAGTGTCGCCACAGTAGCAGCGTAGTTATGGAAGCTATCCATTAGCACATTGCTGGGCGTAGCACTCTCCTCGTTAGCATTCTCAGGCGCTATCTTAGACTTGGAACTTTCCAGTCCCCTTTTCACTCCTTTCTGATTCGGCATTCTGCTGCTTCTTGCCTTATGATTGCTGTATCTTCTCTTGTTTAGTGAATTGTTAGTGTTAGCAGCATAAAGTTGAGGTTTTACCGTTGCTCACAAACCTTCTGTGCAGAACTCGGTAGAGAGCGTCTACTTACTCCACCATCTTGGCACGCCCCCGCAATGTGAAGTACTCTGCTGACTTAAAATATGAGTGGGTCAGAGAAACCTCATCTGCAGTGAAGTCCACAGAAGCTGTTGGATCAGATAAAGTGATCAGGATCTCTAAAGGAGGAAAATACCAATGCAGAGGATGGAGAACAGACACAACTTTACTCATAGCACAAAGTGATCCAGTCACCATTCAGGAAACTGGTGAGTTTAAAAATGTCATATGAAATAAAACAACATGGATTCTCCAAAGTTTGGAGGAGATCAGAGAGGGACAATATTATGACAAAACTTAATTTCACAAAGTGATTTACGGCCCCAACCTGTCAAGTTATTTATGATAATAAAACTGTCATAAAGTTATAATAAACAATAATGTAGTTAAAATATTTGATAATCTTGTTTTTATTTTTTAATGATAATATGCCAATCAGTCACAAATTAAATCTATGGCTCAGTCTAGCCTTCAGTTTTCCGTCACCGCTGTCTCGGTGGAGTTTAATAAACTCAGCCGTCTGCTGTTTGCCATCTAAAATATAACAGGACACTGGAGTAAATTCCCAACCATCTAACACTTCTGTTTAATCAGTTTTCTGTTTGACGTTTATTCAGCTGTGTGAAAACTATAACTTTAATTTCAGCCAAACCAATTTACTCAGGAACAAATAAAACACCGAAAAAAGACAAACAATACCATTTTAAAGTTATGTAAGTGACTTATATCGTGTTTAACCGGATTAGCGAAAGACCGTGGGAGTTTTTAAAATGATGTGTGGAGAGTTTGCTGTTCTCGCCGGCTCCAGCTCCTCTAGCTATCGAGCTGGTGGGTAACAGATGTCTCTGAAAATGTCAGAGCACTTTTGAAAATATGTGATATCTTGATAAACTGAGCAGATATTTGAAGTTTACAAAGCTACATTCTCGCCTGAAAATATCTTAAAAGTTCATTTTGTGACCCAAAAAGATTAATAAGAGTAATATAAAAACTTAGTAGCGGCCACCATTGTTGGAAACTGGAATTGGCTGGGCCGCGCTATGAATTTTGGGATATGGTAGGCCACGAAGGACACACTCGACTCATTCTTCAAATTCAGGGAAAAGGAGGACGCATTTGTCGGCTGGATTCGGAGGAGTCTACGAATTTGGACAGCCTTCGCCGCGCCGCTGTGACATAATCGGTCTACAAAAGCGGCCTCCCAACGATGCAGCCCATGAATTTGGACACTCCCTAATTTTGCTTCCCTTTTCTCGTCCTGCCTAATTACTCCCAGCTGTGCTCTCCTTCTGTGCCTCATTCCCCTCGTTATCCCTCAGTGTATTTAAGCCTCATGCTTCTCTTTGTCAGTGTTGCGATCTCCCTCATTCATGTCTGTGTGTTCTACGTGCCAAGCCTGTCTTGTTTATTTTTGTGTTCCAGTTTAGTTCTTTGTCCAGGAATAAAGCTGCCATTTTGAGTTCAAGTTTTGCCTCTGTGCTGAGTCTGCATTTTCGGTGCCTTCCTGCCTCCCTGCACACAGACCATGACACCAGTTGCTGTTATCAAGTACAGTTTTTGGACAGAGTGACATCACTCTATGTGCAACACGTTCTTACTCCCAAAGCGTAACATTTTACGCTAGGTGACAAATCGTCAACATATTACGTTTTCGGGCACCCAACGCGTTCCTACATGACGACATCGGAAAAGTGAGGACACGTGAGAACCGTTTGGACTCAATCCACACATCTTTGCTCTTTTCCTTAAAATCGCTTAGGAAAACACTATTTCATGTCATTAAAGTGCTGGTTAAGGCTAGAAATAAGGTTATGGTTAGGCTTAGGGATAAGGTTAGGTTTAGGCCTGGAATACAGGGCTGGAACCCGGCGTGTACCATAAGAACGCAGAAGGTCACCTTTCGCGTTCCTCAGGAACGCCGCGGGACGTGACAAAACGTCGGGATGTTACGCCTCGGGAGTGAGAACGGGCTCCTATGTGATAGGCTCATTTCACAGGTCATCCTGACCAATGGCTGTGGAGCTGTCATATAAACATTTTTTAATTATTCTGAAGACATTCTGAAGAGTCAGCTCAGAGATAAGAGATAGTCAATAAAGATTTCTCTCAGCCTGTGATTCTCACATGATTATTAACAGGACTGACTGAGGATCAGTGAAGAGGGCGAAACACAGCGAGGGTGTAAAGAACTTCATGTTCTGGGACCATCAAACATCTTTTTCTGTGAGAGACAATTATAACAATAATAATAGATTAATATTTATTGACTGAAACAAAATGGTTTGCAATGTTGAGCTATGAGCTACAGATGTACAAGCTGTGCAAGCAGACACACAACTGACTCCACTGTGACTCTACAATGATTAATTTAAAGGGGAATGTAAAGAGATGACAGTTTTAATGAACAAATACTAAATCCGGTGTGACAGTTTCACACTATAAATTTGTGTTTGGTGGCAGTCAGAGTCAGAGTCACACTGAGAGCAGAAAGTCACAGCAGTGATACCAGCAGTTATTGCAGTTAACTGCTCATGTTACTAATGGCAACATATAACTTGTCAATGTTTTTAATCAATTTTAATTGAAAAATAACTTCAGGTTTCTTTTTTGAGATGATTTTACATGCTTTAGAAAATACTCTTCAACAGGGCACAGATGGAACTGAGAGAAGCATCAAGAAGTTTGTATATACATACAGATATACATTTTTCTGTCCTTCACAGTACTCTGGGGGTTCTCCAGTCTTCAGTGTTTGGTTCACCCTCCACTGTTGTGTATAAACAATGTCACAGTTTGATACCTAAGACAAAGGCTAAGGCTCTATGTGACTATATATGATAATATCATTAGAGCAAATCCATTTACCCAGAGTCACTGACTGAAAAGCTTCAGATATGTTTAGGTATGATTGTTTGTTCTTATGCATTTTTAATGAATCATGTGCATATTTATATAATTTTCCACCTTTTTCATGTTGAGATAGACTAAATTCGGCAACAGAAAATCAAACTGTCTTAAACTGCAGAGTAAAAAACTATGTTCTTTCATCTGGGGAGTTTTTTAAGTTTAAATGTATTTTCTTGTATTTTTAGTCAAGATGATGAAAAATGTATATGTTTCCTTTTTCATAACGGCAGATAAACCCAGGGCCACACTGACAGCAGGAACAACAATCACACCAGTAGGGGGCAGTGTGACACTGACCTGCTCTGTGCAGAGCTCTGATGGATGGAAATATGAGTGGTTCAGACGAACCCAAACAACCTCTGAAGTTAAAATCAGAGATCAACAAAACAGAGATATCAGAGTATCTCAAGGAGGAATCTACCGCTGCAGAGGAACAAGAGGAAACCCAGTTTACTACACTGATATAAGTGATGATGTCACCATTGAGATAACCTGTGAGTTCAGTAATTTAGTTTGAAATATACATTCACTCATGATTATCAAACATACAATGTTAAGTTTTCTGTGTTGATTTCATGTTTCTGTTTGTATCTCAACTTTTAATATGTGTAAACAGTTTCCAATAAAGTTGTTGTAAAACAACAACCCAACTGGCCTCAGATATTCAGAGGTGAGACGATCACTCTGACATGTGAGGTGCAGGAAGGAGGTGAAACCACTGAGTGGTGGTATGAATGGAGAGGACCCAGGACACCCACACTGTGGACACACAATAATGATGTGACATTCAGAGTTTCTGAGTCCAGCAGTGGAGACTACATGTGTAAGAGTCGACGCAGAGATGACTCATATTCTTCAACAGAGTGGAGTGAAGCCTTCACATTGTCAGTATCAAGTAAGTCATGTTTGTTGTGTGATCTCCATTTGACAAATGTCCTAATGGTCAGCACAGGATGAATTCAATGGTCTACAAAGCATGTTACATTGTTAGTCAGACAAAGAGCTGCAGCTGATAGTAGCCTCATTGTAGACAGTTTGTCACCACTTTGTGTCATGAACTTTCAGCTGGTATAGAGACGCCAATGCTGACCTGCTGCTCCATCACCTGAGGACAATAATGACATAAATAATCAGAGATGATAATAATAATAATAATAATAATAATAATAATAATAATAATAATAATAATAATAACAAATAGCAGCAAATCTACAATTTTATAAGAAAGAATAAGTCATTATGGCCTCTCATCTTTTAAAACACTGCCATTTGTTAAAATAAAACACACAAACATGACTGGATTTAATACAAAAGTCCTAACGAATAACAAAAGGAACTAGAAATACAAAAGGTGAAACCATGAAAAAACAATAAATAACAGAACCTTAAAGAATCAAAAACATTTCTCGTTTGGCTCTGACGGAAGCGGTCACATTTTTCTCCCTACCATATGTTTCCTGCTTAGCTTCTCATATCTTTTATCGAGTCTCGTCTAACTCTCACCCTCAGAGAGTCTCTCAGTCTTGTTCTCTACAACCTAAAGAATTATGGATTTGATCAACTGGTTTGTAACGAAATTCACACTCTCTTCTCGATGAGAAGCCTGGGCTCGGGAGAGCCGAGATGATAGACGATGGGCAGGCCTGTGAGTACTCAGACTGTGTTTATTGAACACATGGGCAAGATCTTGACCATCTTCACTCATGCGGCTTTCCCCATGGCATCAGCTGACTGGAACAACAAAAATTCTTCCCTGATAACAACACTGTTGTTGGAACTCTTTGTCCCTCCTTCCAGGCCTCCTGGGTCCACTGGAGACTGCTGAGCTTAACCGGGCATGGTGACACTTTCTCTCAGCTGAACATGAGATACACACACACACACACACACACACACACACACACACACACACACACACACACACACACACACACACACACACACACACACACACACACACACTTGTTCTCTGGCTCTTGACGAAGGTGGTCATACTTTCTCCCTCTCCCTTCCCTTATCTTTCCTCCTTGGCTTTCTCATGTCTCTGTCTATTCTCTCCCTCTACCCTGGAAGAGTCTCACAGTCTGTTCTCTAAAACCTAAAAGAGGAACTATGGATTTGATCAACTGGTCCCTGAATGTAATTGACACCCTCTTCTCGACGAGAAGCCTGGGTTCGGGAGAGCCCATTGAACCATGATAACAGCCTTCTTGCTGATCGGCGCTGGCTTGGCCCTGGCTTGGCCCTGGCTTGGCCCTGGCTTGGCCCTGGCTTGGCCCTGGCTTGGCCCTGGCTTGGCCCTGGCTTGGCCCTGGCTTATCGAAGAATAAAGAAAGCGGGAACAGCTGTTTAAATCCCCACAAGGCTGCCCGCCATGTTGATTGGAATGATGGAGCGAGAATGGGCTCATTAGACGCAGCACGGATGACATCTTGGAGAAGCTTGCAGCTGCTGCGAGTGCTGAGACTCTGACAACATCTGACAACATCTTGGAGAGGCTCACAGCTGTCGTGAACACTCATGCTCTATGAGCAAACTGGATAACATCTCGGTGTAGCTTGATAACATCGTGGAGAGGCTCACGGCTCTCCAACGAGAATGGTGAGGAACCAGTGATGGACATTAGATCGACTGTAAAATTGACATGCAGTGGTTCATACTAAAGCAAGAACACCACCATTATTTCATGCTGCTACCACATCGGTCCCAGCTGTGGTCTCAAGGCTGGAGCTGAACATAACAAACAATTTCCCCCCTGATGACAAACTGTGTTTAGACTCTTTGTTCCAAACGCCCTCATACGCTTATCTCCAAGGCCGAGTCGGATGGCGGGTCCGGCCCAGCGCTGGATGAATAGCTGCAAGGCAGGATGGCTGTGTCTGCATCGGCTTACTTCTCACTCCTTACCCACCCCTGTTGCTTGTCACTTGCTTCATGATGTTGTGATGTGGACATTTATGTGCTCTTTGTGCAGAGGAGTTTTTTTTGTTTTCTGTTCTCATGCTGTCCCCCCATAGGAGCCCAGCATGAGTAGAGGTCTCTTTTTTCCCCTCCTCGACTTGCTCATTGTGTTGTACATTTCAGTGTTTTTCCATAATGCTGTCCATTTTGCTGCAGGGCAACTTGCATGTGACAAATAAAGGCTTTCTTGATTCTTGATTCTTGATTCTTGACATATGCGTGTAACTGACACAGACACACACAAACTGCTCTCCTAGTGGAACTCAGTCTGAGTAGAGTCCTTTTTTTCTCCTTCTGTCCCCGATGTTGTGTATTTTCATTGCTTTTCTTAAATGCTACCTATTCTGACCTGTAATGTGATGTTTGTATAATATATGTAAGGTGGGAAGGGTCCATTTTCACTGCAGGCATCTGGAAGTGACAAATATGGGCTTCATTCATTTGTTCATTCATAAACACAGAGTCACCAGACCATGACAAATTACTTTTTAAATACCTCAAAGAAAATATAAAACTTTCACAGTGTTGATAAAAATGAGTTTAAAGTTTATTTTATCTTGTCACCAAGATTTGGTCATGTTCACCATTCCCATCTAGTTTTTTTAAATTATTTAGATTCAGTCATTTATTTGTTTGTTCTTTTTCTAAACTGAACTGCAGATAAACCAAAGGCCAAACTGAGAGCTGATAACACAGCTGTTCCAGTAGGGGGCAGTGTGACCCTGACCTGCTCTGTGAACCCATCATCATCATCTGGATGGAAATATTACTGGTACAGAGATGATACCACAGTGGATGTTGTCTCCCCATCAAATGGACAAATCAGTGTCTCACAGGAAGGCCTCTACAGGTGCAGAGGAGGAAGAGGAAACCCAGTTTACTACACAGAGGACAGCCAAGAAGTTCAGATTAACACAACTGGTGAGTTTGGATTCAGCAACAATGTTGAATTGATTGATGATTGAGGATTACTATGAAGATAAACAGCATTATATCTCATTGTAACCTCTTTGACATTGTAATAATGTTCTTATTGGAAATGGCTGAACATGAATAGTCATGTAAATGTGGAGTCGAGAGAATCAGTGTCAGGAATGTGATCCAAGGAGGGGAGACTAGGTGGGATTATGAATGTGAAACAATCGCTTTCAGCAAATCTCCAAATCAACATAAATTCACAATTAGTTCTGTAGCAATTCTACAAGTAACACTGCAAGTAGTGTAGAACAGGAGTCACAACATCAAACCACAGAGCAGAGTCATGCTGACAGTTTCTGACAGGAAACAGAAAATCTCAATGTAAACATCAGTTTTTGTTTCTTTATATTAAGATTTCAGATCCAAAATCTGACATTTTCTAGTTTCAGGTTTTGGATGTGAAAGAAGTTCATTTATCGTTCCGTTCATCATCGGACTTGTTAGTGGAATTATTGCCGTGCTGCTGCTGATGTGTTGCTATAAACAGATAAAGGGTGAGAGACTTTCTGATTGACTTTTTAAAGGAAAAATAATTTATTTATATGCTTTTAAACAAACTGATGTAATAATGTTTGTGCTTTTTACAGAACCCTGTTGTAACAGGTTGGTGCAGCAGTTTAGTTTCATTTATATAACTTGAAATGAAACTAACTTTGAATTATTCCTCATTAAATTTTCATTATTTGTTTCAGTCTCACTCAGTCTCAGAGCACCAATCAAAGCTCTGCTTCACAACAAACATCCAACCAGAATGAAACTCAGGTTTACTCCTCTCTTCTTCATGGTGAGACCAGAAATTATTACTTTTCTCTTTAATACAGTTTTCAACACTCAGTTTTCCAGCAAACAGTGACAAAAACAAAAACAAATAATATTTTTCTTCCTTCTTTCTTATTTTCAATGACTTGTAGGTGATCTTTCAGTCTATGAACCAATCAGAGGCTCTGGAAACACTGGAAGTGGTACAAACAGTATAAACTTTGATAATAGCAGAGCTGTAAGAAATGTAAATATTTGATCTGACTGATCAAACTTCATTATTTCAGCAGATGAATACAACAACGTCACATCTGGATTTCAGCTTGACGGTCTTGATAAGAGGAGTGAGTACAAGAAACATGAAATGATATAATTGGTCGAATGTTTTTGTAACTTGTGTAATTTTAGAGGAAGACAGTCTCCATGTTATTAAATACAATAATCCATCATCACAACAGGCAGACATGATGGCACAGAGGAGAGCTCTGGCTACAATAATGTGAATCCTGAATCAGCCTCAGGTACAAATGTGATCTCTACACACACTGAATCATTAGTAATCAGATTACATGTGCAGTTAAATGTGTGACATCATTGCTAAAGTTTGTGGAGCTGATGAGCTAAATCACTTTTTATACGATTGGCTTTTGTTGTGTTCTGCTGCTGTTGTGATGTCTGAATAAAATAGATGAGATCAGTTCTGTGAGATTAAAGCATGAACGTGTAAAAGGTCAGAAAGCATCATCACATCTTTGGCACCATTATTTCTTTGTTTTTCACTGAAGTCGTATTTGTTCTGATTTTGTTTCAGGTCCATAAAAAGATTATTTCAACAAAACTCAAGACTCACGAACAACGTCAGCAACGTCAGTGTAAACAATGACCTGCTCTTGGTTTATCAACACTGGAAGACTGATTATATGGTTCATCTTTGTATTAAAATCCTATTGTGTTTATTTCTATAGAGCAGACACACAGAATTGGGAGAATAAGTCAGAGGTGTATGTGAGAAGCAGAGGCGACAGAAAGGAGAACACAGTGTGCGAAGAAATGGGCAGCAAGGACACGAGAAAGGGAGACAGCAGATAGAGAGACATTAGCTGGCGCCTAGTTTTGAGAAGACAAAGGTTGTTGACCTTTGTCAATGTGTGCTGTTGGGACTGCCCCAGCAGATTTTGATGATTGATGCTGAACTGTGAAAATCCCCATGTACATGTAATAAAATTAGTTGGTTATTTGTTCTGAGAAAAAACAGGAATGAAATATTACACTGTCTTATGATGCATTATACTGCTGATTTATAAGAAAACAAAAACAAAAACTTATTGTCAATGTTCAGATTTTACAATGTTATTCATGTCATCACTGAGGCCATGACAAAGAACATTTTGTGGTTGATCAAATTGTTTTCTGTAGGTGATGTTTGTGTCTTTTATGCTGTTTACAGTTTGATGTGTGTAAAATAATTGTGGTGCTTTTAAAAATAATCAAATAATATCACGACAAAACATCTTTGTTCTTCTGAGTGACCCGTGATGCTTATATGTGGATAAAAATGTCTTTTCTAACTGTCTGCTATATCCTATTTATTAATCTGCTGAAAATGACTCATGATTTCTGCCTGAGCCCCCAGAAAAGAGGAAAAGCAGCCTGTGGTTGAAGAGAAAAAGTAAATGACTTGTTTTAGCAAAGAGGCAACAAGAAATGCAGACAATAACAGCACAGTGATGTTCTCTTGACAGCTACATGCTGATATTGTCAAATATAAATATAAAGTATTTCTTTAGTTGAAGGGATACAAAAGTGTCAGGTGTGCCCCTGGGAAAAATACCACACTGTGAGAACTGATGAAAACTCTCATTTAGAAAAATATCAGACAAAAATACAGTGCCGAACGGTACAGACAAAAAACAGCAGATATCATTGTTCAAAGGTAGGTCCTTTAAAAGACCCTTTACCAGGTATCATAATCTTGGCTGTAAAAGTGTCAGAAATCATACTGAAAGTGACAGGTTTTGCCCTTTTTTTCCCCAGAAAATCCTCAGCTTTCAATATCTGGCAGTCGTTATACTTTATTGTATTCGTATGACAGTGGAACAACAGTGGGGAAAAACCAGACTCTGTTTTTTCAGATTTATAGTTAAGTGGAAACAGATTTAACATAAATGAAATGTAATACAACATCAACTTTAAATATGAACTATACTAGTACAAAAAAGTATTTGAGCCTAGCCCACTCAATTTTTTGTATATCCTTCTTTTTATATTGCAAATCTCTCTCTATTGTGGAGAGCCAAGTGCTCCATGTGTCATCATTTCTTACCTGTGATTGGACCGTGCATTTTAATGATGCACCGTAAAGTTTCGTAATGTTTTTCTTCTCATCTTTCAGTAACCGTTTCTCTCTAGCCCAACTGGTCGAGAGATACAGTAGTGCGAGTCACCCTGGTAAAACCAGCCGGAGTTGACTCTTCTGTGTTAAGACAGCGATAGCGTGTGATCTAGGGTAACCAACCGTCCTCTTTTCCCCGGACATGTCCACTTTTCCCCGGACATGTCCACTTTTCCCCGGACATGTCCACTTTTCACGTTCTGTCCGAGGGGATTTTCGAGACTGATGAAAATGTCCGGGTTTTTCTATAGGCCTACAGGTGTGACATCACACATATGGGTCATATGTGTGATGTCACACGCCGAGCTGCTGCTTTGTGAGTGGTTGTTCTGCCTCACAGATGGAACAGATGATCTTTAAAAGATGCCAAAGCGCAAGTGCAGCTTTTCAGACGAACTGCAAAAGAAATTTCCCTCGTACCATCGCGGTACTGGTAATTTTTCTTATACAGATAAGGCCTTCTTTCTGTACCATTTTTTTTAATTCCAGAGGTTTTTAAGTTATTTTTTGTTTTGCACTTCTTGCCTAAAAGCCTATCACATTTTTTATTCCACCATTCATTAATCGCACAGAGAAGGCATCGTTTAAATATGTTAAAATTTTCTTTAAACAAACAGTATTAAGAAAATTCTTCATGACTGGGCGAAGTGTTATCATTTTTGGAAATCAAACTATGCTTACACTATTGTGATTGTACCGTAATACACCAAATATCCCTGTAAATCTCAGCTTCTCTTCTTTTCTAAACCGCATTCTCCGCTGGTGGGCCCATGGTAAATAAGGGTAAGTGTCAGTGTGGACATACAGATATAGTTCCTCTCCCATATTTCTCATGTCAGACTCTGAACACAGCTTCCAAGTACAATCACTGGACTGTGTTTACAGCTGGTGGCCAATAGAGGGAGACATAATCCATTTATAATTTATTGTATCTGTCATAGTCTCTCAGTCCTCCTGGTCAACCAACACATTCTTTTTCCTTACGAGTGTAATGAACTCGATACTTTACTTTCTGTTTCTTTCCTGTACGCACTGCTGCAGTTTCATCTAAGAAGCAACCTGGCTCTCTTAAAGGTGATGAAAATTCATTCAGAATTAGCAACACTGATGATGTACCTTAATTATTAAAAAGTATTGGTACTGGTATCAGTATCAGCGATATAGGCCTGGTATTTACTTGGTATTAGATTGATACCAAATCTTGCAGTATTGCACATGACTAATAAGTAGTGATATTAAATTCATTAAACTGATATTATTTCAGCACCATGGACAGCACACAAGGTTTTCACTGCATGAGATGTGCTCTCTAACACGTGACTGTTTGTAGTGGTGGACAAATTTAGCTGCATGCACACATAGCTCTCTCTGTGATAGGTTAATAATTTTAATTTAAAAATATATGTATATTGATTATTGGCTGAAAGTGATTAAAATTTTTAATATTGTGACACAGTGGGTCCGCACTCTGGAAGGGAGGGGAACATCCGAAGAGGCATACGCCTGCTGAATGGCCTCCACAACCCTGTGGGACAATCGAGACTTAGACAGGGGTCTGACCAGAATTCCATAGTGGAAGCTCACAAACGGCTGGTCTGTCTTCCTGAACGGCCGGATAAGCAAGACGTTCTGTGCCAAAGCACAGAGATGGCACAGGGCAACCTGGCTCCCAGCTGCCTCCTTGTGCAGGTCCCCTGTGAGGAATATTCATAACTCAACTGACTTGGACAGGTGAAATTCAGATGGGGTCGTCAGCAGCAACCCAGGGTTAGGCTGGAGGATAACCCCTGTGTCACCCTCATCATTGCCCTTGGACCGACAGAGTGTGCAGCTCACAAAGAATCATGTTAACTGTGGTCTGGTGGGGGTCCAGCTGGTGGGCCGCACACCAGGAGGCAAACAGCCCCCGAAGGAAGCAGTAGGCAGTCCTAGTGGATAGCACACAAAACTCCTGCAGCATTCTCACTTTTAGATCAGGCCAGGCATGAAGCCTCTCCCTCTCAGGGTACAGGCTGTCACCCTGAGCCCTACTGGGAAAAGATGGAACAGTGACCCCCTCACCTGGGACAGGAGGTCCCTCAGAACAGGGAGCTCCGGGGGTGTCCTGGTCATGAGTGGCAGGATAGCTGAAAACTAGCATGTGTGACCAAAGAGGGGTCACCAGGATCAACTCCTCGGTCTGGACCTGGTGAAGGAATAACTGGAGGAGGGGTATGGAGGGAAGGCACAGAGAAGAGCCTGTGGTGAGGAGTGCACCAAGTTGTCTGCAGGGAGAAGAACAGATGGCAATGTGTCGATTCTCTGGGGGAAAAGAAGGTCTACTTCTGCCCCTCTGAAGCGACTCCAGATCTGGTGGACCACCTCTGGATGGAGTCTCCACTCCTCTTGGATTGGGCTCCCCCTCAACATATTGTAATGTCCACTGTCATGTTCAGTGGCCCTGGCACATAAACTGCTTTCAGTGAGTAGAACAGGGTGAGCCCACTGCCACAGTCTGGTAGCTATCGTGCAGAGGAGGGGAGACCCTCGGCCCCCTTACCTGTTGATGTAGGCTACTGTGACTATGCTTTCTGTCTTGATGATAGCATGGTACCCTGACAGTCTTGATAGAAACTGCTTGAGTGCCAGGATGACAGCTTGCAGCTCCAGCATATTTATGTCAGAGACGCCCAATGACTGATATAACACCTATTGACTGTAGAGCCCTCAGCCTCAGGAGCTGACCCGCGAGTGAAGCCCAAATGGGTCTAGGCACACCCCGAAGGTCTGCTGTCAATTCGGGGTGAGGGACATGGAGGCTCTGATGGACTCCACAGTCATGCCCAGAAATTATGTGATGTGGGAAGGCTGCACGTGACATGAGCAGAGCTACATGGCTGCAAAACTGTCCTTTAGTGCAGCAGAAGGATACGGCCCAATGCAGTGGGAGAAACTCTCACTCACTGGGTTAACAGCCAGTCAGCCACAGAGAGGACCCACTAGCCATGTGAACGCACTGACAGAGGTGTTCTGACTTTCATGCATGTTTCTCACACAGCATGCTGGTGTTCTTGGCTTCTTGGTCTTATAGGGTGCAGATACTCTCTCAGCACAATTTACCACACTGCTGGGTGTTATCTACACTAGTGTATTCAGCTTTTCTTGAATGTTTTGATTCTGGGTCTCATCATGATGCACTTTGCTGGTGTTTTTGATTATTGATTTTGATGTTATGAAGATTAAGGGCACAACTTCACAAATCTGAATACAAACACACACACAAAGAAAAGAAAGGGGGGTGATGATGTTTCAGATTAATATTAATTGACAGATGCCTCAGCGTGTAGACAAGACTACATATGACATGTGAGTCTAGTGGTTCAGGTCACCCTTTAATTCTTTTCTGACCCCCCTTTGTTCTTCTGAGCAGACTGTGATGACTGCATGTGGTTTATTTTTATCTGCTGAAAATCAGAGACCACAAAATTTCTGTCTGGGCCTCCAAGAAAAGAGGAAATGCAGCCTGTGGTTTCAGCCTGAAGTCTAACGTTTGTCTTCTTTAAAGTCAACACAGCACAGTGGAAATGTGCAGGTATGACAATGTGTGAAAACAGGTTAAAAGTAGCTTTATTGTGGTGATGACACATGCTGGACTAAAGAATAAATAAAGCATGTGGGTATCAAGAGAAACGGTGAAAAGCTTGTTTCTCACGCTCATGTCTTTATGAGTCTCTGCATGGACGTGCTGTAAATGTTTATTTATCTCTGAAATAAATAAAATCATCCATCACTCTCTCTGTCCACAACATCATATACAGACATGTTTTTCTTCTTACTGCAACTTCCAAACAGGCCAGTTCCTCACAGTATAACACAAAACTCCAAAGTATAATCACTGCTTTGTAACCAGCAGAGGAGCCAGTAAATCATCTATACCTACTGATACTAATGTGTCTGTTTGGCTGCTGTTACAGAAATGGTTCCTACACCTGTGATGATGACGTCAGTGTTTGACTCCAAACTGTCTGCTGGACTCTGCAGTATCACAGAGACTTCCTGTCTTCAAGCCTCATAACATATTGATATGTACTGAAACTTTTGCACTTATGTTAACATAAAAACTGCAAATAACATAAAAACATGAAGTAACATCTTAATGTATTTTACCTTTCCCACAGAAAAGTGGAGGGAAGGAGAAACACACCTGCTGTAAAACAATCTAAAATACTTGGATATCAACATGTTTGTGAGTGTGTGTATATGATACTGCAACAAACCTTAATCATAACCTTTGTAAGAAAGTGTTTGACAGAATAAGGATAGATGTTGTGTTTGCAGGCTTTAACTATTACTAATATTATCACACCTTAAAGCATTCACTGCTGTGTTGTCCTTTTGGACTCTAATGTGGGCGGAGCCTATAGTAGCTTTCATAGTGTGAAAGATGAGGTCCACCTAGACAGGTTATGGAGAGACAGACAACCATTCATGTTCACATTCACACCTGCAGGCAATCACCTGAATCACCAGTTAACATAATAATATATGACTTTGGAGAGAACCCAGACAGGTGGAGGGAGAACATGCAAACTTCACACAAACAGTCCAGCTGGTGGATTCCAACAGGAAACTTTCTTGCTGTGAGGCAACAGTATGAACTACTGTATCTATGTGCCACCTTTCTATTTCTGGTTTAATGTCTGTGTAGGTTCTCAGTCATCCAGCTCATGGTGGTCTAAGAAGTTTGGAAGGAAAGTGACTAAACTTTACATTTCTTGAAGACGTGTCACCTCTCATCTAAGAGGCTCTTTGACTTCTAAAAATAAAACAGTAAAGAGTCTCAGGTATTTTAACCTTAGTGAGGGTTTTACTTTAAGTGGGTCAAAGACCCACAATTAATCACAACATCACATGAGCCAAGCTGTGAAAAAAGGTGTGGGTCATTATAGACCTATAAGTTTTTGGACTTAAAAAACACATTCATGAATCAAACCTAATCAGTGCTCTGTGTTTGGCTTATTTAGAGATTCAAAAATACAAAAGAGTGGCAGCACAAATAAAGGTTTACAGTTTGACTGTTGTTTTAGGTTCAGTGCTGCCATCTTGGATTGCTAACTCACAGTCTGTGTGTGTGCTCAGACTTTCCAAGCGTTAAATGTGAGTTATGTTCCACAAAAAATATTTTCGACTGGTAACTCAGAATTTCCAACTTCTGTCTTATTCAAAATTATCACCAGAGATTTGGGGTAAGAACACTTTGAGACCTTGCCTCCTCCCATCATGTAACCTACTGAGGTCACCTGAGGAAAGCACCATGGAGGGGTTGTGACACAAGGAAGGGATCTCAAAACTACTTTGTAGGTGACTGACAGCTGATGCCATAAGGCACCACCTCTGGTCATTCACAGTGGACATAGATGTACTTTTTCACTCTTCTTTCAAACCGTCCGTATTTTCTGTTCAAAATGTGAACACTGGCACCTTTAAATGAGTGATATTTGATATGATATTGGAAGCAGATGAAACCAAATAAATAATTTGAGATCATTGTCTGTCCATAATCCTGGAGAGTGAGTGAGTGTGGTGGCCAGAAACTGAAAACAACACATTTTGGGAAGACAGCATTCATGTATCGCACAATAAATGTCTGTGGATCTACACAAACATTTGCTGATAAGATGACTCAAGATAAAATATTTCAGCTTTATGATGACCACACAGGACACTGCACAAATCACATAAAAGAATAAAAATAAATAATAATAAAACATAATTATGAGCTGGTAAAATATGTCACCTGACCTGGAACAACAGAAGGTAAGAAGAAAACACAAGAAGCAAGCCTGCATGTTTGCAGTGGACAGGAAATGTGAACACGTCACACGACTGCTGTGGTCAAAGCTACAGGAGCTGTTTGAGGTTTGTATAAAAGGAAAGGAAGCACAGAGAGGCCACAGTCAGAAGAAACACTCTGGTCTTATCTGTATTAAATGCAGCTTCTCTTTTTATTATTGATGTAAAGTCAAAGTGTTTGAGATCAGCTGAGGATCAGAGTGCAGCAGGGCTGGATGTGAGGATGGGGCACTCTTTGCTCTGCATGACGGGGTTATTGTGTAAGTACATTTGTGACATTGTTTGAATGGCACTGATTAATGAAAGTGTTTCTCATGTGTGAGAATTAGAGTGTATCACAGGTTTGAAGTGTTTATCTGAGAGTTTCAACAAAGCATATTTGTGATGTTTATGATAGTTACAGACAAATGTTGGCTGGTTCCTTGATTCAGTTTAGTCTGGAGTATCATGTTGGATACATCGCTGCTTGTTGCACTTGACTCATTGTCGTGTACAAGTTCATATATTAATAGTGTTTTATGCACAGAAATATTTTGATGAGCAGTAACTGTGTCATGTGAAAATTAATCTTTAAAAAACTACTTTAGTTCATTTTGACTTTGATTTTCTGTCAGTTTGATGCTGATGTTTAATCTTTACTTTAGTGCTCGATACTCTCTTCTACGTTAATGCTGAAGGTGAGAAATGGTTCATTTTCCTTTCTTCATATTTATCAAATATGAATAATTTTGCTCTGATATTTCATGCACCATTTTAAATCGTATCCTGTCTCTCTGTTTGTGCATCGTTTTATTTAAGATTTAAATCAGTTTATTAATGGTTAAATCCTGCAGTTTCAATTTGCCTGATTACAAATTTGTATTTCTATCAGATTTTTTCTTGTTTTAATGTTTTTTTTAAACACACAGGAAGTAACAAGGTCATACTGACAGTTCAGATCTGTGCAGTCACTCTGTGGTTTTACTCAGAATATTAATTAACTGCTTTAATTTGTTTCATGAAAACACATCTTATTATTTTCAAGTCCAAATGTCACCAGGATGCAGTAAATCTTTTGACTCTTAACAGCAGCAATAAAATCAGTTCAGCTTCAAAATGACTTTATGCTTCCATCAATCTCTAACTTGATGTGTTTATGTGAACAGTTCCCAATAAGCCCACCGTGATCCTCGAACCATCCTGGCCTCAGATATACAGCAGTGAGACAGTCACTGTCAGATGTGAAGGAAGTCAGTCGCTGTTTGTATGGAGAGATGGCACATTAATCAGACCTCGAACATCTGAATACAGAATCAGCAGAGCTACTGAGTCTGACAGTGGAGGATACAGCTGCTGCACCATGAGTCTTTCAGTCTGCAGTGACATCATCACACTGATTGTATCATGTAAGTTGGACACATTTCATTTTGTCATATTGTTCTTTGTTTTAGTTTAGTAACAAAATCAGTGAAAATCGTAACAAATATTAAACACAGATGTAATGATCTCAGTTTCTTCAGTACCTGCACATGTGCAGTTTCCACCACTGCAGCTCAGAATTATGACACAATTATTTTATTTTTATAATTTATTTGAAGTTGTGGATCAAACATGATCAATAAATACAGAATGAGCAGAGCTGCTGTCTGATGATGGAAAATACAGATGCTGAAAAAAGAAAAGGCTGATCATCAACAGAGAAGAGTTCTGTTATCACATCACAGCGCTGGTTGGGGTCGGGGATAGCATACAGTATGAAAAACATCTGTGTAAATTATGGTGACTGATAGATGCTGCTGACTGTCCATTGGTTATGCATTTTTATGCATATATATTTATGTGATCATGATCCTTAAAACAAACATTTAAATAAAAAACAGATTAACAAAAAATCTGATAATAAGAGCGACCACAATCAACTGGCCTCAGATCAGCTAACAGTGTATAGTTCACCTGTCTCTGCATTTAGGAGTACAGTTTGATGGCTGAGCATAAAAACAGTCTCACCTGATTCTTGATTCACTCTGATAAAGTTTTCATCATGTTATATACATCCAGCGTTAGCTCCTGGCTCTCTAGCTGGCTAACAGTTAGCTGAGATACCTGTGCTGTCCTCATGTGTGCTGCTGCCAGTTGTTGATTCTCATCAAATTTGTTTTACAGACACTTTTTTTTCTTGTGTTGTTGGTGCCTGTTTGTAACAAGTGTGATGATCACACTGAGATCAGGGACCGACCTACCTGAGAAACCTGAGCTCTATTATTGAACTCCGTCCATCTTCTTAACCCATTATCCAGGGTTGTGACCTGTTAAGCACTTACTGAATTAAAAAAATACATAAATTGTAAATTAATAAAAATAAATTGGATTTTTTTTAAATTACTATTGAGTTTTTATGTTGAAATCTTTATTTGTTATATAACAAAGTTTTTCCTGAAGCAACTGACAGTCTGATGTTTGTCTTTCCTGTAACATCAACAGCAAGTAAACCCAGAGCCACACTGACAGCACCAAGTTCAGTCATACCAGCAGGGGGCAGTGTGACACTGAGCTGCTCTGTGGAGGGCTCTGCTGGCTGGAAGTTTGACTGGTTCAAACGTGATTCAGTCTCTTCTAAAGCTCAGCTCATGAGAGGAAATGAAGCAAACAGAGTTATTAGTGTCTCACAAGGAGGTCTGTACCACTGCAGAGGAGGGAGAGGAGATCCAGTTTACTACACAGAGGACAGCAGTGACGTCACAGTTGTGGAGACTTGTGAGTTTTAAACTTTATGTTATTTAAGTTTCTCATGTGTTTCATACAAATGTAGAAATAAACATTGTGGCATCAACTCCAGAAAAGACTAGAAAAACTGCATATTTATAGCTCATTAGCTGCTGTTAGTCTTTAAATTGTGTTTTATTAAATTTTTTTGGCCTCTCTTTCTAAATGCTTCTTTATCCTAAACTGACTTTAAGTGGACATGAAAGACTACATGTATTAAGCCACAGAGCCATAAAAACAAACAAACAAACAAAAATAAAGGTTAATCCTTAACATGTTGTCATCCGAGGTCATCAACAGCTCAGCTAACATCAGGTCAGATCAGGGTCGGTAACCCGCGGCTCTTCCGCCCCTCAGCTGTGGCTCCCGCAAGCTTTAGGTGAAAAAATGAAAAAAATAAAAGTCCCACACAACATCCCCAACATCTGCAGGAGGAAGTTTACAGAGTGAGAAAAAGAAAAGTGTGTTTATAGCAGCAGCTACTGCAGCCAGAGAGAGTCTGACAGGCCCAGCTGTGAGCCACATGTTAGTATCCAGCTGTTCACTGTGTTCACCGCCTCCAGAGGAAGAAAGTGTGCTGCTGTAACCTTCCCTCGCCTCTCTCCATCTCTGCACTTTGCCATAAGTTGACCCAGAGCAGAAAGCTAGTTAGCAGCTACGAGCCAAACTCAGAACACTGAGCATCAGCCAGAGGTCTCCGTGGCTCAGAGCCGTGGATCTGGAGATAAACCTGCCATTCTGACACTCACGTCAACATGACAAAGTCTGCTTTCCATAAGGAGACAAATTTGTGTTGAAAGTGTTACAAACACACACGATATGATCAACAAGCAATGATTTGTGACTTGAAAGCAGCTCACATTTGTGGATCTGTGTGAAGCTGGCAGTTAAATTAGACTCAAAACCCCACGTGGGCACGAGACGAGTGCGTGTCAGGTGATTTGTCCACATGTATTTAAGGTGTTGTGAGCTGTGTATTATCACCAGATATGCTGTTATTGTGCAATAAATATCTTTATGTTTTCGACCCTGAGCTGATGTATTTTATACTCAGGGCTGCCCGTGGCTTCATGAAAACAACAGAAGATGATCGCTCATTGAAATGGACTGAAGACATAATTATATACAAATAGTTTTCATGATTATTCTTCTTATTTTACAATTATTGGACCACAGCTACATTTTATTTACTTATTGTGAACTCAAACAGACCTGCAGAATGATGCTTTATTTAAAGTAGGCCTGCACAGGCCTGTGCTGTTTTTCTCCTCTTTAAAGTTTTTGTTAAAAAGTTCTTAAAAGGTAAAAAAGCTCTTCTTCTTATTAAGACATCTTGTATTGTATTAAGTATATTTATTATAATCTCTGAATTATGGATGATGAATTTTAAAGAAAGAAATCTGAAAAAACAATCCGGACGTTAAAATTTGTCCCTCAATGATCAGCAGTTACTCAGGTTTGTGTCGACACATTTGTACAATAGTTTGTGTGAACTGGAGACCTGAAAAGTTTCACACAAATACCTGCACACATCTGTAAATCTTACTTTACGCTTGTGAATCATATTATACACAGTTGTACCACTTTCATGGTAAATTTGTTGCCATAAAAACAAGGATATACTGTCCACCTTCACTCCCTGTCTCTGTAGCAGTAAGTGGTTCTTCAAAGGGAAAATGCAGCTGTTAGCTGTAATGTTAGGATTTGTAGATCACTTTATAAATGTGGAGTGTGTGGAGAACAGGCTGTGTGAGTCAGATACACCGGTGGGCCACCACACACGTGTACCACACATTAAATAAATGTAAACACTGATTTTTAAATCCATCTTCATTTACAGTCAAAATGTCACCAGGATGCAGTAAATCTTTCTCCTCTGAACAACAGAAAAAATAAAATCAGACTTCAAAATGACTTCATGTTTCTATTTGTCTCTAACTGGATATTTTTCTGTGAACAGTTCCCAGTAAGCCCACTGTGACCCTGCAGCCATCCTGGATTCAGATATACAGCGGTGAGACAGTCACTGTCAGATGTGAGATTCAGGGAGGTGAAGGAGCTCAGTGGACGTATGAATGGAGAGCAGCCAAGTTAAACACACCTCCAACATCCAATGAATACAGAATCATCAGAGCTACTGAGTCTGACAGTGGAGGATACAGCTGCCGGGGCAGAAGGGACTATTTCTTCTCAGAGTGGAGTGATATCATCACACTGACTGTATCATGTAAGATCTTTCATCCAGATTATTTCAAATTACTTATTGTGTTAATCGAACCTTTAATTGGGAAAATGAGTCATCTGCCTATTAAATAAAATCACAAATCAGATGTTAATTTATTTATTTTTTATTCTAGTAAACTTTCAAACATGATAACAGACAGTTTGTGTTTATATTACAAAACATATAATTTAACCATTTGTGGACAGGCTGCAGTCGTCAGTGTCCATGAACAGCATCAACATGCTGGTTCAGACGTTTCTTCTCAGGGTAGAAATTATTTATTTTCTTCTTGTATAAAAATATTTTTAATGTTAGTTTTAATTCAAAATTAATGGTTAAAAACATGTAACACATATGAACATCATAGAAAAAGCAAGTGAATGTTTCAGTTCAACAAGCGCTCCAGTCAGACATTAAACTTCAGTAACACTGTGCAGTTATGAAACTTTAATCTGAGTCAAACTGATTTAATCAGCATTAAATAAATCAATGAAATAAACATCACCCCACAGATACAACCTCAGTGAATTCTGTCCAGTGTTCACTCAGTGTGGGTGTTAAACTGTGTGACTGGAGTCGTGCTTTGTGGCATCGAGAGCTCAGAACAGTCCGTCAGCTAACAGTTAGCCAAGCTAACATCGAAGCACTTATGCAAATAGGCTCAAACAAACTGACCATGGATTAAAAAAGGACACTTGGTGACAGACAAACAGGGTATTTTAAAACTTTACTTATACTCCATAGCACTATAATTGCTGCTTGTGAATTGAAATGCATTCTGGGATACCTGGCTGCCTCACATCCACAGTACCACCAGTTCAGTCGATTGTCTAGTATTGATCTGTGCTGACTTACTCTACATGGTAACCAATCAGATGTTAGACAAGCTGCAGTGGCAGCGTTAAACAAGACCCTCCACAGGTTGATCACATTTTGGCAAGTTTGGTCTCATGAGGAACACAAACTCCATCTTTAGCTGAATTAAACTCAAAGGACTCCTGTGTGGTTTTATTTTATTGGAGACTTCATTGGAGTCTTTCAGCCTCTCTGATTGTTCAGTTTTCCTCTGTAAATAAGGTGTTTACATTATTCAAAATTACATCATAGAAAACTACATGAACTTGATGTTGGAACCATGTCAGCGATGGTCACGGTGCTCGAACAATAACAGACACCATTCAGTGTAGTGTGACTTTAGACTATTATTAAAGGGAAACGTAGAGAGGACACAAACAAACTGACCATGGATTAAACATGGATAAAGTACTTTGTATTTGTAACATTTGTCTTTGAATAGATGAAGAATAAATCAGAGGGAATCTGTAGTGTAGTTGTGCATGAAGACAGTCTAATGTGTCACATGCAGGTAAATGTTTTCTGTTTGGTGCTAGAAGCTAAATGACTGAGTGAATGTGTAAAGTTTGATCATTACTATTAAGCACTTACTGAAAAAAACAACAAATTGCATATTTCTAAAATGATTCTTGAATTTTTTACTTTCTCTTTAAAATCTTTATTTATTGTAACAAAGTTTTTCCTGAAGCAACTGACAGTCTGATGTTTGTCTTTCCTGTAACATCAACAGCAAGTAAACCCAGAGCCACACTGACAGCACAAAGTTCAATCATACCAGCAGGGGGCAGTGTGACACTGAGCTGCTCTGTGGAGGGCTCTGCTGGCTGGAAGTTTGACTGGTTCAGACGTGACTCAGAGTTTTCTGGAGCTCAGAAAATAGGAGCTGGAACATCAGAGCACACTGTCAGTATTTCAGAAGGAGGCATCTATTACTGCAGAGGAGGGAGAGGAGATCCAGTTTTCTCCACAGAGGACAGTGCTGCAGTTACAATTCAGAAACAAGGTGAGGGTGAAATTTTGTTGTGAAATAAAACGAAACATCATGATTAAACTGAAGTAACAATTTATAAATATGATTTATGATTTTTTCACTTTAATATTTGTGTTTATTTGTTTGTTAGGGAAAGTTTTGGCTGCTGTGAATCTGCAGCACAGCTGGTCTCAGATATTCACTGGTGAGACAATCACTCTCAGATGTGAGATTCAGGGAGGTGAAGGAAAGGTGTGGAAATATGAATGGACAGCACCCAACACAAACAGCCCTCCAACATCCAGTGAATACAGGATCAGCAGAGTTTCAGTGTCCCACAGTGGAGACTACAGATGTCGGGGTAGCAGTGACTATCTCTTAACAGGATGGAGTGATGCCTTCAGACTGACAGTTTCATGTGAGTTGGACCATGATTCATGCTGACATTTAATGTTTTCATGTTTACATCTGTCTTAACAGGAAAACTCCAACAATGATCCAGCTGTCTGCAGGCAGCTCAGGACAACAGTTTTTCTCACTGTGCAAACAAAAAGGAGTGACACCATGGAGGCTCTTAAAATATCAGTAATGTAAAGAGGAATGTACAGAGATGACAGTTTGATAAGAGAATGATAAATCGGTGAAATCTTTAGTTTGTTAAACAGTCTAATGTGTCACATGCAGGTAGGGATGGTAATGGATAAGAAATTATTGATTCTCATTGGCTCCACTTTGAGAGTCGCCACCATCTCTAAGCAGAATATCAAAGACATTCATGCAGATTAATTAGAGGCTGTGAGGTCAAATGTTTGTGCATGTTGGAGGTATTTCCCCTCTTTGTTGTGATCAGTGTTGGGATCATTTCTCAAAAAAAGTAAAGCAAAAAAGTTCTTACACAAAATCAGCACAAAGAGACTTTAAAGCGGTCGTCATGGTGATTTTTCTGTAGAAACTTGAACAGGTAGAAACGGAGCTGCAGCCTGACTGCTCATCAGTTTGTTACCTGTTGAATTTCAGCAGCAGCTTTACTGTAAATCACAACTCATTTCTCACAGTGCTGGTCTGGGGTCAGCATTAACTCAGCTTTAACGTCACTCTGGGTTCTTGGCTAGCTTAGCGTTAGCATGCTGTGCTTTAAAGAGCCAAAGTTGTGTTAACAGGTGATTATTTGAATGCAGTTGTTTCTGTCCTAGAACAGTCTCCACTTTACCATCACTCTCATCCTGTATGCCGTAATCCGGTTCTCTACTCCCATCCCTACATGCAGGATTACTAATTACTGTTTGTGTTTGTAGATAAATTAATCAGTGTTTAAAGTGTGATCAGTACAGTAGCAAGTTTATTCTTGATTATGTTTTAATGTTTTACTTATTTTGTTTCTTCAACAGCAAGTAAACCCAGAGTCACACTGACAGCACAAAGTTCAATCATACCAGCAGGGGGCAGTGTGACACTGAGCTGCTCTGTGGAGGGCTCTGCTGGCTGGAGGTTTGACTGGTTCAGACGTGATTCAGTCTCTTCTAAAGCTCAGCTCATGAGAGGAAATGAAGCAAACAGAGTTATTAGTGTCTCACAAGGAGGTCTGTACCACTGCAGAGGAGGGAGAGGAGATCCAGTTTACTACACAGAGGACAGCAGTGACGTCACAGTTAGAGAAACTCGTGAGTTTAATTATTTTATTTCTACCAGACTAAGAGGTCATTATGTAATGTGTGCTAACAACTTTATCTAATAGCTGTGAGTTTATTAACCCTCAGATAAGTTTTCTGCTCATTAAGATTACTTGGAGAGGTGGGAAAATACAAACATTTATTCAACTTTGTTTTTGATTTAAGTCCAAAATTGTGAGATTAAGGACTCACCCTTACAGAGAATGTGCTCTCCAAAAACCATCAACAAAACAATTCAGACCTTTAAAAAATGTGTTTTAGCTACAAAAGTTCAAATTGAGGAGAAAAATGAGACCTTGCAGTGAAAAGTTTCATATTTTGTTTTAATAACAAACAACAAAACAAATGTTTCTGTGTTACAGTGTTGATGTAAATACCAGCCGTACCTGCAGGTGTAAACATGAGACTGTGCTGTAACAATGTAAACACTGTATATGAGAGTTGTGTTGGATCTGATTGTTCAGCGTTCAGCATGGTGATGGCTGAGGGATCAAAGCTGTTCCTTAGTTTGTTAGTTTTTGTCTTTATGGCTCTGAAATGTCTGCCTGAAGGTAGACGTTCAAACAGTGCATGACCTGGGTGAGATGGATCCTGAAGGATTTTCTTCATGTTCCTGAGACTGCGGGAGCTGTGCAGGTCTTCAAGTGAGGGCAAAGGATGGCCAACTATCCTCTGGGTGACCTGTATAACCCTGTGGAGCTATTTCCTCTGTGCTACTGTGCAGCTGTGCTATACAGTTCTTCATGTAGCACAGTATGCTAGGAAAAACCAGCTACAGGTCAGGGTGTTTGAAAATATCTCAGTGGATCCTGATGAAGCAGTCCTGCCTCTGGCCTGGTTTTGACTGTCTTTGTGCTGTTTAGAGCAATTTTGCAAAGTGGGATGTGGCCATGATCAAAAACAGTTATCTGTGGTCAGACTGGCCGAGGTGTGGTTTAAACCTGTAGCCTGTTTAAGGTTGATTTTTTTTTTTCACTCACGTTACTCTCATGTTTTAAACAGCAGAGTTTTTATGTTTCTATTTGTCTCTAACTGGATATTTTTCTGTGAACAGTTCCCAGTAAGCCCACTGTGACCCTGCAGCCATCCTGGACTCAGATATACAGCGGTGAGACAGTCACTGTCAGATGTGAGATTCAGGGAGGTGAAGGAGCTCAGTGGACGTATGAATGGAGAGCAGCCAAGTTAAACACACCTCCAACATCCAATGAATACAGAATCATCAGAGCTACTGAGTCTGACAGTGGAGGATACAGCTGCTGGGGCAGAAGGGACTATTTCTTCTCAGAGTGGAGTGATATCATCACACTGACTGTGTCATGTAAGATCTTTCATCCAGAGTATCTAAATAAGGAAAAAGCACTTCTTCTTTCTTACAGCTTTATAACTGTCTTTCATGTTGGTCAGTAAAATGTTTTGTTTTTATTCCAACAACAAAAACCTGAACAGCAGCTTTTTATTCACAGTGAAGAGAACAAAACATATGAGAGTAACTTCTCTGCTGTGCAGCTCTAATACATGAAAGATGAAATGCAGAACAAACGCTGAATCTGTCTCAGCTGCTCCACCACATCCACTAAGAAACATTAAATCCACTGATTGTTCCTCATGTGTGTTTTTAACTTAGAAATGCTGCAAATTAAATATGAAAGATTTGTGTTGTATTTGTGTGATAGTTGTACAGTTTGTTGCAGCTTCACCATTAAAGTTATGTGATATTTATTATTTACATATTTCCACCAAGTTATTTCAACTGGTTTGATTCAGTCATTGACTTTTGTTCTTTTTCTAAACTGAACTGCAGATAAACCAAAGGCCAAACTGAGAGCTGATAACACAGCTGTTCCAGTAGGGGGCAGTGTGACCCTGACCTGCTCTGTGAACCCATCATCATCATCTGGATGGAAATACTACTGGTACAGAGAGGAGAAATCCTCTGAAGCCCTGACCACACAAGATACAGTTTTCCACTCAAATGGACAAATCAGTGTCTCACAGGAAGGACTCTACAGGTGCAGAGGAGGAAGAGGAAACCCAGTTTACTACACAGAGGACAGCCAGTCAGTCAGGATTAGGAAAACTGGTCAGTTTAACATGAAGTCAGATAAATTCCTGATTAAGGAGGAAGATGAAGAACAAAAGGCATTAACATTTTTGACATTCATGTGTTTTTATTGTACTTTCTTGAACAGTAACAGTCTCAAACAGGCCTGTTGTGACTCTGTATCCAAACTGGTCTGAGATATACAGAGGAGAGACGATCACTGTCAGATGTGAGATCCATGGAGGAGACACTGAGTGGGATTATGAGTGGGAAACAAACAGCATGATAAAAGCTCCAAATCAAATCTGTGAGCTTTGTCTCTTCACTGCATGTTTTTTCCAGATGTTCATTCAGCAGCGTCTCTCACAGTGAGTCCTGACAGAGTGCAACACTTCACCTCTGACTCTGTCTCACTGACCTGTGAGGGAAACTTCACTGAGTGGAGAGTGAGGAAGTTCTCTGAGGACGGCCGACTGTACTCTGACTGTAGGAGAATGACTGGATCCACATGTAACATCAACACATCAAAGTCAGATACTGCAGTGTACTGGTGTGAGTCTGGATCAGGAGAGTTCAGCAGTGCAGTCAACATCACTGTACAGAGTATGTTATTATACATTTACTTCTTGGATTTGAATGATTTAGACATCACATGAACATTTGTCCCAGCTTTGCTGCATGTGAAGTCATTTTATGTGGCAAAAATAAAACACACAGTTTTTAAATACACGAGATCAGATCTTCATGATGAACATTTTTACAATCTGTTCTTATTATTGTTTGTCAGCTTTTTCTAAAAGTGTGCACCAGCTGATGTGACTGAAACAATTGTGTGTGATTGTGTCACAGATGATGGTAATGGTCCTATCCTGGTGAGTCCTGTTCATCCTGTGACTGAGGGAGCTTCTGTTAGTCTGAGCTGCAGTTTGAGAACACAAAAAATACTTTCCAATGTGTTTTTCTATCACAATGACAAACTTATTCAAAATGATCCCCGAGGGGAGCTGAAGATCTCTGCAGTGTCAAAGTCTGATGAAGGTTTCTACAAGTGTCAGTACTCAGGAAGAGAGTCAGCACAGAGCTGGATGTCAGTTAAAGGTGAGCAGGATCAAAACATTTGATACATTTTTCTAAACCAATGACTGAGAAGGAACGTTAGATTGTCTGATTTAATTCTCAAAGTCACTTGGCTCCATTTTATGAATGTATTTATTTATAAGATTATAATTTATTAATTAATTTCTGTTTTTTGTTACAATAACTGTGTCAGGAGCTGACAGCTGTTCATCTCCTGTGTGGTTGATTGTTGGACTGGTTTGTGGAGTCTCTCTCATTATTATTCTCCTGCTCTTGTTGTATCGCTGCAGACAGTCGAAGTGTAAGAGCCTCTTCTTTTCACTCTGTATTAGAGAGTTTATTTACTACATACACTTTAATTATTCACACATATACTAATACTACTGTTATCTTTATGTAATCACACAAGTTGAATACAGTGAAATTGGTGTACTCCAGTTTGAAAAGCACGCAACAGCTAGATATGAAAAAGATGTGAGATTTAAGAAGACTATCTCGTGATATGTTTATAAACATTTAACTTTTTCTTTGTCTTTTCTTTTTTTTATTGCAGTTCCAGATGAAACCCAAGATGTCTCATATTCTCTCATTAAGCTTAAAGATTTTGAAAAGAGGAGTATGCAAAGCACACATTGTGTGGGGGAAAAAATTGTATTAATTATTTTCTTTTGTGAATTAATCTGATCATCTTAACAGGGAAGCATCACAAACCAGAGGAGTGTGTTATTTACTCTGAGGTGAAGACAGGAGCTGCAGGTACAGTCACAACAGTCTCATTCAGTGTTTGTACTTGAATGTGTCATCACATCATTATATTGCAGGTAATTATAGGTCAACATGGAGTTTAGTTATTCACTTACTAATCAGTGTTTCAGCTTGACTGAATCACAGCATCCACAGATTCTGACCCAGACCTCAATCACAAAACACACACATGCAAAGCTGAAGTGTCACAGGCAACAAATTATTTCACTTAGATTTCTTTCACTGTAGTTGCAAAAAGTTTAAAGTTCATATGTATCCAACATGTTTGTATCATATCTGTGCTGAACAAATGTGTGCTGAGCTCTGACGTCTCTTTCAGAGGACAGTCTGATGTATGCTGAAGTCAAACAGCCCAAAAAAGAAAAAGCCAAGAAAAACAAAGGTGAGCAAAGTCTGCCATCATCTCCACTGAATATTGTTCAACATGTTTATCAGCTCTTAAAATGTAAATCTGTTTATTTTAATATTTATATTTAGGTATTCACAACAAGCAGCTGATTAATAAAATATATCAAACTCTATCTTTGCATTAGTGGAGACATCCAGTTTCCTCCTGGTTAATGATATTATTGTTCTCAATGATCTTCTCTTCATTCACAGGAAAATCAAGTCCTGCAGCTGATGCAGCAGTTTATTCTGAAGTCACATCAGGAAGCTCTCTCAGTAATTCTGCTGCCATGCAGGCTGATTTATTCTTCACATTATTAAATGTCTTCAGCTCATAATATCTTTACATGTTGGAAATCACTTTGTCTTTTTGTGCTTGTCTTACAGGTCAGTGAGGAGAGCTGTAGCAGCAAAGCCAAGAAGAAGCTTTTTATGAAGCCACTCTTGCTCCTCTGATATTTTTTATTTAAATCTATGCTCTCATTTTTATGAAGATTATATATTTTTAAAATACACTTTTTAAAAAATATATATATATTCATTGTTAAAGGTTTTGTATAAAACTTTGAATGTATCCTGTTCCAACAGCTGCAAAAAAAAAAAAAAAATAGTTTGAAATATGTGATCATATATTTAGTTTCTTATATAGCGCAACTTAAAGTCAGAGTTGTTTGCCATGACTTTTGTTGCCATGAAAACAGGATACTGCTGGACTTCAAGTTTGCTCTGTCCATTTTACTTTAGTTATTTTGTTTGTCCTGTCTTAGTTTTATTGTCTTTTGTTATTCTATTTGAGAGGGATTTATCTTTTAGCTCTTTTTAGAGTCATTTTATATATTGTGAATAAAATAAATGTTTTTATTTGCTACTCTTTTGGGTGTAAAATACCTTTATTGGTTACTTTCTATTTTGCCTCTGGCTTATTTTTATCAACTGAAAAGCCTCATGATTTCCCCAAAATGGGGAAACTAAGCATGTGGTTTCAACGAAAAGCCTTCTGTTTATGAGATGTCTTTTTTCATGGTATCAGCACATAGCAGAGAGTAAACAAGGAGTTCAGACAAAAAGCACAGTGGAAATTTCTCTTTGATAATTATCACTGTTACATTTAAGAATGCATGACACTGTGAAAAGCAATGAAAAATAATTGTGGTCATTGTGGTGCTGAGACATGGAAGGTGGAAAAAAAGCAACAAAAAATGTGACATGTTGTAAAACTGAAATTCCTCACACTGAAACAGCCTGTATGAGTCTGTTTAAAAAATAAAAATAAATCTGGTCTTTTCAATATTTTCCCCATGTTTTTTTCAAACCTTTATATGTCAAAGCCACCCTGCTGAATAGCTATTGAAACTTGTATAGGCAGTATATAAACAACAAATAATATACCATAAACAGCAGGTTACATTTAAATGTATTTCCCCATTTCTATTGTTGCCAACAAACAAACTCAAACATCACCAACAGCAAAAATCAGTCTTTGGAAAATCCCTATGTTTCCCTCCCTCCCCTACTCGCTGGCAGCTGGATTGCAGGTTGTGTCAGATAGCTCAGCTATTATTATGCCAGCAAGACAGCATTTAAGTCATTTTGAATTTGTGTTTGAAAAGGACAAAAAAGAACACCACAGTGAAATGCAAACTGAGTCTATCTTATATGAAGTGTCTCTACTTTTAACCTGGAAAATTTCCTGTTAATACAATCATACTGTGATTTTCATGCCAGATTTCAGTCTTGTCCTTGTATGCAGTTTCTATAGTCTTTGTGAATGTTTAGACATTATGTATTTTTATGATCATATATTCACAGTCTTCACAATTTTAAGCTGACAAAAATTATTCTGGAATGGTTCTGTGTTTTGTAGATATAGCTTTTTGCAAGTTGGTGAAACTCTGCCACTTAAATATTCTCTAAATATTCTCCCTTAATACATATCTAAGGAGACAAGAAGTAAAAGTCAAAAACAGCTTTACTGCTGAGCTCCTTAATAAATACAACAAACAGCAGGTCAGGTCCAAATAATCTGAAACTACACCTCTTGCAACAAAACACAAACACAAGGACAGACACAAACATAAAAGAGAACATGGCAAAGGACAAGGAAGACAGGTGGGAGGACAGCTAAAACCAATCACAGATGACAAGATGGGGAAGTAGAACTAAACACAAAGCACTATGGACACAAGAGATCAAAATAAGACAGGAAGATAAGATGAGACCAGAAAAAGACATACAAGCTTGGCATAGAGACAGAAGATAAACAAACAAGGAGACAAGACTGGGGGGACAGAATGGGAATACTAAAGGGGATAAACAATCATTTAAATAAAGAAGTCAAGGAACTAAAGGCACTGATAACAAACTCATAAGGAAAGCAACCCCCCCCCCTCCCCCCCAAAAAAACAACAACAACTATCATTATAAACTAAAGACTATCAATATATCTATCATACAGAACATAGTACCATAATACAAAGATTATAAAAAATACAAAACTAGATTAACCATAAAAATCCTATGAAAATCTAAACCCTGTGTCCAAGACATAGAGATCATAACAAATATTTGAACAACATAGTAAAATTAAATGAAATAGTAAAATATATCAATTTAAACAGTTAAACATTAAAGTATGCTCGTTTGTAAATAATATATGGATTTATAAGATTTTCAAATCACAATTCTCTCTTTTTTTAAATTTACTTTCCATGCAGCATTCCTTTTTCTTTTTTTTTTCTTTTTTTTGCAGATGAGTCTGTAAAACTGAATCTCCTTATTCACTTAAATTTAGCACATGCCTTAGAAGTGTGATGACCCCTTGGCCTTTTGTGCCCTCAGTCTTAGATTTATGTTGTTTGTACTGTGCTTTGTTCTGCTGGAGGCTAACTACCTGCATGAGCTACACCTGGACCCAGTGAGCTTGGCTATGAAGGCTTCTCTCTGTCCTGACTTTGGCATCCACATCCTTACTTGATCTTGCTTAACTGCAGCATAATTTCTTGAATTATTTTGCTATTTTTACACTCTGCCACACATACATGCATGCTTTACACTACTGACCTGCTGGCAAACATGTTTTCTTTATTTATATTGCCATTAATCTATTCTTACTTAGTTATCACCTCGGTCAGTCTCCCTCTCTTGTTGGAGCCAATGGGCCAGGGTTGCCAGGGTTTCCATGGCAACAAAAGTCATACATGCTCTAGAAACCATCATAGCAATACAGTAAGCATGTACTCTGTCTTTTATCAGCTGTAGCTCACACATCAGCCTGGCTCTGATGTGTGGTTAGCAGAAAGTTCTGAGTTTATTTAAGCTGCTATAGTGAGTGATGAATTACTGTTGTGGTGAATAAGCTTTCTTTGGCTTGTGATTATAATCAGTCTGTTTGTAGCACATCTCCCACTGTACACACATACAGTCTCAGACAGTTTCCTTCCAGAAATCACACACATATCAGTTCCGGTCCTGCTACTGTGTAAAACAGGATAGAATATTATTTGATGCCAAGCAGTTGTGCTGGTCAGCCTCCTCTGGCATTCCCCCTGAACCCACTGCACCACCCCTTCCCTGCAGCTGAACCACAAACCACACCCAACCACCACGGACTGAAACTTTGCTACCACTTATTCCACTGAACATAATTGTTGGCTGAGGAATTTTATAAATGAATGTGCTTATTTGGTACAGGCCTATTACAGAGTTATTATGCCTGTGAAAATAAATTCAAGTGCAAGTTAAAGTAATTGTGTATTGTGTATCTGCTAAGTAAAAAACACAGTGACTTTATCATTTTTCCTCTGGCCTGCTAAACTAAAAAGAGGAAGAACAATTTGAGCTGAATTTGTACAGCCTTCCAAAGAACACGATTGAGCCCTGACAGCTGATAGCAGAGATAGATCATAGGCAGAACTCAAGATACCAAGTTTTTAAAACTCCACTCTCATCTGTCATCACGTTGCTGCAGACATTAATTACTGACTAGCCACTTCCTTTTTTCTGTTTTGCAAATGATGTGCTTTAGTTACTATATATAATAATAATAATGGATTGGATTTATATAGCGCGTTCCAAGGCACCCAAAGCGCTTTACAATGCCACTATTCATTCACTCTTGCATTCACACACTGGTGGAGGCAAGCTACGGTTGTAGCCACAGCTGCCCTGGGGCAGACTGACAGAAGCGAGGCTGCCATATCGCGCCATCGGCCCCTCTGGCCAACACCAGTAGGCGGTAGGGTAAAGTGTCTTGCCCAAGGACACAACGACCAGGACAGAGAGCACAGGGATCGAACCGGCGACCTTCCAGTTACAGATACGCTTCCCAACCCCCTGAGCCACGGTCGTCCCAAATAATAATAATGTCTGCTATATAATTCAAAATAAAAACTGATTACACATGCACTAAACACATTTGTCGTCTGCTCGCACATAACCTCTAGTGAGTATATGGTGGCATCTTATCCCTGACATATCACATCTTTTTTTGTGTAAAGGGGAACAGAAAATTCAGTCAACTGTTTAGCATAATGAGGCAATACATGGTTTTTGCTTTGTGTTTCTCAATATGCTTTCAACTTTTAAAGTTAGTACTGCTATAAAATTCAAAAACATAATATTCAATAAATTGTTAATAAAGTTCAAATCTTTTAATAGTGTTGGATCTATAAGATCCTGATTTTTGGTGGCTGCTTTAGAGTCGAGAACCTGGTACTAGAAACTACCTTAGAAGTGCAAACAAGGAACACGTGAACACATGGTACATGGTAGAATAGCAAAGAAGCATGGCAATGGCTTACTTTTCTGAGTGCCATGCTTTGTTTTCAGTTAAAAAAATATATATAGTTTTTGGCACAAAGATATTGATTATTGTGTTTTGGTATTTTATTTGGCACATTTACCCACCAAATAAGGTCTGTGTGCATCTGTACCATTGCAATTTAGCAAGCAAGAAAATGAATTTGTGCGTTGGTTTATTTATTCTTCTGGTTTGTAAAAACTGCATCTCATTTCCATCAGTTCAGCCACATAAATAATCCGGTCACAACCACCTTCTAACCAAAATTCAACCACAAGATGAAAACATTTACATATCAAAGCAGAAGTGAAAGGATGTTTTCCATTGTAATAGTACAAAAAACTAGCTAAAAGTCTATTTTTTTCCTGCAACTTAAAAGGGAGTATCTTAACCTTGTTTCCTGTTATAGGCATATTCTTTGGTCTAATTATGTCAAAGCAAGTTTGTTCACCTCAACTAGGGCCCAGCATGTTTTGCATGAATCTGCTCAGGACTGCCAGAAATAAATGATATGCTGCCATCCGGCCACTGACAGTCTCAAAAACCCAGACAAATATTCCAGAATTATAGCAATCCAAATGTATGGGGTTGTATGACTTTTTTTGTATGGGAAAAAAAGTGAGTTTCTAAAGAAGACAGAAGTAAAACTAAACCTAAATGAAAGCTTTGCCTGACTTGAAGTAACAGAACCGTTATTTTATAACCCAGAGAAAGATAACAACACTGAGAACAAGCTTGAATGTTCTGAATGGACAGGAAACGTAAACACTGATGCGGTTGAAGTTATAGCAGATGGTTGAGCTCAGAGTAAAAGGGAAGGAAGCATGGAAGCCACTGAGAAGAAGAAGTTACGGTCTCATCTATATTAAGCACAGCATCTCTTTCTTCTGCTTATTTGTGAAAAGTAAAACACTGAAAGCTTAGCTGTGCATCAGAGAGCTGCAGAGCTGGATGTGAGGATGAAGCGCTCTTTGCTCTGCATGCTGGAGTTATTCTGTAAGTACATCACTGACTTTCTCTTGTGACCAATTTAAGAAACTATATTGGTGTAAATTAAAGTGTATGAGGTGGTTAACAAGTCTCTGAGAATTCGAATGGTACTACCTTGTGTCCATTTAAAGCAGGGTATTGTGTTGGAAACACTGCTGTTTTACATTACTAGTTTAGAGCATATAAGCAAAGAAATTTGAGGATGAGTCTCCAATCTGAAAATTTACTTTCACCTCCTAAGACCCGAACTCTTCCACAGCATGCATTTTAAAGTTCTCTTTGATATTTGGTCACATTGTTTTTACATTCATCGGGCCCCAAAGAATTAACAGATTTTTTTTTACCTTATTTTTGTTTTTAATAAAAATAAGAGCCACCTATGAGGATATTCGTTTAAAATTTTGATAGAACAGTAGCAGTATAATGTCGTAAGTGAATATCAGGCCCTTGTAGAGCAAAATTGAGTATTTTGGTCTAAATAACCCAAAATGTGATGTCCACATATGTGGACGCCAGGTCCTAGGAGGTTAAAAAATGTTTTAGTTCATAGTGAGTTGATTTGCTGCTGTTTTGATGATGTTTCAATCTTGATTTCAGTGCTCAGTACACTCTTCGATGTAAATGCTGAAGGTACGACAGTTTTTTTTCTTCCTGTTTACAAAGTATGAACAGCATTGATGTATCTCCTGTATCTTTCTGTTTATGTGTTGTCACGGCTGAATCAAAATCCAGACACAGACAAGAACTGACAAACTTATCAGGAGTTTACTTTCACAGAGACCAGTAGCTGAGAGAAACAGGTGTCTATGGTAAATGTAGGGGGCTGATTATCCATCAGGAGAGAACCAGCTTTCTGATTTGGTGAACAAAGCCAGTAACAGGATGAGTTAGAATTGATTTGAGTTGACTGACAGGAAGCAGGAGCGAGCGCTGCCCACACATGGGCCAGCACAAGGCTAGTTGCAGACACACTGGTGGCCCTGTGCTGGCCCATATGTGGATCATCTCTGGCAAACCTGAACTGGGCCACCAAAGGGCCGTCATTTTTTGCGGTATGTGGGCCATGTGTAAGTTGTGTACAGCCACGGGCCAGTTGCAGACACACTGCTGGCCCTGTGCTGGCCCTGATGTCAGCCTAATGTGTACTTAATCAAGCCATGTAATAATAACATGTGCCGGAACATAATAGTGCAAAAGTAACATGACAAAACTCTGCTCAGATAGTGAATGGACTGATTCTTTAATAGAATCTTGTCTAACAGATTACTCAAAGTGCTCTATACAACATGCCATATTCACCCAATCACACACTTTCTCTAAACTGAGTGCTTGACATGCAGACTGGAGGAGCCAGGGATCGAACCACTAACCTTCTGATCAGAAAATCGGAACATAAATAGTTCATCATTGCCAGGCCTGGCCCACATCTGGTTGACATGCACTCTGCCATGACACCAGTCAGTCAGAAGTGCCAGCTTGATGCCGGATCCGGGACAGACCTGTTTTCTATGAACCTGGGCCACATAAACCAAACCACAATCAGGCCAGATGTGGCATGCCATCACATAGACAGTGCCATCTTTGCCAGGTCTGGCCCATATCTGGATGACATACCACTTACCATGCCAGAAGTCAGCCAGCAGTGCCGGCTTGACACCAGATCTGGGCCAGACCTGTTTGCTATGTAGGGCCAAGCAGGACAGATAAGGGACAGTGAGAGGAAGAAGGAGAAAGTGCGACCGCCTCCGTCAAGAGCCAAGAAAGAAGTGATCATATTATTGGAGACTTTATTTGAATCTGTGAAAATCAGAAAATCATATTTCAATAGTTACAGTGCACTGACTGGCATCTTTCATTTCTTCTGGAGTGTGGGAGAGGTTTATTATTCTTATACCCAGACTATTTGTCCTTATCAGAGTTTATAAAGTAATTTTACTACTATTAAATTTTAATTAATTTTAACAGTACTATATTAAAATAGAACTATTAATAGTAGTGTTTTAATATTTTTAACTACTATCAAAAACGTATTAAAAATGATTGTTTGGGAAAAGGAAGATAGCACGCGTTGCACTGAACACTTATGGTCGGCCATCCATGACAAAATTCAAACATTCAAACTGACTGAAAGTTATTTTCATTGATTTAATGTTTCCATTTTAAATAATTCATAGACCAATGACAACTGCTAAATAACATTTTACATTAAAAATTCACGATAACACTCAACAGACTCCAACAGAAATAAAGGTTGTTGTTTAGTGCACTGAAACTATTAAAATATTAATGAAAAGGGAAACAGATATGATGAGAAATTTAAAAATGTTTTATCTGATATTTCTCTTTTCATACATAATAAATCAGAGCGAGTTTGATTGTGTAACACAGTCCAATATGTCACATGCAGAGTAACACAAATGAACTTAATAGCTTCCGGTATGATGGCGCCTGTGTTTGGCTTTGCCGCTGCCGGGTGCAGTTTGTCACGCTCTTTCGTCGTGCTGTTTTTCTCTGCTCTGCTGTTTTGAAGCTGCTATCCATCCGATCTTCAATGATGGCTCAAGATGTCTCATCCTCCTCCTCCTTTGGCACTTTCCATCCTCCGCACTTTCCTCCGCACTCCTTTGGCACTTTCCATCCTCCGCCAGTGGCTGGATCCTCGGCCAGCGTCCTCAGCGTTCCCCGCAGACCACGGAGAAGGAGAGGAAGAAGAGCAGGTATCCAGGTGAAGCTTAGGCTTTTCTGGCGGCGGGGGCTGACTGGAAAGCGATGTCGAGCGTGCTTTGTTACCTATGCTCAGAACAGCTCCATGGAGAGGAATTTGTGTTCCATGTCCCTGTTTGGATATGCAGGGCCCGGCTCTCCGAGACCGTGCTGCCTCAGAAGGGTTCATCCAGACTCTCCTGCTGACTGGCTTTTCATCCCCTCGGTGAGTGGAATCTACGAGCGTGAAGGCTCAAACCCCGAGTATTTACGTCCTTTAACTCGAGCCTCTGCCAAAAATGATGCTTTCACCCCGCTGAACATGGCGCTTTTTAATGCCCGATCATTGACTAATAAATCGTTCGTGCTTAACGATTTTATATCTTCTAAAAAACTGGACTTCTTATTTCTGACCGAGACCTGGCAGCGGGACTTGGACTATTCGTCTCTCATTGAAATGTGCCCGAACGGCTATTCCGTCATCAGCCAGCCTCGGGGATCTGGTCGTGGAGGAGGTCTCGCGGTGGCATTTCAGGGCCGTTTCAACTGCCGTTCAGTGAAAGTTGGACACTTTCTTTCCTTTGAATTACAGCTTATTAAAATCGGAAGTAAGGATCCTTTTTATTGTGCTGTGGTGTATCGTCCACCCGGCCCAAATAGCTTGTTTTTATCGGAGTTTAGCGACTTCCTGTCCTCTACTATGAGGTTGTCCAGACTGCTTTTAGTTGGGGATTTTAACATACATGTTGATGATGACTCCGACCTCTTTGCCAGAGGTTTTATCAACATTATGGATTCTTTTCATTTTACCCAGCATGTGTCCGGCCCCACACATAACAAAGGACACACACTGGACCTTGTTTTTACTTTGGGTTTGAATATTGATTCTATTTGTTCTGAGGACATCTTTATCTCTGATCATCACTGTATTCTTTTTAACATGTCTTTTCATGAGCCTTTGTCTCCTGTTCACCGGACAATTATCTCGCGCATCATAAATTCCTCCACAGCGGAGAATTTCTCGGATGCTTTTAATTTAACACTATCCCCGCAGAACGGCGTTGATTTCTTAACAGATCTATTTAATAACCATTGTTTTTCGATTTTAGATGAAATCTGTCCGGTTAAAATGAGACCCGTTTCTGTTTCCAAGTCCTTACCTTGGCTAAATGACAACATCCGCTCCATAAAACGTGATTGTCGTAAAGCTGAGCGCTTATGGAGGAAAACTCATTTAAATGTTCATCTCCTTTACTTAAAGGATCTTTTAGCCTCTTTTAACAATGCAATTAGAGATGCGAGGGCTGCTTATTTTTCTCATCTGGTTGCAAAGAGCAGAGGTAATCCTAAGGTATTATTTGACACTATTACTGATATTATTACTCCTGCTCCACCTGCTGCCATTATTTCTTCTAATGAAGACTGCGAAACATTTCTTTCTTTTTTTCTAGAAAAAATTAGTAATGTAAGGAAAAAATTGTCCCCATCAGCATCTGCATTGTCAGTTCCTACGCCAGCTCGGCCTGTCGTTTTAGAAAGCTTTTTACCCGTCTCACTATCAGAGCTGGAAAAAATAATTAATGCAACAAAAGCATCCTCCTGTTCACTCGACATTTTACCCCGCATCGTTATTCAAAAATGTCTTCCACTCTATTGGTCCCTGTGTGCTCACCATAATTAACACCTCACTGGGATCTGGTAAAGTCCCTGCTTATTTTAAAACTGCTGTTATACACCCCCTGTTAAAAAAGCCTATGCTGGACCCATCTCTCACTAGCAATTACAGACCAATCTCAAAAATACCGTTAATTGCTAAGATATTAGAGAAGGTTGTGGCTAAGCAGCTTACAGCAGTTTTAGACAAACATAATATCTTTGACAAATTTCAGTCTGGCTTTCGTAGAGCTCATTCTACTGAAACAGCCCTTCTTAGAGTTTCCAATGACATTCTGATGCAAAACGATGCAGGAAAGTGTTCTGTACTCCTAATGTTGGACCTTACGTCAGCCTTTGACACCGTTGACCATTATATTTTGCTTGAAAGGCTGAAATACTGGGTTGGTGTATCTGGGTCTGCCTTAGAGTGGTTCTCCTCGTATCTCTATGAACGATACTTTTCTGTGGCGGTTTCTAAGTACAGGTCATCTTCCACGTCCCTGTCCTATGGTGTGCCACAAGGTTCTGTGCTGGGGCCCTTATTGTTTTTAATATATCTACTTCCTCTCCAGCATATCTTGAGCCCCTTTGAGGACATTTGCTACCACTGCTACGCAGACGACATCCAGCTATATATATCTTTTAAACCTGAAGATGTTTCTAAGCTGCAGATTCTGAATGTGTGCTTAGAAACCATCAAAGGTTGGATGGCTGACAACTTCCTCCAACTTAATGAAGAAAAGACTGAAGTCCTTCTATGTGCTCCAGACAGACATGTACCTAACATAATGAATGCTCTTGGTCCTCTTTCAACGTTTGTGAAATCGTCTATCAGGAACCTAGGGGTAACCTTTGATTCTGCTCTTACCCTGGATGTCCACGTCAAATCTCTGGTTCGGTCCTGTTTCTATCATTTAAGAAACATTTCTAAATTGAGCCCCATAGTATCTCATACTGAACTGGAGATTGTTATTCATGCATTCATTTCATCACGATTGGACTACTGTAATTCACTGTTTACATGTCTAAACAAAAACTCTTTGGAGCGTCTGCAGATTGTCCAAAATGCCGCAGCAAGGCTTCTGACAAAAACATCGAAATACTCTCATGTAACACCATTGCTTATACAGCTGCACTGGCTCCCCATTGAATTCAGAGTCCACTTTAAGATTCTGGTTCTGACATTTAAGGCTCTTCAAGAACAAGCACCAGCGTACATCATTGAACTTTTACAGCCCTATGCCCCTAGTAGGTCCCTGAGGTCTTGTGATCAGGGCCTACTTGTTATTCAGTATACAAGACTGAAAACCAAGGGTGATAGAGCTTTTGCTACTGTGGCCGCCAGACTGTGGAATTCTCTTCCTCAGAAATTAAGATCTGCAGACTCAGTGATTACTTTTAAAAAACAGCTAAAAACACATCTTTTTAAAATTGCATTTTGTTAACTTTTGACTGTTTTTGTTTTATACTTTGTGAAGCACTTTGTGATCTTTTATCTAGAAATGTGCTATATAAATAAAATTTTACTTACTTAATTAGTCATTTCTACTAAGAGTGAATATTTAAAGTGTGATCAGTACTGTAAGAAATTTCTTCCTGAGACAAGTGACAATCTGTTTTACTTTTTCCTGTAAATTAATTGCAGATATTTAGTTTAGTTTGAAATATACATTCACTCATGATTATCAAACATACAATGTTAAGTTTTCTGTGTTGATTTCATGTTTCTATTTACATCTCAACTGTTAATATGTGTGAACAGTTTCCAGTAAAGTTGTTGTAAAACAACAACCCAACTGGCCTCAGATATTCAGAGGTGAGACGATCACTCTGACATGTGAGGTGCAGGAAGGAGGTGAAACCACTGAGTGGGAGTATGAATGGAGAGGACCCAGGACACCCACACAGTGGACACACAATAATGATGTGACATTCAGAGTTTCTAAGTCCAGCAGTGGAGACTACATGTGTAAGAGTCGACGCAGAGATGACTCATATTCTTCAACAGAGTGGAGTGAAGCCTTCACATTGTCAGTATCAAGTAAGTCATGTTTGTTGTGTGATCTCCATTTGACAAATGTCATCATGGTCAGCACAGGATGAATTCAATGGTCTGCAAAGCATGTTACATTGTTAGTCAGACAAAGAGCTGCAGCTGATAGTAGCCTCATTGTAGACAGTTTGTCACCACTTTGTGTCATGAACTTTCAGCTGGTATAGAGACGCCAATGCTGACCTGCTGCTCCATCATCTGAGGACAATAATAACATAAATAAACAGGATGAAAATATAGTATAGTATCTGCAGGTTATGTACAACCGGCAGATAGAGGAAGTGGATGACATCCAGAAGTCCTGCCAGTGGCTGGACAAAGCTGGACTGAAACACAACACAGAGGCACTAATCAGGGCAGCACAGGCACAAACTCTGAACACAAGATCCATAGAGGCTGGGGTCTGCCACATCAGGCAAGACCCCAGAGGCAGGCTGTGTAAAGATGCCCCTGAGAGAATCCAGCACATAACAGTGGGGTGCAAGATGCAAGCAGGCAGGGCACACATGGAACGCCATAACCAAGTGGCCAGCATAGTATACAGAAACATCTGTGCCGAGTATGGCCTGGAAGCCCTGAGGCCAAAATGGGAGACCTCCCGTAGGGTGATCAAGAATGACCAAGCTAAGATCCTGTGGGACTTCCAGTTACAGCTGCACAAAATGGTGATGCCGAACCAACCAGACATAGTGGTGGTAGATAAGCGGAAGAAGACGGCCTTAGTAATAGACGTAGTGATACCGAATGACAGCAACATCAGGAAAAAGGAACACAAGAAGATGGAGAAGTAACAAGGGCTCAGAGAAGACCTTGAGAATATGTGGAGGGTGAAAGTAACAGGGGTCCCAGAGGTAATCGGAGCGCTAGGTGCAGTGATCCCAAGCTAGGCAAGTGGCTCCAGCAGATCCCAGGAACCAACATCCAAGATCTCTGTCCAGACGAGTGCAGTCCTAGGAACAGGAAAGATACTGTGCAAGACCGTCAAGCTCCCAGGCCTCTGGTAGAGGACCCGACCTTGAAAGAAGACCGCCCGCTGAGGGCGAGGAGGAAATTATATAATATAGGCAGGTAATAAATCAGAGGGAATTTGAGTTTGTAACACAGTCTAATATGTCTGATTTGCTGATTACTCATTTATACAAAACTACTAAGTGAATATTTAAAGTGTGATCAGTACTGTAAGAAATTTCTTCCTGAGACAAGTGACAATCTATTCTACTTTTTCCTGTAAATTAATTGTAGATAAACCCAGGGCCACACTGACAGCAGGAACAACAATCATACCAGTAGGGGGCAGTGTGACACTGACCTGCTCTGTGCAGAGCTCTGATGGATGGAAATATGAGTGGTTCAGACGAACCCAAACAACCTATGAAGTTCAAATCAGAGGTCAACAAAACAGAGATATCAGAGTATCTCAAGGAGGAATCTACAGCTGCAGAGGAACAAGAGGAAACCCAGTTTACTACACTGATAAAAGTGATGATGTCACCATTGAGATAACCTGTGAGTTCAGTCATTTAGTTTGAAATATACTTTCACTCATGATTATCAAACATACAGTGTTAAGTTTTCTGTGTTGATTTCATGTTTCTATTTGTATCTCAACTGTTAATATGTGTAAACAGTTTCCAATAAAGTTGTTGTAAAACAACAACCCAACTGGCCTCAGATATTCAGAGGTGAGACGATCACTCTGACATGTGAGGTGCAGGAAGGAGGTGAAACCACTGAGTGGTGGTATGAATGGAGAGGACCCAGGACACCCACACAGTGGACACACAATAATGATGTGACATTCAGAGTTTCTGAGTCCAGCAGTGGAGACTACATGTGTAAGAGTCGACGCAGAGATGACTCATATTCTTCAACAGAGTGGAGTGAAGTCTTCACATTGTCAGCATCAAGTAAGTCATGTTTGTTGTGTGATCTCCATTTGACAAATGTCATAATGGTCAGCACAGGATGAATTCAATGGTCTGCAAAGCATGTTACATTGTTAGTCAGACAAAGAGCTGCAGCTGATAGTAGCCTCATTGTAGACAGTTTGTCACCACTTTGTGTCATGAACTTTCAGCTGGTATAGAGACGCCAATGCTGACCTGCTGCTCCATCATCTGAGGACAATAATGACATAAATAAACAGGATGAAAATATAGTATAGTATCTGCAGGTTATGTACAACAGGCAGATAGAGGAAGTGGATGACATCCAGAAGTCCTGCCAGTGGCTGGACAAAGCTGGACTGAAACACAACACAGAGGCACTAATAAGGGCAGCACAGGCACAAACTCTGAACACAAGATCCATAGAGGCTGGGGTCTGCCACATCAGGCAAGACCCCAGAGGCAGGCTGTGTAAAGATGCCCCTGAGAGAATCCAGCACATAACAGTGGGGTGCAAGATGCAAGCAGGCAGGGCACACATGGAACGCCATAACCAAGTGGCCAGCATAGTATACAGAAACATCTGTGCCGAGTATGGCCTGGAAGCCCTGAGGCCAAAATGGGAGACCTCCCGTAGGGTGATCAAGAATGACCAAGCTAAGATCCTGTGGGACTTCCAGTTACAGCTGCACAAAATGGTGATGCCGAACCAACCAGACATAGTGGTGGTAGATAAGCGGAAGAAGACGGCCTTAGTAATAGACGTAGTGATACCGAATGACAGCAACATCAGGAAAAAGGAACACAAGAAGATGGAGAAGTAACAAGGGCTCAGAGAAGACCTTGAGAATATGTGGAGGGTGAAAGTAACAGGGGTCCCAGAGGTAATCGGAGCGCTAGGTGCAGTGATCCCAAGCTAGGCAAGTGGCTCCAGCAGATCCCAGGAACCAACATCCAAGATCTCTGTCCAGACGAGTGCAGTCCTAGGAACAGGAAAGATACTGTGCAAGACCGTCAAGCTCCCAGGCCTCTGGTAGAGGACCCGACCTTGAAAGAAGACCGCCCGCTGAGGGCGAGGAGGAAATTATATAATATAGGCAGGTAATAAATCAGAGGGAATTTGAGTTTGTAACACAGTCTAATATGTCTGATTTGCTGATTACTCATTTATACTAAACTACTAAGTGAATATTTAAAGTGTGATCAGTACTGTAAGAAATTTCTTCCTGAGACAAGTGACAATCTATTCTACTTTTTCCTGTAAATTAATGGCAGGTAAACCCAGGGCCACACTGACAGCAGGAACAACAATCATACCAGTAGGGGGCAGTGTGACACTGACCTGCTCTGTGCAGAGCTCTGATGGATGGAAATATGAGTGGTTCAGACGAACCCAAACAACCTCTGAAGTTCAAATCAGAGATCAACAAAACAGAGATATCAGAGTATCTCAAGGAGGAATCTACAGCTGCAGAGGAACAAGAGGAAACACAGTTTACTACACTGATAGAAGTGATGATGTCACCATTGAGAAAACCAGTGAGTTCAGTCATTTAGTTTGAAATATACATTCACTCATGATTATCAAACATACAATGTTAAGTTTTCTGTGTTGATTTCATGTTTCTATTTGTATCTCAACTGTTAATATGTGTAAACAGTTTCCAATAAAGTTGTTGTAAAACAACAACCCAACTGGCCTCAGATATTCAGAGGTGAGACGATCACTCTGACATGTGAGGTGCAGGAAGGAGGTGAAACCACTGAGTGGGAGTATGAATGGAGAGGACCCAGGACACCCACACAGTGGACGCACAATAATGATGTGACATTCAGAGTTTCTGAGTCCAGCAGTGGAGACTACATGTGTAAGAGTCGACGCAGAGATGACTCATATTCTTCAACAGAGTGGAGTGAAGCCTTCACATTGTCAGGATCAAGTAAGTCATGTTTGTTGTGTGATCTCCATTTGACAAATGTCATAATGGTCAGCACAGGATGAATTCAATGGTCTGCAAAGCATGTTACATTGTTAGTCAGACAAAATTGTAGATTTATACAACTGAAGATATCAGAGATATGAACCAAGGTATATGGAATTATGTAACAAAGAAAAAAATCATAAAAAAAACTCTAAATATGTTTTATATTTTAGACTCCTCAAAGTAGCCACCCCTTGCTTTGTTTACAGCGCTGCAAACCCTTGGCCTTCTCTCAATAAGCTTCATGATGTCGTCACCTGAAATGTTTCCCTTCACAGCTGTGCCTTGTCTGAGTTTATTTGTGGAATTTCTTGTCTTCTTAACGGGTTGGGACCATCAGTTGTGTTGTGCAGAAGTCAGGTTGGTACACAGCTGACAGCCCTATTTGACAACTGTTGGAATTTATACTATAGCAAGAACCAATCAGTTAAGTAAAGAGAAACAACAGTCCATCATTACTTTAAGAGCTTCAGTCAGTCAGTCTGGAAACTGCTAAAACTTTGAATTAGAGATGGACCGATCTGATATCACCTATCGGTATCGGTCCAATACTGACGTAAATTACTGGATCGGATATCGGAGAGAAATAAAAACATGTAATCCGATCCATTAAATATCAAAAAAGCAGCTCACAAAACTTGCCACACCGCGTAACTCAGCTCATAACCGTAGCACGTTGGAGCCGTATGCATCACGTGATAGAGGGGCTGTGTGTATTTGTAGCCTCGCTACCAAACCAGCATTTCATCTCCGAGGAAGTTATCCCAGAGAGAATTAAAGCAAGTGTGTAAGTTCATCTCTGAATGTTTGTAAAGCATTCCCACGTTAAGCTTAACAACCGATATATGGAGCGACTACCTGTTCTTGCTGCTACTTCAATCATGAAACTGCTTAATGATCAGCTGATCGGCTTTTCTGTCGCGAGTCCGTCTCTCTTCTTTGTTTTTGGCCCACTTCGCATCAGAAATAGGAAACCAGCGGCTGAACAACAGCAGCACGTTTAAGCTTGATAAGCTGCTGTTAGAATTTATTTAATATTACTTTCTACACCAGGATCCTTTTCTACGTAGCTGACGGCTGGTAACTGTGCAGGGGCGGATCTAGCAAAGTTTAGCCAGGGGGGCCGATAGGGCATGAACAGGGAAAAGGGGGCACAAAGACATACTTTTCTTTCTTATTCTAATTTAAAATGTCTAGCTTTTAATAAATAATTATCTGAATCTTACACCCAAAGTTTGAATCTGATGTAAAATGTATAGAAGTCCATTACTGTATATAGTAACTGTTAAGTCTAATATACCCTAGTAAGCTATAGTACTTTTTCCTTTGGGAAGATACCATCTGTGCAGTCTGCAGTTCTGTTGAAGAAAGATGTTGAATCTATTTAATTATTCTTAAAAAATAATTTATTTCTATGCATTTTTTTTTCACCCTGCATCAAATTAAAGTTGATTACGTCAATTAAGCATCATGAGGTGGAGGGTGGGGGGTGGTTCCCTATTTTTTTTTGCTGGGAGTTGGCAACCCTATTAGTTAGGTTGCTTAATATTTCTGCTAAGTACTCTTTAAAATACCAGCATAGGGAGGATGGAGTAGGTTTAAGTTTATTAGATTGATCAGTTTTGCTGAACAATGAAATATTTTGGGTGCAGTGTATTTTTTACATACAGGTATAACAGAATAGCTTTAGTGTTGTTGTTTATTTAAACTTGAGTATGAACTTATACAAAATGCAGCAATATATTAAAAAAACAGTTTTATTGATTAAAAAACACACTATATCGGATTCATACCGGTATTGGCAGATATCCAAATTTATGATATCGGTATCGGACATAAAAAAGTGGTATCGTGCCATCTCTACTTTGAATGTGTCACAAGTGCAGTTGCAATAACCATCAAACGCTACAATGAAACTGGCTCACATGTGGACCGCCCCAGGAAAGGAAGACCAAGAGTCACCTCTGCTGCTGAGGATAAATTCAGCCTCACAAATTGCAACTTAACAGCACCTCAAATTAGAGCCCAGATAAATGCCACACAGAGTTCCAGTAGCAGACACATCTCTACATCAACTGTCCAGAGGAGACTGCGCAAATCGGGCTTTTATGGTCAAATAGCTGCTAAGAACTCACGACTAGGGAAAAGCAACAAGCAGAACAGATTTGTTTGGACCATGAAACTCAAGGAATGGACATTAGACCAGTGGGAATCTGTGCTTTGGTTTGATGAGTCAAAATTTGAGATGTTTGGTTCGACCTGTTGTGTCTTTGTGTGACGCGGGAAAGGTAAAAAGATGGTCTCTACATGCATGGTTCCCACCGTGAAGCATAGAGGAGGAGGTGTGATGGTGTGGGGCTGCTTTGTTGGTGACACTGTTGGGGATTTATTCAAAATTGAAGGCACGCTGAACCAGCGTGGTTATCACAGCATCATGCAGCGATGTGCCATCCCATCCGGCTTGTGTTTCTTGTGTTTGATTGTTTGATATTTCTCATCATCTCTGTGAACTCCTTCAAGACTGAAAACCATTTCAGGTGACAACATCATGAAGGTCATTGAGATAATGAGTGTGTAAAGCAGTAATTGAAGCGAGGGGTGGCTATTTTGTCCTGTGAGAACCTACAGGTTAAATAGTCATGAAAATAAAGAGAAAACCTTTAAATAAGAACATGTGTCCAACTTTTTGTCTGGTAGTATATGTGTGTGTATGTATGTATGTATATATCCTTTTCATAAGAGCAGATAAACCCACAGCCACAGTGGCACCAGAAAAGGAAGTCATATAGTCATACAGTTTCTCCTCACGGTCTCACTGTTTTTCTCCATCTGTTAAATCGACACAAAATGATCCTTTTATTTTTGTGCAGGTCCATTCTTCACTATAAAACAACAAATTTACCATTATTATGAAATACACATCTTAATATTTCTCTGTTGATTTTGTTTCTATTTTATGACTATTTTTCTGTGAACAGTTCTCAATAAGCCCACTGTGACCCTGCAGCCATCCTGGATTCAGATATACAGCGGTGAGACAGTCACTGTCAGATGTGAGATTCAGGGAGGTGAAGGAGCTCAGTGGACGTATGAATGGAGAGCAGCCAAGTTAAACACACCTCCAACATCCAATGAATACAGAATCATCAGAGCTACTGAGTCTGACAGTGGAGGATACAGCTGCCGGGGCAGAAGGGACTATTTCTTCTCAGAGTGGAGTGATATCATCACACTGACTGTATTGTGTAAGTTCAAGATGTTTCATCTATAATAGGTAAAAAAAAAAATAAAAAGGCTTATTCTATGATACAGTTTTCTAGCTATCTTAGTGCTGCTCGACTTTCAGATGGCAATAAAAGTACTGTTTTTTTTTTCTTTGTTGAATAAAAGTATTCACAGTGAAAGATCCAGTATAGAACAATGTGTATCACAGCATCATCTTTCTTATCTGCCCTGTCAACATCTACTGTACAGATGGTGAACCTGTCTTAGCACATCCACTAAGAAAAAATTATGTATTTGTCTAATTTATTATTTATTTCTTTTTCCTTTTATTCTTCTTCTCCTCCATTTCTATATTCACTGGTTTGTCTTCTGAGTATCTGAGCATTTTTTTCCCTGTGGCTCCACATGTGGAGTTTTACCTATTCCAGCAACTTACTGTATTATGGTGTAGTTAGTTCAGTTTTTTTTAGCCTAAATTTATTTTTAAATGGATTGCTAGACACACTTTTTTTAAATAGAAAATTTGGAAAAAGTCTAGCTGCGATTTAAAACTGTAAAATGGCCTAATTTTATTTAAAGATTTGGCTGGTGCTGATATGATTTATCATTTTTCTCCATTTACATTATTATTATTATTATTATTATTATTATTGACATTAACTCTTAGACAAAATCAAAGTACATAAAATATATCCACTAAATGTATTTAGGATTAGAAAGTGTTCATTTCTCTGCAGTAGAACATCTGATTCTTCTAGAGTCTGATCAGTAAATTATGTCACACTTCAAGTATAACATTTACTATCATTATAACAAATATATTCCTAAAACAGTGAATTAAATATTAAAAATTCACATTGGAGCTCACACTGAGTGATCTTTTTGAGTCATGATAGAATTACTTGCAATGAGACTTGAAATCCTTTAAGCCTTGCAATTTTCAACTCGAGTGGACAAAACAGTGTCTCACAGGAAGGTCTCTTCCTTCGTGCAGAGGAGGAAGAGGAAAACCCATTTTACTACACAGAGTACAACAGGGAATAAGTGAAGTTTTGATTTGGGGTTTAAAGAACAATGTAGAATAAATTCACGATTCAGCATTTAGATGAAGACACAACAGCATTGTATTTCTTTAACCTGTTTAGCATTATGATGTTGAGCAATTCTTGAACTGGACTGTGTCAAATAAGACTGAAAGGTGACACTGAGTGGGATTATGAGTGGGAAACAAACAGCATGATAAAAGCTCCAAATCAAAATGAATACAGGATTAGATCTGCTTCATCATCCAACAGTGGAAACTATCGCTGTAAGGGCAGAATGAAAAGTTCACAGCATAAAACAACAGAGTGGAGTGATTCAGTCACACTGACAGTTTCTGACAGTAAGTAGAGTCATAGTTCATTTAACCTGGAAATAGAAACAGTTTGTAAAAACGTGTTTTTATTAGTACATGTTGAGATATTTGACATGTTTAGATAGTCTCACTCTGAAAGTTCATCATAAATATTTGTGAGTCAACATTTTAGTGACATTGAATTCAGAGTTAAGAGATGAAACATTGAGAGAAAATCTTTGTTGAACAGATAAACCCCGTCCTGTCCTCACTGTGTCTCCATCATGGCTGAGTCCTGGAGCCTCAGTAACTCTGAACTGTGAGGCTGAACATCCGTCTGCAGGATGGAGCTTCTACTGGTATAAAGCTGTTCCTGATCTATCAGGGAAATCCTCCAGTTATGAGCTGCTACCTGATGGCAGTGGGACTGCACAGGACTCCTACATCATTCATGGACAGACACACACAGCAGGATATGTGTGCAGAGCTGGAAGAGGAGACCCAGAGTATCACACTGATCACAGTCAACCAAAGTTTGTCTGGTCTGCAGGTCAGATTGAGGAATTTTAATCTTCATGTTGATGATTTGAAAGTCTGTAAATCTGGCTGCATAACTATCAGGACTCCTGTGAACCACACAAAAGTCAAAAGAATATTTTCACTGTGATATTTTGAATCCTAACATCTGTGAGCTTTGTCTCTTCACTGCATGTTGTTTCCAGATGTTCGTTCAGCAGCGTCTCTCACAGTGAGTCCTGACAGAGTGCAACACTTCACCTCTGACTCTGTCTCACTGACCTGTGAGGGAAACTTCACTGAGTGGAGAGTGAGGAAGTTCTCTGAGGACGGCCGACTGTACTCTGACTGTAGGAGAATGACTGGATCCACATGTGACATCAACACATCAGAGTCAGATACTGCAGTGTACTGGTGTGAGTCTGGATCAGGAGAGTTCAGCAGTGCAGTCAACATCACTGTACAGAGTATGTTATTATACATTTACTTCTTGGATTTGAATGATTTAGACGTCACATGAACTTTTGTCCCAGCTTTGCTGTATGTGAAGTAATTTTATGTGGAAAACATAGGACACATACAGTAGTTTTTAAACACAGAAGATCAGATCTTCATGATTAAAAAGCATCTGTACAATCTGTTCTTGTTATTGTTTGTCAGCTTTTTCTAAAAGTGTGCACTAGCTGATGTGACTGAAACAATTGTGTGTGATTGTGTCACAGATGATGGTAATGGTCCTATCCTGGTGAGTCCTGTTCATCCTGTGACTGAGGGAGCTTCTGTTATTCTGAGCTGCAGTTTGAGAACACAAAAAATACTTTCCAATGTGTTTTTCTATCACAATGACAAACTTATTCAAAATGATACCCGAGGGGAGCTGAAGATCTCTGCAGTGTCAAAGTCTGATGAAGGTTTCTACAAGTGTCAGTACTCAGGAAGAGAGTCAGCACAGAGCTGGATGTCAGTTAAAGGTGAGCAGGATCAAGACATGCGATGTGATTTATTGTAGATGAATTCTTCCCCCGTGTGCTGCAAATGTGTACTTTTGTTTAAGGATTTAGTTTTTTCATCAATAATGTTCAACAATGCTGTTTTATAAATTTTTTAATTAAGTACTTTTTGAATTTAGTTCAGCTTAATTTTTTTAAGCTAAATCATGTATTAAAAATGAAACGTTCTTATTTACAGTTACTGTGTCCACACCTGAGAGCTCTTCATTTCCTCTTCTGATGATCTTTAGAATAATTCTTGGATTCATGTTTATTTTCCTTCCGTTCTTGTTGTTTGGCTGCAGATGGTCCAAAGGTCAGAACTATATTTTTTCTTCTTCTTCATATATATATTTTTAAAGACACAGATCATAAATAAAGTGGAAACAAATTAGTATCACAGACATGAGGTGACTGATTTTCTCTGACCTGCAGGTGATCGTTGTGTCTATGAGACAGTCAGAAGATGTGAAAACAATGAAAATGGTAAAGCTTACACTTTCATTAATATAGAGCTTGTGGAAGCTGGATGATTATTAGCGGTGCAACGATACACAAAATTCACGGTTCGGTTCGATACTTTGGTGTCACGGTTCGATATTTTTTCGATACAAAAAAAAATGTTCATGCTTTTTTAATTTGTAATTTATTAAAATTATAAATATATATTTTAACTCAAGCGTACAGTTTTTAAATTTAATGTTGCTGAAACAACAAAGGGATAAAATAATAAATCTATCTGATGGAGAAATCACTCATCTTTGGAAAAGAGAGTTTATTACAGAGAAATGTCTCTTTCCAAAATAAAAGCTATACTATACGCTTCTTCTGGGCTATATTCTCAGCAGCATATTAAACATATCAGGTCCACATAAGGAGAATCATGTGCTAACGACTGTCTAAGTGACTCGGGTAAAGTTTGTAGCATGCGTGCTTGTTGTTTTTGTCTGCTTCCACTTGTCTTTGCACTAGGATGTTGTCGGAGTAAATGTGCAGTCATATTCGTTGGGTTCCCACTAGTGCTGTCAGCGTTAATCTGAAATGACGTTAACGCCACAACACGGCAAATCTCCGTTAACGAGCTACCGCGGATCGCCCTGTGCGTGGGGCTGGACGTCGTCAACACGTTAACAAGCTAACTGTGCTAACGCAGTAGTTCCCACCCATGTAATTGAGCATTGCGTGGCACATCCAACATACTGTTTTACTTTTGTCCATGACGCGCTTACCTTCAGGGTCATACGTCACATGAAGACCAAAATAGTTCCAAAGGCCAGATCTGAATTAGGGTGGGGGAGGTTCAATTTGCCATGTTGCATCGAGCTTAGCTTCTGTCTTGCTAGCTTGTGCTGCGCTCAGTGGATCTGCACTCGACAGTGCAGCCTAGGCGGAGTAGTCGAACGCAGATCCACTGAGCTCTCAACACAGACAGCATCGTCAGAAGAAAAGTTGATAAAATAAATAAAAAATTTTGTATTGTTCGATACATATGTGTACCGAACCGAAAGCACTGTATCGAACGGTTCAATATCGATACGAGTATCGTTGCACCCCTAATGATTATACAATAACTGTGTTTAACATGAAAGTCAATCAGATTATTATTTCAGGTCCAGCAGAAGGTGATTTCACCAATGTTACATCTGTGATTCAGCTAAAAGTCATTAACAAGACAAGTGAGTGCACAAAATGTGAGATTTGAAATGCAAAATATACATTGGTAATTATTCTCACTGATAATAAATGCATTTGTGGACAAAACAGAGGGAGTTTGGTTTGAAATGCTTTCATTTGATCACCTCAACAGGGCAACGTGGTGACCCAGAGGAGAGCTCTGACTACAATGATGTCAATCCAAATTCAGCCACAGCTCTAAAATCTTAACAGCAGCTCTTTAGCTGTTTTTCTCGGCTTCTCTTTAAAGTTTCTTAAATACTTGAAACCACTTTGAGTGAAAAAGAGAAGATTTTGAATTCAAAGCAATGATCCTGATAGTCTGAGTTTATATTGTCTTCAGAAAGAATCACTCAGTGTGCTTTGCTTGTGTCTCTCCCATTAGATAATAATGTTAATGGACTTTAATGTATTTTAGATCTGTTTTTATCTTTTTAACTGTTTCTTTTTAATATATTATAAAGTCTTTCTGGGAAGCACTTTGTAACTTTGTTAATAAAAGTGATATAAATAAAGTGTGTTGTTGTTGTGTGTCAGACTGAGAGTACATGTTACAGCTGTTCAGTGTTGTGAATCCACTGAAAGAGAGCTTTTATTTAAAGACACTCATTGTCATTTCAAACAGCTTCAAACCCTCCAACATGATCTATCAACATAATGAGAAGTAACAACTGCTCTGACATTATGCTCAGCAGCCTTTTTACTAACTTAATTGAATCACAGGTGGAGGTGATTCTGTGTGGAGTTTGCATGTGTGTGTGTTTCTTCCATGAACTCCAGCTTCCTCCCAGTGTCCACTGTCCCTCTGTGACCCTAAACTGGAGACATTGTTACAGAAATGGATGAATGTGTTTCATGTTTTTCTGTGACTTGTGCTGCTTTTGCATGTGGTCCTCTTACATTTCATGGCAGCACTTCCATCATGTGTCACTGTTCACATGGTTTGGTCACATCAGCAACAACAAACTCAGCTGAAGAGTGTTTTATCAGAGCAGTTGCACACCAGAGAGTTTTCTGTAGGTGATGTTTGTGTCTTTTATGACGCTTACAGTTTGATGTGCATCAAATAATTGTGGTGCTTTTAAAAATGCAACATTTTCTACAAAATAATATCACACAACACTTTTTTGTTCCTCTAAGTAAACTGTGATGCGATGTGTATTAAAATGTCATTTCTAACTGCAATATGCTGTTTATTAATCATCTGAAAATGGCTCATGATTTGTATCTGAGCCCCAGAAAAGTGGAGAGAAGAGAAAAATGTTTTGTTCAGTAAATGACTTGACAAGTCTTGACAACTACATGCTGTAATGGTCAAATATAAATATAAAGTATTTCCTTAGTTGAAGGCATAAAAAGTGTCAGGTTGATAGGTTTGTAGCATAAACCTATTTGCTGGAACGTTCAAGACAATTCAACTACACAGCGAAAAGCATTGAACACCAAGCAGGCAAAGTTCTTTATGTTTCTCGTGCACGGGAGAGAACTGGACAAACGCCGTTACTTCGCTTGACCCCAGTTGCCCTCGTTCGCTCCCCCCATAACACTGCTCTTTATTGAGGTTACATGTGTATGCATAGGTTCATTAACATATGACTTATGCATACAAACAAAGAGCACCTTGTCTGTGCGTTGTGTAAGTATGTGTGTGTGTGTGTGTGTGTGTGTGTGAGTCTATTAAGAGTCTATTGTGAGTCTATTAAGTGAAGGAAGACAGAGTGTCACATTTTGACAGAGTATCAGTGAATCCTTACTGGATGGTTATGATTGGACTGTGTGAGCACCAACATCACTGTGCAGTTTGTTTGTACCTCTTCACAGCAGTTTGATTCATCAAGAGAAAGCATCGACCCCTCTGTGACATTAAAAGGTGGCCATGAGTATAAAATGAAGGCGAGTGTATTAGAGGAGGTAAAACATGTTTTTGATGTCTGTGAGAAATTCAGGGCTCACAAATGAACATTAATATGGCAACTTTTTCTTAAAATGGTGTAATAACAAGAATGGCCAGTAGGAGGCAGTGGGGTGATCATTACTGGAGCCTCTGTTTCCTTCCCGTTAACTCTTTTGAACTGAGCTCAGCAGCTACAATCTACAGTCAGCTGTCCACCTCAAACATATCAGCTCGCTTCTTGTTCAGAAGTTTACAAAAAATTAAATCATATCCCATCATGCATCTGTGGTTATTTGCTGATTATGCCCAGTGCTCTTGAATCCACAGTGCCTGTCATGTGTTGTGTGTGTATATGTATAACACTATGTGCATAAATTTTGCATTTTGCTAACTGTATGTGAAATAAATTGATTTCAGTGAGTCCTCATCTCAACACCTGGTTATTATCACAGGATGGAGGCCCTAAACCACACACTCACACAACATTAATATTCAGTGTCATGTTGCTGTTCTGAGATCAGCTGACAACATGCAAACATGGAAAACCTGAAGCAACAGAACAGGATCAATGAGCAGCTGTGACATCGACTGAGTCAGAAACAACATGAACTCAGAGATTTGTTGTTTGTAGAAACGTTTCTTGATAATTGGCTGAAAGTGATTCATAATTTCTGATGTTGTGACACAACATGTGTGATATTATCTTATGTTGTGTTGAGACTTTTTCTTGTGGACAAATCTTTTTTTAATGGAAAAATAAACACCACACTTAATTCTTTTGCTCTTTCATATTCTGCTGATAACCACCTGACCTTCCTGATCCCCGCCCCTCTGCTTCCTCCTAATCTGCTGGTTAACTTGGTGGTTTGGACACCATACATTGTCTTTGTTTTTGCCTCCAGGTGGAGAAAACTGTAGATGATTTTGATAAATGCAAAACTTTTGCCAGACCTGAGAATAAATACAGTGATCTGTTTTATTTAAGAAGCAATGAGCAGTAAAAATACAAGATTAATCCATAAATAAGACAATACAGAATAAGATCTTTGTTCCTCTGAACAGACTGTGATGTCTACATGTGTGTAAAGACTGTTGTTGGTTAAGTCTTTTCTCCAACAGGTTTATTTTTATCTGCTGAAAGTCAGATACCCTTATAAGAGGAAATGCAGCCTGTGGTTTGTTTTATTTAAAGTCAACACAGCACAGTGGAAATGTGCAGGTATGACAATGTGTGAAAACAGGTTAAAAGTAGCTTTATTGTGGTGATGACACATGCTGGACTAAAGAATAAATAAAGCATGTGGGCATCAAGAGAAACTGTGAAAAGCTTGTTTCTCACGCTCATGTCTTTAAGAGTCTCTGCATGGACGTGCTGTAAATGTTCATTTATCTCTGAAATAAATAAAATCATCCAACACTCTCTCTGTCCACAAAATCATATACAGACATGTTTTTCTTCTTACTGCAACTTCCAAACAGGCCAGTTCCTCACAGCCAGTAAATCATCTATACCTACTGATACTAATGTGTCTGTTTGGCTGCTGTTACAGAAATGGTTCCTACACCTGTGATGATGACGTCAGTGTTTGACTCCAAACTGTCTGCTGGACTCTGCAGCATCACAGAGTCCCCAAGTTTTTAGATATTTTTAGTTTTCATATCTTGAAGCATTACAATATTAAAATATTGATAAGTACTGAAACTTCTGCACTTAACTTTTACATATAACCTGAAAATAAGCTAAAAAGAGGAAGTTACATTTTAATGTATTTTATCTTTCTAAAAGAAAAGTGGTGGGATGAAAAAACACACCTGCTGTTAAACAATCAAACACTTGGATATGAACATGTTGGTGAGTGTGTGTAGATGATACTGCAACAAACCTTAATCATAACCTTTGTAAGAAAGTGTTTAACAGAATGAAGGATGGTGGCTGAGTTTTCATGCTTTTACTATGATTAATACTACAGCCTGAGTGACAAACTGAGACACACTACATACTCGTGTGGAGGGACTAGCCAATCACAAAGTAACCGCTCTTTAAAGTATTCACTGTTCTGTCCTTTTGGACTCAATGTGGGTGGAGCCTATAGTAGCTGTCATAGTGTGAAAGATAATCTAGACAGGTTATAGAGAAACAGACAACCATTCATGTTAAAATTCACACCTGCAGGCAACAACCTGAATCACCAGTTAACATAATAATATATGACTTTGGACTGTGGGAGGAAGCCAGAGTACCTGGAGAGAACCCAGACAGACAACCATAGTGGGAGTTGTCCCTTAAGAGGGTCATGAATCCACTATTAATTATGTGTGTCATGACATGAGACAAGGTGTGAAAAGTGGGTCATTGCGCTGCATTCCAGATACCTCCGAACTTGGAAGTTGGAAATCGGGCGTGGCATCACTCCCGAGTTGCAGAAAAAGATAGGAAACACAGGATTTGTGTTGGTTCTTGGCAAGTTAGAGCAATGCAGGTATGATAGTAGTGCAGTATGATACTTGTTGTTTTGACTAATCAGTGTTCAAACAAAATCATGGCTCATTCAAGGAGTTAAAAATACACAACAGTGTAAAGTTTTTTGTCATGGCCGGGTGGCCGGTGCGTGGTGTAAGAGTAAGAGCAGATGTTCGAGACAGGAATGAACAAAAACTGAGACGTTTACTTTAGGTTGGACCAACAATATAAATGGAGATCGAAAGGAAACTAGGACGATGTTAACAGTAAACTAAACTGGAGAGAACTAACACTAGACACAGTGAACATGAAACTTAAACGTCACCAACATGAATGACATGAATACCTGAGACGTGACTCGTGATGAACAGAAACATGGCCCATGGTGAAAAGATGACCTGCCAATGAACGAATGAAAACTCACACCACACGAGGGTGACGAGGGAAGTGGAAACACAGCTGGAAGCAAAACTAAACACAGAACGTGATATTGTCAAAATAAAACAGGAAACATGCAGACTAAGAAACACAGACCTGAGACTCAGACATGGAAGCAGAAACGGGAGTTTGGGAAAAAAAATGACATAACAGGATGCAGAGCGAGGGACACAGTGTGTTTATCGAGTGGCTGTTTGGTTTCTTCATTGTTGAAGTCCAACACCTCGCTGCATATGTCATGACAGGACACTGCAAAAATCACATAAAAGTCTCTACGAATAAAACATAATTATGAGCTGGTAAAATATGTCACCTGACCTGAAACAACAGAAGGTAAGAAGCAAACACAAGAAGCAAGCCTGCATGTTTGCAGTGGACAGGAAATGTGAACACGTCACACAACTGCTGTGGTCAAAGCTACAGGAGCTGTTTGAGGTTTGTATAAAAGGAAAGGAAGCACAGAGAGGCCACAGTCAGAAGAAACACTCTGGTCTTATCTGTATTAAATGCAGCTTCTCTTTTTATTATTGATGTAAAGTCAAAGTGTTTGAGATCAGCTGAGGATCAGAGTGCAGCAGGGCTGGATGTGAGGATGGGGCACTCTTTGCTCTGCATGACGGGGTTATTGTGTGAGTACATTTGTGACATTGTTTGAATGGCACTGATTAATGAAAGTGTTTCTCATGTGTGAGAATTAGAGTGTATCACAGGTTTGAAGTGTTTATCTGAGAGTTTGAACAAAGCATATTTGTGATGTTTATGATAGTTACAGACAAATGTTGGCTGGTTCCTTGGTTCAGTTTAGTCTGGAGTATCGTGTTGGATACATCGCTGCTTATTGCACTTGACTCATTGTTATTGTCTTTAAGGTCATATATTAATACATTTTAAATTAAACTTTTATAACATTTTTTATAACTATAAGTTTAAAATGTTTTCTCATGTGTCAAACGTACTTTTTATGCACAGAGACAGAAAAATACTCTTAAACTCTTAAAACTAATGTCCTAATTTAGTTTGTTTTGTTTGATTTTCTGTCAGTTTGATCCTAATGATGTTTTATCTTTACTTCATTACTCTCTTCTACGTTAATGCTGATGGTGAGACATGGTTATTTTTCTCTCCTTTTTGATGCTTAATAAATAATTAGACTTTTATTTTTACTTTTTAATGTTAACAAAAGACAATCAGATTTTAGAAATTCAAACATCTGCAGTGAAATGTCAGAGACAGAAAATATCAGAGTAGTTTTATTATCATAGAGACTAGAGTCTAGAGTAGGGTTAGATATCTACACTGTGTTATTAATCAATACTAAAACAGAATGAAGATACTCATTTGCATCAGTGTTGATATCCATAGTGTTGTCTTGGCTTCCTCCAGCTGAGGCACAATTTGATGCATAAAGAAGCCATCGCACGCCAGATTTACGCTCTCGCATGTGTGCATTTTTGACCTTTGAAGTGTTTTTTGTGCTTCTTCCTTTCCTGCTGTATTTCGCTACACTTGCCAACCAATGAACATTCAGCAGACGCTGACATCATCAACTTCAAACAGCGTGCAGTCAGGACCTTAGAGGATGCACGAAAGCATGTGTTGGGTGGGTGAAAGTCCCTCCCCCTCTCTGTCCCAATAAAAGTCTACACAGTCGACACATTTGCAGGACTCTGCTCTCGAAGCTGAATCCTGCTTCTGTGAATCAGCTGAGCTCTGATAGTTTGGAGGGACACATAGTGCCACCTGCTGCAGAGATATTATTAAATAGTGATTAAAAATCTTTAAATAATATCAGACTTAAAACATTAAAATGTAACACTGCTGTAAAAAAGGATAAGATATGAATAATGTAGTGACTCATTAATCTGATGATGTAGCACACAGAGCAGTAAATTAAACATTTTTATTCCCGTTAACTATTTTATCATTGAGTCCAGTCTCAGTGCTGCTGTTGATTTCTGAGGCTCTGAAACTTTAGACTGGATCCATTTAAAATAAAATAAATGTTTTTCAAATTTAAAACAAGTCTTGGACTTTTGTTTTCCTCATTTCCTCTTTAACCCTCAGTCAGCTCACATATGTGTAATGAAACTTACTGTCTGTCTGTTATTGGTCAGTTTAGTCTGTGTGTTACAGGCCTTTTCATAACAATCTGACAAACATGGTCAGACCTTGTTAAGTTGTTATTTCTGTGTAAAAGGAAGGAAGCAGAGAGAAGTTTTAAAAACTCTTTGTTTCCTTCACAGCTCTTTGGTATCTGCTGTGCTGCTGCTTCACTCTCTCTCTTTACAGAAAGTTGTAGAAGTTTTCAGACGTGTCACTGCTGGATGTGAGGATGGGAGCCACTTTGCTCTGTGAGCTGGGCCTATTCTGTGAGTACATCACTGACTTCTATTGTTTGATTCATACTGATCCATAAACATGTTTTAGTAAGAAGAACAGAGCATCAGTCATTTGTACCATTGCAGATCATGTGATCAGAGGACTCTCATGTTTGTTACCAACATGGTTGTTTGTAGACTAGATTAGATTTTAGTGCACTGACTCAGATCAGAGTGGAGCTGGTTTAGTTTATCTAAGAAAGGTTTGTTTCTCCATCAGTGATAATTTGATGCTTTTGACATCCTAATATAAAATGTAACCAATCATAGTAGACACTGATTAAATATATAACGGCAGTGATTAAACCCAGTGCTAGATTTAAACAGCCTTTTAATGCAGACTAACAGTAAACTGCTTCCTTAGTCAAGGTATAAAAGAGTACTACACTGATCCTACTCCTTACTAAATGAAACTTGCTTCCTAAAAGAAGATTAGAGCTGTCCAGCCATAAATAGAGATTTTTTTTTTAAACTCCCAGTAGGCAGGTTTAACTTCAGCTTAATGGTGTTTGCTGTTGAAGACATGTAAATTATTTCCACCTTATATTATATATCACCTTCTAGTGAAATTCTTGTTGAGAGAAGTGACCCATTGCAATTTGTCAATGACATCAATTTTTGAGATGTCATTGATCTCAAAAATACATTTTGAGATAAGTACTGAAAAGTCAAATACATAAAGGAAATACTGGGGAGATCATTTCCCTTTTGGAACCCAGTCGTTCATCTGTTGCCCAAAGAGGATGGACTGTACCGTTTTTAGGACACTAATGTTTTGTTATCACCATGTTTGTTTGTAGACTGGATTCTATTTTAGTGCACTGACTCAGATCATAGTAGATGTAAATCTCCAAGTGTTTTAAGGAGCTTGGTAAGAAAGCGACTGCACTTTAAACCCTAGTGGGATTGTCAATTAAGAAGGTCATTAACTCACTATTCAAGAAATGAGACACATCATTACCAACAGTGTTTATTTATGTTACATTTCAAATCTAACATAAACAAAACACTCACATGATTTGAGTGTCTTTAGTTTGATAATGTCTGAAGTTTCTCTCTTTATTGTAGTGCTCTGTACGCTCCTCTGCAGTGGACACGCTCAAGGTGACTGAACAGTTTTCACTTTTTCTATTTCTTCCTTTTTATTTAGCAAAGATTATTCTCAACCTGTATGACTCTACATAAACAAAGTATTAATAATCAATCAACATTTTGCCTTGAGCATAAAGTGTTTCAGATTGTCTGTTGTCTGATTGTCTGTTTGTGTTGGATTCTAGGTGCTGTGCTAACTATTGAACCCAAATCGTCCAGTTATTTCATTGGAGAGTTTGTTACCTTCAAATGTGACATGAATGAAGGAAGAGACACTGACTGGTATTATGCAATCAACAAGGATGGTCGAGACTATGTCAGCTACAGGGAGAACAAAGACTACACATTTGAAATTAACTCTACAGATCACAGTGGTGAATATCAGTGCTCTGGTAGCTGGAAGGGGTCATATGATAGAAAGAACAGTAATACTGTCTTTATAACTGTATTAGGTAAGTCCTCAGTGATTAATACTGTGGTGATTCCTGTTAAAATACTCATCTGAATTATAAAAAATGTGTGTTTAATAAATGTTTCATTGAAAGTATTGTATTTCTTATGTGTTGGAACTTTAGCAAAGATCCTTGCATTTTACCAAACTTTGTTCACAGTACACACTACAACCAAAATACTCAGACAATATGTCATTACAGCATGTGCATGTTTTACTGTATAACAAGAATAACTGTGGATGAAATTTAATTTAAATAATGAAAAAAAGAAACATCAAAAGATATAATTTAAGGTGATGATGTTTCTGTTGTCTAAATGTGTGTGTGTGTGTGTGTGTGTGTGTGTGTGTGTGTGTGTGTGTGTGTGTGTGTGTGTTTCCTTCAACAGTGAACTGCATTAGTTTACATTCAGTGTGAATTCTTCAGGCCTGAAAATGGACAAATGTTTATACTGTGCTTATTTAGAGATCTACAACCTGAATTACTGCAGCTCTGTCACCATGTTGAGACAGAAATCAGAAAAATTTAAAGTGACTTAAACTGTAGAAAAAAAAAAAAAATATAATGAAGACATTTGTAGATTTTATTGGGGGGGCGATTTAAAAAAAAAGGATTTTTTTTAACCTTTTATACATTTATATTGTATCAGGTGTGCATTTTGTTCTCTTCTTTTTCATAACAGCATATATACCCAGGGCCACACTGACAGCAGGAACAACAATCATACCAGTAGGGGGCAGTGTGACACTGACCTGCTCTGTGCAGAGCTCTGATGGATGGAAATATGAGTGGTTCAGACGAACCCAAACAACCTCTGAAGGTCAAATCAGAGATCAACAAAACAGAGATATCAGAGTATCTGAAGGAGGAATCTACAGCTGCAGAGGAACAAGAGGAAACCCAGTTTACTACACTGATATAAGTGATGATGTCACCATTGAGAAAACCTGTGAGTTCAGTAATTTAGTTTGAAATATACATTCACTCATGATTATCAAACATACAATGTTAAGTTTTCTGTGTTGATTTCATGTTTCTGTTTGTATCTCAACTGTTAATATGTGTAAACAGTTTCCAATAAAGTTGTTGTAAAACAACAACCCAACTGGCCTCAGATATTCAGAGGTGAGACGATCACTCTGACATGTGAGGTGCAGGAAGGAGGTGAAACCACTGAGTGGGAGTATGAATGGAGAGGACCCAGGACACCCACACAGTGGACACACAATAATGATGTGACATTCAGAGTTTCTGGGTCCAGCAGTGGAGACTACATGTGTAAGAGTCGACGCAGAGATGACTCATATTCTTCAACAGAGTGGAGTGAAGCCTTCACATTGTCAGCATCAAGTAAGTCATGTTTGTTGTGTGATCTCCATTTGACAAATGTCATAATGGTCAGCACAGGATGAATTCAATGGTCTACAAAGCATGTTACATTGTTAGTCAGACAAAGAGCTGCAGCTGATAGTAGCCTCATTGTAGACAGTTTGTCACCACTTTGTGTCATGAACTTTCAGCTGGTATAGAGACGCCAATGCTGACCTGCTGCTCCATCACCTGAGGACAATAATGACACAAACAGGATAAAAATATAGTTCTTCAAACTCCCTCAACAAATGAAAACAAATATGAAACTTCTTTAAAAAAAGAATAAAAGTAATTCAATCATCTCATCAAAAACTGCCGTAGATTAAAATTAATCTGAAGCACACACACACGAGTGGGTTTGATAGAAAGGTTTTTGATTTTATTTCCATTGTACTCATTGATCTGCATGTTAACCTCAAAGTGATTTTATGAAAGCAAATCAAACTCATTCCAACTTCTTCCTGAAAAAGTCTCATATGTACATATAACGACTTTGTGGAGAAAAGTGTGTTTATGATCATTCTTTAAAAATCAATTTCTGTCTGTGATTCAGCTGTTTTACACTCACTTTATTTGAAAACAAAACAAAACAAACAAACAAACAAAAAAACAAACACAGGTAAACAACAGAAGCTCAGATGTCCCAGTTTTACTGCTGGGCTCAGATCACTAACAGTTAACAGTTCACCCATCTCTGCATAAATAAAATAATTAAAACAAATAATGTGTTATAACTTAAAAAACTGTACAAATACATGAAAGTGATGAACGTCAGCTTAACATTTTATTTTGCTGTTGTAGTAGGTGTGTACAACATTTAAAATGAAATGTTAATGATAGAAAATAACTTCCAGTCAGCTTTTGTGTGTGAACTTGATTTTTTCAAATAACTTTTTAATAATATTTGTAGTAAGACGACTTTAAAAACACACACATACTTCTCTTTCAAAGACTCTCCTCCCACTCCGACAGAAAGTAAAGAAGTTGTTCACAGCACTGTAACTATTAAAACAGTAATGAACAGAAAACAGAGATGAGGCATTCAAACTATTTTTGATTTGAAAAAAAAAAAAAACTTTTCTAGGCAGTCTGATGTCTCACATGCAGAGAAATTACACATTGTTTTCTAAATTGGTCAATGTTTAACACATAATCAGTGCTGTAAGAAATTTCTTCCTTAGACAACCAACAATTTAAAGATTAACTTTTTCTGTATCTTATACAGCAAGTAAACCCAGAGCCACACTGACAGCACACAGTTCAATCCTACCAGCAGGGGGCAGTGTGACACTGAGCTGCTCTGTGGAGGGCTCTGCTGGCTGGAGGTTTGACTGGTTCAGACGTGATTCAGAGTTTTCTGGAGGTCAGAAAATAGGAGCTGGAACATCAGAGCACACTATCAGTATTTCAGAAGGAGGCATCTATTACTGCAGAGGAGGGAGAGGAGATCCAGTTTTCTCCACAGAGGACAGTGCTGCAGTTACAATTCAGAAACAAGGTGAGGGCTAAGTTTTGTTGTGAAATAAAAATGAAATTTATAAATGAATTAAAGTAACACTATAACTATGATTTTTGTTATTTGTTTTGTGGTTCTTCTTGATTTATTTATTTAAATATTTGTGTTTATTTGTTTGTTAACAGCTTTGGCTGCTGTGAAACTGCAGCACAGCTGGTCTCAGATATTCACTGGTGAGACAATCACTCTCAGATGTGCGATTCAGGGAGGTGAAGGAAAGGTGTGGAAATATGAATGGACAGCACCCAACACAAACAGCCCTCCAACATCCAGTGAATACAGGATCAGCAGGGTTTCAGTGTCCCACAGTGGAGACTACAGATGTCGGGGTAGCAGTGACTATCTCTTCACAGGATGGAGTGATGCCTTCAGACTGACAGTTTCATGTAAGTTGGACCATGATTCATGCTGACATTTAATGTTTTCATGTTTACATCTGTCTTAACAGAAAAACTGTTACTGCAAACTGAAAGCGAGAGTTCAAGAACCGATAAGTTGGATCGAAAACCAGGCAGAGACTAATGATTCCCAGGACTTTGAATACTGGGAACCAGTTCTCTACTCCCATCCCACATGCAGGATTACTAATTACTGTTTGTGTTTGCAGATAAATTAATCAGTGTTTAAAGTGTGATCAGTACTGTCACAAGTTTATTCTTGATTATGTTTTAATGTTTTACTCATTTTGTTTCTAAAGCAGCCAGTAAACCCAGAGCCACACTGACAGCACACAGTTCAATCATACCAGCAGGGGGCAGTGTGACACTGAGCTGCTCTGTGGAGGGCTCTGCTGGCTGGAAGTTTGACTGGTTCAGACGTGATTCAGTCTCTTCTAAAGCTCAGCTCATGAGAGGAAATGAAGAAAACAGAGTTATTAGTGTCTCACAAGGAGGTCTGTACCACTGCAGAGGAGGGAGAGGAGATCCAGTTTACTACACAGAGGACAGCAGTGACGTCACAGTTACAGAAACTCGTGCGTTTAATTATTTTATTTCTGAGATGTTATTTTGTGTTCTGTGCTAACAATTTCATTCAACAACTGTGAGTTTATTAACCCTGACATGAGAGACACCTCCTGACAAATAGACGAATTTATTCCGTCTTATTTTTTTATCTTTATGTGTCTATTTGTCTCTAACTGGATATTTTTCTGTAAACAGTTCCCAGTAAGCCCACTGTGACCCTGCAGCCATCCTGGACTCAGATATACAGCGGTGAGACAGTCACTGTCAGATGTGAGATTCAGGGAGGTGAAGGAGCTCAGTGGACGTATGAATGGAGAGCAGCCAAGTTAAACACACCTCCAACATCCAATGAATACAGAATCATCAGAGCTACTGAGTCTGACAGTGGAGGATACAGCTGCCGGGGCAGAAGGGACTATTTCTTCTCAGAGTGGAGTGATATCATCACACTGACTGTGTCATGTAAGATCTTTCATCCAGAGTATCTAAATAAGGAAAAAGCACTTCTTTTTTCTTACAACTTTATAACTGTCTTTCATGTTGGTCAGTAAAATGTTTTGTTTTTATTCCAACAACAAAAACCTGAACAGCAGCTTTTTATTCACAGTGAAGAGAACAAAACATATGAGAGTAACTTCTCTGCTGTGCAGCTCTAATACATGAAAGATGAAATGCAGAACAAACGCTGAATCTGTCTCAGCTGCTCCACCACATCCACTAAGAAACATTAAATCCACTGATTGTTCCTCATGTGTGTTTTTAACTTAGAAATGCTGCAAATTAAATATGAAAGATTAGTGTTGTGTTTGTGTGATAGTTGTACAGTTTGTTGCAGCTTCACCATTAAAGTTATGTGATATTTATTATTTACATATTTCCACCAAGTTATTTCAACTGGTTTGATTCAGTCATTGACTTTTGTTCTTTTTCTAAACTGAACTGCAGATAAACCAAAGGCCAAACTGAGAGCTGATAACACAGCTGTTCCAGTAGGGGGCAGTGTGACCCTGACCTGCTCTGTGAACCCATCATCATCATCTGGATGGAAATACTACTGGTACAGAGATGAGAAATCCTCTGAAGCCCTGACCACACAAGATACAGTTTTCCACTCAAATGGACAAATCAGTGTCTCACAGGAAGGACTCTACAGGTGCAGAGGAGGAAGAGGAAACCCAGTTTACTACACAGAGGACAGCCAGTCAGTCAGGATTGGGAAAACTGGTCAGTTTAACATGAAGTCAGATAAATTCCTGATTAAGGAGGAAGATGAAGAACAAAAGGCATTAACATTTTTGACATTCATGTGTTTTTATTGTACTTTCTTGAACAGTAACAGCCTCAAACAGGTCTGTTGTGACTCTGTATCCAAACTGGTCTGAGATATACAGAGGAGAGACGATCACTGTCAGATGTGAGATCCATGGAGGAGACACTGAGTGGGATTATGAGTGGGAAACAAACAGCATGATAAAAGCTCCAAATCAAAATGAATACAGGATTAGATCTGCTTCATCATCCAACAGTGGAAACTATCGCTGTAAGGGCAGAATGAAAAGTTCACAGCATAAAACAACAGAGTGGAGTGATTCAGTCACACTGACAGTTTCTGACAGTAAGTAGAGTCTTAGTTCATTTAACCTGGAAATAGAAACAGTTTGTAAAAATGTGTTTTTATTAGTACATGTTGAGATATTTGACATGTTTAGATAGTCTCACTCTTAAAGTTCATCATAAATATTTGTGAGTCAACATTTTAGTGACATTGAATTCAGAGTTAAGAGACGAAACATTGAGAGAAAATCTTTGTTGAACAGATAAACCCCGTCCTGTCCTCACTGTGTCTCCATCATGGCTGAGTCCTGGAGCCTCAGTAACTCTGAACTGTGAGGTTGAACATCCGTCTGCAGGATGGAGCTTCTACTGGTATAAAGCTGTTCCTGATCTATCAGAGAAATCCTCCAGTTATGAGCTGCTACCTGATGGCAGTGGGACTGCACAGGACTCCTACATCATTCATGGACAGACACACACAGCAGGATATGTGTGCAGAGCTGGAAGAGGAGACCCAGAGTATCACACTGATCACAGTCAACCAAAGTTTGTCTGGTCTGCAGGTCAGTTTGAGGAATTTTGTCTCAGTTATTTTTAATTTTCATGTTGATGATTTGAAAGTCTGTAAATCTGGCTGCATGACTATCAAGACTCATGTGAACCACACAAAAGTCAAACGTATATTTTCACAGTGATCTTTTGAATCCTAACATCTGTGAGCTTTGTCTCTTCACTGCATTTTTTTTCCAGATGTTCGTTCAGCAGCGTCTCTCACAGTGAGTCCTGACAGAGTGCAACACTTCACCTCTGACTCTGTCTCACTGACCTGTGAGGGAAACTTCACTGAGTGGAGAGTGAGGAAGTTCTCTGAGGACGGCCGACTGTACTCTGACTGTAGGAGAATGACTGGATCCACATGTGACATCAACACATCAAAGTCAGATACTGCAGTGTACTGGTGTGAGTCTGGATCAGGAGAGTTCAGCAGTGCAGTCAACATCACTGTACAGAGTATGTTATTATACATTTACTACTTGGATTTGAATGATTTAGACATCACATGAACTTTTGTCCCAGCTTTGCTGTATGTGAAGTAATTTTATGTGGAAAACATAGGACACATACAGCAGTTTTTAAACACAGAAGATCAGATCTTCATGATGAAAAACATTTCTACAATCTGTTCTTATTATTGTTTGTCAGCTTTTTCTAAAAGTGTGCAGCAGCTGATGTGACTGAAACAATTGTGTGTGATTGTGTCACAGATGATGGTAATGGTCCTATCCTGGTGAGTCCTGTTCATCCTGTGACTGAGGGAGCTTCTGTTAGTCTGAGCTGCAGTTTGAGAACACAAAAAATACTTTCCAATGTGTTTTTCTATCACAATGACAAACTTATTCAAAATGATACCCGAGGGGAGCTGAAGATCTCTGCGGTGTCAAAGTCTGATGAAGGTTTCTACAAGTGTCAGTACTCAGGAAGAGAGTCAGCACAGAGCTGGATGTCAGTTAAAGGTGAGCAGGATCAAAACATGCGATTAATTTTTGTAAATGATTTTGTTTTAAGTCTTGAAGTCACTTTGCTTCATTTTCTGAGAACTTTCCTAAAATTATTTTATGAATTATAAAGTATAATTAAACTTTATTGTTTGTTGTTACAGTAACTGTGTCAGGAGCTGACAGCTCTTCATCTCCTGTGTGGTTGATTGTTCGACTGGTTTGTGGAGTCTCTCTCATTATTATTCTCCTGCTCTTGTTGTATCGCTGCACAGCAACCAACAGTGAGACTTTTTCCTTTACTTAACACAAACTCTTTATCATTCAAAGACACAAATCCATCATGAGGTTCATTTAAAAGCAAAAGTCTTATTTTACATTTTTAATAAAGGTGCTGTTAGTGAGAAGACGTTCAATCAACACCATCATCAGCAAGTGTACTCCTCTCTTCTTGCTGGTTAGTTTTTCATCTATTTATAATATTATGATGCTGTTTGCAACAAGACTGTACTTATTAAATCTGCTGCAGCTTTTAATATAAATGTTATTTTCAATAATATTTGTTTTTAAAATAACATCACAAACATGAGGTGACTGATTTTCTCTGACCTGCAGGTGATCGTTGTGTCTATGAGATAATCAGAAGGTCTGAAAACACTGAAAATGGTAAAGTATAAACTTTCATTAATATTGAGCTTGTGGAAGCTGGATGATTATATAATAACTGTGTTTAACATTGAAGTCCATGCGTCCAACTATTTTCTTACACTTGGGCGCCAGGTCGTGGGGGGAGCATCCTAAACAGAGAGGCCACATCCTCCAGCTTGTCCGGGGTAACACCAAGGCTTCCCCACACCAGCCGAGAGATATAATCTCTTCAGCATTTTCTGGGTCTGCCCCAGGGTCTCCTCACAGTGGGACATGCCTGAAAAGCTCACACAGGAGGCATCCTTGTCAGATGCCTGAACCACCTCAAATGTGGTTCTACTCTGAGCCCCTCCCACATGGCCAAACACCTAACCCTATCTCTAAAGGAGAAGCAAGCCAAACTTCGAAGTAAGCTGATTTCCACTGCTTATATCCACGATCTCGTTCTTTGGGGTCACTAACCCAGAGTTTGTGACCATAAGTAGAGATGTAAACTGAGAGCTTCACTTTTATGGTCAGTTCTCTCTTCATCTTGACGTACTGGTACAGTGGACGTAGCACCAATCTACTCCCCTCTCCTCCTGTGAGTGGTTTGCCTATAGGAGGGTGGACCCATGTCCTTTTTTTGGGCTATGCCCAGCCGGGCCCCATTGAGCAAGCACCTGGTGACCCACCTGGTCACCAGGTGCTTGCTCTTAGGCACCCTCCCCAGGCCTTGCTTCATGGCAGGACACCATTAACCCCATTAACCCTTTCAAGGGCAGAGTGAACTGTTCCTCTCATTCAGGTTTTTTTTTTAAAATTATTCTTTGTCTGGTCCTGGGTGAGGGACCGGATAAAATTTGCCATGGGAGACCCTACCAGGGGGCAACCCCCCCTCCTCCAACAACAACATAGCCCCTGGGATCCATGGGACACACAAACCCCTCCAACATAATAATGTTGAGATTCACGGAAGGGAACATTAACATCAGTAAGATTCTTATTTCAGGTCCAGCAGAAGATGTTTACGCCAATGTCGCATCTGTGATTCAGCTCAAAGTCATTAACAAGACAAGTGAGTGCACAAAACGTGAGATTTAAAATGCAAAATATACATTGGTGATTATTCTCCTTGACAATGAATGCATTTAAGCAGAGAACAGAGGGAGTTTGTTTTGAAATGCTTTCATTTGATCACCTCAACAGGGCAACGTGGTGACGCAGAGGAGAGCTCTGACTACAATGATGTCAATCTGTCAGGGTGCTGGGTCGTTGACCAAAGATTCTGAGGTTATTTTGCTTTTGTGAGTCTCTCTGTGAAAGTGTGAAGATGGTCTAAGTTTAAGTTTATACAGTTTAACCAGGAGTTTAGTTCTTTCTATGTTTCTGAGTTTTCTTGATTTCCAGTTTATGGTTTATTGTCTGTGAGGTTCCACTTGTGTGTTTGTCTCATCCCTGTGTCGCTTGTGAGAGTCTGTTGTGTCATCCATGTCTCTGCTCACTCACCCTCCGTGTGTCTTAGTAGTGTCAATATGTTTTGTCATCTCCTTGTGTTTCATCTTTTGTCTCCCTGTTTGTTTATCCCCGTTTCTGCTTCAAGCTCATGTGTTCATGTACTTCCTGTTTTATTTTGACAGTATTTCATCCCGTGTTCAGTGTGTTTGGTTTGGCTTCCCTGTCTCGTTATATTCAATTCGTCAGAGCTGTTTTCCAATGTGTTTCCACTGATCACCCTCTTGTGTATATATTGTGTCTGTTGTCAGTGCATCTGCTAATCCTTATGTATCCATGTTCTCTCAATCCTTCAAAGGTGCTTCAAGGTATTCCCAGTGTTCCAGGTTTCCTGTTACTTTAAGTTTCAGCTTTCCCAGTTTGTTTGTTTTTTCTCAGTCAATTCTTTGTTTATTTTTGGTTAACCTGATTTGGTTCATGTTTGTTTCCAGCCATGAAAAACGTTTTTTTGTTAAAATTTTGATTTTGTTCTTCTCGTTGCCTGCATTAGGGTCCTTACAAAGAGCCACAGAGTCTGCAGCTACAGATTGTGACAAAATCCAAATTCAGCCACAGCTCTAAAATCCTAACAGCAGCTCTTTAGCTGTTTTTTCTCTTTAAAGTCTCTTAAATACTTGAAGTCACTTTGAGTGACAAGGAGAAGGTTTTGAATTCAAAGCAATGATCCCGATAGCCTGAGTTTATATTTCCTCACTTCGCTCAGTGTGTTTCACTTGTTTCTCTCCCATTAGATAGTAATTTTAATGGACTTTAATGTACTGCAGATCTGTTTTTGTCTTTTTAATTGTTTCTTGTATTTGTAATATATTATAAATGTCTTTTTGTGAAGCACTTTGTAACTTTGTTAATAAAAGTGTGACATAAATAAAGTGTGTTGTTGTTGTGTGTCAGACAACAACAACATGTTACAGCTGTTCAGTGTTGTGCATGAATCCACTGAAAGAGAGCTTTTATTTAAAGGCACTCATTGTAATTTAAAACACTTTACAACCCTCCAAAATGAACTAAAGCTATCAACATAATGGGAAGTAACAACTGCTGTGACGTTATGCTCAGCAGCCTTTTTACTGTAAAGCAGTTTTTCCAGTTTTCTCAGGGAGGTCTGGCCCGTACTTTCATGTAATACCAATTTATTTTGACAGTGTCAGTCTCATGTTCACCAAAGCCATGAAAACTCTGTGTATGACATATAAATCTTGATTTTCTATTTTATGTATGTTATTACACTGTAGATTCTTTATTATCTGTTCGATAAAGTGAGCTGGTAAAAATCAAATCGCTTTTAAACTACTTAAAATATAGTTTCTAACTTTCTCTCCTGCTTCATGAATTTTTTATACACTGAAATTAAAGGAGCTCCTGATTTCTGACTGAGCCACATAGAGAAGAGGAAACACAGCCTGTGGTTTGAGCCACAAGTCTTCCTTTCAGCAGATTTATGATTGATTCATGTTCTCATCAAACTTCACACAGCAGAGAGGAAACAAGGAGTTCAGACAAAGAGCACAGCGGGAATTTCATGAGCAGCTGTTTTCCTGATTGTTGATTTATGATCTGCTCATTTAGTCCTTCTGTGTTCACTTTATTGCTACATGTGTTACTAGAACATTTTATGTTATTTATTATCAAAGAACCAAACTTATTGTTTAATTTAAGTTCTCATATTTTACTTTTTAGAGGCAAATTCATTTTCATATTAATGATATCATTTTCTGTGTGTGCTCCATATGTGCTGTACTGTTCTTGAATCACAGGTGGAGGTGATTCTGTGTGGAGTTTGCATCTGTGTGGGTTTCCTCCATGAACTCCAGCTTCCTAACAGCTGTTCTTATCATTATTTATGACATGTTCATTTAGTTATTCTGTTTTCACTTCATTGCTACCTGACATCTTGCTAACAGAACATTTGAAGTCATCTATTCTCCACATCAGAGAGACATCAGTGTTCAAGGTCGGTCCTGTGACGGGCTTTAAGTGTCAGTGTGGATATAAAGTTATAGCTCCTTGTCCCATATTTCCCATGTCAAACTCTGAACACAGCTTCCAAGTCCAATCACTGGACTGTGCTTACAGCTGGTGGCCAATAGAGGGAGACATTAATCCATTTATAATTTATTGTAAGGAATGAGAAGATGTTGATATGACTGAAGAACAGAGAGAACAGAGGAATGATGATATTGACTTTGGACACTATCATGAAAATAATCAGGCCTTGGATGGTGTCATAGTGATCAAAGCATTTACATTAGCAAACTTTAAAAATTCGGTTTCATTAATAAAGTTTTATTGGACTCAAATAAATAGTAATCATGTGCAGATTGATCCAAATATTGATAATTTTGATACCAACATTTGTATCAATGTTGATCAATACGAGCGTAATGAGCTGGATACTTCAGTTTCTGTTCTCCTGTATGCACTGCTGCGGTTTCATCAAAGAGTCAACCTGGCTGTCTGTGTAAATGCTGCTGCTTTCAGGTGTCACAGAGCAGCCACAGTTTGCTTCTCTTCTCTTGTGTTTTAATTTTACTGTCACCTGACTCAGCAGTGCCAGGCAAGCAAGTAAGCAAACGTGCTCAGCTAACCAGGACCGTCCAGCAACCCAGTAAGTAAAGAATATCCAGGCAGATAACTGTGGTAATAGTGATAATTCAGTTATATTACTTTAATTTATAGTGGAAATGGCTCATTCTTACTTTAGCCAACTCCTAAATTCTCGATTATGCTAAAACCTTGATATAATACATTTATCTCACTGAAACATTTAAATGAAAACAATTACAGGAATTGAAACAAATATACCAAATATAGTATGGCTCAGATTTGATTCAATATAATTACCCTGTTGTGCTAAATGTGAAAGGGATACTGTATGATTACTGTAGTTAAAATACTATTAGATGTGCTAGATTATTGTTTTTATTTCTGTCCCAGGTTTGAACTAATTAATAATCCAAAGAAAAAAAGAAAACACTTAAAGGTCATGAAAATTCATTCAGTCAGAATTAGCAATCTGATGATGGAGCTGAATTATTAAAAAGTATTGGTACTGGTATCAGTCGTGTATTTTACTCGATATCAGATTAATATCAAATCTTGCATTATTGCACACGTCTAGAAATAGTGAAATATTACATTTATTTACCTTAAAATTTCAGCACCATGGACAGCGCACAAGGTTCTCACTGGATGGGCTGTGTGGTGGACCTGCACAAATTTAGCTGCATGCACATATAGATCTCTCTTTTACATTTATGGGCATAGGTTAATAATTTCTGTTAAAAAGAAAAATGCAACAATTTACTGTTGTACTGTTTCTAGGGTCCCTGTCCCTGGGTATATGTGTATTCTCTGAATGTATTCTCTTTGCAGCATTTCACTGCAAAAGTGTATGTATATTTGAATTAAGAAATCTCAAGAGAATCCGTCACTCTCTCTACCCACAAAACCAGATCTGAATATATTTTTCTTTGTGTAACTTCAGACAGTCAGATCCTTGTCATTCTCCACCTTTCTCATACAAAAACACCTCTCAAATATAAACACTGGGTTGTGTTTAGAGCTGGTATTCAACAGAGGGCGCAATTCAGTTATTTTTTATTGCAATGCATTAGTCTGCTTGGCTGAGTGTTAAATATTTCCCAGAGTTGTGATGATAAAGGAAAAAGACTTTGACTTCAGAGTCTATTATTTACATCACAACATGTTGCAGAAGAAAAATAAATCTCTGTGTGTTGTAAATGTAGGTGTAACTGTGTCCAAAGAACCAAGATCAGCATCTGAAGAGGCATATGCCTGCTGAATGGCCTCCACAACCCCGTGGAACAATTGTGACTTAGACAGGGGTCTGCCCAGAATTCCACAGTGGAAGCTCACAAAAAGCTGGTCTGTCTTCCTGAACGACCAGATTTGCAAGACATGCTGTGACAAAGCACAGAGATGGCACAGGGCAACCAGGCCTGCAACCTTGTCCAGGTCCCCAGTGGGAGATGTTCGTAACTGTTGGGCTGGAGGATCACCACTTTCCAGTCCAGCAGCAGCATTGCCTGTGTACTGACAGAGCTCATTAATCCACCTGGCAGATTTTATGGCCAGCAAAAAAGAGTGTTTTTCAGGGACAGACATTGCAGTTCAGCAACCTCCAGCAGCTCAAAAGCACAGCACTGAAGGACCCGATCCAGGACTCATGGGAGGAAATGGGGGACCAGTCCTTCTATTTGTAAGTCACTGGGTGTCAGTCTGAAACTGTTTGCTAGCGCTGTCCTTAGACAGTAAACGTGACGAAACTATTCAGGAAAAAACACACGTACATATTGTTTATCATGACTCTGGCCTATAAACACAATTTAAAAACTGGTATATATCACCCTGTTGCTTTGTCATCTTGAAGTGGTCGTGTGATTGGCTTACCACGACTACTTTATTCTTCCTCAGTCGAACAGCAGCACTCATGCGATTGTTTTGCCCCCTTAGCTCCAGGTGTTGTGCCAAAAAGTGGTCGTCTTCCAGAAAGTGATTGCCGTCCACAGGAGCACGCGCAGTTACTTAAAGCCGTAGCACCCAGATGACTTACGCAGACAGCTACTTCTGTGCAACTGATATAGGATGTGGTAAGCTGCACACAGCTTCAACCGTCTGTTGACAAAACGTAACGCAACTGCACCGCATGCTCTTGTTTGTAACGGTAACGATGTTGTAACGATAGAAATAGCAATTAGTTAGATTACTCATTAATCTGAAAAAAGTAACCTTGTTAGTAACAACGTTACTTGTAACACCGTTATTCCCATCACTGCAGGTAGGTGGGGCAGCAATTCACTGAGCCTCTGGCACACTTGCTACTCGTCAGATGCTTTCATCAGAAGTGTTCTTAAGGAGCTGCACAACGGTTGTCTAGTGTCGGAGTATTGTCCTTTTCAGGGGTGTCTGTGTAACTGCTCACCCACCTACCGGAGCTTGTGGAGATCATCTTCTCTGAGTCTATACAGAGATTCAATTCACGTCCCAGCACTTCACCTCTCAGTCTCCCTCTGTGCCTCTTAAGTCTGGCTTCTAACTTCCCTGGAATCTGTACGTCAGACTGTATCAAGTAAGCTTGCCAGTTGTCATTTATTTTCCCCATTTATGTTCTTTTCGGTTTCCGGCAAAACACCCCTAGCGCTACTGGGTCCTACTGGGAAAAGATGGAACGGTGACCCCCTTCACCTGGGACAGGAGGACCTTCAGAAAAGGGAGTCCTGGCCCGGAGTAGTGGGACAGCTGGAAACCAGGCCATGTGGGGCCAAAGTGGGGCCACCAGGATCAACCTCACCTCCTCGGTCTGGACCTGGCAAAGGAATGACTGGAGGAGGAAATATAGAGGGAAGGGAAAAGCATTTGCCAGGTTGTCACATGCAAGGGGAGGGACATTGTTCTGCAGGGAGATGAACAGATAGAAAAATGTTGACTCCCTGGATAAAAGAAAAAGGTTGTCTTCTGCCCTGTCTGTTCTGACGGTGACATGGTGCCCCTGCAGACACGACAGAACTTGCTTGAGTGCCAGGATGACAGCTTGAAGCTCCAGCATTTATGTGTGAGACACCCAATGACTGATCTAACAGCTGTTGAGCTGAGAGCCTTCATGGACAGTAAACCAACCTGTTGGGGAGTCATTTGTGAGGACTAACTGGCAGTCACGGGACCCATCCCTTGGCCCTCCTCCAGGATGGTCGAATACCCTCCACAGATGGAGAGCTCGATGGAGCCCCTGTGAGACCACCACTGTTGGGACTGTGTTAAAATATGCTTTAGTTTCTCACATTTGCTGAAAGCTGAAAGTCTGAGTTTCATTTAAAATTAATTCAGGGGTTTGGGTTGGGGTGGGACTAAGGAAGTTTCAGAGTACTATTAATTGGCAGATGCCTCAACCTGTAGATGATAGTACATATGAGTCTAGTGGTGGACGTCACCCCCTCCCCGTTTGTTCTTTGTTTCTCTGAGCAGACTGTGATGACTGCATGTGTGGAAAAGACTGTTGTTGGTTTATTTTTATCTGCAGAAAATCAGACACTACAAAATTTCTGTCTGGGCCTCCAAGAAAAGAGGAAATGCAGCCTGTGGTTTCAGCCTGAAGTCTAACGTTTGTCTTCTTTAAAGTCAACACAGCACAGTGGAAATGTGCAGGTATGACAATGTGTGAAAACAGGTTAAAAGTAACTTTATTGTGGTGATGACACATGCTGGACTAAAGAATAAATAAAGCATGTGGGCATCAAGAGAAACGGTGAAAAGCTTGTTTCTCACGCTCATGTCTTTAAGAGTCTCTGCATGGACGTGCTGTAAATGTTCATTTATCTCTGAAATAAATAAAATCATCCATCACTCTCTCTGTCCACAACATCATATACAGACATGTTTTTTCTTCTCACTGCAACTTCCAAACAGGCCAGTTCCTCACAGTATAACACAAAACTCCAAAGTATAATCACTGCTTTGTAACCAGCAGAGGAGCCAGTAAATCATCTATACCTACTGATACTAATGTGTCTGTTTGGCTGGTGTTACAGAAATGGTTCCTACACCTGTGATGATGACGTCAGTGTTTGACTCCAAACTGTCTGCTGGACTCTGCAGCATCACAGAGTCCACAAGTTTTTAGGCCTTTTCAGATTTCATGTCTTCAAGCCTCATAACATATTGATATGTACTGAAACTTTTGCACTTATGTTAACATATAAACTGCAAATAGCATAAAACATGAAGTAACATCTTAATGTATTTTACCTTTCCCACAGAAAAGTGGAGGGATGGTGTCACGGCTGGCGGGGTGAGCCGTGTGGTGTTGGAGAAAAGGAGGACCCAAAATGCGGCAGTGACTGATGTTTCGAGTGACGTTTATTTACAAGGTGGCAGTGGCAAAAACAGGCAGTGAGGCATGACAAAACAACTGAAGAAACCTAAACTGGGAGAACTAAATGACAAACCTGAGACCATACAAAAGGGGTGCGGGGCAGAGAGCCAGGAACGGACACCATAGAACACAGAAGAACCGACAACGAACACAGACCGACACCCACTATATATACACACACAAGGTAATCGGGTAATCGCACACAGGAGGGAAGAACAGCTGATCTGAATACACATGATGACTGGAGGACACAAGCTGAACACAATGACAACAGACACAGACCTTCAGAATAGAACAGGAAATCCAGAACACGAGCCTTCAAAGTAAAGCAGGAACACACAGACTGATTTACAACACAACACGGGGACATGAACAGAGCACCGAGGACAGACACAGGTAGGGCTGAATATACACCAAACTTCAGGTTCAACCCTAAACTAATACAAAATCAGAATAAACACAAGGCACACAAATGAACTTCAAGGAAACACAAAACGCTGGGTCAAAATGACCCAGGACCATGACAGATGGAGAAACACACCTGCTGTTAAACAATCTAAAACACTTCGATATCAACATGTTTGTGAGTGTGTGTAGATGATACTGCAACAAACCGTAATCATAACCTTTGTAAGAAAGTGTTTGACAGAATGAAGGATAGATGCTATGTTTACATGCTTTAACTATTATTAATATTATAGACTGTATATTGAGAATGAGAAGTGAGAAACTGAGGTACACCTTATTCTCATATGGAGGGGATTAGCCAATCACAAAGTTACCACACCTTAAAGCATTCACTGCTGTGTTGTCCTTTTGGACTCTAATGTGGGCGGAGCCTATAGTAGCTTTCATTGTGTGAAAGACGAGGTCCAACTAGACAGGTTATGGAGAGACAGACAACCATTCATGTTCACATTCACACCTGCAGGCAATCACCTGAATCACCAGTTAACATAATAATATATGACTTTGGACTGTGGGAGGAAGTCAGAGTACCCGGAGAGAACCCAGACAGGTGGAGGGAGAACATGCAAACTTCACACAAACAGCCCAGCTGGTGGATTCTAACAGGAAACTTTCTTGCTGTGAGGCAACAGTATGAACTACTGTATCTATGTGCCACCTTTCTATTTCTGGTTTAATGTCTGTGTAGGTTCTCAGTCATCCAGCTCATGGTGGTCTAAGAAGATTGGAAGGAAAGTGACTAAACTTCTTTACATTTCTTGAAGATGTGTCACCTCTCATCTAAGAGGCTCTTTGACTTCTAAAAGCAAACAGTAAAGAGTCTCAGGTATTTTAACCTCAGTGAGGGTTTTACTTTAAGTGGGTCACAGACCCACAATTAATCACGTGAGTCATCACATGAGCCAAGCTGTAAAAAAAGGTGTGGGTTATTATGGAGCTTTTTGTACTTCAAAAAACACATTCATGAATCAAACCTAATCAGTGCTCTGTGTTTGGCTTATTTAGTGAGTCAAAAATACAAAAGAGTGGCAGCACAGAAGAAAGTTTCAGTTTTACTGTTGTTCTAAGATCAGTGCTGCCATCTTGGATTACATATACACAGTATGTGTGTCTGCTCAGACTTTCCAAGCTGTAAATGTGAGTTGAGTTCCACAAAAAAAAACCCATTTTGACTGGTAACTCAGAATTTCCCATTTCTGGCTTATTCAGAAATTTTCACCTGAGATTTGGGGTGAGATCACTGTGAGAACTTGCCTTACCCCATCATGTGACCTACTGAGGTCACCTGAGGAAAGATACTAGTTGGGGTTGATGTACCTGGGAAGAGATCTCAAAACTGCATTGTAGGTGACTGACAGCTGATGCCATTATCCACCACCTGTGGTCAGTGATGGTCATTCACAGTAGACATAGATGGCCTCTTTCACTCCTCTTTTAAACCATCATTCTTGTCTGTTCAAAATGTGAACACTGGCACCTTCGTATGAGCAGTGTTGGCTCTAATGTCTGTGTCTCAATCTCGCGCCCGATGTCACCTCTACTGCGGCCTGCATAGTGACGTGAAGAAATATTTAAAAAAATTATTATTCAAAAAATGATCTAATATGAAGGCAAGAGTGTTACAGGCATAGTCCTAAATAATGTAGCCTCATGGGCAGTGTAGTCGTGCTGCAGGGAGAATGGACGGCCACACCCATTAAGTGTCTGTGAGCACGAGGAGGGAGGGAAGGGAGAGTGGAAAAGTACAAGTTGTCACAGACCAGAAATGGGAGCTGGAAGCATGTAAATATAATAATAACCACTACAGCCAAGAAGAGTGCCTGACAAGCCCAGTTGTAAGTAAGCTATTAAGACTCGACTGTACACTGTGTTCATGTTTTCCTCTGAAACAATAAGTTCTGTTGGAGCAGCCTTTCAACGCCTCTCTCTGTCTCTCGCTAGCAAAGTTGACCCAGACAACAAAGTAAAGCTATTTTTTGGCTACAAGCCCGACACAGAACCCAACGTATTAGCCAGAGGTCCCTTTACTATGGTTCGGAGCCGCAGAGCTGTTTTATATACATGCGGAATAGTTTTCTATACGAGATCGCTGCTAAAAGTGCTGCCTTACCTAATGTCCACCCTACTGTTACTCATTTTATATTAAGATTTAAAAATCTAGTTGCTATTGGTATGGCGAGTAACCTAGTAGTTGTAAAAAGCATGATAATATATTAAGTAATCCAAAGTATTCAGAATACGTTACTGTCATTGAGTAACGTTACAGAATACATTTTGGGGCATGTATTCTGTAATCTGTAGTGGAATACATTTTAAAAGTAACCTTCCCAACACTGTGTAAGAGTGATATTTAATATGATATTGGAAGCAGATGAAGCCAAAATAAATATTTTGAGATCATTGTCTGTGCATAATCCTGGAGAGTGAGTGAGTGTGGTGACCAGAAACTGAGAACAACACATTTTGGGAAGACAGCATTCATGTATCGCACAATAAATGTCTGTGTATGTTCACAAACATTGGCTGATAAGATGACTCAAGATAAGATATTTCAGCTTCATGGTGACCCACAAGACACTGCACAAATAACATAAAACACTAAAAATAAATAATAATAAAAGATAATTATGAGCTGGTAAAATATGTCACCTGACCTGAAACAACAGAAGGTAACAAGAAAACACAAGAAGCAAGCCTGCCACTGAGAACATCTAATATGGCTTTCTTTGTCTGTTAGTGGGAAACCTGGCATTGCATGCTGTTCACCAGTGTGTTGTAATCTGGGGTATAACTTGACACTGCAACTCTGAGTCTTGCAGATGTGCATCAGAGAGGCGTGCTCTGTGTTTGTTCTTAATGAAGTTCATGTCAGCAAAGGCTGATTCACAAAGATAGGTTGAACCAAACAGGCTGGCAACCTTCATACCTGCTGTGCATACACCACTGTACTTTGCTGTGTCAACAAGGCACCAAAAGTTTGGTGCACCCTGATAGGCTTTGAGGTGGACGTCATTTTGCAATGTTACAATTTCGATTTCCACCTGTCCAGCATCCAAGCTGAACATTGAACTTAGTTGCTCAGCAATGCATGTTGTGTCCACATTCATGAAAGGATTGGAAACGAATGAGACACATGGCTCAAGCTGATCAAGGTCACAAAACCTGTTCTCAAACTCTTGACCAAGTCGGTTTATGACTTGAGTGTACTTTTCTGCAACTTTGTCAAAAGTCTCAGATGCAGAAGCATTGTCTTTCAGCACCATCTGCACAGAGGGAAAGTGCAGCACCTTTTTTCTCTGTAAATGCACAGAGAAGATTCTCATCTGGGCTTTAAATCCATTCAAAGCACTTATCATGTCAGCAACAGTCTTACCTTTGCCTTGCAGCTCACAGTTCAAATGGTTCAGTTTCCCAGTAATGTCCGTTAAAAACGCAAGGTCAAGTGTCCACTCAGTGTCCTCCAGCAGAGATGTGTCTTCCCCTTTGGATTGCATGAACTCCTTGATTTCACCCAAAAGTGACAAAAAACAAAGCAAAATCCGTCCCCTGCTGAGCCATCGGATTTCTGTATGTAGTAGCAGGTCACCATATTCAGCTGACAGCTCCTCCAATAGCACCTTGAATGTTCTGTGCTGTTTAGCTCTGGAGCGGATGCTGTTTATGATCTTCACGACGGGAGTCATGATGTGCTCGAAGCCGATCACCTTTGCGCATAATGCCTGCTGGTGAATGATGATGGTAATGCATGAAGTTTGGGAACTCTGTGTCACCTTTACAGTGAGCGATGAATCCTGTATGTCGGCCAATCATAGCAGGAGCCCCGTCGGTAGTCACTGATACCAGCTTTTCCAACGGTACCTTTTTCTTCGCAAAAAACTCCTTCACCGCGTTATAGATGTCAACTCCCTTCGTAGTTGTCTTTAGCGGCAGTAGTGTCAGAAGTTCTCCTTTTGTGGAGAAACCATCAAATACCATCCGGATAAAGACCATCAGCTTTGCTGTACTGCTTCTGTCCACGGACTCGTCACACTGGATGCTAAACCAACTGCACTTTGCCAGATCCTGATCCAACTGATCGGCCAAGTTCCCGGACATAGCCGACACTCTTCTAACAATTGTAGTTGCCCCCAGCTGGACATCGGAGAGAGTGGAGATTACATCGTTTCCATATTTCTCGTCTTTAAGCACAGTTTTTGCAATTATCATCATTGCTTCTTTGAAAACCTCCCCGTCTAAAAATACCTTCTTTTTCTTAATCATGAAATGTGTAGCTCTAAATGAGGCTTCGGTTGCTTTTTGAGAGTTTTTCACCGGTCTCGTGAAAAAAGACTGCTGTTTGCTCAAACCTGCCTTTAACTTGTGGGCCTTTTCCGCACGCAGTGTGCTGCCCTTTGGGTAGTTAGCATGGTAGCTTGTGTGACACGTGCGGAAATGTCTCTCCACGTTGTGCCCCGTTGCCGTTGCCACAGTCGCCCTGCAAATGAGACACACACATGAATCTTTCACAGTGGTAAAAAAGAACTCTTCCTCCCATTCACTGTGAAAATGATATGTTTTCTTTCTTTTTTCCACCATGTTTTCCTCATCTCCTCACCTTTGCTGGTCTTCACGGCAACTGTTTCCGTGGAGACCAGCTAGCACTGATCTAGTATTTAATAATAAACATTTTTTTTATATATTATCTCTAACAAATTGACACCAATGCAATTGTGATTAGAAAAAAAATAGCACGTGTGTACGTGTGTGTGTGCTTGTGTGTGTGTGCGTGTGTGTGTGTGTGTGTGTGTGTGTGAATTCTGAAGGCCAGTTTACAAGCACTGTCAGGCCAAGAGGAGTTCCCTGCTGAAGCCGGCCATACCTCTGGCTCATTAGCCATCGCCAGTTGTAGGTGATTGCCTTCGTCAGTGCTGGATCTTTCGTCAGTACAGCCCCACTTAGCTTGTCAAAGTTTTGTGTGTGTATTGCTTGCCAGTTTGACTGACATGTGTTTTATGTGTGTTTTATTACGATTCATGCCACAGACATTTGCACTGTGTGGAATTCGGAGAGAATCGCCACAGGGGCCACAGTGTGAGGAATGTCATCATTGTTTTGTCACTATTGTTGTTCACCGTTACCACTGTAAATAAAGCATAACACTTTGGGTGGTTGAGAATGACGGTGCTAACATCCTGTGGTGGTGGACAAGCAGAGAAAGATGGCCATAGTGATAGAAGGATAGCAATACCAAATGACAGCAACATCAAGGAAGAACACACACACACACACACACACACACACACACACACACATAAATATCTATATCTATATATCTTATTCCCCGCTCGCCTCTGCGGGCGGTCTATATTTCAAGCTCGGGTCCTCTATCAGAGGCCTGGGAGCTTGAGGGTCCTGCACAGTATCTTAGCTGTTCCTAGGACTGCACTCTTCTGATCTCCGATGTTGTTCCTGGGATCTGCTGGAGCAACTCGAGGCTTGGGAGTCACTGGACCTAGTGCTCTGATTGCCACTGGGACCACCATTACCTTCACCCTCCACATCTTCTCCAGCTCTTCTCTGAGCCCTGGGTATTTCTTAAGCTTCTCGTGTTCCTTCTTCCTGATGTTGCTGTCATTCAGAACTGCTACATCTATCACTACGGCCGTCTTCTTCTGTTTGTCTACCACCATTATATCCGGTTGGTTAGCCATCACCATTTTGTCCGTCTGTATCTGGAAGTCCGACAGGATCTTAGCTCGGTCATTCTTCTCCACCCTAGATGGTGTCTTCTAGTAAAAGCGCTATACAAATACAGGCCACTACCATTTACCATTTACCATTCCATTTTGACCTTGGGACTTCCAGGCCGTATTCGTCACAGATGTTTCTTTATACCATGCCGGTCACTTGGTGTGGTAGGCAGGGCATACAGGGCGTTCCATGTATGCCCTGCCTGCTAGCATCTTGCAGCCTGTTCCTTGTCTCATCCTGGACCATGGTGCTGACGCTCACCAGTCCCCGGCCTCCTTCCTTCCGCTGAGCATGCAGCCTCAGGGTGCTGGACTTGGGGTGAAACCCTCCATGCATGGTCAGGAGATTCCTGGTCTTGATGTCAGTGGCTTCTTTCGCCTTCTTTGGCCAACTTATTATCCCAGGCAGGGCGTATGTGTTGATAGCCCGGATCTTGTTCTTACCATTCAGCTGAATCCTCAGGACTTGCCTGACCCTCTGCAGGTACTTGGTTGTTGCAGCTTTCCTAGCGGCCTCTGCGTGGTTCCCATTTGCCTGTGGGATCCCCAGGTACTTGTAGCTGTCCTCTCTATGTCTGCAGTGTTGCCTCTGGTAGTTCGATCCCCTCAGTTCTAACTACTTTCCCTCTCTTTGTTGTCATCCAACTACATTTCTCCAGTCTGAGCGACATTCCGATGTCATTGCTGTATATCCTGGTCGTATGGCTCAGTGAGTCAGTGTCTCATTCACTCTTGGCATGCGGCTTGATGTCATCCATGTACAGGAGGTGGCTGACAACTGTTCCATTCCGTAGTTGGTATCCGTAGCCAGTCTTGTCAGTGATCTCACTGAGGGGCTTAAAGCCTATGCAGAACAGTAGTGGGGACAGAGCATCTCCTTGGTAGATCCCGCACTTGATGGTGACTTGTGCTAGGGGCTTGAGGTTGGCCTCTAGTGTTGTATGCCATATCCCTATTATTGAGCTATTGAGTACCTGATGAAGGCTCTTGGGGTCCTGTTGATCTTGTACAGGTCTAGGCATTCCAGGATCCAGTTGTGGGGCATTGAGTCATAGGCCTTCTTATAATCAATCCAGTCACTGCACAGGTTGGTCAAACTGGTCTTACAGTCTCGGGCAACTGCTCAGTCTACCAGTAGCTGGTGTTTTGCACCTCTGGTATTCTTGCCAGTCCCTTTCTTTGCCCCATTCATGTACAGACCCATGTGCCTGCTCATCTTAGCCCCTATGACAACTAACAGGAGCTTCCATGTGATACTGAGGCAGGCTATTGGCTGGTAGTTGGATGGGACCGGTCCCTTTTGGGGGTTCTTAAGGATCAGGACTGTCCGCCCTTCGCTTAGCCATTCCAGGTGTCTCTCTTTGACTAGCATGCTCTTCCACTACATATGTATATGTATATATATATATATATATACAGCTTACTGTATGTCCTATTTGTCTCAGTAAAAGTTTAATTCATTAATGAAGTAAAGTATTTTGAAATTAATTGAATGATTGAATTGTTAATGGATTGTGAAGAGTTTGTGTGTGTGTGACTCTTGTCCCTTTGCAGCCTTCTTTCTGCCCTTTCTACTGTGCAGCACTATATTTGCAGCACTGCAATCATGTGTGAAGTACATAGTGTATGGTCAAAATCAACAACCTCAGCTGTTGACATGAAGAACTTTGGAGCTGTTGAGCACCAGAGCAGACTGTATTGACCTCTGTTTGTGTTATTGGATAAATCTCTCAATATAAACTGCAAATCGAGAATACTGTAGACTTTTTCATTAACCCTTTAAAGCCGGTTGGAGCGGACACGCTCCATTTTGCATAACTATTTTTAAATCCGGGTAGCACTGCAACCACGTAAACTAGCGCAATAATTTTTTTTGCATATGAAACCGGAGGAGTTGTACTTACATCTTATGCCATCAGCTTGTCCTAGGTCACAGTTTACTTCCACACATAGTTTTGCAAAAACTGCATAAAAAGCACTTGCAGCAACAAAAACACAATATTCCAAAAACACGCTTTGCCGATCCGATCAGCAGTTTGTAACACTTCCTACGTCCATCAGTGTGAACTATCGCATGTCCGCCATGACCTGCCCGAAACCGGAAGTGACGTCATTTTGCGGAAATGTAGTTTTTTTTACCATCGTGGCCTTATGAGCCTATACTTGTATTTTTAAAAGTTATGTTTGACTTTATGACTTTCTGTGTCGTTTCTGGGATGCTGAGGACTCATATTGCACTGCTGGAAATATTTTTATTTTGATGCATATGCTGTTATTTTGCAAATTTGCACTATAATATATTTTTTCGTTTTTCCTGCAGTATATGAAAATTGGTGTATCTCAAAAATAAAACTATGAAGACACTTAAAATAAATTTCCTTTGGTGGGAAACTATTTTGTGCAACTTTTTTGTATTTACAGTTTTGAGGGATAAGCCTCTTAAATTTTTCTAACTAGAAATATATGTTAAAAAAACAAAAACGATTTTCAATTTTTTTGTAGTTTATTGCACTTTTTTGCAATTTATGTAATTACTATGCACTTAATGCATACATATTATTAAAATTTGGGCTATAATGGTTGTATTGATGTATAGCAACTTGAACTGCTCCAAAAAATGGCTCCACAGCATGTAAAAATATACTATAAGCTCTGGCGGACTTGGTTCTATGGTAGGTCTTAAAGGGTTAACGCAAAACTTTTTTTAAACAATCAAACAAAAATACAGTAAATTCAGATCTACAAAAAACTACAATGATGAGAAGCAATATCAAGCAGTATTAAAAGATCAAACTGGAAACGTCTTTGTTCTTCTGAGCAGGCTCCAATGCCTTCATGTGTGTAAAACTGTTATTTTTAATCTACTGAAAAACACCATGGTTTCGAGTCAGGCTAACGAGAAAACAGGAAATGCAGATTGTGGTCTCAGCCCAAAGTGGTCTGTTTTAAAGATCATAGAGCAGCGTGCAGCAAACAAGAGTGAGTTGACGAGAGTTGACAAAAGATGCAAAAAGAACAATGGAAGTTTCACTTTGATCCCTGTGTGGATGGTAAAATTTATCTGTAGTAAAATAATTGTAATAATTATCACTGCTACATTTAAGTATGTTTCTGTCAAAAATCGACAGGAAAAAAACTGTGTGGGCATCAAGAGAAACTGTGAAAAGCTTGTTTTACACACTGGAAAGCAGCTGCCCTCAAGGGTCTCTGCGTGGACATGCTGTAAATGCTCATATATCTCTCAACAAGGCTACAGAACAAGACTTATGGTCATCACCATAAGTCAGGTAATACATCACAGCATCTTCTGATGTGGTGTTCTACACATACTTAAATAGTTTGGACAGAGGGCTGGACTTCGGTTTAATGGAAGTAATCAATATCAGTCTTTGGTTTAAAGAAGGATATAATTCAAAACATTTGTAAATTAAATACTAGAAATACATACTTTAAATTTCTATATGGTAGAGTTGCATAAACTTGATCCACAACATGTAGCTTTTGAAACAAACCTTTTTTTTTGTTGTTGTTGTTTTTTTTTAATTGCAGTTTTTCACATCATCTATTTGGATTTTCTTTCCTGATTTTTGACATTTAGTCAGATGCTCAGGTCTAATCTGTATGTTGATGTCCAAGTAAGACAAAGAATTGTTTCCAGATCAAATGTGTTAGTACTTAATGTTACTTTGATATGCCGTCAGATAAAAAAAAGTAACTGTGAATATAAATGTTGTCTTTAGATTTCGTGTTAAGCTTTAGCTACAGTTCAGCCACACAGTGAGTCATTTCCTGTGTTTGGGGTCACAGCCAAATTTAAAATATATTTCCAGCACAAAGTGAGAACATTCACAGATCTATTCTGAGGCTGAGCGAGCTTTTTCACTTCAGTGCCCCATGATAATCTTTAATCGAACTATGAAATACATCATATATGTTTTTATGAAGTATGGGGGAAACATCTTAACATATTTCTTGTTATAATCAATCAAAAGCAAAGACTACAAAGCTATAAACTCTACAAAACTTTGATATTTATAAGTTAGAAGTAAACAACAATAAAAATGAACCCGTGATTTCCATTATCCACTGGACATTAAAATAAATGAAAAGACAGAATAAATGTGAGTTCAGGGAGAGAGAGAGAGAGAGAGAGAGAGGTACATCAGACCGACAGTTACTTTGAAAAAAATAAATAAATAAAATTGAGTTGCGGCTCTAACAGCATAAAGGACACTGCTTAAGAACAACACATATAACTGCAAAACTAAACTGTTCTAAAAAAAAAAAAAAAAAAAAGATTTGGCTTGATGAATGCTGGGACACCACTTTTGTCAAATCAGACCAAGATAAATGTGTTCAGATGGAGTCCAGAACAGGACTAGGTCTTGCTGTGTGTGGAGAGTCCCCAAGGTAGGAATGTTATGACAACCAGTACATATACATTTTTTTTAAGATTTATAGATGGCACTATGAATATCTGTGGATATATAAAATTACTGGCTGATAAGGTGACTCCAAGTTCCCAGAGACCTGACAGAAGAGGAACATTGCAGATTAAAATTGTTTCACAGGACACTTAAAAAATGCCGTGAGAGTTTTCAAAGAAGTAAAAGGCAAAAACTATGAACTGACTTCATGACTTGGAACAAAATACACATTTGTATATTATAGAGAAAGACATGTGAAACACAACATGTGAAAGAAACCTATATGTGTTTGCCATGGACAGGAAATGTAAACATGTCAAACAACTGCTGTGGTCAAAGCTACAGGAACTGTTTGAGGTAGGTGTAAAAGCGAAGGAAGCACAGAGAGGTGATAGACAGAAAAAAAAGTCAGAGAAAAACTGACCTTATCTGGTTTAAGTTCAGCTTCTATTTCTGCATTTATTATTCATAGAAAACACTTTGTGATCATCTGCATCACATCAGAGTGGATCAGAGTGCAGTGATGATGGGGCACACTTTGCTCTGGATGACGGGGTTATTCTGTAAGTACATTTTTGATGTTGTTTGATGTATTATTTGTTAGAATTACAGTGCATCACTGCTTTAAAACAATTTAACTGGGAGTTCAAACTGAGAATATTTTGATGATTTTAAAGCAAAATGTTGGTTGCTGTCTTGGCTCAGTTTAGGGTGGAGCATTTTGTTGGATACACCTTTGGTTTTTGGAGTTGACTCATTGTTACTGTTTAAAATTTGTTACATTATTAGTTTTTTAAACTATTAACAATTTAAACATTTAGGTTTTTTGTTTCCTTAAATTTTGAAATGTCCTGATATTAGTTTATATGCACAGAAACCTTTTGATGAATTTTGGAAATTCACTTTTACAAAATGCCCAGATTCATCATGAGTATTATTTTCTGTCAGTTTGAGCCTCATGACTTTTTCATCTTTACTTCAGTGCTCATTACATTCTCCTATAGAAATACTCAAGGTGAGGTGTTTTTCCTCTTCATCCTATTTATAATATATGTATAATGTTGCTAGAGCATTCGTGTGACACTACAAATTACTAGTGCTCTCCCAGTGTTGCTTTCTCAGGTGAGCTCTAAACTTTAAGCTGGATCCATTTAAACTTTAAAGGTTACTGTCCCACTGCCTATTAAAGGAAGCATGGAAATCACTTTAGTTTGTTTGCAGATCAAAGAACCACCTTTTGCTGCAATTACAGCTGCCGGTCTTTTAGGGTATGTCTCTACCAGCTTTGCACATCTAGAGACTGAAATTCTTGCCCATTCTTCTTTTCAAAACAGCTCCAGCTCAGTCAGATTAGATGGACAGGGTTTGTAAACAGCAGTTTTCAGATCTTGCCACAGATTCTCGATTGGATTTAGATCTGGACTTTGACTGGGCCATTCTAACACATGGATATGTTTTGTTTTAAACCTTTCCATTGTTGCCCTGGCTTTATGTTTAGGGTCGTTGCCCTGCTGGAAGGTGAACCTCCGCCCCAGTCTCAAGTCTTTTGCAGACTCCAAGAGGTTGTCTTCCAAGATTGCTCTGTATTTGGCTCCATCCACCTTCCCATCAACTCTGACCAGCTTCCCTGTCCCTGCTGAAGAGAAGCACCCCCAGAGCATGATGCTGCCACCACCATATTTGACACTGGGGATGGTGTGTTCAGAGTGATGTGCAGTGTTAGTTTTCCGCCACACATAGCGTTTTGCATTTTGGCCAAAAAGTTCCATTTTGGTCTCATCTGACCAGAGCACCTTCTTCCACATGTTTGCTGTGTCCCCCACATGGCTTGTGGCAAACTGCAAACAGGACTTCTTATGGTTTTCTGTTAACAATGGCTTTCTTCTTGCCACTCTTCCATAAAGGCCAACTTTGTGCAGTGCATGACTAATAGTTGTCCTATGGACAGATTCCCCCACCTGAGCTGTAGATCTCTGCAGCTCGTCCAGAGTCACCATGGGCCTCTTGGCTGCATTTCTGATCAGCGCTCTCCTTGTTCGGCCTGTGAGTTTAGGTGGACGGTCTTGTCTTGGTAGGTTTACAGTTGTGCCATACTCCTTCCATTTCTGAATTTCTTGAACAGTGCTCTGTGGGATGTTCAAGGCTTGGGAAATATTTTTGTAGCCTAAGCCTGCTTTAAATTTCTCAATGACTTTATCCCTGAACTGTCTGGTGTGTTCTTTGGACTTCATGCTGTTGTTGCTCCCAATATTCTCTTAGACAACCTCTGAGGCCGTCACAGAGCAGCTGTATTTGTACTGACATTAGATTACACACAGGTGCACTCTATTTAGTCATTAGCACTCATCAGGCAATGTCTATGGGCAACTGACTGCACTGAGACCAAAGGGGGCTGAATAATTACGCACACCCCACTTTGCAGTTATTTATTTGTAACAAATGTTTGGAATCATGTATGATTTTCGTTCCACTTCTCACGTGTTCACCACTTTGTGTTGGTCTTTCACGTGGAATTCCAATAAAATTGTTTGTGGCTGTAATGTGACAAAATGTGGGAAAGTTCAAGGGGGCCGAATACTTTTGCAAGCCACTGTATGTGTAATAAAACTTACTGTCTGCTATTGGTCAGCTTAGTCTGTGTGTTACAGGCCTTTTCATAAAAATCTGACAAACATGGTCAGACCTTGTTAAGTTGTTATTTCTGTGTAAAAGGAAGCAGAGAGAAGTTTTAAAAAGTCTTTGTTTCCTTCACAGCTCTTTGGTATCTGCTGTGCTGCTGCTTCACTCTCTCTCTTTACAGAAAGTTGTAGAAGTTTTTAGACGTGTCACTGCTGGAAGCCACTTTCACTTCTATTGTTCGTTTAATACTGATCTATAAACATGTTTTAGCAAGAAGAACAGAGCATCAGTTATTTGTACCATTTCAGGTCATGTGATCAGAGGACTCTTATGTTTGTTACCAACATGTTTTTTTTTTTTGTTTTTTTTTTACTTGATTAGATTTTAGTGCACTGACTCAGATCAGAGTGGAGCTGGTTTAGTTTATCTAAGAAAGGTTTGTTTCTGAATCAGTGCCGGTGTGTTAGCAGCAGAAAACACGAGGGACAGAACTGAACTTTAACAAAAACTAAGTTGTTTATTCAGGCTGATGAGAAACACAAAAAGCAAAAGTTAAAGGTAAAATTAAACTATAACCAGAACTGGGGAAAGGTAAAGCCAGACATGGAAGAACTATAACTGTAACTGTAAACATGAACATGTCTTTAGTTTGATAAATCCTGAAGTTTCTGTCTTTATCGTAGTGCTCTGTACTCTCCTCGGCACTGGACATGCTCAAGGTGACTGAAAAGTTTTGACTTTACTTCTTTCTTTTCATTTATTTAGTAAGGTTTCATCTCAAAATACTGAATCTTAATTACAGTTCACCTATGTTTTATATGTAATTATTATTCAATATATGAACAGTGTATGAACATACTGTCACAGATTGTGTCGTGCATAAAAGTGTTTCAGGTTGTTAACTTTGTGGTTGTGTTGGATTCTAGCTGCTGTGCTAACTATTGAACCCAACTGGTCCAGTTTTTTCTTCGGAGAGTTTGTTACCTTCAAATGTGACATGAATGAAGGAGAAGACACTGACTGGGAATACAAAACCAACAGGGATGGTCGAGAAGTTGTCCCCTACAGCACACACAAAGAGTACACATTAGAAATTAAATTCTCAAGTCACGGTGGAGAATATCAGTGCTTTGGTCGCAGGAGGGGATCATCTTATACAAAGACCAGTAATACTGTCACTGTAACTGTATCAAGTAAGTCCTCAATGACTAATAATGTGATGATTCCTCTTGAAATACAGATGTAAATTCTCAATACATTAATGTCAGCACTACAATACTCACACTCTGTCATTTATTATTACTATATGTGTGTATTTTATTGTATAAATAAAATAACTGTGGATGAAATAAATTTTAAATAAGGAGAAGAAGAAACGTCAAAAGCTTAAAAAAAATTAAGGTGATGATGTTTCTGTTGTCTAAACCTGAAACTAGGCAGATCCCTCTGAACCCATCATTGTGTTTCCTTCAACAGTGAACTGCATTAGTTTACATCCAGTGTGACTTCTTCAGGCCAGAGATTGGACAAACATTTATACTGTGATTATTTAGAGATCTACAACCTGAATTACTGTGGCTCTGTCACCATGTTGAGACAGAAAAAGGGCAAACATTTGAAATGTCTTAAACTACCTTTATAATGGATGAAGTGTACATTTTCTTCTCTTCTTTTTCATAACAGCATATATACCCAGGGCCACACTGACAGCAGGAACAACAATCATACCAGTAGGGGGCAGTGTGACACTGACCTGCTCTGTGCAGAGCTCTGATGGATGGAAATATGAGTGGTTCAGACGAACCCAAACAACCTCTGAAGGTAAAATCAGAGATCAACAAAACAGAGATATCAGAGTATCTGAAGGAGGAATCTACCGCTGCAGAGGAACAAGAGGAAACCCAGTTTACTACGCTGATATAAGTGATGATGTCATCATTGAGATAACCTGTGAGTTCAGTCATTTAGTTTGAAATATACATTCACTCATGATTATCAAACATACAATGTTAAGTTTTCTGTGTTGATTTCATGTTTCTATTTGTATCTCAACTGTTAATATGTGTAAACAGTTTCCAATAAAGTTGTTGTAAAACAACAACCCAACTGGCCTCAGATATTCAGAGGTGAGACGATCACTCTGACATGTGAGGTGCAGGAAGGAGGTGAAACCACTGAGTGGGAGTATGAATGGAGACGACCCAGGACAGCCACACAGTGGACACACAATAATGATGTGACATTCAGAGTTTCTGAGTCCAGCAGTGGAGACTACATGTGTAAGAGTCGACGCAGAGATGACTCATATTCTTCAACAGAGTGGAGTGAAGCCTTCACATTGTCAGCATCAAGTAAGTCATGTTTGTTGTGTGATCTCCATTTGACAAATGTCATCATGGTCAGCACAGGATGAATTCAATGGTCTACAAAGCATGCTACATTGTTAGTCAGACAAAGAGCTGCAGCTGATAGTAGCCTCATTGTAGACAGTTTGTCACCACTTTGTGTCATGAACTTTCAGCTGGTATAGAGACGCCAATGCTGACCTGCTGCTCCATCACCTCAGGACCATAATGAGATAATAATAATAATAATAATAATTTCAAAGCAATAGCAACAAATCTACAATTTCTATAAGAAAGAATAAGTCACTCTGGTCTGTCATGTCATAAAGCACTGCCATTTGTTAAAATATAACATACACATGACCTGGTTTAATACAAAAAGCAATGATGACCAATCAGATTCGGAGCTTTAGTGAAAGTATTCAGTGTTGGAGGCGAGTTGGGTGGTGAGAGAGGTCGGACCCGAATGCAGACACTGAAAACCGACTTGAACTGAGAGTGAACCTTTATTACGGCAGAGCAGAATACAAACAAAAGCAAAAGGTGAAAGAGACTAAACAAGCAAAAGCTAAACTGGGAAAACGTTAAAAAACAAAAATAAAGAAATTAAAGATCTGAGACGTGGGAATTGGAACATCAAAACCTGAGACATGAGAAATGCAGTTTGTGATAAACAGGAGAAACGCAGCCGAATCGACAGGGAACAAAGGGAAACACACACAGTACATACAGTGGGTAACGAGGGAATACATAACAGGGAGGCACAGCTGAACCTAATCTGATGAGAGAAGACAGGGAGGAAAAATACAGAATAGACTGACGCAGCACATGGGACTGTCAAAGCAAAACAGGAAATACATGAACATAGAAACCAGGAGCACTAGACGTAACACAAGGAACAGAAGAGAGGCACAGTGACAAAACGAAAGGGCTAGAAAAATAACTGAAGTACCAAAGAATAACAAAGGGAACTAGAAATACAAAAGGCAAAACCATGATAAACCACTAAATAACGGAAACTTAAATAATTCAAAACATAAACACGGAGTCACCAGACCATGACAAATTACTTTTTATATACAGCAAAGTAAATGTAAAAGTTTACTGTGTTGATCAAAATGAGTTTACTGTTTATTTTATTCAAGATTTGTTCATGTTTCTCATTTCCATCTAGTTGATTAAATGACTTAGATTCAGTCATTTATTTGTTTGTTCTTTTTCTAAACTGAACTGCAGATAAACCAAAGGCCAAACTGAGAGCTGATAACACAACTGTTCCAGTAGGGGGCAGTGTGACCCTGACCTGCTCTGTGAACCCATCATCATCATCTGGATGGAAATACTACTGGTACAGAGATGAGAAATCCTCTGAAGCCCTGACCACACAAGATGCAGTTTTCCACTCAAATGGACAAATCAGTGTCTCACAGGAAGGACTCTACAGGTGCAGAGGAGGAAGAGGAAACCCAGTTTACTACACAGAGGACAGCCAAGAAGTTCAGATTAAAACAACTGGTGAGTTTGGATTCAGCAACAATGTTGAATAGATTGTTGATTGCGGATTACTATGAAGATAAACAGCATTATATCTCATGGTAACCTCTTTGGCATTGTAATAATGATCTTATTGGAAATGGTTGAACATGAATAGTCATGTAAAATGTGGAGTCGAGAGAATCAGTGTCAGGAATGTGATCCAAGGAGGGGAGACTAGGTGGGATTATGAATGTGAAACAATCATTTTCAGCAAATCTCCAAATCAACATAAATTCACAATTAGTTCTGTAGCAATTCTACAAGTAACACTGCAAGTAGTGTAGAACAGGAGTCACAACATCAAACCACAGAGCAGAGTCATGCTGACAGTTTCTGACAGGAAACAGAAAATCTCAATGTAAACATCAGTCTTTGTTTCTTTATATTAAGATTTGACTGTTTGACATGTTTATATAGTAAAAGTTTGTAAAGCAGATTTACTGAAGTCAACATTTTGTGTTCATTGTTGGGAGTCAAGTCATTTAAACACAGCAGGAGTTGATTCAAAGTGATTTCTAGTCGAGGGAAATAGATGAACTGGATTTTTTTCAAGATCAGTTTTATAAAATGATGTTATGAAATTTAAAATATAATCAAGCTTTATTGTTTGTTGTTACAGTAACTGTGTCAGGAGCTGACAGCTCTTCGTCTCCTGTGTGGTTGATTGTTGGACTGGTTTGTGGAGTCTCTCTCATTATTATTCTCCTGCTCTTGTTGTGTCACTGCAGACAGTCCAAGTGTAAGAGCCTCTTCTTTTCATGCTATATTAGAGAGTTTATTTACTACATACACTTTAATTGTTTACACATATACATGTATTCTGATCTCATGACACAAAATAACAATTTACATGACAAACATGTGTAATAACATTTGTCTCTTTCACAGATTCCTGCTTCACCAGGTTGGTAAAATACTTTTTATTATTATTTTAAACAAACATCAGTTACTTTTGAGTTCATTGTGTTTATTTCCTGTTTCAGGTCGATCCAGTCTGAGAGTCACAGTCCGGGCTCCTCCACAAATCATGGAGTCAACCAGAATGAAACTCATGAATACAACTCTCTTCATCCTGGTCAGCACTTAAACCGACCTTTATTATCATTATATTGACTTTTCATTCAGTCTCCATTAACAGGAACATTTCTTAGGTTCAGTTTGTGCTCAGCAGCTTTTCAAAGAACATTTATCAAAATCCAGTTGGACAAACATCCAAATAACCAACTGACTACATGCACAAAAGATCAGAAACAAACAGGATTTTACAACCTGATTGTATCTTTAACTCGACTGAAAGAATCCACAAATGTTATTGTTTCATATCAGAGCAACACAAACAGTAACACCATGATGGGTTCATGGTCTGAAAATATCTGATCACACAGCACCACAGAAATTTTTTCTGTTTTTGCACTTATTTTTAAATATGCATGTTTCTGGTTTGCTAACCTCTATGAATCAAGTAGCAAACACTGAAAATGATCAAATACAGTTTTTTCTATATTTTGAAAGGCATGTAAGATCTAACAAAGATTTCTGTTTCTTTGTTAGAGGAAACTAAGTGCAACATTTTTACATTCCAGGTGCAGATGAACCCCAAGATGTCACATATGCTCTTATCGAATTTAAAAACGTCAGAAAAAAGAGTGAGTGTCGAAAACAATATAGATTTTTTTTTAAATAAATAATTATTTGAATTTATTTGTTTATTTGTTCAATATAGAAAAGAAAGGCTAGAAAGGGTTTTGCTTCAACATTAATGACTTTATTTTGTTTATTTGCTCATCTTAACAGGGAAGCATCATAAACCAGAGCAGAGTGCTGTTTACTCTGAGGTGAAGACGGGAGCTGCAGGTACAGTCACAACAGTCTCATTCAGTGTTTGTACTTGAATGTGTCATCACATCATTATATTGCAGGTAATTATAGGTCAACATGGAGTTTAGTTATTCACTTACTAATCAGTGTTTCAGCTTTACTGAATCACAGCATCCACAGATTCTGACCCAGACCTCAATCACAAAACACACACATGCAAAGCTGAAGTGTCACAGGCAACAAATGATCTCACTTGGATTTCTTTCACTGTAGTTGTAAAAAGTTTAAATTTTAAACGTATCCAACATCTGTGTATCATATCTGTGCTGAACAAATGTGTCCTGAGCTCTGACGTCTCTTTCAGAGGACAGTCTGATGTATGCTGAGGTCAAACAGCCCAAAAAAGAAAAAGCCAAGAAAAACAAAGGTGAGCAAAGTCTGTCATCATCTCCACTGAATATTGTTCAACATGTTTATCTGCTCTTAAAATGTAAATATGTTTATTTTATAGTTTATATTTATGTATTCACACTTCATCAGCTTTTAAAAATCTTCTCTTTTATCTTTGCATTAGTGGAGACATCCAGTTTCCTCCTGCTTAATGATATTATTGTTTTCAATGATCTTCTCTTCATTCACAGGAAAATCAAGTCCTGCAGCTGATGCAGCAGTTTATTCTGAAGTCACATCAGGAAGCTCTCTCAGTAATTCTGCTGCCATGCAGGCTGATTTATTCTTCACATTATTAAATGTCTTCAGCTCATAATATCTTTACATGTTGGAAATCACTTTGTCTTTTTGTGCTTGTCTTACAGGTCAGTGAGGAGAGCTGTAGCAGCAAAGCCAAGAAGAAGCTTTTTATGAAGCCACTCTTGCTCCTCTGCTCCCCAAATATCAGACATGCTCAGGTTTATGTGCAGTTACAATATTAAATCATAATATCAGACATATTAGTCTCTTTTAGCATAAAACAAATGCAGGTGTATTCATGCTCTTTATATTCAGTTATTTGTATAAAGATTTTGTAATAAACCTTGAATGTATCTAACATGTTCCAACAGCAGTGAGAACAAAGTGTGAAATATGTGATCTTTAGTATCTGACAGCACAACTTAAAGTCAGTGTTTGCAGTGTTTCACAGGTAAATACTGATATGGGCAACAACAAATACTTTAACTGTGTTTGTCTAAAGATCTCGTACATTATATAAATAAGAATTTTTTCTTATTAAATGTGCTTATATGTATATTTTTGTTTCTGATCATTCTGTGCTTTTGTAGTTTGAAGGAGAAATAAAATCTTTTCACATTTGAACATTTTATCTTTGATTTTTGTTTCCTGTATGAGATTATTCACAAAGTAACAAAACAACCACTTAAACAGTTTGTAATGGTGTTGCCATGGAAACCTGAAATAAACAGATGTGAGAATTGTCTGTGAAGGTTCTCAGTCATCCAGGTCATCGTAGTCAAAGGAGCTTGCAAAGAAAAGCGTCTGGACTTCTTTAAGTTGATGTGAGAATTATTTGCAAAGTGGTCACTAACAGTTCTGAACTAACAGTTCAGAGCATGACAGCAGTCTGCATGTATCTGACACAGAGGACTGAAGTAGAACATTTACAGAGAGAAGCTCTCTGTGTGCTGCTGTCACAGGATGAAGTCAAAGGAAAAGATAACTTGTACATGTGGTAAATCTCAAATGAAAGATTGCATGGAGACAGAATATCACAGAGAACTAAAGCTCTGCATCAATCATGGTCAGCATGACTGAAAGAAGTAGAAGGATTAAACCTTTCCATTACGCTCCCTTTTGATCATTAACTGATCGCACAAGAATTTAAAAATATGACACAAACATCACAAACATTTAGTCACAGTAAGGTGGAGGTACAGGTCAGGCTCCTGCTCAGTCAGGTAAACTAAACCAGCTGGGTTGAGCTAGCTCAGTGTTTTCCCCTGAAGTCAGCATGATGGTGATAAACACTGCTGGTCATAGGCTCTAACACAGCAAGTATGTGCTGTAGATGGTTTTCTCTCTTCACTAGCAATCATGACCTTGTCTTATAAAGTAGGTGAACAACTATAACTACACTTGCGACTGTTTTTATTTCTTCTATTTTCTTTTTGTCTGAAAGAGAAAACAAAGAGGTCATCAGTGCAACTCTGAGTATCTGTATTTCTATCCTGTAACTGTCAAGATGCAAGTTATTATACATGTGTATGCAAATGTATCAATAACAGTTACCAGGGTGCCACCTGGTGGCATTACCTGAATATGCTCTACATTATCTATTCTATTCTCCACATCAGAAAGCCTAGTTATTCTATTTTCAATTCATTGCTACCCGACACCCCATGCAGGAGACTCTGACAGCACTGAGCAGCTCCTTCAGTGGCAGGCTGCGGCACCCACTGAGTGGGACGGAGAGATTTCGCAGGTCTTTCCTCCCCACTGCTGTCAGACTCCACAACAAAGACTTTTGCAGCTGATCAAACACACACATGTGCAATAAGACTAAGTGCAATACTGTTTTCTGACAAAGTTATATTTTTACTCAGTTGTATATAGCATTTGTATTCTATTTTTATCCTATTGTACATTTTATATTATTTCATTCTATTCTATTCTGTACAGTTGTGTACAGTATATTATTCTTATTGTTTTCCAGTGTTCTCTAATTTTTGCTAATAAACTTTGCACTGTCCACTCTCTGCTGTGACAAAACAAATGTCCCACATGTGGGACTAATAAAGGTTATCTTATCTTATCTTATCTTATCTTATCTTATCTTATCTTATCTTATTTTGCGAACAGAACATTTGAAATCATCTATTCTCCACATCAGAGCGACATCAGTGTTCAAGGTAGGTCCTGTGACAGGCTTTACGTGTCAGTGTGGATATACAGATATAGCTCCTTATCCCAGCTTGTCACAGCTTCCAAGTACAATCACTGGATTGTAATTACAACCAGTGGCCAATAGAGGGAGACATTAATCCATTTATAATTTATTGTTCCCACAGTTAATTTGGAGGAAATTTATAAATGAAACACATGGGAGTGCACTCACACACCATTAATATTTAGTGTCATGTTGCTGTTCTGAGATCAGCTGATGACATGCAAACATGTAAAACCTGAATCAGGGAGAGTAGCAGCAACAGAACAGAATCAGTGAGCAGCTGTGATATCGAATGAGTCAGAAACAACATGAACAACATGGATTCATGCTAATTATCCTCTTAATGTTGTTGTGTGGCAACAGAAAGGGTGAAACGTTTCTTATTGATTATTGGCTGAAAGTGATTCATAATTTCTAACGTTGGGACACAACATGTTAAATAAACTGTGTACAAAGCACCATCACAAGTTTAATCATTTTTACTGATCCGTGTTTTGACAGGTTATTGCAACACACATCTCATCAGACAGCAGCCCCACATCTTCAACACCTTTTAGTCTTTGTCAGTTTTTCAGTTGTATTTGTTCTGTTTTTTGTTTCAGGTCCATAACAAGTCATGGCCAACATGCAGCTTTAACACAATCTTACCTTTTGTGTATTTTACTAATTTTATTTTCTTTCATCTCCTTTATTTAAACTTTGTTTTCAAGCTCTGAATCAGCAGACATGGCTTTAAAGTTCAGATTATAGTGCCCCCTGTTGGTGTGACATTATCTTACATCGTGTTGAGACTTTTTCTGGTGGACATTTCTTTTTTTTTATGATGGAAATCCAGAAACTATACCCAACCCTTTTGCTCTTTCCTATCCTCCTGATAACCACCTGACCTTCCTGATCCCCGCCCCTCTGCTTCCTCCTCATACTCTGCTGGTTAACTTGGTTGTTTGGACACCATACATTGCACTCGTACAGAGTGGAGAAAACTGTAGATTATTTTGATAAATGCAAATCTTTTGTTAAATTAATATAGTGATCTGTTTTATTTAAGAAGCAATAAGCAGTAAAACTACAAGATCAAACTGTAAATAAGACAATACAGAATAACGTCTTTCTTCCTCTGAACAGACTTTGATGCCTACGTGTGTAAGAGATAGTTGTTGGTTAAGTCTTTTCTCCAACAGGTTTATTTTTATCTGCTGCAAGTCAGATACCTCATAAGAGGAAATGAAGCCTGCGGTTTATTTTCTTTAAAGTCAACACAGCACAGTGGAAATGTGCAGGTATGACAATGTGTGAAAACAGGTTAAAAGTAGCTTTATTGTGGTGATGACACATGCTGGACTAAAGAATAAATAAAGCATGTGGGCATCAAGAGAAACGGTGAAAAGCTTGTTTCTCACGCTCATGTCTTTAAGAGTCTCTGCATGGACGTGCTGTAAATGTTCATTTATCTCTGAAATAAATAAAATCATCCATCACTCTCTCTGTCCACTAAATCATATACAGACATGTTTTTCTTCTTACTGAAACTTCCAAACAGGCCAGTTCCTCACAGTATAACACAAACATGTATAAGCTGCAAATAAGCTAAAAACATGAAATTATATGTTAATGTATTTTACCTTTCAAACACAAAAGTGATGGGAAGAAGAAACACACCTGCTGTTAAACAATCTAAAACACCCGGATGTCAACATGTTTGTATGTGTAGATGATACTGCACCAAACCTTAATTATAACCTTTGTAAGAAAGTGTTTGACAGGATTAAGGATGGAGGCTGTGTTTGCATGCTTTAACTTAGATTGATATTATAGACTGTATATTGACAATGGCCACTGTCTTGTTTTTTGAGTGATAAACTGAGGTACACTGCATGCTCATATGGAGCGGACTAGCCAATCACAAAGTTACCACACCTTAAAGCATTCACTGCTCTGTTGTCTTTTTGGACTAATGTGGGCGGAGCCTATAATAACTTTTATAATGTGAAAGATGAGGTCCACTTGGACAGGTTATGGAGAGACAGACAACCATTCATGTTCGCATCTATACCTAGAGGTAATCACCTGAATCACTAGTTAACATAATAATATATGACTTTTGACTGTGTGAGGAAGCCAGAGTACCTGGAGAGAACCCAGACAGGTAGAGGGAGAACATGCAAACTCCACACAAAAATCCTCAGCTGGTGGATTCAAACCTGCAACCTTCTTAATGTTTAATGTCTGTGTAGGTTCTCAGTCATCCATCTCATGGTAGCCTAAGGAGTTTGGAAAGAAAGTGACTAAACTTCTTTAAGTTTCTTTAAGACGTGTCACCTCTCATCTAAGAGGCTTCTTCACTTCTAGAGGCAAACAGTGGAGACTCCAGAGTATTTTAACCTTAGTGGGAGTTGTCTCTTAAAAAGGTTCGTAGACCCAATACTAATCATGTGTGTCATCACATGAGCCAAGGAGTGAATAAAGGTTTGGGTCATTATGCTGCATTGAAGACACCTCTGAACTCGGATGTTGGAAATTGGGAGTGACGTCACTCCCGAGTTAGCATGTTGCAGAAAAAGCTAGGAAACAGGATTTGTTTTGATTCTTGGTTAAGTAGAGCCACGCAGGTATGAATAGCAGTGCAGCATAGTACTTGCTTTTTTGACTAATTGGTGCTCAAACCTAATCATGGCTTTTTTAGTGAGTCAAAAATACACCACAGTGGCAGTACAGACTTTGTTGTGGCCAGATGACTGGAGAGTGGCGCGAGCCCAAAAGCAGACGGTTGAGACAGGAATGAACTTAACAAAAAACAAGCCGTTTACTTTAGGCTGGATCAACAATATAAACAAAAGCAAACAGAAACTAGGACAATGTTAACAGTGAACTAAACTGGGGAAAACTAACACTAGACACAGTGAACATGAAACCTGAATGTGGCTAACATGGACATGAATACCTGAGATTTGACTGAACAGAAACATGGCACATGGTGAAAAGATGACCTGCCAATGAACGAATGAAAACTCACACCAAAAATACACAAGAGGCTGACGAGGGAAGTGGAACACACGGGAAACACAACTGCAATAAACATAATGACGCACGAGGAAGACAAACCAAACACAGGACGTGATACTGTCAAAATAAAACAGAAAAAATGGAAAAAGACACCTGAACCGGGGAAGAAACAGACATGGGGACATAGAAGCAAAAATGGGAGACGAAAACAGCGACATGACATTTCAAAATGTGAACACTGGTATCATTAAAAGAACAACCTTTATATTTTAGGTGCAGTTACAGAGCTTTTCCAGTCGAGGTGTCTCTTCTATGTTGTTCAATGTGTTTATGGGGTGGCTGTTTGGTTTCTTCAGTGTAAAGGTCCAACACCTCACTGCATGTACATATGTCACGACTAGGGATAGGTACCGGTATCCGGTGCCATCATGGCACCGGATCTGACATAAACAGACCGAAAAGCAGCGCACATTTCGGTGCTTTATTTCGGTGCTTTTTTTTTCCTGAGATGTGATACACTTCAGGTTCTAGCCAATCATTTTACCTTTCCAAGGATAGTAGGCGGGTCCAGGTACGTACGTTCTTTTAGAGCAGAGCTACAGATTAAAAATGCCCAAGGCGAAGCGGTCAAAAGTCTGGCTGTACTTCACAGCAAAAGATGCAAACTCAGCAGCCTGCAACAAGTGCTTTAAGGTGACACTGTGCAAAGGAGGTAACTCCTCAAATCTGATGAAACACCTGGCGACGCATAGCGTTTTTTTAAAGCCGAGAAATGCACCGTACCTACTATGAGTGTGATGCCTGTCATCGGACCCGGAGTTAGTAACATCCTGCAAGAACCCGAAGAGGAGAGTCCTGGCCCCTAGCCCTGCCAGTGTAGCAGAAATGATGACGGATGACGGCAGCAGCAGCCGTTCTTCTCAGCGTGAGTAGCTTAATGTTGTTCGTGTGTAATTTACGTTGAGTAGGCTAACCATGTTATTACATTAATGCATGTAAGGTGAACTAGCAAACACCATCGTAAATACATGCGGCTGTCTTCTTGTTTGATGGCAGATGCTCCCTTCACCCTGGCCAAAAAGGCTAAAATGACCAAAGAAAAAGTGGGAAACAGTTAAACATGAGAGGTTTTTGGACAAAGTTTTTGTTTTTTTCCATTGATTAAGCACTGCTTCCAGCCAAGAGTGATACCATATATGCCCCATAGCTGCAGAAAAGGCTAACATTGTTATCTTTTTGCAAAAAAACTAGCTAAACATGAGAGGTTTTTGGACAAAGTTTGTGTTTTTCCATTGTTTAAGCGCCGGTTCAAGCACTGGTTTGAGCACCGTTTAAGCACCGGCACCGTTTCAAAAGTACTGGTTTGGCACCGGTATCGGAAAAAACCTAAACGATACCCATCCCTAGTCACGACACGACACTGCACAAATCATATAAAAGTCTCTGAGAATAAAACATAATTATGAGCTGGTAAAATATGTCACCTGACCTGAAACAACAGAAGGTAAGAAGCAAACACAAGAAGCAAGCCTGCATGTTTCCAGTGGACAGGAAATGTGAACACGTCACACAACTGCTGTGGTCAAAGCTACAGGAGCTGTTTGAGGTTTCTATAAAAGGAAAGGAAGCACAGAGAGGCCACAGTCAGAAGAAACACTCTGGTCTTATCTGTATTAAATGCAGCTTCTCTTTTTATTATTGATGTAAAGTCAAAGTGTTTGAGATCAGCTGAGGATCAGAGTGCAGCAGGGCTGGATGTGAGGATGGGGCACTCTTTGCTCTGCATGACGGGGTTATTGTGTAAGTACATTTTTTGTAATGACTTTTATAAATATTTTTTGTAAACAATAGTTATTTTTATAACTATCATTTTAAAACAGTTTTTTCATGTTTCAAATAAAATTGTTACCAAATAAAATTCTGTATTCACAGACATATTTTGCTGAGCAGCAACTGTTATATGAAAAATAATCTTTTAAAACAATGCTCTAAGTTTGTTTGTTTTGTTTGATTTTCTCTCAGTTTGATCCTGATGCTGTTTAATCTTTACTTCATTACTCAGCACTCTTTTCTACGTTAATGCTGATGGTGAGACATTGTTATTTTTCTCTTTACTCAATAAATAATTAGATTTTTATTTTTACTTTTTAATGTTAAGAAGAGGAAAGATCACTGCAGATGTTTGCATTTTAGAAACGCAAATATCTGCAGTGAAACTTCAGAGACAGAACATATCAGAGTAATTTTATCATTGTACGTGTGTAGAGTAGGGTTGTCAAAAATTGACACTTCATTATTAATCATTACTAAAACAGAATGAAGATGCTCATTTGCATCAATGTTGATATCAGTAGTGTTGTCTTGGCTTCCTCCAGCTGAGGCATAATTTGACAGCACTGCTGCAGACAGACAGGCACGCAGCTCCTCCCCTCACTAACAGCTGAATGATCATAATGTTCAACACTTTAGTAGGAAAGGTCAGAGGTCAGCAAAGCTCCTGTTTCACTAATATTGAATTATGTAACAGTTATCAGAAATTCCTCGTGTGCAAATTCAACAACCTTTGTGCGTAGAACTCAAGTTCATGCAAGCACGCATAAAGAAGCCATCGCACACCAGATTTACGCTCTCGCATGTGTGCATTTTTGACCTTTGAAGTGTTTTTTGTGTTTCTCCCTTTCCTGCTGAACTCTGCTCTCACTCTCTGCTATATTTTGCTTCACTTGCCAACAAATCAAACATTCAGCAAACGCTGACATCATCAACTTCAAACAACGTGCAGTCAGGACCTTAGAGGATGCACGAAGCATGTGTTGGGTGGGTGAAAGTCCCTCCCCCTCTCTGTCCCAATGAAAAGTCTACACAGTCGACACATTTGCAGGACTCTGCTCTCGAAGCTGAATCCTGCTTCTGTGAATCAGCTGAGCTTTGATGGTTTGGAGGGACACATAGTGCCACCTGCTGCAGAGATATTGTTAAATAGTGGTTAAAATAAATAAATGATATCAAACATAAGATATGAATGCAGTAGAAACTCATTAACCTGAAGATGTAGAGCACAGAGCGATGAATCAAACATTTTTATTCCCATTAATTGTTTTACCACAGCACCACAGCACAGAGACTGCTCTCCTAAAGGTTCTAAATGATCTTAGATGTAACTGGGACTCCCAAAAGCTCTCAGTCCTGGTGCTACTGGATCTAAGCGCAGCCTTTGATACAGTAGACCACACTATTCTTTTAAACAGACTGAAACACATGGTGGGCCTCTCTGGTGCTGTACACAACTGGTTCACTTCCTATCTCTCAGACAGAACTTTTATGGTGAGTATGGATACATGCTCCTCTAAGATCCATAAAATGACATGTGGTGTGCCTCAAGGGTCGGTTTTAGGCCCTGTACTTTTTAATTTGTATATGCTCCCTCTCGGCGGTGTCATCAGGAGGCATGGGGTGAACTTTCACAGTTACGCTGATGACACTCAGCTGTACATCTCCGTGTCTCCTGATGACACCAGACCAATGGATGCCCTTTTTAACTGTATTTTAGATATAAGATCTTGGATGGCAGAAAACTTTTTACAGCTTAACCAGGACAAGACTGAAGTTTTAATCATCGGTCCTGAGGCTCAGAGAGAGAAACTCTTGTCTAAATTAGAGGCATTTTCACTATGTCCTTCGCTACAAGTGAAAAACCTGGGTGTTATTTCTGACTCTGAGCTTGGTTTTATCCCACATATTAAACATGTAACCAAAATTGGATTTTATCATCTAAAAAATATAGCCAGAGTCCGCCCTATTCTCTCTCGGGCCAACACGGAGATGTTGATGCATGCTTTTATTACCAGTCGCATTGATTACTGTAATGCTCTGCTCTCTGGTCTTCCTAAAAAGAATATTTCAACTTTACAACTTTTACAAAACTCGGCAGCTCGTGTGCTGATGAAGACCAGAGGGCGGGCCCACATTACACCGGTTTTAGAATCGCTGCATTGGCTCCCTGTGTGTTTCAGGATCGATTTTAAAGTTCTTTTATTGGTTTTTAAATGTCTTAATGGTCTTGGGCCTTCTTATCTCTCAGATTTGCTTTTACCATATGAACCCTCGCGGCCCCTGAGGTCCTCTGGCACTGGCCTTTTGATTGTCCCTAAAGTCAGGACACATACTCACGGAGAGGCAGCTTTTGAGTGGTATGGTCCTCGTCTGTGGAACAGCCTGCCGGAGGAGCTCAGGGCCGCAGAGAACGTACATGTTTTTAAGAACAGGCTCAAGACCCACTTTTTTAATTTAGCTTTTACTTAACGTTTTTTTTATGCTTATTTATTCTATCCTGTTATTCTATTATTAATTTAGGCTTTACCTAATAGTTATTGATTTTATTCTTATTCATTTTTTAATCTTCTTACTCTATTTATATTCATATTTATATTGTATCCCGTTCTTATTTGTTTTATCGTTTTACCCTGTATATATCCTATTGTGTCATATCTCCAGTGTTTCCTCGGAGGGCGCTCTCTGCACCGGGGCTGTGATCGACCGTGGCTGCTGGGGCTCTGGGGGTCCTCTCAGCCTGGCTGGGGGGCTTCTTTGCCTCCCTCCTGCTGTGTGCCCAGCCTGGAGGCTGCGGTCTGTGACCGGCTCCCGGTGCAGACGGCTCCCTGTGATAGTGTTTCCTCACTTGGCTCATGCGTACGCAGCCCAATTTTACTCTTTAAGTGTGCGTGTGTGTGTGTGCGTGTGTGTGTGTGGGGGGTGATATGTGTGTATTCACATCGTTTATGTTAATGAGAGTGTGGGGAGTGAGTTGGAGGGTGGGGTGGGCTGCTTTTAACCATGTAAAGCACTTTGTGCTACATTTTTTTTGTATGAAAAGTGCTTTATAAATAAAGATTGATTGATTGATTATTGTTGAGTGCGCTCTCAGTGCAGCTGTTGATTTCTGAGGCTCTGAAACTTTAAACTGGATCAATTTAAACTTTAAAGGTTACAGTCCCACAGCCTAAAAAAGGAAATGTGGACATACCTTTATTTGCAGATGAAAGTGAAATTAATTTGATTTATATGATCAGACATTCTTGCATCTGTTCTCTGTAAAAGACACTTAGTATCAGTCAACCTAATTTCTGATACAATGGATCCATGCTTTCATGATGTTATGCCAAATTCTGACCCTACCATCTGAATGTTGCAGCAGAAACTGAGACTCATCAGACCAGGCAATGTTTTTACAAACTCATGTTGTCAGGTTTTGAATTATAGCCTCAGTTTGCTGTTCTTAGCTGACAGGCATGGCACCTGGTGTGGTCATCTGCTGCTATATGACATTTACTTCATGTTGTGCATTCAAAGACACTGTTCTGCATATCTCGGTTGCAATGAGTGGTCTGGCCATTCTCTTCTAACATTGAGTTATTTTCACCCAGTGAACTGCTGCTCACTGGTTATTTTCTCTTGTGACTATTCTCTGTAAAACTTTGCTGCAGTGTTAAATCTAAAAACAGACATGGATCAGGAAACTAAACTAAACTAAACATCAATATATAAACAGTGTATGAACATACTGTCACAGATTGTGTCGTGCATAGAAGTGTTTCAGATTGTTAACTTTGTGGTTGTGTTGGATTCTAGATGCTGTGCTAACTATTGAACCCAACTGGTCCAGTTTTTTCATCGGAGAGTTTGTTACCTTCAAATGTGACATGAATGAAGGAGAAGACACTGACTGGTATTACACAGTAAACAGGGATGGTCAAGCATTTCTCCACTACAGTGAACACACAGACCACAGATCACAAATTACAACAACAAGTCAAAGTGGTGAATACCAGTGCTCTGGTCTCATGAAGCACCCACGTGTTACAAAGTACAGTAATACTGTCTCTATAACTGTATTAGGTAAGCCCTCAGTGACCAATAATGTGATGATTCCTGTTGAATAAATTATAAAATTCTGAATACATTTAATAATTGTTGTCCTTGAAACTTCAAACTTTAACAAGAACTACTGTACATTACTGGTTACTTGTTCACAAGTACTACTATGCTCACAGACTGTAATTTATTATTACGACATGTGTTTATGTCTAACAAAAAAAACTGTGGATTAAATTGATTTTAAGTAGGGAAAAGAAGAAACATCAAAAGCTTCATAAAATCTAAGGTTATGATGTTTCTGTTGTCTAAACCTGAAACTAGGAAGATCCCTCTGAACCCATCATTGTGTTTCCTTCAACAGTGAACTGCATTAGTTTATATTCAGTGTGACTGTGGCGGGGCGGGGCCTGCGGTGCTGTGCAGGGAAGGCGGACGCACCGCACGGCATCCACAATCATGCCCCGCCGACTTAAATATTGTACTGGGTCCTGTGGTTGGGGTGTTGATGTGCACAGAACAATAAAAATGATCAAAATGCCACTGGGTCTGCCGTTGTCGTTTACAGTGACTTATTCAGGCCTGAGATTGGACAAACATTTATACTGTGTTTATTTAGAGATCTACAACCTGAATTACTGCAGCTCTGTCACCATGTTGAGACAGAAAAAATGCAAACATCTGAAGTTTATGAAAGTGAAGAGAAAATTTGTTGATTTTATTTTGTGGGAATTTGAAATGAAAACATATTTTAAAAGCAGTGTTTTTCCTGTATATTGGATCAGGTGAACATTTTCTTTCCCTGTTTTTCATAACAGCATATAGACCCAGGGCCTCACTGACAGCAGGAACAACAATCATACCAGTAGGGGGCAGTGTGACACTGACCTGCTCTGTGCAGAGCTCTGATGGATGGAAATATGAGTGGTTCAGACGAACCCAAACAACCTCTGAAGGTAAAATCAGAGATCAACAAAACAGAGATATCAGAGTATCTGAAGGAGGAATCTACCGCTGCAGAGGAACAAGAGGAAACCCAGTTTACTACGCTGATATAAGTGATGATGTCATCATTGAGATAACCTGTGAGTTCAGTCATTTAGTTTGAAATATACATTCACTCATGATTATCAAACATACAATGTTAAGTTTTCTGTGTTGATTTCATGTTTCTGTTTGTATCTCAACTGTTAATATGTGTAAACAGTTTCCAATAAAGTTGTTGTAAAACAACAACCCAACTGGCCTCAGATATTCAGAGGTGAGACGATCACTCTGACATGTGAGGTGCAGGAAGGAGGTGAAACCACTGAGTGGGAGTATGAATGGAGAGGACCCAGGACACCCACACAGTGGACACACAATAATGATGTGACATTCAGAGTTTCTGAGTCCAGCAGTGGAGACTACATGTGTAAGAGTCGACGCAGAGATGACTCATATTCTTCAACAGAGTGGAGTGAAGCCTTCACATTGTCAGCATCAAGTAAGTCATGTTTGTTGTGTGATCTCCATTTGACAAATGTCATCATGGTCAGCACAGGATGAATTCAATGGTCTACAAAACATGTTACTGTCATGGTCCTGGGTCATTTTGACCCAGCGTTTTGTGTTTCCTTGAAGTTCATTTTTGTGCCTTGTGTTTATTCTGATTTTGTATTAGTTTAGGGTTGAACCTGAAGTTTGGTGTATATTCAGCCCTACCTGTGTCTGTCCTCGGTGCTCTGTTCATGTCCCCGTGTTGTGTTGTAAATCAGTCTGTGTGTTCCTGCTTTACTTTGAAGGCTCGTGTTCTGGATTTCCTGTTCTATTCTGAAGGTCTGTGTCTGTTGTCATTGTGTTCAGCTTGTGTCCTCCAGTCATCATGTGTATTCAGATCAGCTGTTCTTCCCTCCTGTGTGCGATTACCCGATTACCTTGTGTGTGTATATATAGTGGGTGTCGGTCTGTGTTCGTTGTCGGTTCGTCTGCGTTCTATGGTGTTTCGTTCCTGTCTCTGCGTCTCTCTGCCCCGCACCCCTTTTGTATGCTCTCAGGTTTGTCATTTAGTTCTTCCAGTTTAGGTTTCTTCAGTTGTTTTCTCATGCTTCGTTGTCTGTTTCTGCCACTGTCACCTGTAAATAAACCCTCACTCATATCATTAGTCGGCTGCCTGCATTTTGGGTCCTCCTTTTCCTCCAACACCACACGGCTCACCCCGCCAGCCGTGACAGTACGAACCGACCAAACATGGACCCAGCAGCATCCGCACCCTCCCAGGTGTTTCGGGAGGAATTAATCGACTCTGTCTCACGATTGGTCAATCTGTGGCTCGAACGTGAGGGAGAGGAATTACACTGCGCTGTAGAAGCCAGGCTACAGCAATTAATCTCTGCTCACCCCTGGCTACTGGACTCTCTTCACCCGCTCGTACAAGACTTCATTCTTAACGAACTTCACCTCCACCCTCCAGCCGCTACCGCTTCCCAACCCAGCCCGGCGGTGAAGGTTTTGCACGGCCCGCCGGATGTGGAATTGCCCGGCCGATCTGAGCCGTCATTTAAAGGGAAACGGCGATCACGCCGCCGACGCCCATCGCCACAGCCGGACCCCGAGACGTCTGAGTTGCCGGCTGTGGTGAGTAAAAGAGACAATAATCACGAGCTTTCCAATTTAAGGACTGTTTATTCTGGGGCCGTTTTCTGTGCAGCCAGTGAGAATAATGGTGTTTTCCCTGGTTCGCCTGCAACTGTCATTTACAAGAATGTGTTTCCTGAGACCGTAGCCGCCCGGCCTGAAGCCCAGTTAGCCGCCCGGCCTGAAGCCCAGTTAGCCGCCCGGCCTGAAGCCCAGTTAGCCGCCCGGCCTGAAGCCCAGTTAGCCGCCCGGCCTGAAGCCCAGTCGCCACCTCCACCACATTCAGCCTCACGACCCATAGCTCAGTCATTACCACAGCCAGACTTACTACAAACCATGTTACAATCCATAGCCCAGTCAATAGCTCGGTTGGTAGAAGACTCATCAGCCTTATTATCAGCTCAGCCACCTATTCAGCCATCATCTTCACCAACTCCTCCGGTACAGCAAGCCATGACAGTTCAACCCATAAAGGACAGTTCAACAACTTCTTATTCTAAGCAGAGAGAAAAACCTAATAACAATCCTGTAAACATTCCTCAAGAGCTGGCCAGTTCTGAGACTGAGATGCACTCCAGGGCCTCCCCAGAGGCTGGGTTTCAGCCCCCAGCAGACTCTGGACCCCTGGAGGTTAAGAAGCCAGCTGAGGACTGCACCCAGCTGTCGCTGCCTGAGCAGAGTGAATGCTCTGCGCAACTGCAGTCTGCTATGTGTCTGCCAGAGGCCCGTGCGCCTGCTGGTTCTGTTCTGTCCCTGCCAGAGGTCCCCGCACCTGCTGGTTCTGTTCTGTCCCTGCCAGAGGTCCCCGCACCTGCTGGTTCTGTCCTGTGTGTGCCAGGGGCTCCAGTGCCCACTGGTTCTGAGACGGTTTTTGCTGGGGGGCCCGAGGAGCCCGTCCAGCTTCCGGCCTCGTCAGCTGGAGGGCCCGAGGAGCCCGTCCAGCCGCCAGCAGCAGCTTCATCCACGCCGCCAGCAGCAGCTTCATCCACGCCGCCGGCGGCAGCAGCAGCAGCTTCATCCACGCCGCCGGCGGCAGCAGCAGCAGCTTCATCCACGCCGCCGGCGGCAGCAGCAGCAGCTTCATCCACGCCGCCGGCGGCAGCAGCAGCAGCTTCATCCACGCCGCCGGCGGCAGCAGCAGCAGCAGCAGCTTCATCATCCACGCCTGCTGCATCCACGCCTGCTGCAGCTTCATCATCCACGCCTGCTGCATCCACGCCTGCTGCAGCCTCATCATCCACGCCTGCTGCATCCACGCCTGCTGCAGCCTCATCATCCACGCCTGCTGCATCCACGCCTGCTGCAGCCTCATCATCCACGCCTGCTGCATCCACGCCTGCTGCAGCCTCATCATCCACGCCTGCTGCATCCACGCCTGCTGCAGCCTCATCATCCACGCCTGCTGCATCCACGCCTGCTGCATCCACGCCTGCTGCATCCACGCCTGCTGCATCCACGCCTGCTGCATCCACGCCTGCTGCAGCCCCACCATCCACGCCTGCTGCAGCCCCACCCGCTTCGCCTGGTCCGGCCTCCGTCTCACCTGGTGCTGCGGGGGCCACGCAGCCTTCAGGTCCCCAACTGCCGTCTCAACATCGTTGGTCATCTGACTGGCCGCCTGTTGGGCATCTACGCCACTGTGGACGACCTCCTGAACGCCGCCACTGCCTTCCGCGTGGCTGGCCTCCGGACTTGCATTGCCGCTGCCGTGCGCACGGTCGGCCCCCGGAGATGACCTGTTCTAGGCTCCTGAGTTGTCAGCCTCCGGGCCGGCCCCCTGAACTATGTTTTGGGACCCTGTTCAGGGACGTGTGTGTGTGTGTGTGTGTGTGTGTGTGTGTGTCCTGTCTCTGCCCCGCACCCCTTTTGTATGCTCTCAGGTTTGTCATTTAGTTCTTCCAGTTTAGGTTTCTTCAGTTGTTTTCTCATGCTTCGTTGTCTGTTTCTGCCACTGTCACCTGTAAATAAACCCTCACTCATATCATCAGTCGGCTGCCTGCATTTTGGGTCCTCCTTTTCCTCCAACACCACACGGCTCACCCCGCCAGCCGTGACAGTTACACTGTTAGTCAGACAAAGAGCTGCAGCTGATAGTAGCCTCATTGTAGACAGTTTGTCACCACTTTGTGTCATGAACTTTCAGCTGGTATAGAGACGCCAATGCTGACCTGCTGCTCCATCACCTGAGGACCATAATGACAGAAACAGGATAAATAAATAATACATTCAAACAGATAACAATTGATCTGCAATTTCTATAAAGAAAATAATAAAAGTAATTCTGAACTATCATCTGATCAAATACTGCCATGTGTTCAAATAAATGAAACACACACAGACATACCACCAAAAATGTTTCTGTTTCTATGATCAACATTCTCACAACTGAGTCACTTCCACTCACCTTTAGCAGGAGGCTGATTGAGGTTGATCCCTTTAAACTCCCAGGTCCTAAAGATGGACCAGCTTATTAATCAATCTTCAAGTACTTTTTAAATACAGCCAAGAAAATATAAAACTTTCACAGCTTCGATCAAAACGATTGTACAGTTAGTATCTCTTCAAGATCACCAAAATGTGGTGATGTTCACCATTTCCATCTAGTTATTTAAACTGTTTTGATTCAGTCATTTATTTTTTTTCCCCCTTTTTTTGCCTGTCCCATTTCTTTAGCCATCAGAATTGATGTCTGAACACAGATACCCAACAGATTTACTTTACCAAGTGGATCATCATGACGTTGCTGTATTTGATCCATTTGATCAACCTTTGTTGTTATTATTTTATTTTATCTTACTTTATTTTAGTTTATTTTCGGTTGTTACAGATGGGACAGACATGGCTGGGGGAGAAAGAAAGATGAAACAGAAGCAGGGAGAGAAAAACAGAAAAAAAGAGGAAACAAGCAAAAAATAAAGCAGCATAATAAAAACAACACGATTGCATTGATCTAGCTAAGTGTAAATAGCAGTAAATGCTAAAAATTGAATGTTGAGGTAGCAGCCAAGAAAGATGTAGTTTGTGTCTATGAACAGTGAACATCTGCATATACACGATTCAGTCATTGACTTTTGTTCTTTTTCTAAACTGAACTGCAGATAAACCAAAGGCCAAACTGAGAGCTGATAACACAGCTGTTCCAGTAGGGGGCAGTGTGACCCTGACCTGCTCTGTGAACCCATCATCATCATCTGGATGGAAATACTACTGGTACAGAGATGAGAAATCCTCTGAAGCCCTGACCACACAAGATGCAGTTTTCCACTGAAATGGACAAATCAGTGTCTCACAGGAAGGACTCTACAGGTGCAGAGGAGGAAGAGGAAACCCAGTTTACTACACAGAGGACAGCCAGTCAATCAGGATTGGGAAAACTGGTCAGTTTAACATTAATTCAGATAAATTCCTGATTAAGGAGGAAGATGAAGAACAAAACACTTCAACATTTTTGACATTCATGTGTTTTTATTGTACTTTCTTGAACAGTAACAGCCTCAAACAGGTCTGTTGTGACTCTGTATCCAAACTGGTCTGAGATATACAGAGGAGAGACGATCACTGTCAGATGTGAGATCCATGGAGGAGACACTGAGTGGGATTATGAGTGGGAAACAAACAGCAGGATAAAAGCTCCAAATCAAAATGAATACAGGATTAGATCTGCTTCATCATCCAACAGTGGAAACTATCGCTGTAAGGGCAGAATGAAAAGTTCACAGCATAAAACAACAGAGTGGAGTGATTCAGTCACACTGACAGTTTCTGACAGTAAGTAGAGTCATAGTTCATTTAACCTGGAAATAGAAACAGTTTGTAAAAATGTGTTTTTATTAGTACATGTTGAGATATTTGACATGTTTAGATAGTCTCACTCTTAAAGTTCATCATAAATATTTGTGAGTCAACATTTTAGTGACATTGAATTCAGAGTTAAGAGACGAAACATTGAGAGAAAATCTTTGTTGAACAGATGAACCCCGTCCTGTCCTCACTGTGTCTCCATCATGGCTGAGTCCTGGAGCCTCAGTAACTCTGAACTGTGAGGTTGAACATCCGTCTGCAGGATGGAGCTTCTACTGGTATAAAGCTGTTCCTGATCTATCAGAGAAATCCTCCAGTTATGAGCTGCTACCTGATGGCAGTGGGACTGCACAGGACTCCTACATCATTCATGGACAGACACACACAGCAGGATATGTGTGCAGAGCTGGAAGAGGAGACCCAGAGTATCACACTGATCACAGTCAACCAAAGTTTGTCTGGTCTGCAGGTGAGAGATTTTGTCTTTCCTCTCCATGACTATTTACCCTCTATTTCCAGTGACAAAGATAAAATGAGATTTAAAGCCCATATTGGCAGATGACTGGTACTTTTATGTTTTCTAATTAGGTATTTCCTAATTATAACCTTTTCTCCACCATGGAAACATGGAGGGCAGATTACACATGGGGGGGTAAAATGAGGAGATTATTTTGAAAAGAAGAGGACACAGACAGGCAAACATCCACTCATCTGTTGACTTCCTTAACTCTAATTAAGGGTTGTGGGGAACACTGAGTCTATCCCAGCTGTCTTGAATGCTTGGAAAGAAGGAAACAGTTACGTTTTTGGAACTAAGTGCTCACGACTATGATGACCTGAGAATGACTGAGGACCCACAGATGTATCTCAGCTGTCACAGGGTGGTGAGAAATGGGGCCCAAGAAATGAACAACAAACTAAAAAAGATGAAAAAGACTGAGTCAGAGAGGAAAAGAAAATACTGGTAGAAAAGAGGATAAATAGATGAACACAGAGACTGAGTGTTAACGTGTGACAAGAAATAAAGATTTGGAGACATGCAGAGGTTTAGTAAAAGGTTTACAATATTCACTTTTTCAGATGTTCATTCAGCAGCGTCTCTCACAGTGAGTCCTGACAGAGTGCAACACTTCACCTCTGACTCTGTCTCACTGACCTGTGAGGGAAACTTCACTGAGTGGAGAGTGAGGAAGTTCTCTGAGGACGGCTTCCTGTCTCACTGTGACTGCCAGAAACTGCGTGGATCCTCTTATAAGATCCACAGCTTACAGGAGGGTGTTACAGTGTACTGGTGTGAGTCTGACTCTGGAGAGTTCAGTAATGGAATCAAACTCACTGTGCAAGGTATTCATTAGTTTTTTGTTTTTCTAAATTTAAATTCTTCACAAATCCAATTGCGTCAACACAAATTTTAAACATTTCATGCTGTCTGTTAGAGACACCACTCAGCAGGTTCTAACAACTGACTCTGTCATTTGTTTCTTTCATTATTAATTTATATATTTATTACTTCTCTTGGATTTTTAAACAAACATATATATACATATATATATATAAATGTTATTTAATGTTTCAGGTTTTGTTTTATGGTTTGTGTTTTTTATTATTATTAATTTTGATATTTACAATCAAATATTTTTAATCTTTGATGTGAGTTCAAATTACACACACTAGTTAGGTTAATTCAGAGTTCAGGCTGGCATTGTGATCATGTGATCTGTTCAGCTTTATTTTCTTTCCTGCTCTGACCTAAAGTTTTCTCATTTCAGGTTTTGGATGTGAAAAAAGTTCATTTATCGTTCCGTTCATCATCGGACTTGTTAGTGGAATTATTGTCGTGCTGCTGCTGATGTGTTGCTACAGAAAAATAAAGAGTGAAAGATTTTCTGATCGACTTTAATTTTTTTTTTTTTTTTAATGCTGTGACACTTTTAAACAAACTGATGTAATAATGTTTGTGTTTTTACAGAACCCTGTTGTAAAAGGTTGGTGCAGCAGTTTAGTTTCATTTTAAACACAACAATAACTTTGAATTATTCCTCATTAAATTTAAATTATTTGCTAAATGTTTCAGTCTCACTCAGTCTCAGAGCACCAATCAAAGCTCTGCTTCACAACAAACATTCTCTTTATTACAGTTTTTAACACTCAGTTTGTTATCAAGAAAAAAACCCTTTTATTAGATAAAAACAAAAATAAATCATTATATTTAACTTCTTTTATAACTTCTATTTTCAATGACTTGTAGGTGATCTTTCAGTCTATGAATCAATCAGAGGCTCTGGAAACACTGGAAGTGGTACAAACAGTATAAACTTTGATAATAACAGAGCTGTAAGAAATGTAAATATTTATTCTCACTGATCAAACTTCATTATTATTTCAGCAGATGAATACAACAACATCACATCTGGATTTCAGCTTGAAGGTCTTCATAAAAGGAGTGAGTACAAGAAACATGAAATGATATAATTGGTCGATTGTTTTTGTAACTTGTGTAATTTTAGAGGAAGACAGTCTCCATGTTATTAAATACAATAATCCATCATCACAACAGGCAGACATGATGGCACAGAGGAGAGCTCTGGCTAGGGATGGGTATCGAAACCCGGTTGTTGTTGAGAACCGGTTCCCACTGTTTCAATTCCTTGGAATTGTTTGCCATTTTTGCAAACGATTCCCTTATCGATTCCAGTCGCCCCGAATGACGTCACCACGTTGCGGAGCGTCATTTACTAAGCGGCTCAAACGCTCAAAAGTTTGGTTATACTTTACGAGAACGGATGACAACAGGGCAACTTGCAATACTTGCAAGTAGATATTTCATTTAACGGAGGAAACACTACAAATATGCAAAAGCATTTACTCACAAAACACGCGATGACCTGAAATGAATGTTGTGTTTTTAATTCCGCTCCGGACTCGTGAATCTCAACCCAGCAGCAGCGGTAACGTTTGCACGTCCTCTCCCGTTAATGCGGCAGGTAAATAATCAACTAACAGTGCATATTATGTTAGTGCGATCTGCCTTATTACAAAACCTGCCATTACTGTGCATTTAGGTGACCATGATGAGAGAGACAGACAGAAGCTGTGTTCCAAAACGTCGGCTGCATCCTTCGGAGGACCCGGCCTTCGCGGTCTACGTGGGCTGGGTCCTTCAAAGACCGAGAAGGCCGGAAGTGCGAGGCTGTGAAACGGAACGGTCTAGCCTTCAGATTTGCGTCACCGCTGTCTCGGTGGAGTTTAATAAACTCGGCCGTCTGCTCCTTGCTATCTAAAATATAACAGGACACTGGCGTAAATTCTCGACCGTCTCACACTTCTGTTTAATCAGTTTTCTGTTTGACGTTTATTCAGCTGTGTGAAAATCCCGGAGGAACCCACCAGATATATTAATAACGTTTTATTTAATCTAATAATCTAATAACTTTGATCTCAGCCAAACCGATTTACTCCGAAACAAATAAAACACCGAAAAAAGAGGCAAACAATTACATTTTTAAGTTATCCGAGTGACTTATATAATTGATTTTATTTAGGACAGTGCATGTTAATGAACATAAATGTAAAAAAAAAAATTACATGAATGTAAACATACCAGATTATAGCCAAGGGCTAATTTCCATCTGTTGTCCTTAAGCATAAAAAATAGACATAATAATTCATAAAAATTCATCATTCATTCATAATAAAAACTCCATCACCAAACTTACACATACACACCATTCTGTTCCCAAATAAAACATTAAAACTATACAACTCATACATGATCACACACTTGATATATCATGTTTAACCTGAGTAGCGAAAGAGCGGTGGTCTGAAAACGACGAAGCCGCGATTCCGCTGCTCTCGCCGGCTCGAGTGACCACTGAACCCCCCGGCTTGCTATCCAGCAGGTGGCTAACAGACATCTCCAAAAACGTCGGCGCACTTTTGCAAATATGCGATGTCTTGATAAACCAAGCAGATATTTGAAATTTACATAGCTTCTTTCTCGCCTGAAAATATGTTAAAAGTTTATTTTGTGACCCAGAAAGATTAATAAGACTAATTTTAAAACTTAGCAGCGGCCGCCATTGTTGGCAGCTGAAATTTGGCTGGGCCGCGCTATGAATTCTGGGATATGGTGGGCCACGAAGGACACACCCGACCCATCCTTCAAATTCGGGGAAATGAAGGACGCATTTGTCGGCCGCATTTGAAGGAGTCGACGAATTGGTTGGCTCAGATGCTGGCAGTTCTCGCTGCAGTCTACCGTTAGCGTCTCCTTTCAGGCCAGGATATATGAATGCCACCGAGCAGTGTCTAAGTTTGTGGTAAAAGGCTTGCACCCATTTGCACCCAGAAGTGTGAGACGGTCGATTTTCGGTAAGTGAATGTGTTTAATTGTAGGCAGGGACATTACTGGATATTCTTGTGTAATTGCTACAGAAGAATATTTATTTTATTATTTTACATTTACAATTTTTTTTCCTGGGGACCCCGTGACACCCCATTGAAGAGCCATAGGCTGGATCTCTTAAGGATCTCTTAAGATCTCACTGTTGGGTTTGTAAGGCCATGTTACTCCTAAATTTCTATCTTGTTCAAAGAGAAGATATAAAACAAAGTTCTAAGCTAATCGACCTTAGTGTTCTCCTTTTTTTTAAAAAAAAGAATCGATAAGAGAATCGATAAAGAATCGAATCGTTAAACAGAATCGAAAATGGAATCGGAATCGTGAAAATCTTATCAATACCCATCCCTAGCTCTGACTACAATAATGTGAATCCTGAATCAGCCTCAGGTACAAATGTGAACTCTACACACACTGAATCATTAGTAATCAGATTACATGTGCAGTAAAATGTGTGGCATCACTCTTAAAGTTTCAGAGTTTTGTAAAACTGATGAGCTGAATCACGACTTTCTTTAGTTATGTTGTGTTTCTGTTGTGGTGTCTGAATAAAATAATGAGCCTCTTAAATTTCAAACACACATGCAGCTAAAATGTGAGAAAGTGTAAGTTTCCCTGATGAGATCAGTTCTGTGTGATTAAAGAATGAAAGTGTAAAAGGTCAGAAAGCATCATCACATCTTTGGCACCATTATTTCTTTGTTTTTCACTTTTGAAGTCGTATTTGTTCTGATTTTGTTTCAGGTCCATAAAAAGATTATTTCAACAAAACTCAAGACTCACGGACAACATCAGCAACAAAATCCAACTCAGAACATTTTGACAACATTTAGAGAACTGCCAGCATCCAGATCAACAGCAGTTATATTAAACAATGACGTGCAAAGAAAAGCGTCTGGACTTCTTTAAGTAACTTAAAGAAGTCCAGACGCTTTTCTTTGCAAGCTCCTTTGACTACGATGACCTGGATGACTGAGAACCTTCACAGACATTAAACAATGACATGCTCTTGGTTTAATGTCAGAAGACTGATAATATGGTTCATCTTTGTATTCAAATCTTATTGTGTTTATTTCTGTTGTAATAAGTGGAGGTTGGATGGTGTGGGACATTGTTTCCATCATAACACAATTTCATGATTCTATGAGTTTGTTTCAGTCTCTTATTTAAAAAAATATCTTTATTTATCTTTCACTCACTTCCTCCTGGATTTTACCTGCGATCTTTAAAGCTTACTGTATGGACATTTTTATTGCATATTTTTGCATGTCAGTAACAACAACAACAACAAATAATAATAATAATAATAATAATAATAATAATAATAATAATAATCATAATAATCATAATAATCATAATAATCATAATTAATAATTTTCATGTTAATTACATTACTTGTTGCCAAATTGTGATGCACAAAAACTGTATAGTCATTGTTCAGATTTTACAGTGTGATTCAGGTCATCACTGAGGCCATGAAAGAGAAAAAATTGTGTTTGATCAAAATGATTGTTTCTGTAGGTGATGTTTGTGTCTTTTCTGCTGTGAACAGTTTGATATGTGTAAAATAATTTTGGTGCTTTAAAAACTAATCAAAATAATATCACAACAACACTTCCTCTGAGTGACCCGTTATGCTTACATGTGTATAAAAATGTTGTTTCTTCTTTATCCAATTTATTAAACTGCTGAAAATGACTCATGATTTCTGTCTGAGCTCCCAGAAAAGAGGAAATGCAGCCTGTGGATGAAGAGAAAAATGTTTTGTTTAGTAAATGACTTGTTTTAGCAAAGAGGCAACAAGAAATGCAGACAATAACAGCACAGTGATGTTCTCTTGACAACTACATGCTGACATTGTCAAATATAAATATAAAATATTTCCTCAGTTGAAGGGATAAAAAGTTTCAGGTGTGCCCCTGTAGCTCTGCACTTGTTCTCTGTGTGGACTGCACATTTTTATATGATCTACCTGTACTGGGAAAAATACCACACTGTGAGAACTGATGGAAACTCTCATTTAGAAAAATATCACCATATAGTTGTCAAGAGAAGCTGTAAAGAGCGTGTTTCTCACACTGTTAACCAGCTGTTTTTATGATTATTTATGATATGTTCAGTTAGTGATTCTGTTTTCACTTTATTGCTGCCCGACATGTTGCTAACAGAACAAAGAAGTAATCTGTTCTCCACATCAGAGAGACATCAGTGTTCAAGGTAGATCCTGTGAAGGACCCTTTATTTACCAAGTAGCCGCCTGGACTTATTTGGTCATTTTGGCTGTAAGAATCTCAGAATCAAACTATAAGTGAATACTTTTGCCCTTTTTTCAGAATAACCTCAGCGTTCAATATCGGGCAGTCATTTCACATTATTGTATTGTTATGAGTGGAACCACAGTTTAAAGTGGGAAAGAAAAACAAACTCTGTTATTTCAGATTCATAGTTATGTTGAAACTGATATTCAACAAAATGTAACACAACATAACTTTAAATATGAACTCTACTAAATTGGTACAAAAAAGTTTTTGAGCCTATTCCACTTTTTTATAAATCATCCCTTTTATATTACAAATCTCCAGGCATTTTGGGGCGTTGCCACTTCTCCACACCCGCCTCTCTGTTCCGTGTGTCATCAATTCTTCCCTGTGATTGGACCGTCTTTGCACGTGCATTCTAATGATGCACTGTAAAGTTTCGTAATGCTCATCTTCTCATCTTTCAGTAACCGTTTGAAATGTCTCTCTTAACCCAACTGCTCGAGGAGTTACGGTAGTGTGGATCAGCCATGGTAAAACCCAGGGAGAGTTGATTTTTCTGTGTTCACACAGCAGCAGCTTGTGAAAGTAATACACCAAGTATCCCCGAAAAGCTCAGCTTCTCTTCTTTTCTGAACCATTCACATTTTCCGCTGGAGGGCCCAAGGTAAATAAGGGTAAGTGTCAGTGTGGATATACAGATATACAGAAGTACAATCACTGGACTGTGTTTACAGCTGGTGGCCAATAGAGGGAGACATTAATCAATTTATAACTTATTGTAGCTGTCATAGTCTCCCAGTCCTCCTGGTCAACCAACACGTTCTCTCTCCTCACGAGTATAATGAACTCGATACTTTACTTTCTGTTTCTGTTCTGTGTCTCCTGTACGCACTGCAGCAGTTTCATCCAAGAGGCAACCTGGCTGTCTTAAAGGTCATGAAAATTCATTCAGAATTAGCAACACCAATGATGGTAAATGGACTGATTCTTATATAGTGCTTTTCTACTCTCCCGGAGTACTCAAAGCGCTCTATACAACATGCCTCATTCACCCAATCACACCCACTCGTACAAGTACTTCTAAACTCAAGTGCAACTAATAAGCATTCACACACATTCACACTCCGATGAATGCATCGGAGGGCAATTTGGGGTTAGTATCTTGCCCAAGGATATTTGGCATGCAGACTGGAGGAGGAATCGAACCACCAACCTTCCAATCAGTAGCTGATCTGCTCTACCACCTGAGCCACAGCCACCCAAATGATGTTATTAATTATATGACATCATCAGTGTTATATATTAAAAAGTATTGGTACCAGTATCAGTATCATTGATATAGGCCCTGTATTTACTTGGTATCAGATCGATACCAAATCTTGCAGTATTGCTAACAACAACCAAACAGTGAAATATTAAGTTCTTTAAACTGTTATTATTTCAGCACCATGGACAGCACACAAGGTTTTTACTGCATGAGCTGTGCTCTCTAACATGTGACTGTTTGTAGTGTATACATCTCTCTCCCTCTCTTATGGTGACAGGTTAATCATTTTCATAAAAAAAAAAAATACTGTCGTACTGTTTCTAGGGTCCCTGTCCCTGGGTTTATGTGTACTCTGAAGAGCACATCATGTCACTGTAAATGTTTATGTATATTTGAATTAAGAAATCATAAGAGAATCTGTCTCTCTCTGTACCCACAAACCACATATAAATTTATTTTTCTTTGTGTAACTTCAGGTTGCCAGATCATTGTCACTCTCCACCTTTCCCATACAAAAACATATCTCAGATATAATCACCATCTAACATACAGAAAGACCTGTGACATATAAACACTGGGTTGTGTTTACAGCTGGTATTCAACATAGGGCACAATTTAGTTATTCATCGCAATGGATTACACTGCTTGGCTGAGTGTTAAATATTTCCAAGAGCTGTGATGATAAAGGAGACTTTGACTTCAGAGTCTATTACTTACATCACAGCATGTTGCAGAAGAATAAAAAAAACTCTGTGTGTTGTAAATGTAGCTGTAACTGTGTCTAAAGAACAAATTTAGATTAAAATAAAAGTTATTTTTTAGAAAGGATGAAACATTTCTTATTGATTATTGGCTGAAAGTGATTAAAATTTTTAATGTTGTGACACAGTCCCCGACTCTCTGAAAGGGAGGGGAACATCTGAACGGAGGGAAACATTCAAAGAGGCATGTGCCTGCTGAATGGCCTCCACAACCCTGTGGGACAATCGAGATTTAGACAAGGGTCTGCCCAGAAATCCAGAGTGGAAGCTGACAAACGGCTGGTCTGACTTCCTAAACGGCCAGGTAAGCAAGACATGCTGTGCCAAAGCATGGAGATAGCACAGGGCAACCTCCCAGCTGTCTCCTTGTGCAGGTCCCCAGTGGGAGATATTTGTAACTCTGCATTTACTTGGACAGGTGAAATTTAAACAGGGTCATCAGCAGCAACCCAGAGTAAGGCCGGAGGATAACCCCTGTGTCACCTGCATCATTGCCTTTGGACCAATAGAGCATGCAGCACACAAAGGATCATGTCAACTGCAGCCTTGTGGGGGTCCAGCTGGTGGACCGCACACCAGGAGGCAAACAGCCCCCAAAGAAAGCAGTAGGCAGTCCTGGTGGATGGCGCACAAAACTCCTGTAGCATTCTCACTTTTAGATCAGGCCAGGCATGGAGCCTCTCCCTCTCAGGGTACAGGCTGTCACCCTGAGTCCTACTGGGAAAAGGTGGAACAGTGACCCCCTCACCTGGGACAGGGGTGTCCTGGCCATGACTGGCAGGATAACTGAAAACTAGCATGTAGGGCCGAAGAGGGGTCACCAGGATCAACCTCAACTCCTCAGTCTGTACCCGGTGAAGGAATAACTGGAGGAGGAAGTATGGAGAGAGAGCCTGTGGCCAGGTGTGCAACATGTTGTCTCCAGGGAGAAGAACAGTTGGCAATGTGTCGATTCTCTGGGGGAAAAAAAGGTCTACTTCTGCCCCTCTGAAGCAGCTCCAGATCTGGTGGACCACATCTGGATGGAGTCTCCACTCCTGTTGGATTGGGCTCCCCCTCGACATATTGTAATGTCCACTTTCACGTTCAGTGGCCCTGGCACATAAACTGCTTTCAGTGAGTAGAACAGGGTGAGCCCACTGCCACAGTCTGGTAGCTATCATGCAGAGGAGGGGAGACCCTCGACCCCCTTACCTGTTGATGTAGGCTACTGTGACCATGCTTTCTGTCTTGATGATAACTTGGTACCCTAACAGTCGCGACAGAAACTGCTTGAGTGCCAGGATGACAGCTTGCAGCTCCAGCATATTAATGTAGGAGACGCCCAATGACTGATATAACACCTATTGACCGTAGAGCCCTCAGCCTCAGGAGCTGACCCCACGAGTGAAGCCCAAATGAGTCTAGGCACACCCCGAAGGTCTGCTGTCAATTCGGGGTGAGGGACATGGAGGCTCTGATGGACTCCACAGTCATGCCCAGAAATTACGTGATGTGGGAAGGCTGCACGTGACATGAGCAGAGCTACATGGCTGCAAAACTGTCCTTTAGTGCAGCAGAAGGATACGGCCCAATGCAGTGGGAGAAACTCTCACTCACTGGGTTAACAGCCAGTTAGCCACAGAGAGGACCCACTAGCCATGTGAACCCACAAGACTGTGGGCAACATGCCAGAGGTGTTCTGACTTTCATGCATGTTTCTCACACAGCATGCTGGTGTTCTTGGCTTCTTGGTCTTATAGGGTGCAGATACTCTCTCAGCACAATTTACCACACTGCCGAGTGTTATCTACACTAGTGTATTCAACTTTGCTGTTGTGTTTTGATTCTGGGTCTCACCATGATGCACCTTCCTTGTGTTTCCGGGGTTTTGATATTATGAAGATTAAGGGCACAACTTCACAAATCTGAATACAAACACACACACAAAGAAAAGAAAGGGGGGTGATGATGTTTCAGATTAATATTAATTGACAGATGCCTCAGCGTGTAGACAAGACTACATATGACATGTGAGTCTAGTGGTTCAGGTCACCTTTTAATTCTTTTCTGACCCCCCTTTGTTCTTCTGAGCAGACTGTGCTGACTGCATGTGGTTTATTTTTATCTGCTGAAAATCTGATACCACATTTCTGTCTGGGCCTCCAAGAAAAGAGGAAATGCAGCCTGTGGTTTCAGCCTGAAGTCTAACGTTCGTCTTCTTTAAAGTCAACACAGCACAGTGGAAATGTGCAGGTATGACAATGTGTGAAAACAGGTTAAAAGTAGCTTTATTGTGGTGATGACACATGCTGGACTAAAGAATAAATAAAGCATGTGGGCATCAAGAGAAACGGTGAAAAGCTTGTTTCTCACGCTCATGTCTTTAAGAGTCTCTGCATGGGCGTGCTGTAAATTTTTATTTATCTCTGAAATAAATAAAATCATCCATCACTCTCTCCGTCCACAAAATCATATACAGATATGTTTTTCTTCTTACTACAACTTCCAAACAGGCCAGTTCCTCACAGTACAACACGAAACTCCAAAGTATAATCACTGCTTTGTAACCAGCAGAGGAGCCAGTAAATCATCTATACCTACTGATACTAATGTGTCTGTTTGGCTGCTGTTACAGAAATGGTTCCTACACCTGTGATGATGACGTCAGTGTTTGACTCCAAACTGTCTGCTGGACTCTGAAGTATCACAGAGTCCCCAAGTTTTTAGGCCTTTTCAGACTTCATATCTTGAAGCATTTTAAACTCTTGAAATATTAATGTGTACTGAAATTTTTGCACTTATGTTAACACAAAAGCTGCAAATAAGGTAAAAACAGGAAGTAACATCTTAATGTATTTTACCTTTGCCACAGAAAAGTGGAGGGATGGAGAAACACACCTGCTGTTAAACAATCTAAAACACTTGGATATCAACATGTTTGTGAGTGTGTGTAGATGATACTGCAACAAACCTTAATCATAACCTTTGTAAGAAAGTGTTTGACAGAATGAAGGATGGAGTTTGGCTCTACTCAGTGCCACAATACTTATAAGGCCCTGAAACGAGACCCAGGTTTTGGTTACGCAAAGAGGCTGATCGACTGTCTGAAGCAGTTACAATAGCACAAAGCTACTGACCTGACCTCATTCCACAGTCTATACCCAGGGAAGCCACACGTCTGTATGGTTTAATGAAGGCTGTACCTTTAACACCAGTAGTCTGTATGATCCACTTGGTCACCTATAACATCTAAAAGTTTCTGGCTTTGATCCTCAACCCGTTGGTAGGCAGCTCTAAACACCACATCCAGAACAATTTGTATTTTGTTGAGGAGGTTAAAAATGACATTAATGAGGCAGATGAAACAATTGTCTTGTACAATGTTACATCTCTCTTCAGTTGTCTTCCAGTCACTAAAGAAGGTACTTCATAAAAGATTACAAGATGACCACAACCTCAGCAACGGGACCACTCTCAGCACCGACCAAGTGTGTTTGCTGTTGGAACTGTGTCTTCATTCCACTTTCTTCACATACAAGGGTCATTACTTTTATGTGAAGCCTTATAAACAGCACTGTTTATAATGTTGGGGAAACCTGCAGTCAGCTGAGACTGAAGAAGTCACTTGGATGAGTGAAGAAAAGTTTTTCTCACTGAAAACTCTACATCCAGATGATCAGAATCAACTTTTTGGGAATGAAGGATGGAGGCTGTGTTTGTGTGCTTTACCTGTGATTGATACTATAGACTGTATATTGACAATGGCCATTGTTATGCGTTTTGATCAAGTGAAAACTGAGGTACACTGTAGGCTAAGTATCATATAAGTACTCACATGTGACACCGTTGCTAATACAGCTGTGCTGGTTCCCCATTGAATTCAGAGTTCATTTCAAGATTCTGGTACTGACCTACATCAGTAAACTTCTACAGCCCAATGTCCCTAGCAGGTCTCTTAGGTCATATAATCAGGGTCTACTTGTCATTGATCATACAAGGCTGAGAACTAAAGGGAGACAGAGCTTTTGCCACTGTGGCTCCCAGACTGTGGAACTCTCGCCCACTGAGCTTAAGATCTGTGGACTCAGTAGGTCCTTTCAAAAAAACAACTAAAACCACATGTTTTTAGAATTGTATTTTGTTAACTGCTGTCTTTGTGTGTGTGTGTGTGTGAAGCACTTTGTGATTTTTTTTATCTAGAAAGGTGCTATATAAATTAAGTTTTACTTAGTGACTTACTAGACTCATATAGAGGAGACTAACAGAGTAGCCAGAGTACCTGGAGAGAACCCAGACAGGTAGAGGGAGAACATGCAATCTCCACACAAAAAGTCCCAGCTGGTGGATTCAAACCCACAAACTTTCTCCTGTGAGGTAACAGTACGAACCTCTGTACCTCTGTGCCACTCATTTGTCTTATTATTTAATATCTGTGTAGGTTCTCAGTCATCCAGGTCATGGTAGTCTAAGGAGTTTGTAAAGAAAGTCACTAAACTTCCTTAAGTTTGTTGAAGACATCTCACGTCTCAGCTAAGAGGCTTCTTCACTTCTAAAAGCAAATGGTGGAGAGTCCTGAGTGTTTAACCTTAGTGGGGATTGTCCCTTAAGAGGAACATACACCCGTTTTTAATCATATGTGTAATCAAGGTATCTAAAAACTGCATTGTAGGTGACTGACAGCTGATGCCATAAGTCACCACCTCTGGTCAATGATGGTCATCCACAGTGGACATAGATGGCCTCTTTCACTCACAGTATTTTCAGCTCAAAATGTGAACACTGGCACCTTCAAACGAGTGATATTTGATATGATATTGGGAGCAGATGAAAATAAATCAAATATTTGGAGATCATTGTCTGTCCATAATCCTGGAGAGTGAGTGAGCGTGGTGGCCTGAAACTGAGAACAATACATTTTGGGAAGAATTCATTCATGTATTGCACAATAAATGTCTGTAGATGTTCAGAAACATTGGTTGATAAGATGAGTTAAGATAAAATATTCCAACATTATGATGATCCACAGCACACTGCACAAATCACATAAAAGTCTCTGAGAATAAAACATAATTATGAGCTGGTAAAATATGTCATCTGACCTGAAACAACAGAAGGTAAGAAGAAAACACAAGAAGCAAGCCTGCATGTTTGCAGTGGACAGGAAATGTGAACACGTCACACAACTGCTGTGGTCAAAGCTACAGGAGCTGTTTGAGGTTTCTATAAAAGGAAAGGAAGCACAGAGAGGCCACAGTCAGAAGAAACACTCTGGTCTTATCTGTATTAAATGCAGCTTCTCTTTTTATTATTGATGTAAAGTCAAAGTGTTTGAGATCAGCTGAGGATCAGAGTGCAGCAGGGCTGGATGCAGTGGCGGAGTGGGGGGTGGCTTACTGGGCTTAAGCCCAGGTTTTTTTTTCAGAAGCCCGGGGTCTTTTGGAGTGTAATTTTTTCCTAGTTAGATGCCTGGCTGACAACTGTATAAAACAAAAACTACACACAATATTCGAAGCACAGAGCGCATACTGTGGGAATTTACGACTATGCGTAAATCCCCCCCTAATATTGATATGAGCCAAGCTCAGACACTAAGCGACTGAGCGAGGGGGCGGGGGGAGGGAGAAGCTGCTGTCACTTTATCTAAAAAGCAAAAACATAAACCATAAAAACACAGGTATACAGTGGAAGCCCACGCCCCAGTTTTACAGCAGGTCGCTGACAGTGTTGGATAAGTTACTTGAAAAAAGTAATTAGTTACTTGTTACTAATTACTTCTCAAAAAAGGAATCACGTTACATTACTGATTACTCATTTTCAAAAGTAATTAGTTACTTATTACTTAGTTACTTTAAAAAAAACAGATACACAACCTGAGTGCGTTATAAACCGATAGACCTTTCAGCCCAGTTCTATGTTTTTTTCCATAATTCATCATGTAAATTGGAATCAAGTGGAAAAGTCTCTTGTCTCACATAAAAAATAAAATTTCTTTGTGTTTACACTCACTCTTTCAAATCGATGAAAGTAAAACACAGCAAAAAATAAATAAGCCCAAAGATTAAGCAGCACTAAGTCCTGTGGCTCTTAAATCTATTTTCACCTATTTACCAGGAGTGAAGCAGTAGTAGATCTGCAGTGGTCATGTCAGTAGGTGGATCCGAGGGTTTCTCTGTGAATTTCGCATTCCCACATTAGTGTGCTCTGTGCTTGCTCGGATTTGAAGTTTAATTATTCACTGTACAGGGTGTACAGGGTACGCTAATGCTTTTGTCATTTTTTACGGAATAAAACTTGAAGTAATGTAAGTACTTCAACGCTTGAGATCTTGCAGTGAAAAGTTTCAGATTTTGTTTTAATAGCAAACAACAAAACAATTGTTTCTGTATTGCACTCCTCTCCATTTACCCATGTTGATGCCTTTGCAGCTGTGCTTTGCAGTTCTTGATGTAGCACAGCACGCTATCAACAAACAGCTATCGGTTAGGATGTTCGAAGATATCTCAGTACGTCCTCTATGAAGCAGTCCTACAACTGCTGAGAGGCTTCCTGAGATGTGGTTTAATCCTGTAGCCTGTTTTAGCATGATCATTTTCACTCACTTTACTCTCATGTTTTAAACATCAGAATTCTTATGTTTCTATTTGTCTCCTGTTGGGATTTAAATATATATATTCTTAGTGCTTATTGTCTGATTATATTGTTTTATGTATGCCAGACCCAGACGACAACTATGTTAAGGGTGACAGGTTGCTCTGGCAACAGACTTTAGAAACAGGAAGTGCAAAGCTGCATCGGAAATTTTACACAAAGAAAAGAGGAACTTGTACCATATAAGGAGTTGTTTGTATCAAAACTGGGTGTGACGTGCTGCAAAATATAGCGAGACGGGGTGCTGATGCCTCAGGCTTGGGCTGGCGTGTTTGTGTGTCTGCTCAGTCTCCATATTCTGGAATATGTAAAATTAAAGATCATTTTTTGAGTTAGACCACTTTGAGCCGTGTCTTTCTTGGCCGTTAAAGAATACAAAGAACTGAATTTAATACTCCTAACTGGATATTTTTCTGTGAACAGTTCCCAATAAGCCCACTGTGACCCTGCAGCCATCCTGGACTCAGATATCCACAGGTTTCTGTAAGAGCGTACGTAGGCTGCCATGACAGACCACTACTTCCGTTGTCCGGTTTTATACTTCCGGTTACTCAAAGCGAGACCCAGTGTTCAGTCGTTGCTAACAACAAAATCAGTTACTTTGTGCTGTAATAAGTGGCTTTACCTGTTCGAGGATGAGCTCGGGTTCAATGTGTGCTGTTGTCGGCTGCCACAATAATTCAAGAAAACTGAAAAACGCATTAGAAACATTTTGCCTTGAGCATCAACAACTTAGAAAGGCCTGTCCGTGCCCACCGCCCTATGCACTGCACTCTATGCCGTGGAAGGAGGATCGGAAACTAGCGTGGCTGGCAGCTTTAAGACTCAAACACCCTCCAAAGAGAGTTTATGTTTGCTCCTTTCATTTTATCGATAAAAAGCCCACAGGGCTACACCCCGACCCGGAGCTTTGTCTGGGCTATGACCGACCCCCACCAAAGAAAAGAAAAAAGCTCCCATTCGGACCACTTTGAGTGTGACAGCTTCCAGCAATACGAACAAAAACACAGAATCTGTACCCGGTAAGTGAAAGTGTAAATGTGGTTTGCCACCGTTTCGCATTTTAATCACGCAATTCTTTACTTTTACTAAATAATAGCCTATAGTGAATGGCGTTAGTATCAGCACTAGCTGGTTATTAGCAGCAAAGTCTCAGTTTTAACGAAAGTTTACACCCGTGGTTAGTAATTAACACCAGCCGCATGCTGCCAAAACTATATATGGCTTCATTTAATTGTCCCAGAGAGATTAGCCCCAAGGGCTGTAAAAGTCTTAGGTTTGTGTTTTCTCAGGTTTGTGTTTATAAAGAACATGTTTTTTCAAGTCAAGAAAACTCAAGTAAAAACGTTAAAGGCAACCTTTGCAAAAATACCAACATTTGTGACTTTTTTTTTGAATGACAAATAAAATCTAATCACAGTAATTGAATAAAATTGTGACTAATTTTTAAGGGACTTAGGGACATTTTATGTTGACATTTATGATTTTGTATTTGTGTAAAAGAATGTAGAATGAGAAATTTCACTCAAAAATATAATAAGCTAAGTGACACTTTACAGTTTCTCTTATGCTAACAGTTTGAGTGTACATCTGATCATATTTTTGTCTTATTCAGACTCCACAGTGTTACGTTCAGTGGAATTAGACCAGGCCAGCATCTCCACACAACCCCCTGAGCCACATCTGCACTCAGTCCACACACAGTGGGAGGATCCTTCGCAACAAGACCATCAATACTGCAACAGGTCTCGCAGAAAAGATGTGCAGGATAAGATGACTCAGTGTGATGAAGTTGCATATTTCATTCTTCAAAATGATGCAGACGCTTTGCTGTACACTGGGATAGCCTTAGAAACATTTAACACACTTGTGTCGACACTGAAAGGATATGACAACAATGAATTTACAATGCCTGTCCGAGATCAAGTCCTCATGACACTTATGAAACTAAAGAGTAACCGTGTAATAGGTGACCTAAGGCGCCAGTTTCATATATCACAAAGCATGGCCAGCAAGATCATCTCACACTGGTTAGACAAGCTGGAGGAAGTTCTTCAACCATTAATTCCATGGCTGCCAAAAGAAACTATTCAAGCAACTATGCCTGAAGCCTTCAAGAAGAACGTTCCAAATACTACATGCATTATAGACTGCAGTGAGACCCTTTTACAGAAACCCAGAAATCTGGGCTCAAGAGGGGAATCATAAAGCCATTATTATTCACACAACACAGTCAAATATTTGGTTGCTGTTGCACCATGTGGACTAATCATGTTTGTGTCTGCGGCATATGGCGGCCGATGTAGTGACACATTTATCACAATGGACTCTGGAATATTAACATACCTAAAACCTGGTGATGAAGTCATGGCAGATAGAGGTTTTACAATTAAAGACTTACTCTTTGACAGAAAAGTTAGATTAGTAATACCCGCTTTCACAAAAAAACGTAGACAGCTAACTGAGGAACAGGTAACATACACACGTCGGATTGCAAATGTAAGAATCCATGTTGAAAGAGCAATCAGACGCTTGAAAGTCTACAAAATACTGTCACAAATTGTTCCTATAAGCATGGCTCCTAAAGTAGACAAGATACTGAGAATATGTGCTGCTCTAGTGAACTTAAGAGAGGATCTCATTCGTGATACACAATAATTGTGTATGTTATGAACAATTGTGGACTTGGGGATATTAAGATGGTTACTCAGGACATCAAGTTGTGCAGTGTAATGTAATTATTTTAAATATAAAATTTGATGTACATATATGTAGAGAGTAAATAATTCCAGGTCTCCCTTTTTTATCTTCTGTTCTAGAAGAAAGGTTATGTGATACAGTACTTATATATATATATATATATATATATATATATATATATATATATATATATATATATATATATATATATATATATATAAAAACACCCATCTCGCCCCTGCGGGCGGTTTATCCTTCAAGCTCGGGTCCTCTACCAGAGGCCTGGGAGCTTGAGGGTCCTGCGCAGTATCTTAGCTGTTCCCAGGACTGCGCTCTTCTGGACAGAGATCTCCGATGTTGTTCCCGGGATCTGCTGGAGCCACTCGCCTAGCTTGGGAGTCACCGCACCTAGTGCTCCGATTACCACGGGGACCACCGTCACCTTCACCCTCCACATCCTCTCGAGCTCTTCTCTGAGCCCTTGGTATTTCTCCAGCTTCTCGTGTTCCTTCTTCCTGATATTGCTGTCATTCGGAACCGCTACATCGATCACTACGGCCGTCTTCTTCTGTTTGTCTACCACCACTATGTCCGGTTGGTTAGCCACCACCATTTTGTCCGTCTGTATCTGGAAGTCCCACAGGATCTTAGCTCGGTCATTCTCCACCACCCTTGGGGGCATCTCCCATTTTGACCTCGGGACTTCCAGGTTATACTCGGCACAGATGTTCCTGTACCCTATGCCGGCCACTTGGTTATGGCGTTCCATGTATGCCTTGCCTGCTAGCATCTTGCACCCTGCTGTTATGTGCTGGATTGTCTCTGGAGCATCTTTACACAGCCTGCACCTGGGGTCTTGCCTGGTGTGATAGACCCCAGCCTCTATGGATCTTGTATATATATATATATATATATATATATATATATATATATATATATATATATATATATATATATATATATATACAAGATCCATAGAGTAGTAGTAGTAGTAGTAAAAGTAGTAATTGTTCAATTGATTGCAATTTATATATATATATATATATATAAATTGCAATCAATCGAACAATTACTACTTTTTTATTCAACCACAATGTGATAAGTTCTTCAAATGAAAAAAAAATGTTTTTCTCAAATCTACAATAATTAGTTGTGCATTCTTGACATTTTTTTGTGTTGGAAGATTACAGAAATACAGAACTATTCACAACATTTAATGCTGTCAGTTTGTCATTCATTTCCCACCATATACAACTATGTATATTTTAGTTGTATTGAAATATTTAACAGATTTCATATTGAATGTCTCCTTTCATTCACAAGACAGAGACCAAACTCTGCAGACATGTTGGTGTCTGACTGTCCCATTTATAGTTGTAACATGCATTAAACCTTGCCCATTATCTTCAAGTATCTCTCATTTAACTGAAACCGTCCTGCTGCATACTCCTCTACAAGTCGAGGTAAGAAATATGAGAAGTAAAACCCTCTCAAGCGCTTTACTTGTTCCGTTACAAATGCTTCATCATATTGCACTGTAAATGAAACATGCTCAGTAGGTGTCCAGATCACAAGTGTGGCAGTCTTGAGCCCTGTGCAAAACATTGTAAGTTGCACTTGCATGTAATAGCCTCTGCTGCCAGTTTTCTGCAGCTGCAGTTCTCCATCTACCAGTTTGATATTGCTGCATTTCTGGGTAAGCTGCTCTGTGAGTGAAGGATAAGTCGGCACAGGACATTTTATTTCTAGAAGCACATCTGAGTCAATGACCCCGTCAGGACTCGCAGAGAGCCATGGCTCCTGGATGCTGATAACACTACCCATGTTCATACCCTGTTCTTTCAGCTGATGACAAGCTCTAACTTCATTTTCTTTACCATAGTTTGTTTCATAATTCCCACGAAAGGAAGGGTACATGTGCTCAGATAAAAATTTGTCATTTTTTGTGGTGGCACGTACTGGAACTTTTTTAGCGGAGCTTGCTGTAAGTCTGATTTTCCTGCAGTTGTGCCACAAATCAGACGCACTTTGCTCTTTTGTTTATTCTTGTAATTGTTCTGCTTGCACTTCAGAAACTTGAATGTATGCCTGGTAGAATGCCCTGCATGGATTACAGCTTAGTTTGTAACTGTGTGCTTGGTGTGGCTGAAAAAATTGCTCATCAACTTTACTGTTGCAGTGAGGACCTGCAGATGGCGAGGCATTGTAACACTTTCCAATTAATGTGTTCTTGCGGAGGAAAAGTGGCTTCACTGGTGCTTTGCTAACACTGTCAATAAAGTCTTGATGTGTAAGGTGAAATGGTGTGTTAGGGAGAGATTGTGTCACTGCAGTTCACATCATACTGCTGCTCTGCCCTGTGATGTCTGAAGTTTATCTGGCTTAGACGTTTAGGTTCAAGGTTCTTTGCTGTCCCTGCATTCCACCCGCGCTGCTCGTCTGTACACGCAAGCCCTGTCTTTCCACTGATCGCAGCATTCTGCACCTGTAACAAACATTAATAGTTTTTTCTCACTGTCAATACTCAAGATTTAACATAATGAGGAAGTTTACACTAACAAAAGCAGTACACGGTCGGTGTCCTGCACGTTATAGATATGACCCTGGGTCAATACACCTGAATCATATCCAAAACCCATATTATCCATTTCATATTAATAGTCAGTTACTTTTTGATGCAGAAATATACATCCACAGTCTATTTTTTTCAAAGTAGTGTGTGTGTACAAATATACATATATATAAACAAACATGTATTATACTACCCTGTGTCACTTCTTATAACTATAGTTTTTTTTGTCTTGTAAATTTGCCCTTATGTCAGGGTTCCTGGGTCGTTGACCCAGTGTTTTCCGTTTTGTCATGTTCAGTTTATTTTCACATCTATGTTTTCTGTGCCAGCATACCACCTGCGTATTGTGTTCCAGTTATTTCCATGTATCATTAGTCAGACTAAGTTCAGCTGCGTACTCACCGGTTTCTAATCATTCATCACCCAGCGTGTATTTAAGTCCTCAGTTCCATCCGATCGTTGTCGTGTCATTGATGTACATGTGATGTTATCGTTTCCGCCTGCGATCAGTCAGTCAGTCAGTCAGTCAGCCAGCCAGCCATTTCCTACCTCTGTTCTGTTTGTTCACTCCATCGTCAATAAACACCAACCTTCACCTACCTACCTGTGAGTCCAGCGTTTGGGTCCTCCTTCTCTCATCCACGACACTACTCCTGACACCTTAATGTGCAGTCTTTTATTTTTTTTTTATATTTTATCTTCATGTGATTGTACAGCATACAGCCCACACAAAGTTAACGAGTGGCTTTCACATGTAAACAGTGCTCTACGTAAAACTTGGCTAGATGGCAGTAGCGTGACTCCTTAATCACAGCCTTTGACCAGTCCATAGTTTCTGTTTCAGTGATTTAAACATTGTGATATCCAGAAAAGTGATATACCTTCCACAAAATAGCAGCCGCATGACTACATGATCTCCCTAATCCAGCGATACAGGAACAGCCGACTGTCTCCACTACTCCACTTTCTCTTAGCATTACCCATGCTAAGTGTTTCGCTTGATTAATGCTCTGGCTCGGCTCTACAGCTGCTTTAAGACTAATAAAGTCGCCTTGTTTGTTGAGCAATACTTTATCAATTTTATTTCTGTGCAGGTAATTATACGCCTCGGTGCTCTTGTAATTACGTAATTCCTCGCCATCAACGCCTTCGGAAAATACAAGGTAATTAATAATGTCGATGTAGCTAACATCGTTTCATGTCATCTACCCACTCCGTGAGAAGTGACGGGTGAGGCACTGAAACTGCAGTGAGAGAAATCTTTATCAACAGTGAAGGTGTAACCCCGCAACTGTACAGAAGAGGATTAGGGCCACTGGAAAAAAAATCTGAGAAAAAAGTCAGAATTCTGAGATTAGAGTCAGAATTCTGAGAAAAAAGTCAAACAATGGCAGGCTCTTTTTATTTTCTTTTTTCTTTTTAAATTACAGTAATATGTCACATACAGAGTAATTACTAATTTATGTTTGGTGTTTGTACAGAAATTATTCAAAAATATGATCGGTGCTGTAGGGAATTTCTTCCTGAGATGCGATGATTTAATGTTGTCATTTGTTCTGTAATTTCAACAGCAAGTAAACCCAGAGCCACACTAACAGCACAAAGTTCAAGCACACCAGCAGGGGGCAGTATGAGACTGCTCTGCTTTGTGGAGGCCTCCTTTAGCTGGACAATTGACTGGTTCAGGTGTGACTCAGTTGCTTCTGAAGCTCAAAACCTAAAAGAAAATCATGGAAAAAATGTTATTACTGTCTCGCAAGGAGGTCTGTACCAGTGCAGAGGAGAGAGAGGAGATCCAGTTTTCTTCACAAAAGACAGTACTGAAGTCACTGTTGGGGAAATCTGTGAGTTTAGTATTTTATTCCAAAGCTGAAACACCACTCAGTGTTGCTGTCTGTTGACCGAACACCCAATGATTACCAATGAATATTTTTTTGTAAATGTCAAATATTAATGCATAGACAAAACACAGTATTTGTATCTGAAACAAAAATTGAGATATCCTTCTATTGATTTTATTGTTCTACTCATTTTAAATTAAAATGAGTAGAACAATTAAGTGTTTAAAAATTAAGTAAATTAAGTGTTTAAGTTCATCTCTGAATGTTTGTAAAGCATTCCTATGTTAAGCTTAACAACCGATATGTGGAGCGCCGACGTCTGTTCGTTTTCATTGCCTGACTCTGCATTGTCAAGTCTGACTGTACAATGGATAGACTCAAGTTTTACTTTGCAAAACACAGTGTTGCAGGCTAAACAATTTTTTTTGTGGTTCAAAAACACTATGAAAATTACTTTTTTCATACTTACCACTGGATGTCTATTTATGTTGAGCTGTAAGTATAAAAGCGTCCATTCTACAAGTTCTTGTTTTTTGTTTGTTTGTTTTTAAGTTGTTGAATGCAAACATTATTTTGTGCTGATATTACACATTTTTTCAGAACCAAAGAGTTTTTGGAATCTGCATAAAATTGCATTTTAAATTACTTTTTGAATATTACTTAAATACTTACATTTAAAGTTCTGCTAATAGTTTAAATAAAAAGATCCGTATTGCTGAACTGTGGAATATTTTTGGTGCAGAGTATTTTTTGCATACAGGTATAAAAGAATAGCTTTAGTGTTTTCTTTTTTAAAACTTGACTTTTATTGATTATAAAATACACTATATCGGATTCATATCAGTATCAGCAGATGTCCAATTTTATGATATCGGTTTTAGACATTTCTACTCAAAATCAACAACCTTAGTTGTTGACATGAAGAACTTTGGAGCTGTTGGACACCAGAGCAGACTGTTTTTGACCTCTGTTTGTGTCACTTGGAGAAATGAAGAATACAGTAGACTTTTTGATTAATGCAAAAAAATAAAAAATTAAACAATGAAACAAAAATACAGTAAATTCAGATCTACTAAAAATACAGTTTTGAGAAGCAATATCAAGCATTAAAAGATCAAACTGGAAACATAGAGATGCAGCATAATATTTTTTGTTCTTCTGAGCAGGCTCCAATGCCTGCATGTCTGTCAAACTGTAGATTATGATCTATTCTGCCTCAGGCTTATTGTGAATCTACTGAAAAACATCATGGTTTCGAGTCAGGCTACCTAGAAAACAGGAAATGCAGCTTGTGGTTTCCGCCAAAAGGGGTCTGTTAAAAAGTGCATAGAGCAGTGTGCAGCAAGCAACAGCGAGTTGCAAAAAGCACAGTGGAAGTTTCACTTTGATCTCTGTGTGGATGGCACATGTTTATGTTTATGATTTATCTGTACTGAAATAATAGTAATAATTATCACTGCTACATGTAAGCATGCATAACATTCAGTGAAAACGGATCAAAAACTGTTGTCATGATGACACATGGTGGACTACTGAAAAAAACTGTGTGGGCATCAAGAGAAACTGTGCAGAGTTTGTTGCCCACGTTGAAAAGCAACTGCCCTCAAAAGTCTCTGCATTGACATGATGTAAATGCTCATAGATCTCTCAGTTACATGTGTCTGTGTTCTTAGATCCCTTCTGTTGAACTCTGTAATAATGATTGATAAAGAGAGAAGCTCAGCTGTCAACTGATCACCACCTGATGGTGAGTTGGATCAGATGGTGGGAAAGGATGCTAGACAGGCCTGATACACCAAACTGTGAAGTGAGGGTGTGCTGGGGGCAAGGTCTTCAATTCTCCCCTCCAGCACAGTTTCGATAGCATAATGTTTCGATAGGGAGACTGGGGACATGGGATTAAAATAACTTGTGATCCGCATCAGCACTACTGTATTAAATTGTGGCTGCAAAGTGGTTGTTGCCTCTCGTGATGGTAATCCACGAACCAAAAGGTGGACACCTGAGGTGCATGGAGCCATCAAGTTAAAGTGGTGGGTGAAGTTGTGGGACGCAGGAAACAAGTGATAGGTACCAACGGGCCAAATGGTGTGTGGCTCTGGCAGTGGCTGAAGCAAAAACAATGAGGCTAGAGAACGAGACTTATTGTCATCGCCAAAGTGATTCTGGAAAACCCCTCAGTCAACTCAGGAGGGAATAGCGGTGCTCTACTTACACAATGTATAGTCCAGGTTCTGCTCACTTAAACTGAGGATACAGTTAGTTGACCAGTAAAAAGAATACTTCTACCTCTACAGTAGCTCTGTTTTGAGCTCCGACAACAAATTTGCTAAATTGTTATTATAAGAACAACAAAACAAACAAACTATACATTACAATAAAAATGTATTCAAGGATCATGTGTTGGTAACCGTTCAGAGTTAATTCAGTCATATTGCTGGTAATACACCACAACATCTTCTGATGGGGTGTTATACATGCAATTAAATAGTTTGGAAAGAGGGCAGGACTTTGTAGAACTGGTTTTATGGAAGTATACAATATACATATATTACATAAGTTATATACATAAGTTTACAGTTTGTTTCTTTAGTTTTAAGAAGGATGTAATTCAAAACATTTGTAAATTAAATACTAGAAATGCATACTTTACATTTCCACATGGTAGAGTTACATAAACTTGATCCACAACATGCAATTTTCAAAACAAACCTTTTTTTTATTGCAGCTTTAAAAAAAAATTTTTCACATCACATATTTGGATTTTCTTAACTATTTTTTGACCTTTAGTCAGATGCTCAGGTCTAGTCTGTACGTTTATGTCCAAGTAAGACAAATAATTGTTTCAGATTAAATGTGTTAGTACTTAATGTTACTTTGATATGCCGTCAGATAATAAATATAACTGTGAATGTAAATGTTGTCTTTAGATTTCATGTTAAGCTTTAGCTTCAGTTCAGCCACACAGTGAGCCATTTCCTGTGTTTCGGGTCACAGCCAAATTTAAAACATATTTCCAGCACAAAGTGAGAACATTCACAGATCTATTCTGAGGTTAAGTGAGCTTTTTCACTTTAGTGCTGCATGATAATATTTAATCTAACAGTCAAATATATTTTATATCTTTTTATGAAGTATGGAGGAAGGATGTTAACATATTTCCTGTTGTAAACAATCAAAAGCAAAGACTACAAAGATACAAAACTCTAACAAAGGTGAGACTTTGATACTTCATAAGTTAGAAACCCTGTGACTATTTAAATGGCAATAAAAAATGCACCTGTGATTTCCATTATCCAATGGGCATTAAATACTTAAATAAAACATGCTGTGAATCAGACCTTTCTCAGTTTCATACCTGCCACCTCAGTCTGATGGTCGGCATCACAACATAACAACGTAAAGAATCTCCAGAATGACTCAAAAATCACATTTTTAGTTTTAAGAAAGATGAGAAGGGTATAGGAAGATCTGTGCATGAAGAACAAATTAGATTACCACTCACCAGAGCTGTCTTCTATATGCAAAATACAGTATAAATGTGAGGTCAAGCTGAAAAAAAAAAGGAGAGAGAGAGAACGAGAGAGAGAGAGAGAGATACATCAGACTAACAGTTACTTAAAAAGATAAATAAATAAATTCTGTCTCAGACAGTACAAAGGGCACTGCATAAGAACAACACATATAACTGCAAAAGTAAGATTTGGCTTGATATATATATATATATATATTTTAGGGGGAGCAACAATACTCGTATCGATATTGAACCGTTCGATACAGTGTTTTTGGTTTGATACGCATATGTATCGAACAATACAAAGATTTTTATTTATTTTATCAACTTTTCTTCTGACGATGCTGTCTGTGTTGAGCTCTCAGTGGATCTGCGTTCGACTACTCCGCCTAGGCTGCACTATCGAGTGCAGATCCACTGAGCGCAGCGCAAGCTAGCAAGACAGAAGATAAGCTCGTTGCAACATGGCAGCTGCCTCAACGCTACCCGAAACTGAACCTCCCCCACCCTCATTCAGATCTAGCGTTTGGCACTATCTTGGTTTTCATGTGAAGCATGACCCTGATGGTAAGCGTGTCATGGACAAAAGTTAAACAGTATGTCTGATGTGCCACGCAATGCTCAATTGGTGGAAACTAGTGCGTTAATGCAGTTAGCTTGTTAACGTGTTGACGCCGTTGTTTCAGCTACATTAAATTTAAAAACTGTACTTTTGAGTTGAAATATCTATTTATCATTTTAATAAATGACAAATTAAAAAGGCATGAACATTTTTTTATATCGAAAAAATATCGAACCATGAATTTTGTGTATCGTTGCACCCCTAATATATATATATATATATATATATATATATATATATATATATACATATACATATATATTAGATTTATAGATGTCACCATCTATGGATATACAAAACCATTGCAGCTTAAAATTGTTTCACTTCAAAAATGACGTGAGAATTTTCAAAGAAGAAAAAGGCAAAAACTGTGACCTGACTTCCTGACTTGAAGGAAAACAACACATTTATATATCATAGAGAAAGACATGAAACACAACATGTGAAAGAAGCGGATATGTGTTTGCAATGGACAGGAAATGTACTCACATCAAACAACTGCTGTAGTCAAAGCTACAAGTACTGTTTGAGGTTAGTGTAACAGCGAAAGAAGCACAGAGAGATGAAAATCTGATCTTATCTGGTTTAAGTGCAGCTTCTATTTCTGCATTTATTATTATTCATAAAAAACACTTTGTGATCGTCTGCATCACATCAGAGTGAATCAGAGTCAGAGTCACACTTTGCTCTGCATGACGGGGTTATTCTGTAAGTACATTTCTGTCGTTGTTTGAATAGCACCAATTTTGATAATTCATTCAGTCAAGTTTTAAGACATTCATTTGTTAATTTATTTTAATCTCCCAGTGTGTTCAAATTAATTTTCAGAGTCAAAAACACATTTAATTAGTTCCAGCAGTTTATGAGTGCAGGTGGAGAGGAGTTTGGTTTTACTGTTTAGATTATTTATGGATATTTATTATCTTTCATTCATATATCTGTGCGCTTGGAGGTTTGTAAATATTTATTAAAATTATAAATTGTAAATAATGTATCTTTATATGTGAGAAGACAAATGTTTGATAATACTGACGGTTTATGACAAACAGTATTTAACAGATAAAATAAAATAAATGTTCTTCACACTTAAAACAACTCTTGGACTTGTGATCTCCTCATTTCATCTTTAGCTGCTCAGTCAGCTCACATATGTGTAATAAAACTTACTGTCTGTCTGCTATTGGTCAGTTTAGTCTGTGTGTTAAAGGCCTTTTTATAAAAATCTGACAAACATGGTCAGACCTTGTTAAGTTGTTATTTCTGTGTAAAAGGAAGGAAGCAGAGAGAAGTTTTAAAAACTCTTTGTTTCCTTCACAGTTCTTTGGTATCTGCTGTGCTGCTGCTTCACTCTCTCTCTCTTTACAGAAAGTTGTAGAAGTTTTCAGACGTGTCACTGCTGGATGTGAGGATGGGAGCCACTTTGCTCTGTGAGCTGGGCCTATTCTGTGAGTACATCACTGACTTCTATTGTTTGATTCATACTGATCCATAAACATGTTTTAGTAAGAAAAACAGAGCATCAGTCATTTGTACCATTGCAGGTCATGTGATCAGAGGATTTTAGTGCACTGACTCAGTTCAGAGTGAAGCTGGTTTAGTTTATCTAAGAAAAGTTTGTTTCTCCATCAGTGATAATTTGATGCATTTTGTATTGTAATATAAAATGTAACCAATCGTACTAGACACTGATAAGACTCCAAGCATTTTAAGGAGCATGGTAAGAAAGCGACTGGAGTTTAAACCCTAATGGCATTTGTCCCTTAAGAAGATCATAAACTGACTATTTATTCTATTTATATGCCTCACACAATGAGGAACTGTGGAATGCCAGGACTGCCAAAATGAATTAATTAAATACACCGTTAAATAATTAATTAAATGTGTCAGTAATTAATAACAATTTAAATAAATTCATTAAATACATATTTATGACATATTTAATTTGTTAATTATCAACACATTTAATTAAGTATGTATTTATTTCACATTTTAATTAATTATTGACATGTTTAATTAATTATTTCATGATGTATTTATTTATTTCATTTTGGCAGTCTTAGCCCTAGGGGTCAGGACTGCCAAAATGAATTAATCAAATACACGATTAAATAATATCGAGCGCCCAGTCTCACAGCAAAGTGTGTGATAGTCCCTCTAAGGAGCTTGGAAAGAAAAGCATCTTTAAGTTTCCGTGAAGACGTTAAAGAAGTCCAGACGCTTTTCTTTCCAAGCTCCTTAGACTACGATGACCTGGATGACTGAGAAGCTTCACAGATGTGTGACAGACCCACTCGACCCGCAGACAAAGCGTGGGTCCTAATACACAACTGTCATAACCCCCCCGACTGCCACCTCTCGGAGGTTCAACAGAGACTTCATTTACTGAGGTTATATCTATCGAGTCTTTTTTTCCTGATGTTTGTATGTGCCATACTTGTTTCAGTCACCAATTCTGAATTATAACTAATGTTAAAGACATGTTTAAGGAGGAGATAGAGCAAAAAATCCAGTTAACATCAGATCTTTGTGCTTTTTGTTCAGTAATCATCGTGACCTGTGTATAAACGCATACACTTTATTAAAAGAGATAACGTTGGTGTTTCAGTCATGTAGTAACCATTAGGTTTAACTGTACAAAGCTTGTTAGACACTATGAAACACGTACAGACCTTACGCTTTTCGACAAATATTTTTATTGTGACTATTGATCATGAGGGTAAACTGAAAGCTCACTTTGCTGCCTTGCAGCCCTGTACACCACAGAGCGAGGTCAGCATATCCAGGATATCTTCAGCGCTCTAGCACACATCCTGCTCACCTGTCAGCTGTTTAACACCTGCTGCTTATTCAGGAAATGCCCACGTTACCTGGTGATATTCACTGTTTAACGTGGGCAGCTAAAGTTCAATATAACATAATGTCGTCACAATATTGTGCACAAGTAAATTAGTTTGTTTTTTTTAGTTCAGAGCTGCTGGTGCTTGTGTTTCCCTCACAGTGACTGACCTGGGTTACAGACGACAGACACAATTTAAACCGAGAGCGATGGACGCCTAGAAAACTACAGGGCACTTTATCAGCGGCTGATATCTGGTCACTGGCACACAGCTTTAAAACGAATGAACACTGGACTTAATTTACTCAGGTTCTGTCTGTTGGGTCATGTTTACTTCACTGTTTTATTTACAACTGAGCAAATCGGTTTGGCTCAGATTAAAGTTATGTTTCATAACTGCATAGTTTTACTGAAGTTTAATGTCACACTGTCACGTTATGTTAACCCAGGGTTAACAGTGTCGGTATCAAATGAATAAAATGGTCATACGAATCTAATTCATGGGTCATATTGATATTCTAGGGCCAGGACTGCCAAAATGAAATAAATAAATACACCATGAAATAATTAATTAAAATGTGAAATAAATAAATAATAAATTAAATGTGTCAAAAAACAATTAAATGTGTCAATAATTAATTAATTAAATACATATTTATAAATTCTAATTTTAATTAATTATTGACACATTAAATTAATTATTTAACGGTGTATTTAATTAATTCATTTTGGCAGTCCTGGCATTCCACAGTTATAAAAGGAGGATGATGTGCCAAACGAAACAGGCACTTTGTGAGGTGCTGAGGCTGCCAGCTCCCCCCCCCAGTCACCTCTAGAGACTCTGATTATGACCCTTCACTTGATATGTGACTAGGGTGTTAGTGCTGACACATGCACTGGCCGCTTCCCTACATGTGAGGTCAAATACACGACCGCTGCCGGTTTTCTGTTGTGTGTGTTTTGTGTTTGCCTCTGTTAATAAAGCCCAAACCTTTGACACTGACTGGGGCTGTCTCTGATGTTACCTCCTTACATCCCTAGGCGATAACAGCCACATTTGAGTGTCTTTAGTTTGATAATATCTGAAGTTTCTGTCTTTATTGTAGTGCTATGTACGCTCCTCTGCACTGGACACGCTCAAGGTGACTGAGCAGTTTTCACTTTTATTTAATTTATTTGTTAAATATTCATCTTAAAATACTACATAAATCTTAATTACAGTTCACATGTGTTTTATATTTTTTATTATTCAGTATATGAACAGTGTATGAACGTACTGTCACAGATTGTGTCGTGCATAAATGTGTTTCAGATTGTTAACTTTGTGGTTGTGTTGGATTCTAGATGCTGTGCTAACTATTGAACCAAACTGGTCCAGTTTTTTCATTGGAGAGTTTGTTACCTTCAAATGTGACATGAATGAAGGAGAAGACACTGACTGGGAATACAAAACCAACAAGGATGGTCGAGAATTAATCCGCTACAACACAATCAAAGAGTACACATTAGAAATTAAATATTCAAGTCACAGTGGTGAATATCAGTGCTCTGGTCGCATGAAGGGATCATATTATACAAAGATCAGTAATACTGTCTCTATAACTGTATTAGGTAAGTCCTCAATGACCAATAATGTGATGATTCATGTTGAAAATCATTTGAATCATAAAATTCTGACATTTAATGAATATTGTCACTGAAACTTGTTTTTTTTTTCTGATACATTGAAACTTGAAACTTTAACAAGAACTACTGTATTTTACTGGTTACTTTGCTCATAGTATACACAGTATTACAAAACTCACAGACTGTCATTTATTATTACTGCATTTGTGTATTTTAATGTATAACAAGGATAACTGTGGATTAAATTAATTTTAAATAAGGAGAAGAAGAAGCATCAAAAGCTTCATAAAATTTAAGGCGATGATGTTTCTGTTGTCTAAACCTGAAACTAGGCAGATCCCTCTGAACCCATCATTGTGTTTCCTTCAACAGTGAACTGCATTAGTTTACATCCAGTGTGACTTCTTCAGGCCAGAGATTGGACAAACATTTATACTGTGATTATTTAGAGATCTACAACCTGAATTACTGCAGCTCTGTCACCATGTTGAGACAGAAAAATGGCAAACCTTTGAAATGTCTTAAACTGCTAGGAAAGAAAAAAACAATATAATGAAAACATGTCTGTGAAGGTTTTCAGTCATCCAGGTCATCGTAGTCTAAGGAGCTTGGAAAGAAAAGCGTCTGGACTTTTTTAGGTTGCTTGAAGACGTTTCACCTCTCATCCGAGAAGCTTCTTCAGTTCTAGGGTAAAATGTTGGAGAGTCCCAGATTTAAACCCCGTGGGAGTTTCCCCCCAGATGGCTTCTTTCACTCCTCTTTCAAACCATGACAGATGGTTTGTGAGCAACCATCTTTGAACAGAGGCGGTGGTTTACGACACCAACTGTCTGCGATCTATAATCCAGTTTTGAGATCCCTTCCCAGACGCCTTTACGCCCACTCACATCCTGGGCCATCTGACCTCAGGAAATCACATGATAGGGTGGGGCCAGGTTTCACAATGAACTCACCCAAAACCTTGGCTGAATGTGACCCACACCCACTTTCACACCTTGGCTCATGTGATTAGGTAGAGGATCATCAGGGGTCCTTTTGTCCCTCTTTGGGGGGAAACTCCCACGGGGTTAAAATCTGGGACTCTCCACCATTTAACCTTAGAACTGAAGAAGCTTCTCGGATGAGAGGTGAAACGTCTTCAAGCAACTTAAAGAAGTCCAGACGCTTTTCTTTGCAAGCTCCTTAGAATATAATGAAAACATTTGTAGATTTTGTTTTGTTGGAATTTGAATCACATGAAAAAAAATCTTTTAAAATTTAGGATTTTTTTAATCTTTATAATGGATCAGGTGTACATTGTCCTCCCTTCTTTTTCATAACAGCAGATAAACCCAGGGCCACACTGACAGCAGCAACAACAATCATACCAGTAGGGGGCAGTGTGACACTGACCTGCTCTGTGCAGAGCTCTGATGGATGGAAATATGAGTGGTTCAGACGAACCCAAACAACCTTTGAAGTTCCAATAAGAGGTCAACAAAACAGAGATATCAGAGTATCTGAAGGAGGAATCTACAGCTGCAGAGGAACAAGAGGAAACCCAGTTTACTACACTGATAAAAGTGATGATGCCACTGTTAAGATAACCTGTGAGTTCAGTCATTTACTTTGAAATATACATTCACTCATGATTATCAAACATAAAATGTTTTTTTTAACATACAATGTTAAGTTTTCTGTGTTGATTTCATGTTTCTATTTGTATCTCAACTGTTAATATGTGTAAACAGTTTCCAATAAAGTTGTTGTAAAACAACAACCCAACTGGCCTCAGATATTCAGAGGTGAGATGATCACTCTGACATGTGAGGTGCAGGAAGGAGGTGAAATCACACAGTGGACACACAATAATGATGTGCAGTGGAACCTTCACCTGGTATAGTGACGGCAATACTACCCCGATGCAACATCACCTGAGGACAATAATTACAGAAATAAACAGAAATACTAATACTAATACTACTAGTACTATTACTAATAATAATAATGATAATTTCCAACAAATAGCAGCAAATCTACAATTTTTATAAGAAAGAATAAGTCATTCTGGCCTGTGATCTCATAAAGCACTGCCATTTGTTAAAATAAAACAGACACATGACTGGGTTTAATACAAAGCCAATCAGATTTGGAGCTTTAGTGAAAATATTCAGGGTTGGAGCCACACCAGCTTCAGGGCAAAGCAGCAGATGGAGGAGAATCGAGGGAAGGAAGTCAAAAGAAAAACATCAAAATAATATTACTGTTGCTATATGACTACTATCCTCACCACCACCAGTCACCTACAGTAGGAGGCTAGCATACTGAGGTTGCCTTTGATGGTACAAAACATTTCATCAAAATTGTTGTGTTTGTTGGGGAGAAAACTTACAAATCTACAGTACAGCACTTCTGAGTCACACTGCTAGCGATCAAAGATTTATGTAAATTTGACAAGCTGAATGCATTCTGTACAGGAGACATTGCACGAGATTGACTGACAATGGTCTACAGGCAATCAGGACACAGAACACAATGCGCTGAAAATAAAAAATAAAAATAAAAAAGCATGAAAGCTGCACAAAAAATACCCGCGAAACAGAGGGGCGCGAAAGTTAACCCGCGTTATAGCAGGGGACCACTGTACCATACACAATAGAATAGAATAAAATAAAATACTATAAACAATAGAATAGCAATGCTATATACAACTGAGTGAAATACAATGTTGTCAGAGAAAGAGAATTGTACTTAGTGTTATTGCACATGTGTGGATGTGTGTGTTTGGTCAGCTGCAAAGTCTTTATTGAGGAGTCTGACAGCAGCAGGAAGGAAACACCTGCATCTGTCATCTGTCCCACATTGTGGGTGCCACAGCCCGCCACTGAAGGAGCTGCTCAGTGCTGTCAGAGTCTCCTGCATGTGGTGGTTATTAATGTTGGGAAGGTTACTTTTAAAATGTATTCCACTACAGATTACAGAATACATGCCCCAAAAATGTATTTTGTAACGTGTTCCGTTCCGTTACTCAATGAGAGTAAAGTATTCTGAATACTTTGGATTACTTAATATATATTCATGCTGTTTACAACTACATGAATGTGATTTATTACTATTACTGAAGGTCCGCGGCTCCGAACCGTAGTAAAGGGACCTCTGGCTAATACGTCAGGTTCTGTGTCGGGCTTGTAGCCGAAAAATAGCTTTACTTTGTTGTCTGGGTCAAGTTTGCGAACGAAACGCTTAGAGCCGACTCTTTGAAGTGAATGACGCGAGTCGTCTCCTTATCGCGAGCCCTGGGTTTTTTTTTTTCTTTCTCTCACCCTCTCTCTCTCACTTTTTTTCCGCTTCACTCCGCACGCGAGCCTTGTGCTTTGCGCTGGGAAGAAGGGGGAGGGGCGCAGTAGCACAGGAACAGAGCGGGAGGGAAAGAGAGCCAGGGACAATAACATCAAATTAGAAAGGTATAGTAATCATCCACAACTATTTTCATTTGCAGATGATAAATAAATCAGAAAGTTTATTCATGCAGGCCTATATGACAGAGAATGTGCATCTTCTTTTTGTTTTCATATTTTTATTTATATTTAATTGTGTTGTGGTTTGCAGTGTTTTGGAAAGGAAAAAGTGAAAATTTTAATAGTTAAAAGTTGAAATGTAAATAGTTGGTTTTTGTATTATATGATTTATTTATTACATTTTATGTGGAGTGAATAAATAAAAGTATACTTACGGTGGCCACTAGAGACAGAGCACATACAAACCCCGAAGCACGTAAAAATTCCAAAACACGTAAAAACTCAGAAGCACGTACAAAACACAACAGAAGTGCTCCAGGATGCTAAGGGCAGTATTGAGCTTTTGTTACCAAGTGGCCACACAAGCCAGGACGTACCAACGACCGGATTTGGTGTGTGGTAGTAACAGGTAAATGAACTTTTTTTTTTTTAATTATTTGAATATATTTGAGTGCTTGTGTATAAATACACAAACAATACACATACGCTTTCAATTGTGTAATTTAAGTGATCTGGGTAGCTCTGTTTTGGAAGTTCAGTTAACGCTAGAAATGTGTTTTGGAGTTTGTACGTGTTATGTCTCTAGGGGCCACCGTATATATTTATATATAAACATATATAAATAAAACAACGTGGGTTTTTTTTTACATTACTGATTCCTTTTGATCATAATTTTATATTGTTGTTAATAATAAATTAATTAAAGCAACAAAACAACCTGAAGAGCCGGTTGGGAGCCGAAAGAGTCGTCTCTTTTTAGTGAGCCGAGCTGAAAGAGCCAGTTCTTTAAAAAGAGTCAGAAATCCCATCACTACAGCGAGAGCGCATCACCCTGTAACCAAGGCAACCATAACCTTGCCGCTTGGAACAACACAACATAGCTGTCAAACCCCTGACAATATGAAACAGGAAAATACTGCCATGTAATCCATTTATTTCAACAAAGTAACTGTATTCTAAATACCACCTTTTTAAACGGTAACTGTAACAGAATATAGTTACTCATATTTTGTATTTTAAATACCTAACGGTGGTACATGTATTCCGTTACTCTCCAACACTGTTGGTTATTAATGCATCCTTAATTATGTAATGTCTGAACACGAGAGGCACAGTCACAAACCTAAGGGCTAAGGAATAACAAAGGGAACTAGAAATAGAAGAGGCAAAACCATGAAAAACCACTAAATAAAAGAATCTTAAAGAATCAAAAACCTAAACACAGAGTCAACAGACCATGACAAATTACTTTTTAAATACAGCAAAGAAAATATAAAAGTTTCACAGTGTCAATCAAAATTAGTTTACAGTTTATTGTTTATGTTCAACATTTCCATCTAGTTGTTTAAATTGTTTAGATTGAGTCATTTATTTGTTTGTTCTTTGTCTAAACTGAACTGCAGATAAACCAAAGGCCAAACTGAGAGCTGATAACACAGCTGTTCCAGTAGGGGGCAGTGTGACCCTGACCTGCTCTGTGAACCCATCATCATCATCTGGATGGAAATACTACTGGTACAGAGGTGGAAATTACTCTGAAGCCCTGACCACACAAGATGCAGTTTTCCACTCAAATGGACAAATCAGTGTCTCACAGGAAGGACTCTACAGGTGCAGAGGAGGACGAGGAAACCCAGTTTACTACACAGAGGACAGCCAAGAAGTTCACATTAACAAAACCTGTGAGTTTGTTAGGACATTTTAAGAAACTGGGCTCGTGTTGATGTGTTCACTGTGGGGAGCCAAGTCATTTAAACACAGCAGGGGTTGACTCAGAATCTAGTCAAGGAAAACAGATGAACTGGATCTTTTATAAAGTTATGTTATGAAATATTAAACATAAAAAAGTTGATTAATAATTAATTTTTGTTTGTTGTTACAGCAACTGTGTCAGGAGCTGACAGCTCTTCGTCTCCTGTGTGGTTGATTGTTGGACTGGTTTGTGGAGTCTCTCTCATTATTATTCTCCTGCTCTTGTTGTGTCGCTGCAGACAGTCCAAGTGTAAGAGCCTCTTCTTTTCATGCTGTATTAGCGAGTTTATTTACTACATACAATTTAATTATTCACACATATACATGTATTCTGATCGAACAATTCACATCACAAACATGTGTAATAACATTTGTCTCTTTCACAGATTCCTGCTTCACCAGGTTGGTAAAATACTTTTTATTATTATTTTAAACAAACATCAGTTACTTTTGAGTTTATTGTGTTTATTTCATGTTTCAGGTCGATCCAGTCTGAGAGTCACAGTCCGGGCTCCTCCACAAATCATGGAGTCAACCAGAATGAAACTCATGTGTACGACTCTGTTCATCCTGGTCAGAACTTAAACCGCACTTATACACATCGAGGGCCATTCAGAGTTTAGTGTAAGTTTGTCTGCTTCATATACAGAAACTTTGTCTGCTTCATATACAGAATACCATACTGTACATTGTTATTGTACAGTATGGTATTGTCCATCTATATGTCCCCAAAATAAATAGTTTCCTCTATGTTTTTACTCTCTCTCAGAGAATCTGCTGCTATGCAGGCTGATTTATTCTTCACATTATTAAATGTCTTCAGCTCATAATATCTTTACATGTTGGAAATCACTTTGTCTTTTTGTGCTTGTCTTACAGGTCAGTGAGGAGAGCTGTAGCAGCAAAGCCAAGAAAAAGCTTTTTATGAAGCCACTCTTGCTCCTCTGCTCCCCAAATATCAGACATGCTCAGCTTTATGTACAGTTACAATACTAAATAATAATATCTTACACTTACTTATAGCAAAAATTAAATGGAGGTATATTCAGATTTGAGTTTTGTGTGTTATAGTCAGGTATTTCTTATATTCATTCTTAAAACTTTTGTTAAAGACTTTTTCAAGAGCAGTGAGAAGAAAGTTTGAAACGTGATCTTTAGTATCTGATAGGACGACTCGCATTGGGACATACTTATCTTTATTGGTCTAAATTGATACAAATGATATGATCGGTACTTTATGAATTTAAATGCAATAAATATGTTTCATGTATTTTTTTTCTGTTTGTTTTTTTCCCCTAATTTATAATTTTCTACATGTATAGTTAGAAGGTAGAGAGTAAAGTCTTTTTACATTTGAATGTTTTATGTTGATTTTGGTTCAGTGTATAAGATTATTCACAAACTAACAACAAGAGGTTAACAGCAGCTTCCACTACAGGAGACTGTAATGTTAAATTTAGTCTATAACATTTTCTGTTGTCCAAATGGTAATTCAAAATGACCCCATGAACCACAGTAATAGGTTTGTACTTCATGTAATACTTTATTTAAAAATCATTATATCATCATTTATAACATCAGACATTACTTAAGCATATAACATACATATTTTTAATAAAGAATAATGTGGTTACCCGTGTATATAAATTACACACTAAAGTATAGTAATGGAGGAGAAAAGCTTTATGAGAGATTAAGTAAATATTTGCTTATACATCACTAATGCTCACTTTATGTTAAAGTGTTACTGAAGTCACAGATGTAGCCAAATCTCGAAGCTGTTTTATTTACTGCTGAGCTGCACATGCGCAGAGCCTGCTGCAGGCTGTCTGTTGAATTCACAACAGCACCAGAGCGCCCTCTACTGACTCAATAAGACCTCAACATTGCCAATATATTTAACCTGCCACACAGAGCAGAGCTGCCAGCATTTCTTTCCTCAGAAGAACAGGGGGGTGGCTGTAGCTCAGGAGGAAGAGCAGGTCATCTACTGATCAGTTCGATCCCTGGCTCCCCCAGTCTGCATGCCAAGTATCCTTGGGCAAGATACTAACCCCTAAGTTGCTCTCTGATGCATCTATGCATGCTATGAATGAGTGTGATGTTAGTTAGTAAGCACGGGGTCTCGCAAAAGATCTCGCAAAAGTTTTGCGAGTGCTCACAAAAGTTCATCTTAGGTCATTTTAATTTTTTTTCTCTTTTTGTCCCTTGCGGGGCTCCGTAATTTGCAGCTTTCATCAACCACTGCTAATCAAGTGGATGGAAGAGGTTTGAAGAAAAAAAAACCTTTAACTTTATTTACCATGAGCCCACCCGCTGGTGGGCCCATGGTAAATAAAGTTAAGTGTCAGTGTGGATATACAGATATAGTTCCTTGTCCCATATTTCCCATGTCAGACTCTGAACAGCTTACAAGTACAAGTACAATCACAGGACTGTGTTTACAGCTGGTGGCCAATGGAGGGAGACATTGACCCATTTAGAATTTATTGTATCTGTCATGGTCTCCCAGTCCACCTGGTCAATCAACACGTTGTTTCTCCTTACAAGTATAATGAACTCAGTACTTTACTTTGTGTTTCTCTCCTGTACGCACTGCTGCAATTCCACCAAAGAGGCAACCTGGCTGTCTTAAAGGTGATGAAAATTCATTCAGAACTAGTGACAATGATCATGTACCTTAATTATTAAAAAGTATCGGTACTAATATCAGTATCAGCGATACAGGCCCTGTATTTACTTGGTATCAGTTTGATACCAAATCTTGTATTATTGAACACGATAAAGAAATAGTAATGTTAAATTCATTATACCAGGGGTAGGCAACTCCAGGCCTCGAGTGCCGGTGTCCTGCAGGTTTTAGATGTCCTTGATCCAACACAGCTGATTTAAATGGCTAAATTACCTCCTCAACATGTCTTGAAGTTCTCCAGAGGCCTGGTAATGAACTTATCATTTGATTCAGTGTTCAGGGTGTGTTGACCCAGGGTGAGATCTAAAACCTGCAGGATACCGGCACTCGAGGCCTGGAGTTGCCTACCCCTGCATTATACTGTTATTATTTCAGCACCATGGACAGCACACAATGTTTTCACTGCATGAGCTGTGCTCTCTAACACGTGACTGTTTGTAGGGGTGGACAAATTTAGCACACATATCAACAACAACCCCAATCACAGGACCCAGTACAATACTTCAGTCAGCGGGGCATGATTGTGGATGCCGTGTAGGTGCATCCGCCTTCCCTGCACGGCACTGCAAGCCACGCCCCGCCACAACCCCCATAGTCCTGGGAAGGCCACATGTGAGATGAGCAGAGCTACATGGCTGCAGCACTGTCCTTCAGTACAGCAAAGCAATATGGTCGGAGCAGCAGGAGAATCTCACTCACTGGGTTAACAGCCAGTCAGCCACAGAGAGGACCCACTAGCCACATGAACCCACAAGACTGTGGGCAAGACGCCAGAGGTGTTCTGACTTTCATCCATGTTTCTCACACAGCATGCTGGTGCTCTTGGCTTCTTGGTCTTATGGGATGCAGATGCTCTCTAAGCACAATTTACCCCACTGCTGGGTGTTACATACACTAGTGTATTCAGCTTTGCTGTAATGTTTCGATTCTGAGTCTCACCATGGTGCACTTTGCTGGTGTTTCAGGGGTTTTGATTGTTATTATGAAGATTAAAGGCACGACTTTACAAATCTTCATACACACACACACACACACACACAAAGAAGAAAGAGTGGAGTGATGATGTTTCAGAATAATAGTAATTGACAAATGGCTCAACTACATATGACATGTCTAGTGGTTCAGGTCACCCTTTAATATCCCCCACCCCCCTCCGAACAGACTGTGATGACTGCATGTGTGTAAAAGACTGTTTTTGGTTTATTTTTATCTGCTGAAAATCAGAGACCACAAAATTTCTGTCTGGGCCTCCAAGAAAAGAGGAAATGCAGCCTGTGGTTTCAGCCTGAAGTCTAACGTTTGTCTTCTTTAAAGTCAACACAGCACAGTGGAAATGTGCAGGTATGACAATGTGTGAAAACAGGTTAAAAGTAGCTTTATTGTGGTGATGACACATGCTGGACTAAAGAATAAATAAAGCATGTGGGCATCAAGAGAAACGGTGAAAAGCTTGTTTCTCACGCTCATGTCTTTAAGAGTCTCTGCATGGACGTGCTGTAAATGTTTATTTATCTCTGAAATAAATAAAATCATCCATCACTCTCTCTGTCCACAACATCATATACAGATATGTTTTTCTTCTTACTGCAACTTCCAAACAGGCCAGTTCCTCACAGTATAACACGAAACTCCAAAGTATAATCACTGCTTTGTAACCAGCAGAGGAGCCAGTAAATCATCTATACCTACTGATACTAATGTGTCTGTTTGGCTGGTGTTACAGAAATGGTTCCTACACCTGTGATGATGACGTCAGTGTTTGACTCCAAACTGTCTGCTGTGGGACTGTGCTATTTGACCAAAATCTCATATCCTGATATTAGACATTTATCATCCCGACGACGATATAAATCACAAAAATTTAACATTTTCTGTAAATTCTATGAATCTCAGGCAACTCAACTTGCATGAAGTGTTTCCAGCTGGGCGTCCTTTACCTGGAATGAGTGTTTTAACCGATGCATGAAACTATACATTTTTAGACATAAGTTGTAACGGCCAAGGTTTATTTTTTAGCACCTGACGGATCTTTTTTGCTTCTCATCCGTAAACTCTCTGCATACTTTTTCCACGTGAATCAGTTTATTTTGAAAAGTCTTGAGCTTTATTGTGAAAGGTTCGTGTGGAAAACAAACTGGCGGAGAGCGGAGCCACGCAATGGTTTTAACATCATTTTTGGTAACGACAACACTTAAAAACAGGCGCTCTTCCGTCCATAGTGTGGTTATATTAAATATAAGAGAAAGAGAGAACTTTAAGAAATGAATAAAGCCACTATAGTGGCCATTAAAACGATGAAAAAAATATTGCTGTAATAGGAAACGATAGACGTTTTTATATCGTCATCCGATACATATCGTTATATTGAACAGCCCTATCCTGCTGGAATCTGCAGTATCACAGAGTCCCCAAGTTTTTAGGTTTTTTTAGACGTCATATCTTGAAGCATTATAAACTCTTAAAATATTGATATGTACTGAAACACTCCACTTACTTCAACGTATAAGCTACAAATAAGCGAAAAACAGGACGTTAAGTCTTAATGTATTTTTCCTTTCCCACAGAAAAGTGGAGGGATGGAGAAACACACCTGCTGTTAAACAATATAAAACACTTGGATATCAACATGTTTGTGAGTGTGTGTAGATGATACTGCAACAAACCTTAATCATAACCTTTGTAAGAAAGTGACAGGATGTAGGATGGAGTTTGGCACTACTCAGTGACAAAATACTTGTGAGGCCCTGAAACGAGACCCAGGTTGTGGTTAAGCAAAGAGGCTGATCGATTGTCTGAAGCAGTTACAATAGCACAAAGCTATTGACCTGACCTCATTCCACAGTCTATACCCAGGGGAAGCCACACCAAGTCTGTATGTTTTAATGAATGCTGTGCCTTTAAGACCAATTGTCTGTATGATCCAATTGGTCACCTATAACATCTCAAAGTTATAGCTGGCTTTAATCCTCAACCCGTTGATAGGCAGTCTAAACACCACATCCAGAACACCTTGGATTTTGTTGAGAGGGTACGAGATGTTATTATGGAGGCAGATGAAACAATGGTCTCGTACAATGTTACATCTCTCTTCACTTGTGTTCCAGTCACTGGAGCAGTGGAGGTAGTTTGTAAGAGATTACAAAATGACCCCAACCTCAGCAACAGGACCACTCTCAGCACCGACCAAGTGTGTTTGCTGTTGGAAGTGTGTCTTCATTCCACCTACTTCACATACGAGGGTCAGTACTTTTATGTGAAGCCTTATAAACAGCACTGTTTATAATGTTGGGGAAACCTGCAGTCAGCTGAGACTGAAGGAGTCACTTGGATGAGTGAAGAAAAGTATTTCTCACTGAAAACTCTACATCCAGATGATCAGAATCAACTTTTTGGGAATGAAGGATGGAGGCTGTGTTTGTGTGCTTTACCTGTGATTGATATTATAGACTGTATATTGACAATGGCCATTGCCATGTGTTTTGATTGATTGAAAAACTGAGGTACACTGTAGGCTCATATAGAGGGGACTAACAGAGTAGCCAGAGTAGCTGGAGAGAACCCAGACAGGTGGAGGGAGAACATGCAAACTCCACACAAAAAGCCCAGCTGGTGGATTCAAACCGACAAACTTCTTCCTGTGAGGTAACAGTACGAACCACTGTACCTCTGTACATTTGTCTTATTGTTTAATATCTGTGTAGGTTCTCAGTCATCCAGGTCATGGTAGTCTAAGGAGTTTGGAAAGAAAGTCACTAAACTTCCTTAAGTTTCTTGAAGACGTCTCACCTCTCATCTAAGAGGCTTCTTCACTTCTAAAAGCAAATGGTGGAGAGTCCCGAGTGTTTAATCTTAGTGGGAGGTTGTCCCTTAAGAGGGTTATACACCCATTTTTAATCATGTGTGTCATCCCATGAGCCAAGGTGTGAAAAAAGATGTGCGTCATTATGGACCTAAACGTTTTTGGACTAACTCACTGTATGTTTGTCTGCTCAGACTTTCCGAGTGGAAAATCTGAGTTGAGGGGGCATTCAATGAAAAAACATCCGACATCTGGGAACTCAGAATTTAAAGTTTTTTGACTTATTCAGAGATTACCACTGGAGATTTTGGGTGAGATCAGGGTGAGAGCTTGCCTCACCCTATCATGTGACATATTATGGTCACCTGAGGAAAGAAGGTAGGTGACTGACAGCCTCTGAGAATAAAACATAATTATGAGCTGGTAAATATGTCACCTGACCTGAAACAACAGAAGGTAAGAAGAAAACACAAGAAGCAAGCCTGCATGTTTGCAGTGGACAGGAAATGTGAACACGTCACACGACTGCTGTGGTCAAAGCTACAGGAGCTGTTTGAGGTTTGTATTAAAGGAAAGGAAGCACAGAGAGGCCACAGTCAGAAGAAACACTCTGGTCTTATCTGTATTAAATGCAGCTTCTCTTTTTATTATTGATGTAAAGTCAAAGTGTTTGAGATCAGCTGAGGATCAGAGTGCAGCAGGGCTGGATGTGAGGATGGGGCACTCTTTGCTCTGCATGACGGGGTTATTGCGTAAGTACATTTGTGACATTGTTTGAATGGCACTGATTAATGAAAGTGTTTCTCATGTGTGAGAATTAGAGTGTATCACTGGTTTGAAGTGTTTATCTGAGAGTTTGAACAAAGCATATTTGTGATGTTTATGATAGTTACAGACAAATGTTGGCTGGTTCCTTGGTTCAGTTTAGTCTGGAGTATCGTGTTGGATACATCGCTGCTTGTTGCACTTGACTCATTGTTGTGTACAAGTTCATATATTCATATTGTTTTACAAATATATACAATTTTTAGGGTACTAAAAATGTTATAATAGTTTTTTATGTTTCAAACTTGTTACTAAATTAATACAAATACTAAATGTGCATAGAAAGATTGTGATGAGCAGTAACTGTGTCATGTGAAAATTAATCTTTAAAAATACTTTTGTTCATTTTGACTTTGATTTTCTGTCAGTTTGATCCTGATGATGTTTAATCTTTACTTTAGTGCTCGATACTCTCTTCTACATTAATGCTGAAGGTGAGAAATGTTTGTTATTCTTTTCTTCACATTTATAAAATATGTATAATTTTGCTCCGATATTTCATATTTCATGCACCATTTGAAATCACATCCTGTCTCTCTGTTTGTGCATCGTTTTATTTAAGGCACAAAATCAGTATATTAACAATGAAGTAAGTCAGATACTGTAATCACAATTTTCCTGGTTGCGATTTTGAATCAATAACATCATCATCAACAACAACAACAACAACAATAACAATAATAAAAAGTTATAGGTTTAGGATTTTGCTGAAGAGGTGAGTTTCGAGAAGTTTTTTAAGGATTCCAGTTACAGGGAATTACAAATCTCATATGGAAGAGAGTTCCCAAAGGTGGGGGGCGCTGCACTGAAGACTCTGTCCCAAAGGCATTGACGTTTGTGTGAGGGACAGAAAGCAGACTCTTGGCTTCGGACCATAGCATCCAAGACTGTGTAGTTGCAGCAGGTCAGAGATACTAAGGTGCCAGGGCATTGAGGGATTTGTAAGTAAGCACAGAACCTTGGGGCACACAGTGGTTAACTGGAGCAGAGGTGGAGCTGAAGTCTCCCATGGTGACAAAGACAAACTGTGCTCTGTTGGAGAGGTTTGACTGAAAGCAAGAGAGCACGGTACCAGTGAGAAGACGATGATTGATTACGCAGGAAGGAAGGATGGTGTGAGGGCTGCAGAGAGGTCCAGGAGGATGAGGATAAGAACAGTCTCAGTGCTGTGTCGTGTTCTGAAGCCAGATTGGAAGAGTTCATAGAGCTCATGGTATGACATGTGTTGATGTGGTGGCCACTGCTCTTTCCAAGGGTACACAGGCATGGGTACACCTGCACAGGAACACAACAGGGTCAGTCATAGAATAAAGTGATGCAATCATCATTCAGGAAACTGCTGAGTTTATAAATTCAGAAAAAAAAAAAGATTCTCCAAACAGACGAGGAGATTGATTTAGAAACCAGCGTTTATACCAGCTGTAAATGTGCACAGTTCACTGAATGATGTAAGCTCAGTAAATCTTCTTGATGCTATCTTCAGTTCATGCGTAGACACATTTGTGTATTTGAGGATGACTTTACTTGTTTCAAGAATTTTACATTTGAATATCTGCAGCCACTTCTCGTGTTATTTGTGCTCCTTTCCCTGATACAGAAAATATTCAATCATGTGTTTTCAGCTGTGAAGTGTTCAGGATAAGACATAAAAGGCAACTACAGGGGATTATCATGTTTAAACTACAGGCAAGTGTCTCGATTAGCTGAGACACTGTTCAGTAACTGAATCCTCATAATATTAATAATTTATTTATTTAATAAATCCTCAAGAACTCATGAAAACTGTGGTCATAAATGTAAAGATGAAAATGCAAAAATAACGGCTCAACGTTAATAAAATAAAACTTCCTGTTACAATTTAAAAGTGGACAGCTCACACGGACAAATAACAAACTCTGACTTTGTGTGTTTATGTGTTGATCTCAGCCTCACAGATCTGTGCAGTCACTCTGTTGTTTTATTCAGAATATTTATATGGTTTAATTTGTTTCATGAAAACACATCTTATTATTTTCAAGTCCAAATGTCACCAGGATGCAGTAAATCTTTTGACTCTTAACAGCAGCAATAAAAATCAGGACATCTTCAAAATGACTTTATGCTTCCATCAATCTCTAACTTGATGTTTTTATATGAACAGTTCCCATTAAGCCCACCGTGATCCTCGAACCACCCTTGACTCAGATATACAGCAGTGAGACAGTCACTGTCAGATGTGAGATTCAGGAAAGTGATGGAAGCCATTCGATGTTTATAATGTCATCAGCCAAGTTAGAACCACCGTCAACATCTGAATACAGAATCAGCAGAGCTACAGAGTCTCACAGTGGAGAATACAAATGCTGCACTTTTACATTGTGCGGTGACATCATCACACTGACTGTATCATGTAAGTTGGACACATTTCATTCGGTAATATTGTTATTTTAGTAACAAGATCAGTGAGAAACAGTTTTAAATGTGGTGATAAAAAAACACAGTTATCACCAGAGTGAAAAAACTTTGTAACATAAATATTAAACACGGATGTAATGAACTCAGTGCCTTCAATATCTGCATGTGTGTGGTTTTCACCACTGCAGCTCTGAATTATGACACAATTACTTTATTTATTTGTTTTAAAATTTATTTTAAGCTGAACAAACATGATCAATAAATACAGAATGAGCAGAGCTGCTGTCTGAAAATACAGATGCTGAAAAAAGAAAAGGCTGATCATCAACAGAGAAGAGTTCTGTTATCACAGCACAGCCCTGGTTGGGGTCGGGGATAGCATACAGTATGAAAAACATTATGATGACTGATAAATGCTGCTGACTGTGCATTGGTTATGCATCTTTATGCATATATATTTATGTGATCATGATCCTTATAACAAGTCGGATATTTAACAAAAAGGCATATTAACAAAAAATCTTGATGCTAAGAGCATCCACGATCAACTGGCCTCAGATCAGCTAACAGTTATCTCTGCATTTAGGAGTACAGTTTGGTGGCAGAGCATAAAAACACTCTCACCTGATTCTTGATTCACTCTGATTTTCATCATGTTATATACATCCAGTGGTAGCTCCTGGCTCTCTAGCTGGCTAACAGTTAGCTGAGATTGTTGATTCTGATCAAATTTGAAGACAGTTGTTTCCTTCCCATTCATCCATTTTCTTAACACACAGTTGTGAGCTCTTAAGCTCTTACTGAATTCAACATATTACAAACTTCTTTATTTTTCTTGAATTTTTACTTTTTCTTTTAAAACTTAATTCACTATAAAGACATTATTCCTGAAGTAAGTGACAATCCGATGTTTATCTTTTCCTGTAACTACAGCAGCAAGTAAACCCAGAGCCACACTGACAGCACAAAGTTCAGTCATACCAGCAGGGGGCAGTGTGACACTGAGCTGCTCTGTGGAGGGCTCTGCTGGCTGGAAGTTTGACTGGTTCAGACGTGATTCACAGTTTTCTGGAGCTCAGAAAATAGGAGCTGGAACATCAGAGCACACGATCAGTATTTCAGAAGGAGGCATCTATTACTGCAGAGGAGGGAGAGGAGATCCAGTTTTCTCCACAGTGGACAGTGCTGCAGTTACAATTCAGAAACAAGGTGAATGTTTATAGTTTTTTTCTGAAATGCAACAAATTCATGTTTAAATTAAAGTAAGACTTAATATATTTAAATTTATTTTTCTCCCACTTGATTTGTTTCTGTTTATTTGTTTGTTGAACAGTTCTGCCTGCTGTGAAACTGCAGCACAGCTGGTCTCAGATATTCACTGGTGAGACAATCACTCTCAGATGTGAGATTCAGGGAGGTGAAGGAAAGGTGTGGACATATGAATGGACAGCACCCAACACAAACAGCCCTCCAACATCCAGTGAATACAGGATCAGCAGAGTTTCAGTGTCCCACAGTGGAGACTACAGATGTCGGGGTAGCAGTGACTATCTCTTCACAGGATGGAGTGATGCCTTCAGACTGACAGTTTCATGTGAGTTGGACCATGATTCATGCTGACATTTCATGTTTTCATGTTTACATCTGTCTTTGTCACGATGAGTTGTGTGGCTGGACCCAAGTGCAGGACTCGGAGACAAAACATTAACTTAAATGGCAGCTTTATTTGCTGGTGCGACAAAACTGGGAATACATAAACAAAACACAAACTAACTAGACTGAAGATGCATAGCGTGGCATGACTTAACCTGGAGACAGACGACGAAGAATACACACACAACAAACGTGGAGGACGCAACAACTGGCAGGGAAAAACACAGGGCTTAAATACATACTGAGGTGATTAAGGAATGTGAAACAGGAGGAGAACACAGCTGGGAGGCAAAACTCAACACACTGACATAGTACACAGACTTTCAAAGTAAAACAGGAAACTTAACAGACGCGGACTAAACTAGGGGATACAGTTGACAGACAACAAGGGACACACTGGCAGAAATGACTGTACACTAAACAAAGTAACACAGAACCACAACCTAAGAACTAGAACACAAGAAATGCCAAGGAACTAAGGAGTTAGGAATACTAGCGACAGAAATCAAAACCAAGAGAATCAAAACACATCATGAAATCAAGGATAACTAATACAAACAGGAAAACACTGAGTCCACAGACTCAGGACCGTGACAGTCTTAACAGGAAAACTCCAACAATGATCCAGCTGTCTGCAGGCAGCTCAGGACAACAGTTTTACTCACTGTGCAAACAGAAAGGAGAGACACCATGGAGGCTCTTAAAGTATCAGCAGTTTAACCATCATGTTGTGTTCCGGTCAAATGTTACTAAATTGAAAGTTTTATCGCTGGGAAATTTATTTAATTTGAGAAGATTGACCTAAAATTCCATATCTTTGTCCACAAAGAGGATTTCAGCAGACATTAAAAAACTGCATTACATGTGTTCCTGGTCAAAAATGTTCAATCATCAGCTGAAAATCCCATCAGGATGATTACAGGACCTACAAAATGTTCTGTATCCTTGAGGACATCAAATCTCCCTTTGAATGGTTTCTAACTGTCTTTCAAAACCAAAGAGGTAAACTTGAGCAACTTGGAGAGGAAACAGATTTACAAAGCTAGTTGGAAGGAGGTAACCCAGAAAGACACCAAAGCATTGTAACGTCGGGTTGTGTTTAGTGGTTGAGAGGAGGCGGCAAAAACACTTAGCAGGATAGTCAAAAGAATACACACTCACACTGGCGTTGGGGATTCCACAGTGTGTTCTTTAATAACCCTTCTCTTTGTCAACCATATAAGCCCGGTTGAACAGCTGCAGCTTAACAAACATAGCGTGCAGTGTTCGTACAACCCATAACGTTGCAAACAAAGGTGTCTGGAGAGGTAAAACATAAAATCCGTCCCTCCTCATGCACTAGCGTGCAAGCACATGTCCACACAATCACAGAGAGCAGTGGCGCATACTGATGACAACATTAACCCTCGACTTGGGTTGTCTTAAAGAGACACCACACCATTGTGACTGTTACAGCATATATGGGTCTTTTGATTTTGAGTGATGTGTACAGATCCAGAAATTAATTTACCAGCAGTTTATGAGATGCAGAGTAGTGGGACAATTTTTCAGGCCATCATGTCACTAGAGAAGTTTTACATGTTGTTGCGGGTGATTAACTTTGACAACAGTGATACAAGACCATGGCGTTGTTGACAAGACAAATCTGCAGAGATCAGAGAAATTTGGGACAAGTGTGTGGAGCAGCAGCCACTCATCCGTATCCCAAGTCTAAATGTGACAGTGGATTTGGGTCTGGTTGCTTTAGGGGATGCTGCCCTTTCAAACAGTATATGCCAAACAAGCTTTCTAAATATGGCATAAAGATTTGGGCACCATGTGATGCCAGGACAAATTATACCTGGAACATGCAGGTTTATACTGGGAAACCTGCAGACGGTGTTGCTGAAAAGAACCAAGTGAAGTATGAGGATCTGAAGATGATTGGAGGTCTCAGTGACATAAGATGATAATTTCTTCATCTCCTGCGCTCTTGGTCAGGAGCTGTGTCAGAAGCAAGTTTAACTTTGGGATCATTTCCTCTACAAACAAATGAAATATGCCTCATCAGTTTGACCAGCAACACCACAGGTGTCACTTTGTGACTGTATATACATTTTAAATGGTTTCAAAACAAATGTTCTTGGTAACTTTGACCCAAATGAGTCTGTGATAAACAGCATATTATCCTTTATCTGGTTATTTATTATAGTCAAAATAACCTGAAAATGATGTTTTTCACAACTCAAAGGTGCATAAACTCAGATTAAGAGACAAACAGACCAGAAATAACAGACGTTCAAAAACTGTAATGTTCACAAGAACTTGATAAAAAGACCAAACACAACAAGTGGTGATAATAAATCTATTATTATAGTTTTTATGTTATTATAATTTTTATGATGATCTTAATGGAACGGCCATTTTTGACAGAACAAAAAATGTTTAACAGAAAATGAACACAACATGAGGGTTAAAGAGGAACGTACAGAGATGACAGTTTGATAAGAGAATCATAAATCAGTGAAATATTTAGTTTGTTAAACAGTCCAATGTGTCACATGCAGGGAAACTAATTTCTGTTTGTGTTTGTAGATAAATTACTCTGTGAATGTTTAAAGTGTGATCTGTACTGTAAGAAACTTATTCGTGGTGACAATTTAATGTTTTACCTATTTTTATGGAAGCCCGTTTCCGCCACTAGAAAAAAAAAAAAGGATCCATAACTCAAAATTTCGAGTTATTTTCTCGAAATTCCAAGTTATTTTCTCAAAATTTCGAGTTACTTTCTCGAAATTTCGACATATTAACTCGAAATTTCGATTTATTAACTCAAAATTTTGAGAAAAGTAACTCGAAATTTCGAGTTAGCGCTGCCAATCAGTAATCTACGTGAATGACGTCATTTCCTTGTTACCCGGAAGCTGAAGCCCTCAGCTACAAATGCTACAGCTAAGCTACCGGTATTACATCCAGTCGTGAATGCACAGATTGCTGAGTGTTTTCAGCCTGGCTTCACAAATGATGAAATCCCTGTGTTATTAGCTGAATCACATGGTGTTACTATCAGCAAACGTACTCGCGAAAGCGCCAATTTGTTGGGATCCGTTTTTGAGAGCGCGTTCCTCTGCGCCATATGCTTCCGGGTAACAAGAAAGCGACCTCATTCACGTATATTTTTGATTGGCAGAGCTAACTCGAAATTTTGAGAAAAGTAACTCGAAATTTTGAGTTATATTTCTCGAAATTTCGAGTTACTTTTCTCGAAATTTCAAGTTAATAAGTCGAAATTTCGAGTTATGGATACTAGCTTTTTTGTTTTTATTTAGTGGCGGAAACGGGCTTCCATATATTTTGTTTCTTCAACAGCAAGTAAACCCAGAGCCACACTGACAGCACAAAGTTCAGTCCTACCAGCAGGGGGCAGTGTGACACTGAGCTGCTCTGTGGAGGGCTCTGCTGGCTGGAAGTTTGACTGGTTCAGACGTGATTCAGTCTCTTCTAAAGCTCAGCTCATGAGAGGAAATGAAGAAAACAGAGTTATTAGTGTCTCACAAGGAGGTCTGTACCACTGCAGAGGAGGGAGAGGAGATCCAGTTTACTACACAGAGGACAGCAGTGACGTCACAGTTCAGGAAACACGTGAGTTTACTTTTTTTTTTATTTCTGCCAAGCTGAGAGATCATTATGTGATCTGTGCTAACAGCCTTATCTCACACCTGTGAGTTTGTTAACCTTGAGATGAGGCAAACTCTGAGTTTTCTGTTCATTAAAATCATTTGTGAAGGTGGGAAATGGAAAAATAGATTTATTCAGTCTTATTTTTGATCTTTATATTTCTATTTGTCTCTAAGTGAAATCGAATTCTAACAGCACATGTGTTATTATTATTATATGATTCAGTAAAAAGGACTAGATGTTACAATCCCTGACAATGCATTTCTTTAAATGGAGAAAATCTTGGGGGATGGCTGTTATAAGGAAAAGCAGCCCAGAAACTTTACCAGTGGCACACATGGTTGTATGCCTCAACCTTCGGTCTTTTACCCAGGCTAACCTGCCATTTTTCCTTTGTTAGGTTTAGGGATTAGAGATCTGATCTACATTATCATTTTAAAATTTGGGACACATCATCAGTAATGGACCTTGGATTCATCGGGTGTTTCGGCCATTATCACTAGACACCCTCATCCAAGGAGGCCCTGCCAGGGTTGATCAGGCCCCGAGGGTGTCACTGGTTTATGTTAAAATTGTGATTTCTCTTCTTCTTTCTGCTGTTTAGTTTTCTACAGTTTATTTTATTCTATCTACTCACTGCAACTGAGAAATACTTACCCACGAGGTCTGGTCGCAGAGTAGCAGCTACGATCTCTGTGGGAAAAATTAGCCTCTGATCCAAGTCCACGTGCATCTTCCAATCGCTGGCAACCTTCAGCAGGCCCAGGTCTGGAGTTGAGGGGCTTGTCCTCAACTTGTCTCCCTCCCAGACAAATGTTGATGAAAGCTGACGCTCCTCTTGGTTCATGAAAGAATAGAATAGAAATCATGATATTTTTCTGTTCATCATATGTTTCTATTTGTCTCTAACTGGATATTTTCCTGTGAACAGTTCCCAGTAAGCCCACTGTGACCCTGCAGCCATCCTGGACTCAGATATACAGCGGTGAGACAGTCACTGTCAGATGTGAGATTCAGGGAGGTGAAGGAGCTCAGTGGACATATGAATGGAGAGCAGCCAAGTTAAACACACCTCCAACATCCAATGAATACAGAATCATCAGAGCTACTGAGTCTGACAGTGGAGGATACAGCTGCCGGGGCAGAAGGGACTATTTCTTCTCAGAGTGGAGTGATATCATCACACTGACTGTATCATGTAAGATCTTTCATCCAGAGTATCTAAATAAGGAAAAAGCACTTCTCCTTTCTTACTAGAGATGGAACAATACCACTTTTTTATGTGCGATACCGATATCATAAATTTGGATATCTGCCGATAATGATATGAATCCGATATAGTGTATTTTTTAATCAATAAAACTGTTTTTTTAATATCTTGCTGCATTTTGTATATGTTCATACTCAAGTTTAAAAAAAAACAAAATACTAAAGCTATTCTGTTATACCTGTATGCAAAAAATACACTGCACCCAAAATATTTAAGAGTTTAGCAACACTGATCAATCTAATAAACTTAAACCTACACATTCCTCCCTATTCTGGTATTTTAAAGAGTACTTTGCGGAAATATTAAGCAACCTAACTAATAGGGTTGCAAACTCCCAGCAAAAAACAAATAGGGAACCACCCCCCAGCGTCCGCCTCCCGATGATTAATCGACGTAATCAACTTTAATTTAATGCACGTGTTTAAAAAAATGCACAGAAATCAATTATTTTTCCACAATAATTAAATAGATTCAACATCTTTCTTCAACAGAATTACAGACTGCACAGATGGAAAAAGTACTATAGCTTACTAGGGTATATTAGACTTAATAGTTGCTATATACAGTAATGGACTTTTATATATTTTACATCAGATTAAAACTTTGGGTGTAAGATTCAGATAATTATTTATTAAAAGCTAGACATTTTAAATGAGAGTATGTCTTTGTGCCCCCTTTTCCCTGTTCATGCCCTATTGGCCCCCCTGGCTAAACTTTGCTAGATCCGCCCCTGCACAGTTACCAGCCGTCAGCTACGTAGAAAAGGATCCTGGTGTAGAAAGTAATATTAAATAAATTCTAACAACAGCTTATCAAAGTTAAACGTGCTGCTGTTGTTCAGCCGCTGGTTTCCTCTTTCTGGTGCAAAGTGGGCCAAAAACAAACAAGAGAGACGGACTCGCGACAGAAAAGCCGATCAGCTGATCATTGATCAGTTTCATGATTGAAGTAGCAACAGGAGAGGGAGGGTTAGAAAAGAGGCAGCCGCTCCATATATCGGTTGTTAAGCTTAACGTGGGAATGCTTTACAAACATTCAGAGATGAACTTACACACTTGCTTTACTTCTCTCTGGGATAACTTGAAATGCCGGTTTGGTAGCGAGGCTCCAAATGCTCAATCAGACCGCTGACAGGTCTTGCACACCATATGAGGCATACTGCTCCAACGTGCTAAGGTTATGAGCTGAGTTACCCCATGTCGCAAGTTTTGTGAGGTGCTTTCGTGATATTTAATGGATCGGATTACATTTTTTATTTCTCTCCGATATCCGATCCAGTAATTTAGGTCAGTATCAGATCGATACCGATACGTAATATCAGATCGGTCCATCTCTATTTCTTACAGCTTTATAACTGTTTTTCATGTTGGTCAGTAAAATGTTTAGTTTTTATTCCAACAACAAAAACCTGAACAGCAGCTTTTTATTCACCGTGAAGAGAACAAAACATATGAGAGTAACTTCTCTGCTGTGCAGCTCTAATACATGAAAGATGAAATGCAGAACAAATGCTGAATCTGTCTCAGCTGCTCCACCACATCCACTAAGAAACATTAAATCCACTGATTGTTCCTCATGTGTGTTTTTAACTTATAACTGCAGCAAATTAAATATGAAAGATTAGTGTTGTGTTTGTGTGATAGTTGTACAGTTTGTTGCAGCTTCACCATTAAGGTTATGTGATATTTATTATTTCCATATTTCCACCAAGTTATTTCAACTGGTTTGATTCAGTCATTGACTTTTGTTCTTTGTCTAAACTGAACTGCAGATAAACCAAAGGCCAAACTGAGAGCTGATAACACAGCTGTTCCAGTAGGGGGCAGTGTGACCCTGACCTGCTCTGTGAACCCATCATCATCATCTGGATGGAAATACTACTGGTACAGAGATGAGAAATCCTCTGAAGCCCTGACCACACAAGATACAGTTTTCCACTCAAATGGACAAATCAGTGTCTCACAGGAAGGACTCTACAGGTGCAGAGGAGGAAGAGGAAACCCAGTTTACTACACAGAGGACAGCCAGTCAGTCAGGATTGGGAAAACTGGTGAGTTCAAAGTTAATGAACCCCAAATCACTACCTGATGAAAAGTATCTGATGGAAATTTACCCCTTTTGTCATTCATTTGTTCATTTCCTGAATACAGTCCCAATCAGGCCTGTTTTGACTCTGTATCCAAACTGGTCTGAGATATACAGAGGAGAGACGATCACTGTCAGATGTGAGATCCATGGAGGAGACACTGAGTGGGGTTATGAGTGGGAAACAAACAGCATGATAAAAGCTCCAAATCAAAATGAATACAGGATTAGATCTGCTTCATCATCCAACAGTGGAAACTATCGCTGTAAGGGCAGAATGAAAAGTTCACAGCATAAAACAACAGAGTGGAGTGATTCAGTCACACTGACAGTTTCTGACAGTAAGTAGAGTCATAGTTCATTTAACCTGGAAATAGAAACAGTTTGTAAAAATGTGTTTTTATTAGTACATGTTGAGATATTTGACATGTTTAGATAGTCTCACTCTGAAAGTTCATCATAAATATTTGTGAGTCAACATTTTAGTGACATTGAATTCAGAGTTAAGAGACGAAACATTGAGAGAAAATCTTTGTTGAACAGATGAACCCCGTCCTGTCCTCACTGTGTCTCCATCATGGCTGAGTCCTGGAGCCTCAGTAACTCTGAACTGTGAGGTTGAACATCCGTCTGCAGGATGGAGCTTCTACTGGTATAAAGCTGTTCCTGATCTATCAGAGAAATCCTCCAGTTATGAGCTGCTACCTGATGGCAGTGGGACTGCACAGGACTCCTACATCATTCATGGACAGACACACACAGCAGGATATGTGTGCAGAGCTGGAAGAGGAGACCCAGAGTATCACACTGATCACAGTCAACCAAAGTTTGTCTGGTCTGCAGGTCAGTTTGAGGAATTTTGTCTCAGTTATTTTTAATTTTCATGTTGATGATTTGAAAGTCTGTAAATCTGGCTGCATGACTATCAAGACTCATGTGAACCACACAAAAGTCAAACGTATATTTTCACAGTGATCTTTTGAATCCTAACATCTGTGAGCTTTGTCTCTTCACTGCATGTTTTTTCCAGATGTTCATTCAGCAGCGTCTCTCACAGTGAGTCCTGACAGAGTGCAACACTTCACCTCTGACTCTGTCTCACTGACCTGTGAGGGAAACTTCACTGAGTGGAGAGTGAGGAAGTTCTCTGAGGACGGCCGACTGTACTCTGACTGTAGGAGAATGACTGGATCCACATGTAACATCAACACATCAAAGTCAGATACTGGAGTGTACTGGTGTGAGTCTGGATCAGGAGAGTTCAACAGTGCAGTCAACATCACTGTACAGAGTATGTTATTATACATTTACTTCTTGGATTTGAATGATTCAAACATCACATGAACATTTGTCCCAGCTTTGCTGTATGTGAAGTAATTTTATCTAGAGAAATAGCAGTTTTTAAAAATACAAGATCAGATGTTCATGATGAACATTTGTACAATCTGTTCTTATTATTGTTTGTCAGCTTTTTCTCAAAGTGTGCAGCAGCTGATGTGACTGAAACAATTGTGTGTGATTGTGTCACAGATGATGGTAATGGTCCTATCCTGGTGAGTCCTGTTCATCCTGTGACTGAGGGAGCTTCTGTTAGTCTGAGCTGCAGTTTGAGAACACAAAAAATACTTTCCAATGTGTTTTTCTATCACAATGACAAACTTATTCAAAATGATCCCCGAGGGGAGCTGAAGATCTCTGCAGTGTCAAAGTCTGATGAAGGTTTCTACAAGTGTCAGTACTCAGGAAGAGAGTCAGCACAGAGCTGGATGTCAGTTAAAGGTGAGCAGGATCAAAACATCTGATGGAGTTTTATAAACCAATGACTGAGAAGGAACGTTAGATTGTCTGATTTAAGTCTCAAAGTCACTTGGCTCCATTTTATAAAAGTATTTTTTTATAAAATTATAATTTATTAATAATTAATTGCTATTTGTTTTTACAGTAACTGTGTCAGGACCTGACAGCTCTTCATCTCCTGTGTGGTTGATTGTTGGACTGGTTTGTGGAGTCTCTGTCATTATTATTCTCCTGCTCTTGTTGTATCGCTGCAGACAGTCCAAGTGTAAGAGCCTCTTTTCTGTTATTATTATAATTATTATAATTAGCAGTAGTAGTATTAGTATTGATATTGACATTTCATTGAGTATCTGTCACGGTTAGTAAACTAAAACACAGCTTTATCACAGAACTTAGAAAGTTATCCAAATAAAAAAAACTAGGAAACCAAATTTCTACAAATCTTATTAACACAAACTATGATGAAGGATGTGACAGTAAAGGAAGATTGAGACAGTCTATAAAACACAGGATAATGAGATGATGGGAAACAGGTGGGAACACAGTGATAACTAATGCCCCTTTTCCATTAGTACAGGGGTGGACAACTCCAGGCCTCGAAGACCGGTGTCCCTGCAGGTTTTAGATGTGTCCTTGAACCAACACAGCTGATTTAAATGGCTAAATTAGGTCCTCAACATGTCCTGAAGTTCTCCAGAGGCCTGGTAACGAACTAATCATGTGATTCAGTTGTGTTGACCCAAGGTGAGATCTAAAACCTGCAGGAGACCGGCCCTTGGGGCCTGGAATTGCCCACCCCTGCATTAGTACCTACTTGGATCAACTCACAACTATTTGAATCGGATTGACTGGTTTCTGTTACAGTCAAGTACCACCTAATGTGTGTGGTCGCCCTAATAGCAACGTGGCTGAGCATCCTGTGACGTAATTAGTATGCGTCACACACACTACAATGAAGGTGGACGTTGAGGCGATGATAAACCTGCTGCTCAGTCTGTGAATTTTCGTTCCAACTTTGTTTTATTGATTTCAACAATGACATACAAAGTTAGCAACAGTAAAGTCAATCTTGATTTCAGAACAGTGGTATGTCCATTATACCCTCCAACCCCCCAACCCGAATTCTCCCCCTACCAGGTCCACACTAGACAAGACACTGCAGAGAACCAGTCTCTGCCCACACACACAAAAAAAACCAAACAAACAAAAAAAAAAACTACAACATCTCAGGACCCATACACATAACAAGCATAACCCCCAAAAAACAACAACAACCACAACCCCCCCGCCCCGCAAACAAACAAACAAACAAAAACAAACAAGGCAAAAACAGAGAAAACAAAAGCAGAGTAAGGACCAAACAAAACAAAAGGAAAAACAAATAGATAAGGTATAAATAAGATTTAAAAAAAAAAAAAAAAACATTATAATGTAGCTTCGCTCAGTTCACTTCAGACTCAGGAAGTAAAGTAATGGTGTCCACCAGCAAGAGAAATGATTTCCAGATTTTGTTAAATTCCCTAATAGAACCTTTTAGAGAGAATCTAAGTTTTTCCAACTTTAAGTTAAAGAGCACATCTCTCACCCAATGATCATAAGTTGGGGGGGTGGGGAAGCTTCCACTTCAACAGAATAAGCCTCCGGGCCAGTAAAGTGGTAAAGGCTAGGGCCTGTTTGAGGGGGCCAGATAAGTTCAAGTCGGGAGGAATGCCAAAAATTGCGGAGAGGGGGTTAGGAGGGACAGTCTGGCCATATGCCTGGCTAAGTGTGTCGACAGGACATGGTCGGCAGGCGATAGTCCGCATCTGCTACAGGCATCACTAATGGTTAGATAGATTTTAGATAATTTTGCGTTTGTATAGTGTACTTTATAGACCACCTTGCACTGAATCAAAGCATGACGAGCACAAATTGAGGACGAGTGAATCAATTTCAAAGCAGAATCCCACTGCTGTTCTGGCAGGGTTGTCTGTAGCTCTTCCTCCTATCTCAGCTTAATATGAGAAATGGATTTGGGGACCAAAGCATCTAGTATTTTATACAAGGCTGATATCAGTCTGTTTTGATGAGGGTTCGTCTGCAGGATGATATCCAGATTTGTTTCTGGAGGCCGATTGAGAAAGTGAGGGAACTGCGTTTTTACAAAATTTCTAGCCTGAAGATAACGAAAAAAGTTGGAATTAGGCAGGTTGTATTTAGACGATAGGTCAGCAAAAGATAGAAAGGTGTCCTGACTGTACAAGTCCTTAACAGTCCTAAGTCCGTTATCTTTCCAGCTGCTAAAGGCCGCATCAGTGTTTGAAGGTGCAAAATTACAATTTTTTGATAAAGGCGTTAGCAAAGACGGTCCAAGTAGCCCGAAGTATTTTCTGAACTGTCGCCAAATAGTTACCGTTTCCTTAGCTATTGGATTATCCCCAACAAGGGTTGGAGAAAATGGGAGTGGTGAGCTGAGTATTGATGATAATGAGTAACAGCTAGATGCAGTTTCCATTTGTACCCAGGCTGGTGCAGGGGGGTCGTTATGAACCCAATGTAAAAGTTTTTGTATGTTAGCTGCCCAATAGTAGTGTCTAAAATTGGGCAGACCAAGACCACCGTCAGTTTTAGAGGACTGAAGAATAGACTTGCGAATTCTAGCTTGTTTCCCTCCCCATATGAAATGTGACAGAATCTTTTCTAACTTGTCAAAAAATGCCTTGGTAAGAAGAATCGGGACATGTTGAAAAAGATACAAGAATTTTGGGAGGACACTCATCTTTATCAGGTTAACTCTCCCTGCCACTGACAATGGTAGAGAAATCCAACGGTCACAATCTTTCCCAACATTTTCTAGTAGGGATAGAAAATTCTCCCTCATCATTTTATGTATAGAAGAAGAAATAAAACCCCCCAAATATCTAAATCCGCTTTCTGTCCACTTAAAAGGCACTATTGAGTGGGGAAGAGCTCTGGCCAGGGAATTGAGGGGTTGCAACTCGCTTTTTTGATAATTGAGCTTATATCCTGACAGTGTACCATATTGGTCCAGTATGTCAAAAAGCACCGGGAATGAGTTTAGAGGGTCAGAAATGTACAGGAGCAAGTCATCTGCATAAAGGGAGAGTTTGTGGGTCACACCGAACCTTGTAATGCCTTTAAATCTATCCTCTGAACGCAGCCATATTGCAAGAGGCTCGATAGCAATGGCGAATAGGAGGGGTGAGAGAGGGCACCCTTGCCTAGTGCCCCTCTCAAGTGGAAAAGGCAAAGACAAGTTGTTGTTAGTACGAATACAGGTGGATGGCGAGGAATATAGTAGCTTAACCCAGAGAATAAAGTCAACCCCTAAGCCAAACCTATCCATCACCTCATAGAGGAAGCTCCACTCGACGCGGTCGAAAGCTTTCTCCGCATCAAGAGATACCACAACCTCTGGAATTGAGTTGCATGATGTATGGATAATATTCAAGAGGCGTCTTGAATTGTCATATGAGTGCCTGCCGGCCATAAATCCCGTCTGGTCAGAGGCGATAATTTGTGGCAGAACACATTGTAGCCTAAGTGTGAGGATTTTAGATAGTATTTTAAAATCAATCTTTAAAAGAGAAATTGGTCTGTAACTGCTGCACAACAGAGGATCCTTGTCCTTTTTCAAGATTAAACAAATAGTAGCTTCGGACAAAGTCTTGGGTAATTGACATTTTGAAAAGGCTTCATTATACATATCTTTCAACAATGGTGCCGTAAGATCAGAATTGGCTTTATAGTATTCTGCAGAGTAACCGTCAGGGCCCGGCGATTTACCTGTGTTTAAGGATTTAATGGCTTCTTGTACCTCTACTACAGTAATAGGTCCCCCTAATCCCTTCGTCAGATCTCTATCTATTCTTGGAAAATGTATATTTTGGAGAGTTTCTTCTGATAGAGGGGGAGAGCTTGAAGTGTACAGATTGGAATAGAAACTTACAAATACTTCATTAATTCCCTCTGGGTCTGATATTATGTCACCAGCAGCAGACTTGACCTTTGGGATTAGCTTGGAGGTTGCTTCGGCACGGGCTTGATACAGGGAAAAAAAAAAAAACCAGAGAAAGAAAAATAAATAAATAAAATAAAATAAAAATAAAATAAAACACAACAACAACAACAACAAAACATATAATAAGGCAATACATACATGCAGATCGAACAACATAAATTGGACCTGGAAACCCCCGAAAACAAAACTTGCAAGTGTCCATTGCACCGCAGGGTGTAAACATTCCCCTGCGAAGACTTCGCCATCACAACTCTTATCAAATGGCTTGCTTCCCTGTGGCGGCAAGGTCTCACTATGAAAATATGCCTTGTCAATATTCTGCTAGAAAAAATTAAGGGACTAGGATGTATCTTACTATACAAAAGCAGACAGAAGAAAAGCACAAAAAAGGCAGGCTGAGGTATTGTTGTCCTCCATTTGTATATGGCAGGAATCAAACTGTAGGAGAGGCAATAATAATGAAAGAATGTGTGTTTATATAAAGTAAAATAGTATATACATATATGTGCACGTAGCAGACTAGCGTGCCAACGGTGGCATTAGAACAAAGTATAAACAGGGGTATTGTAAAGGAAAATGAGAGAAAAACAGAAAAAACAATGAAGTTAGAATTACTCAAACCATGCTGTCCTCTAGGTACCAAACATCAAACTAAAATGTCATGAGCCCTTCTACGGAAGTGGCAGGATCCAACCATGACCCTTAGATCAGGTTTCCAGAATGTTAGAACTCAGGGGACGGTGTGAGGCGATGTAGCTCTGAGCGTCGCCTGGTGACGCCAGTCGCTTCCGGTTCCCTTCGTCAGTCATAACGAACAGTTTGGCCGGGTAGCGAAGCTGAGGCTTGAGTCCAAGATCATACAACTCCTTCATAACTCCGCGGTAAGCGGACCGTTGTTCCAGCACCTCAGGGCAATAGTCCTCGACAATATGGATGGGAGTGTCCTTATATTTCAGTTTACCCCGCATTTCCCGAGCTTTGCGCACAACGAGCTCACGGGTCTGGTAGCTATGGAAACAGACAACAACCGCTCGGGGTTTCGCGTTGGGGCCTGGTCTTGCCACCAGCGCCCGGTGGGCTCGATCCAACTCCGGGGCCGTTTTCAAAACGTCCACTCCAAATATGTCCACAAGCACCTGAGAAAAGAACACAGTTGGCCTGGGCCACTCAATATTTTCAGGGACCCCCAAGAGGCGAATATTGTTGCGGCGGCTCCTGCTTTCAACGTCGATTAGCCTAGCTCTCAGCTTATCGTTATCCTCCGCCACCACCGCTAACTTAGCCACCACGTCCTGGAGCTCCGCGTTTGTAGTTGTGGCCATGGTTTCCAAAGCTGTAATCCGTTGGTCATGGCTGTTGAGAGTCGTTTGGATGCTGTCCAGCTTGTTTTCAAGTCGCTGAACGGATGTCTTGAATTCTGCCGAAAGCGAGGCTTTGTGCTCGTCCAGCGTGGTCTTTAGCATAGCCATGATAGCCTCATTAGCCGCACCGAGCTCATCTCTTTTTTGCTTCTGGTTCCTGGTGTTTCTACTGGTCATCTTGGCAGATTATGACACCAGACACACAATACCACCAATACAAGTCCACACTTTGTTGCGGGTAGTGAGAAATTATCAAGTAGTTGTGATAAAAGTAGGAGTCCTGCGAAGAGCGACTATTCCGACATGCCGTCAACCGGAAGTCCACCCCAGTCTGTGAATTTTCATCAGACTCTGGGACCACGGTGTTGCTTTTGCAGCTGTTTTCCTCATTGCCGGGTTTCAAAAATGGCTGTTTTGATTTTCATCAACGTAATACTCTCATAAGTCACTGAGCAGTCAATCAGTGGGATGCAGGCTGTTGACGTCACATTTTGGGATCACCTCGGATCGCCTGGAACTCCGGCTGAGTAAATACTGAAAAAGTACCTGGTAACAGGAACTATGACCTGATGGAAAACCCTGAAAACCATGGTGACCTGACCTGAGTAGTTACTAATGGAAAAGAGGTTAACAGAATGACTCGGTGGATGTAAAACTAGACCCAAGATACAGACGAGAACAGAGTCCAAAATAAAACAGGAAATGACTGACACTGAGACCTGGACTAAGACACACGAGCTTGACGCAGACAGTAGACAAAACATGGAGACCAGAAAGAAAGAACAGAGTGAGAACACAAGGGGATAAACAACCTCTCATTAACCAAATAGACAGATAACTGTAATGTAAACATAACATCATACGAGAAAACGAGAATGTCAACAATACAAAATACAGAACTATGAAACTAAGAATGATCAAAAATAGAAAAACAGAGAAACCAAAACATTAAAACCCGGGTCAACCATTCAGGGACCTTGAAGGAAGCACAGGCAGGAAGTTACCTGCTACACATTGTTACCTGTTGCACCTCCAACGGTGACATGGCAGCTGAAGGGTCATCAGCTGGGAGCCACCCTCCATTGAAGTTTTGCTCCATTAATCGTGGAACATCTTGTGGTGGTGGAGCAATGGGTGGAGGTCTCCCTACTGTCCCTGTAGGACACTTGTCTTCGCCACATCTGGTCTTTTCAGATCTCCATTAACCTTCACATGACGTAGGTTCAGTTTGTGCTCAACAGTTTTTCAAAGAACATTTCTCAAAATCTAGTTGGACAAACATCTAAATAACAAACTGACTACATGCACAAAAGATCAGAAACAAACAGGATTTTACAACCTGATTGTATCTTTAACTCGACTGAAAGAATCCACAAATGTTGTTGTTTCATATCAGAACAACACAAACAGTAACACCATGGTGGGTTCATGCTCTGAAAATATCTGATAGTCCTGTTATTGACTTAAACACAACTAATGAAACTCTCTAAAAAGTTTTTCTTTTTTTTCATTTATCTTTGAAAAATCTGTCATGTTGGTTTTCATGTGTGAGCCACTGAAACACTGGTGCAGTACATCATGTGAAAAGCTCAGAGCAGCTAGAGATGAAACAGCCTTTTAATTTAAGGAAACTGGCACCATGTCATTGGTTTACAATTGTGTAACTAAAATATGAACATTTCAGGTGCAGATAAACCCCCAGATGTCATTTACTCTAATATTGAACTGGAAAACTTTGGAAATAAGTGTGAGTATACAAAACATATACAATGTAGAAGAAAAGCCTGGAAAGTTTTTGAAATGTTTAAAAATGTACTAAATGTTTTTCTTTTGTGGATTCGATCATCTTAACAGGGAAGCATCATAAACCAGAGCAGAGTGCTGTTTACTCTGAGGTGAAGACGGGAGCTGCAGGTACAGTCACAACAGTCTCATTTAGTGTTTGTACTTGAATGTATCATCACATCATTATATTGCAGGTAATTATAGGTCAACATGGAGTTTAGTTATTCACTTACTAATCAGTGTTTCAGCTTTACTGAATCACAGCATCCACAGATTCTGACCCAGACCTTAATCACAAAACACACACATGCAAAGCTGAAGTGTCACAGGCAACAAATGATTTCACTCTCTTTCACTGTAGTTGTAAAAAGTTTAAAGTTCATGTGTATCCAACATCTGTGTATCATATCTGTGCTGAACAAATGTGTCCTGAGCTCTGACGTCTCTTTTAGAGGACAGTCTGATGTATGCTGAGGTCAAACAGCCCAAAAAAGAAAAAGCCAAGAAAAACAAAGGTGAGCAAAGTCTGCCATCATCTCCACTGAATATTGTTCAACATGTTTATCTGCTCTTAAAATGTAAATCTGTTTATTTTGCAATTTATACTTAGGTATTCACAAGTATTCATTACATGGCTAATTAAATCAATCTCACTCTTTGCTTTAGTGGAGACATCAAGTATCCTCCTGGTTAATGATATTATTGTTTTCAATGATCTTCTCCTCATTCACAGGAACATCAAGTCCTGCAGCTGATGCAGCAGTTTATTCTGAAGTCACATCAGGAAGCTCTCTCAGTAATTCTGCTGCCATGCAGGCTGATTTATTCTTCACATTGTTAAATGTCTTCAGCTCATAATATCTTTACATGTTGGAAATCACTTTGTCTTTTTGTGCTTGTCTTACAGGTCAGTGAGGAGAGCTGTAGCAGCAAAGCCAAGAAGAAGCTTTTTATGAAGCCACTCTTGCTCCTCTGCTCCCCAAATATCAGACATGCTCAGCTTTATGTGCAGTTACAATATTAAATCATAACATCATATAGAGTTAGTACTCTCTTATAGCATAAAGCACACTATGTTCTATATAGTCAGCTGTTTTTATATTCTTAAAGCTTTCTGTATATAAAACTTAACTGGATGTTTCCTGTTTCAACATCAGTGAGAACAAAGTGTGAAATATGTGATCTTTAGTAGCTGATAGCTCGAGTTAAAGTCAGCAGTATTACATTAAAAAGTACTGTTATGGGCACCAACACATACTTTTACTGTATTTGTTTAAAAATCTACATTATTTTAAAAAAATGATCTGCTCAGTACTGTGTGAATTTGAATGTAATGAATGTATTTCTTGATTTCTTTTCTTTTTTGTTTTGTTTTGGGGTTTTTTGCTTTATCTTAAACATTTTTATTCATTTCATGCATTTATACTTAGAAGTTTGTGTTCGCCAAATGAACTAAATAAATAAATAACATTCAAACTGATGGTGTGTCATTTACCTGTACCTGTTCCATTGCGTTTAACATAAAATAAAGAAGTCAACAGTTTTTTTGTAAGTTTCTCCACATGGTGCAACACTTAATTCAGATAGCGTAGGAAGCTACAGAACTGGAAGATCAGATTTATGTTCATAAATCAAATGAATCCATAAAGAGACACATGTATGGGCAGAACTTTGTGCCATCAGAAACTGAATTTGAATAAGTTAAATTAGAATTTGAAATACTCAGATTGAATCTGAATTGCTCAACTTGAATAAAAGCTTCTAAAACTGAACTATATTTTTAACATTTAAAACAGATTTGAAGGATGGGTCGGGTGTATCCTTCGTGGCCCAACCTATCTCAAAATTCATAGCGCAGCCCAGCCAATTCCAGTTTCCAAGAATGGCGGCAGCTACTTAGTTTTAATATTACTCTTATTACTCTTTCTGGGTCACAAAATAAACTTTTAAGATATTTTCAGGCGAGAATGTAGCTGTGTGCACTTCAAATATCTGCTCTGTTTATCAAGACATCACATATTGGCAAAAGTGCTCCTTTTTGTTACCCACCAGCTCGATAGCTAGCCGGGGTTTCAAGGCTCACAAGAGCCGGCGAGAACACCGAACTCCCCGGCACATCGTTTTCAGATCCCTGCGGTCTTTGGCTACTCAGGTTAAACATGATATAAGTCACTTAGATGACTTAAAAAAATTATTTTTTTGGCTTTTCTCAGTGTTTTATTTGTTCCTGAGTAAATCATTTTGGCTGAGATTAAAGTTATAGTTTTTACACAGCTGAATAAACGTCACACAAAACTGAATAAAAAGTGTGAGATGGTAGAATTTACTCCAGTGTCCTGTTATATTTTAGATAGCAAGGAGCAGACGACTGAGTTTATTATTAAACTTTACTGAGACAATCTGCAAATTTCATTAAAGTTTAATAAACTATCATCTTGTCTTTATTTTTAGTTAGCACATACCTTAAACACTTAAAGCTGTAAGCTAATGATAGTTAAATAAGAGCAGATGCATGCTGGTGCAATAAGCTGTACATTTTATGTCCAATGGATGCATGATCTGATTAGTCAACTATCAAAATAGGCATTTGTGGCAGCCTTAGTCTGAAGTCATAAAACAAGAATTGTGTATATTTTTTGATGGGTGTATTTTAAAACTGGAAACATGACGATAGAGAACAACCTCTTTGTTCTTCTGAGCGGTCTGTCGTCCTTACACGTGTGTAACAAACTGTCTATTCTGCTGTTCGTCTTTTTATCAGAGGAAACTGAAACATCTCATGATTTCTGGCTGTGCCTGTGGGTTGAGCCACAAATCTTCTGTTCAGCAGGTTTGATGTTTTCAGCAAACTTCACACAGCAGAGCAAACAAGGAATTCAAAGAGCACTGTGGGAATTTCATAAGCAGCTGTTTTCCTGATTGTTGATTTGTGATTTGCTCATTTAGTCCTTCTGTGTTCAGCTTGTTTGCTACCTAATGTGTTACTATAATATTTTAAGTTATTTATTGCAAGTATTCATTATCAAAAATGCATTAAGTCATCGTTTAAGGTCGTTTTGTGTAGTACTTTAGTACAAAATATAATCACTGGGTTGTGTTTGGAGTTGGTTGCCAACAGAGGGAGTCATTTTATTATGACTTCATCTGCTTGGCTGGATGTTAAATATTAGAAGATAAAAGTTGAAGACTTTGACTTCAGAGTCTATTATTTGCCATGTCATGTTGTAATAAATAAATACAATAAAACTGTGTCTGTAAATAACAAAGTGTGATGAGCCTTAAGAGTGAAAGAGGATGAATTATTTCTTCTGAGCAGCCTTCAGTGCTTTTGTCACTTGGTGGAAATGATTTTAGTATCACACTCTGTGTTAGTACACATTTGTAGCATATGCTGCTGTTTGTATGCTTTTATTTTGAAAAGTAGTTTTGTTACTTCCTAATCTCATCCTCGGAACGCAATGAGGTAAACTTAAACTTAGAGCAAAGAGGACATAAAGGAAGTCGTGGCAGGAGGCCGTGGAGCTGCTTCTTTGGAACCAGTGTCAGACCTGGAGGAGGAGCCAGACCCAGTAACAGGTGATTTACAACTGATAGACGGCAGAGTATATCTTTACCATATTATTGCGATTTATTTAAGGCTGTTGTCACCATATGCAGACTACACTCTTGCACTGCTAGTTTGCTCTGTGTGATTTTATTTTTCATTGCCTGGCTTGTTTTTATTGTTTTATTTAGGAAGAGTTCATCTTTTTGGCTTTAAAATACAGGAATTTACTGTAAATAAATAGAATTTTATTACTACTGCTCTGTATGCCTTTACTGCCACCCCTTTAAGCTGCTCTAGTCTTCTGTATCTCTTTTTACACCTACATGTGTGTAAATGACTGTTGGTGGTTACTTTCTATCCTCCCAGAGGCTTTTTTTTATCCACTGAAAGGCCTCGTGGTTTGTGACCACCTAGAAAAGAGGAAATGCAGCCTGTGGTTTCAGCCTGAAGTCTTCTGTGTTACAGATGTGCTGTTTTATGTTATCAGCTCATAGCAGAGAATTACCAGGGAATTCACACAAAGGTCACAGTGGGAATTTCACTTTGTTCTCTGCGTGCATGACACATGTTTATATTTGCTCCCTGTACCCGAATAACAGTAATAATTATCACTGGTACATTTAAGTATGGATGAAAGTGTGTGACAGCAGATTAAAAATGGTGTTACTGCAGTGATGACACATGCTAAACTAAAGAGAAAAAAATGACGTGCTGTGAAACCATGAAAATAAATTTCTCACACTGCCTTCATACAGCTGCCTTCAACTGTCACCACAAAACAGGCGTTTCAAAACTTTTGCTCCAGGTTTTTGGTATTTTTAGGTTCATCTTAAAGTATCATGTCTACCCTGTGAATGTTAATAACTGTTAATAAGTTCACTACATCACCACCATCACTCCTATTAATGGAGCCCACTCATCCCCAGACTCTGAATCCTCTATGGAAGGCTTTTCAATCAGATCTTTGAAGTATTCCTTCTACTGCTTACAATATCCTTGGTTGACATCAGCAGTGCTCCAGATGTACTATAAACTTTTTACTCTACTACCACACCTGAGTTTTAGTTTCAGCTGCAGCCAGGGTTGCAGTATGCTTGGCCTGCCTGTACCTGTTAGCCTCCTCCAAGGTGCCACAAGCTAATAAAGCCTGAGAGTTTGACGTCTTCAACTTGATGGCTGTCTTTACCTCTTAAGTCTACCATCTGGAATACCACCACGACAGGCGCCAACAACCTTGCAGCAGCAGCTCTGTGCAGCTGCCTCAGTAATAGAGAAGAAGAACACGATGCAGTCAGATCCCCAGCCTCCTTCAGAATCCTGATCCAACTCACAACCAGGTGGCGATCATCTCAGCTTCTTGCTTCATCTGAGAGTCCAGAACATAGGGCTGCAGATCTGATCATATGATTACAAAAGTGATCATCCTTCGATCTAGGGTGTCCTGGTGACATGAGCTCCTCAGGTTCAAAGTTGGTGTTCATTATGGCCAAACTGTGATTAGTACATTAGTCTAATAACAAAACATCACACAGGTTCAGCTGATGCAGAAGGTGAGATGATTCTCACATTATGGACATGTGGCAAAAAGCAAAAAGCTGGTCTGGTGCTGATTTTTGCTGTCAGCTGTTTTACCTGTTTAGCTCTGGGGCAATGATGCATCAGCTTCATGTATTCTTGAAGTCAACCCACCATGTATCATTACACAAGGGAGGCACTTAAAGCTCAAGTCGAGTGAGGTGGACCAGAGAATAGGGCTGTACCTGACTTGCTTCTAGACATTTCTCACAGTGAACTAGCAACAAAAAACTGGCTTCCTCATCTAACTACTTAAAAAAAAACAATATTTATTTATTTACTTTTGTTTTGCTTTTTATTTTCTTTCTGATACAGCTTACTGTGGTTGTGCCAAGTAGATTTCATCACAAGGTTTTGAAGACATCCCACAATCAGAGCATTTGGGTGTTCATAAGGCTTACAATTATATTCAGAACTATTTCCTTTGGCCTTGACTGAAGAAAGATGTATCTGGTAACATTACAACGTGTCACATGTGTCAACCAGACTAAAAAGCTGTCTCCTATTACAGGGATTGAAACATTGTCACGATTAGCTAACAGACTCAGGCGCAGACCAGGGAAGGGAAAGGTCCGGGAAAGAGCTGCACAAAAAAACTTCAGTTAGAGATGAACTGACGGAAACAACTCACAGATTCAGATTTTCAGACTACTGAGCAACTGACGCTGGTAGCTCAACGATCCAGCGACGAGTAGCACAGTGCTGCCTATTTAAGTAGGGCTCGGGATTACGAAGATAGGCAGCAGGTGTGGAAATGGCAGGTGCGTGGGCCAGGGGCGGGAGCCTGTAATGTGCACCCCCTCTGGTAGGAGAGAGAGAGAGAGAAAGAGCAAAACAACAAAAACTCATGTTGCCTAATTCGGGATCAGCTGGTGAGGCACAAGGACCATGACAATTCTGCTGTCCATGCTGTCCATGTGCCCATTTCCACAGTATGGAAATAATGATGGTTTTTTGAAACAGGGAAATGTGTAAAATGTTTAAAATGTGTAAAAAAAACCCCTTTCCTGTTCCACCTGTGCTGATGGCAGAGACTCTGTGAGTTCCACCTGTTGACATCCTTTTGGGAACTCTGCCACTGATCAGTACCCATTGCTGCCAATTATGGATTAATTAATTAATTATTATGTGGTTCCTGGGCTTGGTTGGGTTCTGTCATCATGAAGTTCATTAAAAAAATGTTTCATGAATATTTGCTCTGACTGAACTTTTGAAGGCTGGACCAGTGTGAAGTTTGTCTCATTTTAAGCTTTAGATGATAAAACTTTCCTGTTCTATTCTGTTTTCTCTTCTGGTCCTAGAAGCACAATATTTGAAAGTGGAATCAGCTCTGTTTCACCAAACTTGTGATACTTGTATTTTCAAACTGAATTTCAGCCCACCTGTGTTACCTTCATGGTCCACCAGGGGGCCCTGACCCACACTTTGGGAGCTGACAAGGTGGTAACTCAGAATACAGTAGTTTATTTGTAAAACATGTATGAAAATAACATGTTTGTCAGCATCAGTGGTATGAAGCATGTGTGGCAGAGCTGAGAGAGATTCTCTGTTTGTTTCGATACAATGTGGTGGTAAAATAATGTTTGCATGCTGGCTTTCACAGACGTGTTATATCTGTCACTGTGAGTCATCACTGAGCTGCCGAGCTTGCTTCAGTAACACAATGATGACTTAACTATCTTTTTCTTCTGCTGCAGAATTAAAATGAGGAAGAACAATATAAGCTAAATATGTGTGTTGCCTTCCGGAAAACATGTTTTATCTCTGACAGCTGGCAGCAGAGAGAGCAAAATGCAAAGTTTTAAAAACTCAGTTTTTTGTCTTTGCTGGTTGTCATCTCTTGTAGGAATGAATTGTTATTGATTATCCACTTCCTCTTTCCTCTCTCAGTTATGTTAAAAGCATCTTGCTAAATATGTAATATGTTATGTATGTCTATGTATGTCATATATGTGGGCATATGGCAGCATGGTGGCACGGTGGTTAGCACTGTTGCCTCACAGTAAGAAGATCCTGACTTCAATTCCACCATCAGGCCGGGGTCTTTCTGTGTGGAGTTTGCATGTTTTCCCCATGTTTGCGTGGGCTCTCCCCAGGTTCTCCGGCTTCCTCCCACAGTCTAAAGACATGCATTCTGTGGTTAATTGAAAAATCTAAATTGCCCATTTAGATTGTGAATGTGTGACTGGTTGTCTGTCCGTGTGGTACCCCTGCAAGAGACTGGTGACCTGTTAAGGGTGTTCCCCACCTGGGATAGGCTCCAGCACCCCCTGCGACCCTGAAAAGGATAAGCGGAAGCGAATGGATGGACATATGTATTTAGTTACCAAGTATATTTTAGTTTGTACAAGATGTGCATTCAGATTATTTTTTTAAAGTTTCACAGTGTGATATAATATATGGCCAAAAGTATTCACTCACATCCAGATCACTGAATTCAGCTGTTCCAATCACTTCCATGGCCACTGGTGTATAAAATCAGGCACCTAGGCATGCGGACTGCTTCTACAAGTTACTCTAGCAGTTTTTCTGTGTAGGTTTTCAGTCATCCAGGTCATGGTAGTCCATGGAGCTTGGAATGAAAACCACTGGACTTCTTTAAGTTTCTTGAAGACGATTCAGCTTCTTAAATTCTAAAACCAAATGGTGGAGTCCCGGGTATTTACACCCTAATGCAGGTCGTTGCTTAACAGGGTCGTTGGCCCACTATTAATCATGTGACTCAAGGTATGAAAAAAGGCGTGGATCACTATCACCAGAGGTTTTGGGTAAACCATAAAATTGTTGTGACCTTGCCTCACAATTTTATGTGAGCTATCGTCGCCTAATGCAAGATGTGCCTGGGCATATGGGAAGGGATCTCAAAACTAGATTGTAGGTGGCAGATGGTTGGTGTCATAAGCCATCCTCTCTGTTCAAAGATGGTCGTTCACAGTGACATAGATGTCCTGTTTCAAACGATCTGTCTCTTCTGTCCAAAATGTGAAGATTGGCATCCTCATTGGCATCGTTCACCTGACTTTGAAGTGCAGATGAAGAGCTGAGGCCGACATCATATTAAAAGTGACTACTTTTGGTATCAGAGGCTATGTCTACACTAAACGGCGTTTTCCTATAAAAACGATCCGCATCCACACTATCGTTTTTAAGCGTTTCTGAACAGTTGTTCATCCACACTGAAACGATTGAAAACACTATGTTTCTGTATTGTTCATGCGTGCAACGTAAGACAATTCGACCTGCGTTATTTCTGTCTGCTGTTTATTTACTTTCCGGCTCTTTGAAAGGTCGTGCCAATGAGGTGGAGTTGTTGCTGCGAATAACACAAAAGTACAAAATTGCAAAAGCAAGTGAGAATTAAAGAATATGAAGAAAAGCTATCTGGAGCATGTACAAACAGATATTAATCTTTAATAGGGCTGTCAAAACTGAGAGCAAACAAGACAACTGCTGTATAATGCCCTCCACAAGCTTAGTTTAATTGGTCACATGACTGCATCACATGACTAAAACGCATCATTGTTTTAAAAAGTCTCAGTTTACTGCGTTTTTCAAATTTATCCACTTTGGAGAGCGTTTTCAATTTTCCTTGATTGAAAAGGCCGTCTCAGTGTGGACGGAAGGCCAACAGTGAGAGAAAAAGTTGTTTTTGTGTTCCATCCCCATCCAGGAGAGCATCCTTGACAGCGTTTTCAGTCAAGGAAAGCTGAGCTTTTTGAAAACGCTCTCCAAAGCGGATACATTTAAAAATGTCGTTTTCGCATCGCAGTGTGATAGCTTTTGTTCAAATTCTTTAATTCTCACTTGCTCTTGCAACTTTGTACTTTTGTGTTACTCGCAGCAACAACTCCACCTCATTGTTAGTCCATTTAAAAAACTCTGTGCTTTTCCTCTGTGCTGGGCCTCAGTTTGCCGCGATGTTTCAAAGAGCTGGAAAGTAAATAAGTGGGAGACAGAAATTTCTTGCTTTTCACGCATGCGCAGTACTGGAACGTAAGTGTTTTTGGCCGTTTCAATGTAGATGAACAACTCAGTGAAAACGCATAAAAACAGTGTGGACGCAGAGCGTTTTCAGATGAAAACGCCGTTTTCAAATCTATCCAGGCTAGTGTGGACGTAGCCTTAGTGTGGACATGGCCAAAGTGAAATTACTGTCTGCTCACACATTAGCTCTAGTGAGTATGTGGCAGCTATCACACCTCTTTATGTGTAAACGGGGAACAGGAAGTTCAGTCAAAGAAAACTGTTTAACACAATAAAGCAATGCATGGTTGTTGCTGTGCTTTGTATAATTGCTCAGTATGCATCATTCACTCAAGTTACTGTTGCTACAGGACTTAAAACAAAGTTAAACATCAACTTCAAAAATAAATTATCTTTAATTAATGTAACAGTGCTGGAGTCATTGGGATGGCTGTAGCTGAGGAGACAGAGCAGCTAGAATCTTCTAATAATCAGAAGGGTTGAGGTTCAGTTCCTTCAAGTCAGAACAACTTTGGGTTTAGTAACAGAACAGGTTTGAATACAAAACAAAAATGGAACCACACAAGAAACAAGCTACTCTGTTCTGAACATACAGGGACTGCTGCAGTCGAAGCTACAACTGCTGTTTGAGCTCAGAAATCAGAAATCAGAAACTTTATTGTCATTGTCACGAGAACAACGAAATTAAGAATGGTCCCCGATCATTGCATCATCCCTAGCAATATATAAATAAAACAATAAAATTCAATGAATACAATAGATAGAATACTTAAAATACTAATAAGATGTAACAGTAAAACATTCACATACATTCCCACACACATGCTTCAGACCGTGCATAGATTAACACAAGAGTGGCGTGATGGACATTTTTTTGTAGTATTCAGATGTGTTATTGCAGTTGGATAACAACTGTGTTTGAGTCTATTAGTCCTTGCTCTGATTGCCCTGTACCGTCTGCCTGAGGGCAACAGTTCGAACAGGGAGTGGCCGGGATGTGAGGTGTCTTTTATGATGTTTTGGGCCTTTTTAAAACAGTGGGCGTTGTGTAGAACTTCCAGTGTGGGGAGAGGGCAGCCAGTGATCTTTTGGGCGGTGTTAATGATGTGTGAAAAGTGTGATCAGTGTGAAAAGGAAGGAAGCAGAAAGAGTCAGAAGAAGAAGTTACACTCGTATCTATATAAATAACAACATCTCTTTCTTCTGCTTAATTTTTAGTACAAAGTAAAACAGTTAAAGCAGCAGAGCTGGATGTGAGGATGAGGCGCTCTTTGCTCTGCGTGCTGGAGTTATTCTGTAAGTACATCACTGACTTTCTCGGTTTGCATGTTACTGATTAAAGAAACTATTTAAATATCATGAGGGGGTGAAAAGGTTTGTCTAAGAATGTGATTGGTGCTGACTTGGCTCATTTTAACATTGTGTGGGATACACTGCTGTTTTACATTCAAAGTTTATAGTTTATGAGCTCAGAAACTGATTTGAGGATGAACATCAACTGAAAATGCACATTTTTGTTTGATGATGTTTCAGTCTTGATTTTAGGGCTCAGTACACTCTTCTATGGAAATGCTGAAGGTAAGATTTTGCTTTTTTTTCTTTTCTTCCTGTTTATAAAATCTGAACAGTATCGATCTGTATCTGTCATGATCCTGGATTTTGGACCAAGAATTTCAATTTTGGACTCTCAGCATCTGTTTGATATTCTCTGTTTCACTTGGTTTGTTGTAGTTTTTCAATTTTTAGTTGTTCTAATATTAAACTTTTTCTTAGTTTATGTTTTCATTCATATTCTGTGTGTATAGTTATCTTTTCAGTTATCCTTCAAGCTTGTTTCCCATCCTCCTGTGTTCCCTGAGCCTAGTCTGTGTGTCTGTTAGATCTCCTGTGCTTAGTCAGACTTGTCTTCATGTTTGTTTACCTTTTGTCTGGGTCAAGTTTGTGTCATTGCGTCTCTGTTTCAGTGTTTATGTGTTAAGAAATATACTCTAAAACACTTCTTCAGTAAAGACTCAGAGAAGAGAACACACAGAACTTCTTGCTAGCAAGGGCAGCCTCCAGAACTGAGACTCGCACTGAGAAACTGCCCCGGTCTTTATTTATACTTAAGCAGGTGCTTGTGTGTGTGTGTGTGTGTGTGTGTGTGTGTGTGTGTGTGTGTGTGTGTGGTCCTGCTGATCAAAGGGTCATATAACATGACAGCACAAAAGGAACATCCTTGGTCAGGAAGAGGGTAGTCTCCCCCTCACCCTAGATGGTTCACCCTAGATAACACAGTGAGGAAGTCCAGCAGTTCATCACAACAAAAGGCACTTAGACTAAAACAGACATAGCTACGTTAAAACAATAAAACAATAAAACAAGGTACGACCTCTCTCATTCTCCTAGGATGTGGGGGTGAACACCCTAGAATGTTACAGACCTCCTAGGATGAGACATTCTTTCAATATGCCACCAACTATATACTTCTACACACAAATGATTACATGCAGTATTCTACCATATGCAAACTTGTATCATTAAAAGACTATACTGACTACTAAGTACAATTTTCCATTGACATTCCCTCCTGTTGTCAGTATATCTTTAGTTAAGATATCAGTATGTAACATCTTGTTGTACATTTTCTTTCACATCGTCATTACAGTTTTTTCTGATTGCCTAAGCACATTTTTTGTAATTATTGGCTAGTTTTGCAAAACTCTACACACAAATAAGAAAACCTGTCACCCAATTATCAAAACATCGTAGTTCTCTTGCAAAAGTGAACACAGCTAGATGAACTCTTCACACCTTCGTAAAAATGGTGTTTTCGTATCAAACAGTACACACAAGCCATCATCTACTAAGCACACAATGCGCAAACTGCACACTGATGGTATGAATACAAAACACATCTGGCTTTTGCTTACTCTGTGCACAAGGTAGGCTATGTCAGTTTGAGCTCATACTTTTGTCACAGATCCATAAGCATAGAGGGATCCAAACTTCAAGTACTGGTGTTTATTCACACACATCAACACAAACACAAGTGTTTATTTCCAAGTATAGGATTATTTGCAATAGCCATATTGACTATATGGGTTTCTTGGTCTGCAGTGAACATGCTTCCTCTGCCCCAGCATCTGGTCATCTAGCAATTCTGTAACGTAACAATTTCAGTATTTTCACATCTATGGTATTGTTGTGTTTCTCATTGGCATATGGCACTGCTACAGATCTGTGTGCAAAGTGACTGTACTAACCGATTCCCATTTCAAAATGTCCTTATGATGCTTGCTACAGTGTAGCGGCTCGAGTTAGGCTGGACCCGTTGGCCAGCTACCCTCAGGGTCATTCCACAGTTGATTACATGGTCCACTATTGTAGCTCTGATGTCATCAGCAATTATTATTTCTTACTCTTCTTACCCTTCCTATCCCCCCTCCTCATCCTCCTATCCCCCCCTCCTCGTCCTCCTCTCCCCCCTCCTCGTCCTCCTCTTGCTCCTCCTTGTCCTTGTCGTCCTCTTCATCCTACTTCTTCACCTCCACGTCCTCTTCCTCGGCCTCCTGTACTTCTCACTCTTCTCACTCTTACTGCTCCTTCCATTGTACTCCACATAGACAGCTTACCTGTGGCCTGTTTATAGTGCTTAGGCTGATTGCAAAGTGGACTACTTATCTAACACAGTTTTCACATGTGTAAGTGTGCCAGACAGTTGGCAAAATAGTGTTAATGATAGCCATACATGTGTATAATTTTGCTAGGAGTGTGTTGGAAATGTGGTAATTGAGTGTTGTGCAGTGAGTTGTGCCTACAGTTTTGCAAAGTGTGTGTTACAAAATTGCAAACTGAGTGCAAAGCAGTGTTTGTGCTTTTAGTTTTGCACACTCAGTGAGTGGTTTTGCTATAACTATTAATAGTTTTAGAAATTGTGCTACAAGAATCACAGTTAGGGTTTAAGCATTCAGTAAAAACTGTAATCACACAAAGTCTTCATGTTCCAACAGGTCGGGGTCATTATCATCATCACTTGTCATGGCTATGTATGCAGCAACAGTGGAAAATATTATGCGGTTAATCATGAGTTTTAGACATGGCAGTATACATGTTACAAAGACACAAAATAAAAGTAAAAATATTTCAACTCCGATGAGTCGTCTTTTTAGCACCTGTAACCAGGAGCCAGTGTAAAGCCAAGAAAACCAGTCACTTGTATCACTTACATAGTCCTGATTTTGGGCCTGCTGGATCTGTCTCAAAGCATTCAGGGCGTTAGTCACGTTTAATGAGTGTACATCGTCCGGTATGTAAGTGCAGCATGTGTTGTTGAAAAGGACGCAAAATCCCTCTCTCTCTGCTAATACAGGGAGTGCAGAATTATTAGGCAAGTTGTATTTTTGAGGAATAAATTTATTATTGAACAACAACCATGTTCTCAATGAACCCAAAAAACTCATTAATATCAAAGCTGAATGTTTTTGGAAGTAGTTTTTAGTTCGTTTTTAGTTTTAGCTATTTTAGGGGGATATCTGTGTGTGCAGGTGACTATTACTGTGCATAATTATTAGGCAACTTAACAAAAAACAAATATATACCCATTTCAATTATTTATTTTTACCAGTGAAACCAATATAACATCTCCACATTCACAAATATACATTTCTGACATTCAAAAACAAAACAAAAACAAATCAGCGACCAATATAGCCACCTTTCTTTGCAAGGACACTCAAAAGCCTGCCATCCATGGATTCTGTCAGTGTTTTGATCTGTTCACCATCAACATTGCGTGCAGCAGCAACCACAGCCTCCCAGACACTGTTCAGAGAGGTGTACTGTTTTCCCCTCCTTGTAAATCTCACATTTGATGATGGACCACAGGTTCTCAATGGGGTTCAGATCAGGTGAACAAGGAGGCCATGTCATTAGTTTTTCTTCTTTTATACCCTTTCTTGCCAGCCACGCTGTGGAGTACTTGGACGCGTGTGATGGAGCATTGTCCTGCATGAAAATCATGTTTTTCTTGAAGGATGCAGACTTCTTCCTGTACCACTGCTTGAAGAAGGTGTCTTCCAGAAACTGGCAGTAGGACTGGGAGTTGAGCTTGACTCCATCCTCAACCCGAAAAGGCCCCACAAGCTCATCTTTGATGATACCAGCCCAAACCAGCACTCCACCTCCACCTTGCTGGCGTCTGAGTCGGACTGGAGCTCTCTGCCCTTTACCAATCCAGCCACGGGCCCATCCATCTGGCCCATCAAGACTCACTCTCATTTCATCAGTCCATAAAACCTTAGAAAAATCAGTCTTGAGATATTTCTTGGCCCAGTCTTGACGTTTCAGCTTGTGTGTCTTGTTCAGTGGTGGTCGTCTTTCAGCCTTTCTTACCTTGGCCATGTCTCTGAGTATTGCACACCTTGTGCTTTTGGGCACTCCAGTGATGTTGCAGCTCTGAAATATGGCCAAACTGGTGGCAAGTGGCATCTTGGCAACTGCACGCTTGACTTTTCTCAGTTCATGGGCAGTTATTTTGCGCCTTGGTTTTTCCACACGCTTCTTGCGACCCTGTTGACTGTTTTGAATGAAACGCTTGATTGTTCGATGATCACTCTTCAGAAGCTTTGCAATTTTGAGACTGCTGCATCCCTCTGCAAGATATCTCACTATTTTTGACTTTTCTGAGCCCGTCAAGTCCTTCTTTTGACCCATTTTGCCAAAGGAAAGGACGTTGCCTAATAATTATGCACACCTGATATAGGGTGTTGATGTCATTAGACCACACCCCTTCTCATTACAGAGATGCACATCACCTAATATGCTTAATTGGTAGTAGGCTTTCGAGCCTATACAGCTTGGAGTAAGACAACATGCATGAAGAGGACAAAATACTCATTTGCCTAATAATTCTGCACTCCCTGTATCATAGAGTAGTTCTTCCCTGGGAGTTGGTCCAGGAACACATATAGTGTGGGGTATGTTGACGTGCTGGGTAGATGGGAACAGACATAATAGTCTGTATTTGCGATTCTGCTTTTGTTCTGTCGTGGATATAACGGTACCAGGCATTGTTTATCCACGGATGGATGTGGTCTTGCATCATGTCTCTTAGGTGAGAGTTGTCGTGTGTCCATCTTTTCTGCCTTCTGCGCTGTCGATGGAGCTTGGCACGCTCCCCTCATCCTTCAGGTGCCCGTCCGTTGTCCACAATCTCCTCTTTTGGCCTCTGGAAATCCCCCTTGGCACAGCTCTCATTCCAACGCAGTTTCATGGTCCTTGCTGTGGCTCCAAAGTCTGATCTCATGATGGGCCCCAACCAGCTTGACCTTTGACCTCAACCACTGCCTGGGCTGTCAGCTATGCCTGGAATGGTTCTCGCTTCTCACTGGGCCTCTGAAGATTTCTCAGGAGATTACTGCTGCACCTGTATTTCCTTGCTAGGAGGAAAAACTTCTATTTGGAGAGCATATCAACAATCATCAAACCACATTCTTTAGTTCAGTGAACTTCACTTATAGGCCATCAAAGCCTCATCTGAACATGGATGCACCACTTGCATAGGTTTAATACCCATTGAATGAACTGTTAATCACACAAATCGCTGCAAAAATCATATAAAACAAAATTTAATGTTAATTCATTGTTGTTTCATGTTAATCCTGGATCCCTCCTCTTGACACATGGACACTCCCATGAGTCAACTCATCAAAACCAGATTCCTGTCTTAAAGAAAAAGGTTAGCTAGATCATGTCCCAGGCAACATCAGGGCATCTCCTCCTCTGGAGCAGCACCACCCTGGACCTATAATCCTGCAATAAAAGATGTTAGTGTGTTTTGCATATTAAGTTTGCTTAAAAACTGGCTCCGCCAGGAGCCTGCATACACACCATCATGGCCTGGAAAGCAAGATCTGGAAGTGAAATCAAACTTCACTCCTATAAACAATTGTATCATAAGAGTAATAAGTATTCAGCACTAGCAAGACAAGTGTCATGTGCAGGTTTTCTCAAATCAGTAAACTACAATTATTTCCATAATTTGCCTCAGACATGGATCATCCCTTGTACTCAGTCAACATTAATGTAATCGGTGACTTCTCTTAAGCAAAGTCACTCAACTCATCAATCACTATGAGCTCAAAAGTGGCAAGCTAATGAGCCCCATATTAAACTATTCCATAAACACTGCATCTCTTATTTGTTTTTCTCATGTCACTTGTCCGCTTCTGCTGAATCTTCTACATGCATTCTTAGAAAAGCAAACATTAGTGGTCAGACGGTGGTCAGACGGTGGTCAGACGGTGGTCAGACGCAGGTCGACAGGTTCCAGAGGTGCCATAAAAAGACCATAAAGTTAGCCATCCATAGCTGTGGAAAGAGTGTTATTCACATCATCAAAGTAACCTTCACATTTTCCCAACAACACAGTGTAACAGCATCACCAACTCATAACCTGTAAACACAGTTTTCTTCACACATAAACCCAGAAATCCTGTAGTAGAGAAACATTAACTAGTCCTCTTATAAATCACATGATCAAACACATGAAGAACTGTAGTGCTGTAGAAAAGAAAATGCAAATGTTAGCGCTGCGCAGGCGTATGCATACTTTGTCACAGTTACCTCTGTAAGCAACACAAGGTAGTGAATAACACCCCCTGGTAGATGCACAGACACAGAAAGTGGCATTTAAAAGGTTAAATTGTCATGCAACCTCGGATGTTGCTGTCATCTTTCTGCTCCTGTAAAAAGAAGCACATAAATTCATCTGCACCTTTGTCAGGTGGGGGTTAACCTTGAGTCGTGGTCAAGTCTTGTCAGCTTTTACCAGTCAGTCAGTTTGTTTTTATTTCCATTCATTCATTCATTCTTTCTTTCTTTGCTGATAGTGGAACCCATCGTCGCATTTAGTTTTCACTTTCAGCAAAATGACGTCATTTCAAAAGAAAAAGAAGAACTTTAGATCGGATTACCTCGCTGAATCCTTTTTAGGGAGGGACTCTCATTTTCTAATTGTCCCAAATAAGTGGCTTTCTCCTGAGCCCATTTTAATGTGGAGAAACTCACTTGCAACAATTTTCTCGACGACGTGTAGCGCCTTTAATTCCCGACATGCAGATCTGCTTAAAGAAAAGAATTTCACAAACAGAAATCAGTGCCTGTTCAAAAAATAAAAATAAAATGAAAAATAACAGAGATTATCGAACAAAACTTTCAGTGCACTGTGAAAGTATCAAAATAAAAAGGCCTTGTTAAGTCATGACACAAGCTCCTCATCTCAGGAGGGTAAATCATACCATTAGCATGGTTTATCATACCATCATACTAATTGGCAGGCTCAACTTCACAACAAAAGAAAAATCATCAGCTAGATTCACTCCAAACCAACCATCAGCTGCACAACACACAACATAATCCTAATATGTCTTAATAGCTATGAGTTTAATTCCCAGGTCTGTGCTTTTCACTCATTTAGGCCACAGACCCATTTTATTCAGTTTTCCTTTTTTCCCGTCATCATAAAACATGTGACATGTTGTCATGCACTTCACAAAAAACGTTTATTCTTATGTATTCAGAGTTGTGTATCTAGGCACAGGATTCACTCGCACATCAAAACAGGAAACTCAGTGTTTTAGAGTCTCCACTCAACACACAACAAACATCCCATTCACTCGTGCTAGAATTCAGTCACCTTTCCTTAAAGAACAATCAACTAATTTTCATATCTGCTATTAACCCACTAAGATGACAGGACAACAGAAATGCATGTTCAAAATGTTATCACAAAAATAGAATTTCCCTCATACAGTAAATTACTTGTGCTGCATCAATCAAGCAGGAAGCATCTCCCAATTTACTACATCAACGACTAAATTTATTGTCTGATCACTGGTTGGTCAAACCAGAATCTTTTTTCCCACGAAAGTTAAAACTGTTGTCCTGCAACCTAGAGAGTCAATTTTTTTGCACTGGATAAATTCAGCATTTGATAACAAGTGTCTGCTAAATTTACACTATTTTAACACTGATGAGAGATAACAAGCTAATTTTCATTGCATGTGTGTTTGTGTTATTAGGCGGGTTTAATGCATGTCTGTGGAGCTGCATATCCAGCAGAGTATGTTCTTAAAGCTGCCTTTCCTACACATTTCTCTGCTATTATTTAATCATTTTGTAACTGATGTGCTATGAGTCCACTGATCTTTGCATCACTTCTCATCACACTAAGTGACTTGGAAGAGATGGTAAACAGACTCACATGCTTAAGATGTTGTCTAATCTTCATGAGCTCTCTTGTGTTTGGAAGTGTTAGTAGGGTTAATGCATGTTCTGCTTGTGTGTGTGATTTTGTATGTTTCTTTTTGCAGTGTTTCAGACTCCTTCACAATTTTCCCACTTAAACAGTCAGTTTTGTTTTTCCCAGGTTTGCTAACCCAAATTTTGATTTCCCACATTTAACACCAGCACTCCTCTGTGTTCTACTTACTCTCACTCTGTTGTCCTCTCCCACTTCAACAGTCCAACAGCCGGCAGTTCTCCTTCAGCTTCGTCCTGTGTTTCACTGTCTCTTCTTGCCATTTTCTCCAAAGGTGGCAAATGTCAAACTCCAACAGTCTCCTCAGTTCTCCTCAAACGTTCTTTTCACATGCACAGTGAATTTGCAGCTTGTTGGAAACACAGTGCCATTCATCCAATCAGGCAGGATGATGGGTTTGCTATTCTTCTCTGATGCTGTTTGTCCACACTGCTGCTGCTTGCTGGGTCTCTTTGCTCAGGACTCTGCTGCTGTCTCTTTATCTGCCATGTTATTGCTCTTTGGAGCTGCATTCCTTGTCTTCAGGGAGGAGTGAGAGCTTGCTTGTGAGTTTGAGAGACACATGGTGCTGTAAATAAATTAGCCAGAAACTTGGCCTGAATGTTTCCAATGATGTTAAACTATGACTTTCTTCCGACCGCTGCATGTGGAAAATTGATTCAGGTCTGCTTTTCACCTGAAAGTGACAAACTAAGACATTTTCATTATTATTATCACTGCTTAATCAACACACATCTCTCTTTCTCTGTTTTTGTGAACAGTCCTTTCTTAAAAGCAGAAAATGAGATTGTAGTTGTTCTTGGCTGATCAACACAAAAACCTTTTTCCTATTATTATTTTTTTATCTACAATGTGAATTTTGTCTCGTTTTCACTCTTTTTTTTTTTTCTTTACAATAGCTGGTGACCTGCAGAATCACCGCTCTCACAATCAGAGGCAATTACTTTTACACAGCGCACAAAGACACCGTGACGTCAGACACATTCACACTCACTTTTTCATCTGCGTAAATAAATCATTTGGCCAATGGCATGTGCCATGGTGATCCATAAATATGATCACAAGTTTATTTAACTATTTTTCAACCCAACAAAACAAATAAACAAAAACATGATGCTGATGCTATGAACACTCTACACACATGAGTCAAGATGCAGAAAAACTGCTCACGGAAACTCTGCACACTCCAGTTATCACAGTTATCATAGTTCTGTTTCCCTCTCTTTGATGAGTTCTTAGCCAACTCCTGATCTGATAATGTGTAGCTTGCTCATCAGCTCAGAAGAGACCGCAACGCAACCTCACACAGTGGTTGCGTGCTTTGCCCCACACAGTGGCAAAGACTTGCACGTTCATATTCAATTCAGCTTCTCCATCATGTAGTTTTCAGCTGCTTCATACAGGGTTCAGCATATTAGTCATTTTCATAGGTGTGCTCTATATCTGAACCAAGACGACAGTCTTTCAAACAGGTCAAGTGCCTCTACGCACGTCATTAGTTTAAATATTTACCTATATCACTTCATCTGTTATTGTACTGAATTTGAGCAACCCTGAGCTTAATGCAGATTACTATTAACAACTGGTTAAATTAATGGTCTGGAGCACCGGCTGTTGTTGATCAGGGCAATCTAAAGAATCTGTGTTTTTTTTTTTTGCTTTTTGTGGATTTCTCCACCTATTTGCACTGATTTTACCTGCTCCGGTTTGTTGTTTTTCTAACCATTCCTAATCAGGTGTTAATTTTACTTGTTTATTCCCCATTTTCAAAGATTTTGCTGGGCCGTCGCTGGCACGCTTGACTTCAGAGTGGTTTACTGATACGGCCTTCAACTTCACCCTAACGGTGAAGCGGTATCAGTTTTATGAGTTGAAACTCAACCGTTCTCCTTTGTCACCAGTACGTGAGCCTCAGCAAAGAAAACAAAAATAGAAGTAGTTCAGCAGCGTATTGTGCTGTAAAATCAACTTACTTCCAGGCACACACACACACATAGACATTTGCGCGCTAATTTGTCACGAAGTAATTTCAGCTACCTCTAAAACTAGTCAAAACACAGTTCCTTTTGGCGAACTTAAACCTAATTTGTCACATTTCTTTAAACCTTTGCGGCCGTTTTATATACCAAAATAGTGTTTCTCCCCCTCCGACTTCTCACTGGTGGTTCAGATCATCGGACTGAATCCCACCGCCGTGGACCAGATTAAAAACACCGGCCCAGACCCGAATGCATGTCCTGGGGCTCTCTCCTCGTCTCCTCGGTGCTGGCTTCCCACGGCGTCAGGAATCAGTGCTGGACCTTGGAACAGAGTCACAGATAACAGTTCTGATATTTTCTGCTCCGGCTACGAAGGACCAAATAATGTTAAGAAATATACTCTAAAACACTTCTTCAGTAAAGACTCAGAGAAGAGAACACACAGAACTTCTTGCTAGCAAGGGCAGCCTCCAGAACTGAGACTCGCACTGAAAAACTGCCCCGGTCTTTATTTATACTTAAGTGTGTGTGTGTGTGTGTGTGTGGTCCTGCTGATCAAAGGGTCATATAACATGACAGCACAAAAGGAACATCCTTGGTCAGGAAGAGGGTAGTCTTCCCCTCACCCTAGATGGTTCACCCTAGATAACACAGTGAGGAAGTCCAGCAGTTCATCACAACAAAAGGCACTTAGACTAAAACAGACATAGCTACGTTAAAACAATAAAACAATAAAACAAGGTACGACCTCTCTCATGCTCCTAGGATGTGGGGGTGAACACCCTAGAATGTTACAGACCTCCTAGGATGAGACATTCTTTCAATATGCCACCAACTATATACTTCTACACACAAATGATTACATGCAGTATTCTACCATATGCAAACTTGTATCATTAAAAGACTATACTGACTACTAAGTACAATTTTCCATTGACATTATGCTTCCTGTTTTATTTTGACAGTCCCTTGTCCCGTGTATTGTTTTCAGGTGTTTCTTCGCTTTGTCTTGTCTCCCTGATTTAGTTCCCTGATTACTACATGTTAGAGCCAATCTATAGAGAAATATTCGTTTAGTTTAGTTTAATGTGTTGGGTAAGAAAACATTAGATCACATGTGTGGTAGCAGGTTAGAATGAGCCAGGACGGCAATGGAAATGTGCACTGAAGCAGCAAATCGTTTTTTGACCGTGACATTGTTTGTTTGTATGTACGAGTCAGAAATAAATCTGGACATCTCACATTAAGAAGTGGAAGAATTATGTTTTCAAAGCTTTGGAGAGAAATTCGCCACTACACTACATGTGTGTACTTCAGCCTTTGTCGTGATTTGTCTCATAGTTATTTTCCCTGTTTGTTCTGTATTTCTTGGTTAGTATCTGAGTTTTTTGCACTCAGCCCTCTCTGGGTTTTCGGTTTTCATGTGAAGTTTCATCAGTAAAGCTGTTTTGAGTTTAGTTCTGCTTCCACTGAACTAACTGTGGTTAGAAATGGCTGTTATTCTAAAATAATTCATGATTTATTTATTTTTTGTAAAACTCATCGAGTAAAAGCTTAAAGTCTGCACTTCAGTCACATTAATTATTTGATTTACAATTGACTGTGGTGGTGAACAGATGCAGAACTACAAATCTAGTAAAACATAATGGCCTTTTTAAAATTCTCACTAAACCTGCAGTGACAATAGTTTTCTTGTTTTGGGGGGATTTTTTTTTTTCTTTTGTATTTCTAACTTACAGTACATGACAAGGCCACACTAACAGCAGACAGCACAACCATACCAGCAGGGGGCAGTGTGACACTGACCTGTGATGTGAAGGAATCTGCTGACTTAAATTATGAGTGGTTCAGACAAACGTCATCTGAAGTAAAGTACATAATAACTGATGAATCAGGCAGAGCGATCTCTGTGTCTGAAGGAGGCACGTACACCTGCAGGGCTGAAGGGAAAAATATCATCATTACAGAAAGTGACTCAGTCACAGTTAAGGAAACTGGTGAGTTTGAACATTTCACTTGAACTAAAACATTTTTTCTGTTATTATTATTATTGTTTTTGTTGTTGTTGTTGTATTTGAGGTATTTTTAAAGACAAATCAGCATTTATTCACATAATTATGATAAAAGCTGCTGCTGGAAACAACTTGTTGTATTATCTTTTTTTTTGTTCCCTGTTTTGTTGTTGTTGTTGTTTCTTTTTTTTAACAATATTTGTTGAACAGTCTTGGCTGCTGTGAAACTGCAGCCCATGTGAGTTTATCTACAATTCAAACTGAAGTTTCCTGTTTTCATTTATACGTCTGTTTAAACAGGACATCAGGAAATAATTATCTCCCCACCAACAGTTAAAACCCTCTAAAAACTCTAACAATGACTGCTCTTTGGTGCAAATAGCTGAAAGTTTAGTTAATCTGTGAACAGTCTTTATTTATTTATATTATTATTACTATTCCTGAATTGACAATCTGTTTTACTTTTCCTGTAACATCAGCAGCAAGTAAACCCAGAGCCACACTGACAGCACAAAGTTCAGTCATACCAGCAGGGGGCAGTGTGACACTGAGCTGCTCTGTAGAGGGCTCTGCTGGCTGGAAGTTTGACTGGTTCAGACGTGATTCAGTCTCTTCTAAAGCTCAGCTCATGAGAGGAAATGAAGGAAAAACAGTTATTCATGTCTCACAAGGAGGTCTGTACCACTGCAGAGGAGGGAGAGGAGATCCAGCTTTCTACACAGAGGACAGCAGTGACATCATAGTTCAGGAAACACGTGAGTTTAGTATTTTATTCTAAAGCCAGAAAGAAACACACTGATTGTCCCCCTGTCCAGTGAACACCCAGTCATTAATTTCTGAAATGTGAAAATAAAAAGTATAACTAATTATAACTAGAAAACAACACATTTACCATTATCATATGTATTCAAGCATCCATCTAGACCTGAAAAAATCATTCATCATGTCACTGGAAGAGCAGAAAACAAACAAATATGAACTTCATGTTGTTTATTTATTAGTAGATTCTACTGCTTTCTCTCTACTTGGCAATGTCTTGTGTCTGAATACAAGAAGGAAAAAAAACCTTTTGGAATCTAAAGTTTTGTATTTTATTTTTTTTTAACTTATTGATTTGCTTGATAACCTCAAAGTCAAAAAAGCAAATCAGACTCATTTGAGCTCACAAAAACATATAAAAACAATAATAACTAAACAACATACGTGCTTGAACATTTTACTACATGCCAACATTGAAGTTGTTAACATGGCATCATAACTTATGTAAATGTTTGTTGATGTTTATTCTTCTAAACAGTTTCTGTCTGTGAATCAGCTGTTTTTCACTCACTTTACTCATGTTTAAAACAGTAGAATTTTTATGTTTCTATTTGTCTCTAACTGGATATTTTTCCGTGAACAGTTCCCAGTAAGCCCACTGTGACCCTGCAGCCATCCTGGACTCAGATATACAGCGGTGAGACAGTCACTGTCAGATGTGAGATTCAGGGAGGTGAAGGAGCTCAGTGGACGTATGAATGGAGAGCAGCCAAGTTAAACACACCTCCAACATCCAATGAATACAGAATCATCAGAGCTACTGAGTCTGACAGTGGAGGATACAGCTGCCGGGGCAGAAGGGACTATTTCTTCTCAGAGTGGAGTGATATCATCACACTGACTGTATCATGTAAGATCTTTCATCCAGAGTATCTAAATAAGGAAAAAGCACTTCTTTTTTCTTACAGGTTTATAACTGTCTTTCATGTTGGTCAGTAAAATGTTTTGTTTTTTCATTCTGACAACAAAAACCTGAACAGCAGCTTTTTATTCACAGTGAATAAATATAGGATGCTGGAAAATGACACAGACCTTAGTGTGGGAACCATGTCACTGATGACTGATGGTCACAGTGCTCTAACAATAACAGAAACCTACAGTGCTTTGAATCTCCTTGTTTTCCATGTGTTAAATGCTGCATTTGTATTTTATCTGATTTTATTATTATAGCCAAATAACAAGGATAATGATCCACTGATGTTGGCACATAGGCTCCGTATAAATATGATGCAGCTTCCACAGGAATAATAGACACCGTTCAGTGTAGCGTCACTTTTAGTGTAATATTAAAGGAAAATGCAGAGAGGACACAAAACCTCTAAAAGTTATTTGTTTGTGCATCATTGATCATTTCTATAACAAAGTCATTCGTGAAACAATCTGATGAACTTTTTCCTTTAACTACAATAGCAAGTAAACCCAGAGCCACACTGACAGCACACGGTTCAGTCATACCAGCAGGGGGCAGTGTGACACTGAGCTGCTCTGTGGAGGGCTCTGCTGGCTGGAAGTTTGACTGGTTCAGACGTGATTCAGTCTCTTCTAAAGCTCAGCTCATGAGAGGAAATGAAGGAAAAACAGTTATTCATGTCTCACAAGGAGGTCTGTACCACTGCAGAGGAGGGAGAGGAGATCCAGCTTTCTACACAGAGGACAGCAGTGACATCATAGTTCAGGAAACACGTGAGTTTAGTATTTTATTCTAAAGCCAGAAAGAAACACACTGATTGTCCCCCTGTCCAGTGAACACCCAGTCATTAATTTCTGAAATGTGAAAATAAAAAGTATAACTAATTATAACTAGAAAACAACACATTTACCATTATCATATGTATTCAAGCATCCATCTAGACCTGAAAAAATCATTCATCATGTCACTGGAAGAGCAGAAAACAAACAAATATGAACTTCATGTTGTTTATTTATTAGTAGATTCTACTGCTTTCTCTCTACTTGGCAATGTCTTGTGTCTGAATACAAGAAGGAAAAAAAACCTTTTGGAATCTAAAGTTTTGTATTTTATTTTTTTTTAACTTATTGATTTGCTTGATAACCTCAAAGTCAAAAAAGCAAATCAGACTCATTTGAGCTCACAAAAACATATAAAAACAATAATAACTAAACAACATACGTGCTTGAACATTTTACTACATGCCAACATTGAAGTTGTTAACATGGCATCATAACTTATGTAAATGTTTGTTGATGTTTATTCTTCTAAACAGTTTCTGTCTGTGAATCAGCTGTTTTTCACTCACTTTACTCATGTTTAAAACAGTAGAATTTTTATGTTTCTATTTGTCTCTAACTGGATATTTTTCCGTGAACAGTTCCCAGTAAGCCCACTGTGACCCTGCAGCCATCCTGGACTCAGATATACAGCGGTGAGACAGTCACTGTCAGATGTGAGATTCAGGGAGGTGAAGGAGCTCAGTGGACGTATGAATGGAGAGCAGCCAAGTTAAACACACCTCCAACATCCAATGAATACAGAATCATCAGAGCTACTGAGTCTGACAGTGGAGGATACAGCTGCCGGGGCAGAAGGGACTATTTCTTCTCAGAGTGGAGTGATATCATCACACTGACTGTATCATGTAAGATCTTTCATCCAGAGTATCTAAATAAGGAAAAAGCACTTCTTTTTTCTTACAGGTTTATAACTGTCTTTCATGTTGGTCAGTAAAATGTTTTGTTTTTTCATTCTGACAACAAAAACCTGAACAGCAGCTTTTTATTCACAGTGAATAAATATAGGATGCTGGAAAATGACACAGACCTTAGTGTGGGAACCATGTCACTGATGACTGATGGTCACAGTGCTCTAACAATAACAGAAACCTACAGTGCTTTGAATCTCCTTGTTTTCCATGTGTTAAATGCTGCATTTGTATTTTATCTGATTTTATTATTATAGCCAAATAACAAGGATAATGATCCACTGATGTTGGCACATAGGCTCCGTATAAATATGATGCAGCTTCCACAGGAATAATAGACACCGTTCAGTGTAGCGTTACTTTTAGTGTAATATTAAAGGAAAATGCAGAGAGGACACAAAACCTCTAAAAGTTATTTGTTTGTGCATCATTGATCATTTCTATAACAAAGTCATTCGTGAAACAATCTGATGAACTTTTTCCTTTAACTACAATAGCAAGTAAACCCAGAGCCACACTGACAGCACACGGTTCAGTCATACCAGCAGGGGGCAGTGTGACACTGAGCTGCTCTGTGGAGGGCTCTGCTGGCTGGAAGTTTGACTGGTTCAGACGTGATTCAGAGTTTTCTGGAGCTCAGAAAATAGGAGCTGGAACATCAGAGCACACTATCAGTATTTCAGAAGGAGGCATCTATTACTGCAGAGGAGGGAGAGGAGATCCAGTTTTCTCCACAGAGGACAGTGCTGCAGTTACAATTCAGAAACAAGGTGAGGCACAAATAATTAAAAGTAAGACTTGATAACTGTCAATTTTATATACACAGGGAGTGCAGAAGTATTAGGCAAGTTGTATTTTTGAGGAATAAATTTATTATTGAACAACAACCATGTTCTCAATGAACCCACAAAACTCATTAATATCAAAGCTGAATGTTTTTGGAAGTAGTTTTTAGTTCGTTTTTAGTTTTAGCTATTTTAGGGGGATATCTGTGTGTGCAGGTGACTATTACTGTGCATAATTATTAGGCAACTTAACAAAAAACAAATATATACCCATTTCAATTATTTATTTTTACCTATGAAACAAATATAACATCTCCACATTCACAAATATACATTTCTGACATTCAAAAACAAAACAAAAACAAATCAGCGACCAATATAGCCACCTTTCTTTGCAAGGACACTCAAAAGCCTGCCATCCATGGATTCTGTCAGTGTTTTGATCTGTTCACCATCAACATTGCGTGCAGCAGCAACCACAGCCTCCCAGACACTGTTCAGAGAGGTGTACTGTTTTCCCTCCTTGTAAATCTCACATTTGATGATGGACCACAGGTTCTCAATGGGGTTCAGATCAGGTGAACAAGGAGGCCATGTCATTAGTTTTTCTTCTTTTATACCCTTTCTTGCCAGCCACGCTGTGGAGTACTTGGACGCGTGTGATGGAGCATTGTCCTGCATGAAAATCATGTTTTTCTTGAAGGATGCAGACTTCTTCCTGTACCACTGCTTGAAGAAGGTGTCTTCCAGAAACTGGCAGTAGGACTGGGAGTTGAGCTTGACTCCATCCTCAACCCGAAAAGGCCCCACAAGCTCATCTTTGATGATACCAGCCCAAACCAGTACTCCACCTCCACCTTGCTGGCGTCTGAGTCGGACTGGAGCTCTCTGCCCTTTACCAATCCAGCCACGGGCCCATCCATCTGGCCCATCAAGACTCACTCTCATTTCATCAGTCCATAAAACCTTAGAAAAATCAGTCTTGAGATATTTCTTGGCCCAGTCTTGACGTTTCAGCTTGTGTGTCTTGTTCAGTGGTGGTCGTCTTTCAGCCTTTCTTACCTTGGCCATGTCTCTGAGTATTGCACACCTGGTGCTTTTGGGCACTCCAGTGATGTTGCAGCTCTGAAATATGGCCAAACTGGTGGCAAGTGGCATCTTGGCAACTGCACGCTTGACTTTTCTCAGTTCATGGGCAGTTATTTTGCGCCTTGGTTTTTCCACACGCTTCTTGCGACCCTGTTGACTATTTTGAATGAAACGCTTGATTGTTCGATGATCACGCTTCAGAAGCTTTGCAATTTTGAGATTGCTGCATCCCTCTGCAAGATATCTCACTATTTTTGACTTTTCTGAGCCCGTCAAGTCCTTCTTTTGACCCATTTTGCCAAAGGAAAGGACGTTGCCTAATAATTATGCACACCTGATATACGGTGTTGATGTCATTAGACCACACCCCTTCTCATTACAGAGATGCACATCACCTAATATGCTTAATTGGTAGTAGGCTTTCGAGCCTATACAGCTTGGAGTAAGACAACATGCATGCAGAGGATGGTGTGGACAAAATACTCATTTGCCTAATAATTCTGCACTCCCTGTACATATTATTCCATCTTGATTTTTTATTTTAAATTTTTGTGTTTGTTTATTTGTTTGTTGAACAGTTTTGGATGCTGTGAAACTGCAGCACAGCTGGTCTCAGATATTCACTGGTGAGACAATCACTCTCAGATGTGAGATTCAGGGAGGTGAAGGAAAGGTGTGGAAATATGAATGGACAGCACCCAACACAAACAGCCCTCCAACATCCAGTGAATACAGGATCAGCAGAGTTTCAGTGTCCCACAGTGGAGACTACAGATGTCGGGGTAGCAGTGACTATCTCTTAACAGGATGGAGTGATGCCTTCAGACTGACAGTTTCATGTAAGTTGGACCATGATTCATGCTGACATTTAATGTTTTCATGTTTACATCTGTCTACTACTCTTTGGTGTTCATTCAAAACTGAACTGGTATTTGAAGTTTGAATATTTATTTTGTTATTAATTAATTAATTTTGTTATTGTTATTTTCCCCAAAGTAAATGATAATATGATGTATGTTTTCCTGTATCTTCAACAGCAAATAAACCCAGAGCCACACTTACAGCACAAAGTTCAGTCATACCAGCAGGGGGCAGTGTAACACTGAGCTGCTCTGTGGAGGGCTCTGCTGGCTGGAAGTTTGACTGGTTCAAACGTGTTTCAGTCTCTTCTAAAGCTCAGCTCATGAGAGGAAATGAAGCAAACAGAGTTATTAGTGTCTCACAAGGAGGTCTGTACCACTGCAGAGGAGGGAGAGGAGATCCAGTTTACTACACAGAGGACAGCAGTGACGTCACAGTTACAGAAACTCGTGAGATTAATAATTTTATTGCTGCTAAACTGAGAGATGTTATTTTGTGTTCTGTACTAACAATTTTATTCAACAACTGTGAGTTTATTAAACCTGACATGAGAGACAACTCCTGACAAATAGAAGAATTTATTCAGTCTTATTTTTTTTAATCTTCATGTTTCTTTTTGTCTCTAACTGGATATTTTTCTGTGAACAGTTCCCAGTAAGCCCACTGTGACCCTGCAGCCATCCTGGACTCAGATATACAGCGGTGAGACAGTCACTGTCAGATGTGAGATCCATGAAGGAGACACTGAGTGGGATTATGAGTGGGAAACAAACAGCATGATAAAAGCTCCAAATCAAAATGAATACAGGATTAGATCTGCTTCATCATCCAACAGTGGAAACTATCGCTGTAAGGGCAGAATGAAAAGTTCACAGCATAAAACAACAGAGTGGAGTGATTCAGTCATACTGACAGTTTCTGACAGTAAGTAGAGTCATAGTTCATTTAACCTGGAAATAGAAACAGTTTGTAAAAATGTGTTTTTATTAGTACATGTTGAGATATCTGACATGTTTAGATAGTCTCACTCTTAAAGTTCATCATAAATATTTGTGAGTCAACATTTTAGTGACATTGAATTCAGAGTTAAGAGACGAAACATTGAGAGAAAATCTTTTTTGAACAGATAAACCCCGTCCTGTCCTCACTGTGTCTCCATCATGGCTGAGTCCTGGAGCCTCAGTAACTCTGAACTGTGAGGTTGAACATCCGTCTGCAGGATGGAGCTTCTACTGGTATAAAGCTGTTCCTGATCTATCAGAGAAATCCTCCAGTTATGAGCTGCTACCTGATGGCAATGGGACTGCAAACAACTCCTACATCATTCATGGACAGACACACACAGCAGGATATGTGTGCAGAGCTGGAAGAGGAGACCCAGAGTATCACACTGATCACAGTCAACCAAAGTTTGTCTGGTCTGCAGGTCAGCTTGTTTCTCTTATAACCAGTGCAGCTGTTGTTTACCTCCAAAGGTCACCCAAAGGAGAATTGAATCTTTTCATTTCTGATTGTGATTAAAGTCTTTATTTAAAACTTGTTTAATGTTTAGCTCAGTGAAATAAGTAGGCGACCCTATATGCCGTATGGCTAGGCAGCAGTCCGACCTGTGTCCCTTTGCTGCTTGTCTTCCCCTTTCACTCTCCCTGCTTTCCTGTCTCTCTACACTGTCACTATCAAAAAAAGTAGGAAGCTTTGTGTTTATTAATTGTAATTATTTTCACTTAGATAAAAGTGCATGTACAGATAAAACAGCCAAAAATACGAAATTTAAAAAAAAAAAGATAAAGAGAGAATGCTAACTAGTTAATGGCTCTGACAAATATGAGGAAAACACTGACAGATAAGGAGATAGGTAATCGTTGCCATTAAAAAAATAAAAATAAAAAAATCCTAACATCTGTGAGCTTTGTCTCTTCACTGCATGTTGTTTCCAGATGTTCATTCAGCAGCGTCTCTCACAGTGAGTCCTGACAGAGTGCAACACTTCACCTCTGACTCTGTCTCACTGACCTGTGAGGGAAACTTCACTGAGTGGAGAGTGAGGAAGTTCTCTGAGGACGGCCGACTGTACTCTGACTGTAGGAGAATGACTGGATCCACATGTAACATCAACACATCAAAGTCAGATACTGCAGTGTACTGGTGTGAGTCTGGATCAGGAGAGTTCAGCAGTGCAGTCAACATCACTGTACAGAGTATGTTATTATACATTTACTTCTTGGATTTTAATGATTTAGACGTCACATGAACATTTGTCCCACCTTTGCTGTATGTGAAGTCATTTCATGTGGGGAAAAATAAAACACATACCGCAGTTTTTAAATGCACAAGATCAGATCTTCATGATGAAAAACATTTGTACAATCCTTTCTTATTATTGTTTGTCAGCTTTTTCTAAAAGTGTGCACCAGCTGATGTGACTGAAACAATTGTGTGTGTGATTGTGTCACAGATGATGGTAATGGTCCTATCCTGGTGAGTCCTGTTCATCCTGTGACTGAGGGAGCTTCTGTTAGTCTGAGCTGCAGTTTGAGAACACAAAAAATACTTTCCAATGTGTTTTTCTATCACAATGACAAACTTATTCAAAATGATACCCGAGGGGAGCTGAAGATCTCTGCAGTATTAAAGTCTGATGAAGGTTTCTACAAGTGTCAGGACTCAGGAAGAGAGTCAGCACAGAGCTGGATGTCAGTTAAAGGTGAGCAGGATCAAAACATTTGATGGAGTTTTATAAATGAGTTTGATGACTGAGAAGGAACATTAGATTGTCTGATTTAATTCTTAAAGTCACTTGGCTCTATTTTATAAATGTATTTATTCATAAGATTATAATTTATTAATTAATTTCTGGTTTTTGTTACGTAACTGTGTCAGGAGCTGACAGCTCTTCATCTCCCGTGTGGTTGATTGTTGGACTGGTTTGTGGAGTCTCTCTCATTATTATTCTCCTGCTCTTGTTGTATCGCTGCAGACAGTCCAAGTGTAAGAGCCTCTTTTCTTTTTTTATTATTACAATTATTATTATTATTATTATTAGTAGTCATAGTCGTAGTAGTAGTAGTACTGACATTTCATTGAGTATTTGTCACAGTTAGTAAACTAAAACACAACTTTATCACAGAACTTAGAAAGTTATCCAAATAAAATAAAAAAAACTAGGAAACCAAATTTCTACAAATCTTATTAAAACAAACTATGTTGAAGGATGTGACAGTAAAGGAAGATTGAGGCAGTCTATAAAACACAGGATAATGAGATGATGGGAAACAGGTGGGAACACAGTGATAACTAATGCCCCTTTTCCATTAGTACCTACTTGGATCAACTCACAACTATTCGAATCGTATTGACTGGTTTTCTATTACAATCAAGTACCACCTAATGTGTGTGGTCGTCCTAATAGCAACATGGCTGAGCATCCTATGACGTAATTAGTATGTGTCACACACACTACAATGAAGGTGGACGTTGAGGCGATGATAAACTTGCTGCTCAGTCTGCGAATTTTCGTCAGACTCTGGGACCACGGTGTTGCTTTTGCAGCTGTTTTCCTCATTGCCGGGTTTCAAAAATGGCTCTTTTTATTTTCATCAACGAAATACTCTCATAAGTCATCAAGTGATGCCACTGACCAGCCAATCAGTGGGATGCAGGCTGATGACGTCACATTTTGGGATCGCCTCGGATCGCTTGGAACTCCGGCTGAGTAAGTACTGAAAAAGTACCTGGTAACAGGAACCATGACCTGATGGAAAACCCTGAAAACCGTGGCAAGCCGACCTGAGTAGTTACTAATGGAAAAGAGGTTAACAGAATGACTATGGGGGATGTAAAACTAGACACACGATACAGACGAGAACAGAGACCAAAATAAAACAGGAAATGACTGACACTGAGACCTGGAGTAAGACACACGAGCTTGACGCAGACAGTAGACAAAACATGGAAACCAGAGAGAAAGAACAGAGTGAGAACACAAGGGGATAAACAACCTCTCATTAACCAAATAGACAGATAACTGTAATGTAAACATAACATCATACGAGAAAACGAGAGTGTCAACAATACAAAATACAGAACTATGAAACTAAGAATGATCAAAAACTAGAAAACCAGAGAAACCAAAACATTAAAACCCGGGTCAACCATTCAGGGACCTTGAAGAGAGCACAGACAGGAAGTTACCTGCTACACATTGTTACCTGTTGCACCTCCAACGGTTACATCATGGTAGCTGAAGGGTCATCAGCTGGGAGCCACCCTTCATTGATGTTTTGCTCCATTAATCATGGAACATCTTGTGGTGGTGGAGCAACGGGTGGAGGTCTCCCTACTGTCCCTGTAGCTGACCCTAGAACGCTTGTCTTCGCCACATCTGGTCTTTCCCGATCTCCATTAACCTTTACATGACGTAGGTTCAGTTTGTGCTCAGCAGTTTTTTGAAGAGATGTGCATTTATCAAAATTCAGTTGGACAAACATCTAAATAACCAACTGACTACATGCACAAAAGATCAGAAACAAACAGGATTTTACAACTTGGTTGTATCTTTAACTCGACTGAAAGAATCCACAAATGTTGTTGTTTCATATCAGAACAACACAAACAGTAACACCATGATGGGTTCATGGTCTAAAAATATGTTATAGTCCTGGTGTTGATTTAAACACAACTAATGAAACCCTCTAAAAGTTTTGCACTTATCTTTGAAAATTGTGTCATATTGGTTTTCATGTGTTAGCCACTGAAACACTGGTGCAGTACATCATGTGAAAAGCACAGAGCAGCTAGAGATGAAACAGTCTTTTAATTTAAGGTAACTGGTACACTGTCATTGGTTTACAATTGTGTAACTAAAATATGAACATTTCAGGTGCAGATAAACCCCGAGATGTCATTTACTCTAATATTGAACTTGAAAACTTTGGAAATAAGTGTGAGTATACAAGACATATAGAATGTAGAAAAAATGTTTTTGAAATGTTTAAAAACGTATTAATTATTTTTCTTTTGTGGATTCGATCATCTTAACAGGGAAGCATCATAAACCAGAGCAGAGTGCTGTTTATGCTAATGTGAAGACAGGAGCTGCAGGTACAGTCACAACAGTCTCATTCAGTGTTTGTACTTGAATGTGTGTATACAGGGTGGGCCATTTATATGGATACACCGTAATAAAACGGGAATGGTTGGTGATATTAAAGTCCTGTTTGCGGCACATTAGTATACGTGAGGGGGCAAACTCCTCAAGATGGGTGGTGACCATGGTGGCCATTTAGAAGTCGGCCATCTTGGATACAACTTTTGTTTTTCCAATAGGAAGAGGGCCATGTGACACATCAAACTTATTGGTAATGTCACAAGAAAAACAATGGTGTGCTTGGTTTCAACGTAACTTTATTCTGTCATGAGTTATTTACGAGTTTCTGACCACTTATAATATGTGTTCAATGTGCTGCCCATTGTGTTGGATTGTCAATGCAACCCTCTTTTCCCACTCTTCACACACTAATAGCAACACCGCAGGAGAAATGCCAGCACAGGCATCCAGTATCCATAGTTTCAGGTGCTGCACATCTCGTATCTTCACACCATAGACAATTGCCTTCAGATGACCCCAAAGATAAAAGTCTAAGGGGGTCAGATCGGGAGACCTTATTGGCCATTCAACTGGCCCACGACGACCAATCCACTTTCCAGGAAACTGTTTATCTAGGAATGCTAGAACCTGGCACCCATAATGTGGTGGTGCACCATCTTGCTGGAAAAACTCAGGGAACGTGCCAACTTCAGTGCATAATGAGGGAAACACATCATCATGTAGCAATTTCAAATATCCAGTGGCCTTGAGGTTTCCATTGATGAAGAATGGACCCACTATCGTTGTACCCCATATACCACACCAAACCATCACTTTTGTTGTTCCAACAGTCTTGGAGGGATCCATCCAATGTGGGTTAGTGTCAGACCAATAGCGGTGGTTTTGTTTGTTAACTTCACCATTCACATAAAAGTTTGCCTCATCACTGAACAAAATCTTCTGCGTGAACTGAGGGTCCTGTTCCAATTTTTGTTTTGCCCAGTCTGCAAATTCTGTGCGCCGATCTGGGTCATCCTCGTTGAGATGCTGCAGTAGCTGGAGTTTGTAAGGGTGCCATTTGTGAGTAGCTAATATCCGCCGAAGGGACTAATGCCACTCTCCAGTGACATGCGG